>NC_056679.1:21492500-22110000 GCF_018350215.1 Panthera leo
AAAGGTTGATACTCTTCCAGCACTTCCAATTACTCTAGCATTTTGTTGAAAATCAGTTGATCATATATGTATGGGTCTCTTTCTGAACTCTGTTCAGTTTTGTTGATTTGTGTATCTATCTTTATGCCATTACCTCACTGTCTATTGCTCTAGCTTTATAGTAAGCCTTTTTTAAAGAGGCAGTATGTTTGGTATAAGCGCATTGTTGTAAGAAAACATTTTTTACAGAAAATACAGGTATAATTAAGTCTTGAAGTTAGCTTATGTAATCTTCCAAATTTGTTCCTACTTTTTGGGATTGTTTTGGCTGCATAACAAACATCTGTAGAACACTTTACCCAACAATGTTAGAATATACATATACATTCTTTTCAGATTTACATGGGACATTCTATAGAGTAGATAATATGTTAGGCCATAAAAGAAGTCTCAATAAATTAGAAGATATTAAAATTACACTAAATATGTTCCTTGACCACACTGGAATAAAATTAGAAATCAGTAACAGAAAGAAATTGGGAAATTCACAAATTATGTGGAAATTAAATAGCATACTTCTAAATAACCATTGGGTCAAAGATGAAGAAGTTGGAGAAGAAGATTGGAAGAAATTGAAGATGAATAAAAATGAAAACACAAGGAGTGCCTGGGTGGCTCAGTTGGTTAAGCGTCTGACTTCAGCTCAGGTCATGATCTCACAGTCCATGAGTTCAAGCCCTGCGTTGGGCTCTGTGCTTACAGCTCAGAGCCTGGAGCCTGTTTCAGATTCTGTGTCTCCCTCTCTCTCTGCCCCTCCCCTGCTCATGCTCTGTCTCTCTCTGTCTCAAAAAAAAAAAAAAAAAAAAAAAAAAAAATGAAAACACAGTATGTCAAAACTTACTGGATAAAGCTTCAGCCATGCCTAGGAAAATGTATAGCTGTAAATCCCTACATCAGAAACAAAGCGTAAACTAAACTTATGGCAAACAGAAGGTAAAAGATAATAAAGATTAGAGAAGACAAAAGTGAAATCGAGAATAGAAAAACAATAGAGAAAATCGGTGAAATCAAAATTTGGTTCTTTGAAAATGTCAACAAAATTGACAAACCTTTAGTTAGACTGATGGAAAAAAGAAAAGACTCAAATTATCTTACAGAAATGAAATAGATAGTAAGGGAATACTTGAACAATTATATGCCAACAAATTACATAACCTAGATGAAATGGAAAAATCCCTAAAAAGACACAAACTACCAAAACTGACTCAAGAGGAGATAGAAAATCTTGAATAGATTTGTAACAGGTAAAAAGATTAAATCCATAATCCCGAAACTTCCCACAAAGAAAAGCCCTAGGCTAGAGGGAGGAGGGAACATTTTCCAGCTCATATGTATCACAAGAAAAGAATAACACAAACCAGAGTCTCTTATAGACACACGTATCCTCAACAAACTGGGAGCAAATTGAATTCAGCAATATTAAAAAAAAAAAAATGACTATACATCATGACCTAGTAGATTTATTCCTGGAATGCAAAGCTGGTTCAACATATGAAAATCAGTCAACATAGTATATATTAGGACAAAACCACATGATCATCATAATAGATGCAGTTATAACATTTGATAAGGTGTAATACCCTCTCATGATAAAAATATTCAAACTAGGAATTGAAGGGAGCCTCCTCAAGCTGATAAAGAGCATCTACAAAATATCTACAATTGGCTTCATATTAATGGTAAAAGATGGAAAGAAAGCTTTACCCCTGAAATGAGGAATAAGACAAAGATATGTATTCTTGTTCTTCCTATTCAACATTGTACTAGAGGTTCTAACCAGGATGATTAGGGATAAAAAAGGGAAGGGAAGGAAGACAGATGAGAAAGAGAAAGAAAGAAAGAAAGAAAGAAAGAAAGAAAGAAAGAAAGAAAGAAAGAGAAAGAAAAGGAGGAAGGGTGGGAAGGAAGGAGGAAGGGAGGGAGGGAAGAAGGAAGGAAGGAAAGACGTTCAGATTGGAAGGGAAGGAAGACAGACGGGAAAGAAAGAAAGAAGGAAAGGAAGGAAGGAAAGGAAAAAGGAAGGAGGGAGGGAGGGAGGAAGAAAGAAAGAAAGAAAGAGAAAGAAAGAAAGAAAGAAAGAAAGAAAGAAAGAAAGAAAGAAAGAAAGAAAGAAAAAGGAGGAAGGGCGGGAAGGAAGGAAGGAAGGAAGGAAAGATGTTCAGATTGGAAGGGAAGGAAGACAGACAGGAAGGAAGGAAGAAAGAACAGAAAGAGAAAGAAAAGGAGGAAGGGAGGGAGGGAAGAAGGAAGGAAGGAAGGAAAGACATTCAGATTGGAAGTAAGTAAAACTATCCTCTATTTGAAAATGACCTAATCTTGTATATGGACAATCCTAAGGAATCCACTAAAAAAACTATTGCAACTCTAATGTGTGAGTTCAGCTAGGTTCAGGATATAAGGTCACTACATACATAGCAGTTTTATTTCAGCACACTGTCAATGAACAATCTGAAAATGAAATTAAGAAAACAGTTCCATTACAAAGAATAAATACTGGGAAATAAATTTAACAAAAGTTTAAGACTTTGTTAAAGTCTTGTTAAAGTGCCTGGGGGCACCTGGGTGGCTCAGTTGGTTGAGTATCTGACTTCAGCGCAAGTCGTGATCTCACCCGTCCTGAGTTGGAGCCCTGTGTCTGGCTCTGTGCTGACAGCTCAGAGGCTGGAGTCTGCTTTGGATTCTCTGTCTCCCTGTCTCTCTGCTCCTCCCCAACTCACTCGCTCTCTCTCTCTCTCTCTCTCTCTCTCTCTCAAAAATAAACAAACATTAAAAAAATAAAAAACAAAAGACTTCTACCCTGAAAACTATTTATTTTATTGAAAGAAATCAAAAAAGACCTGAATAAATGGAAAGACACTGTATGTGCATGGATTAGAAGAGTTAATAACGGTAAACTGAAATATTCCTTACATGATTTCCAGATTCACTGCAATTCCTATCAGAGTTTAAGCTGGCTTGCTTTTTTTTGTCTTTTTTAACAGATTTTGACAAGTTGATTCTAGAATTTATGTGGATACAAGTGACTCCAAAGTAGTCAAAACAATCTTGAAAAAGAACAGAGTTGGAGGACTCAAACTTAGCAATATCAAAACTTACTGTATACCTGCAGTAGCCAAGACTGCAGTGCTGGTATAAGAATTGGACCTCTGCCTCACAGCATATACAAAATTAATTCAAGGTTGACCAAAGATCTAAATGTAAGAAATAAAACTGTGAAAGTCTCAGGAGAAAACACAGGTGTAGATATTCATAACCTCAGATTAAGCAATGTTTTCTTAGTATGACACTAAAAACACAGTGACGAAAGAAAATATCTAATAGGACTTCATCAAAATTAAAATCTTTTGTGCTTCAAAATATACCAAGAAAGTAAAAAGGCAGCCCACAGATGGGGGAAAATCATATATCTGATAAGGAGTTTTTACCTAGAATTATAAAGAACTCAGTAGTAAAAAGACAATCCAAGTTTTAAATGGGCAAAGGCCTTGAATAGAAAAGTCTCTAAAGAAATTATACAAATGGCCAATAAGCCCATGAAAAGATTCTCAACATTATTAGTCATCTGAGAAATACAGATCAAAAGAAAATGAGATATTACTTCATACCCATTAGAATGGCTAAAACAAACAGATAATAGCAGGTGTTGAGGAGGGTATGTAGCAATTGGAAAACTCATACTCGTCTGGTAGGATTGTAAGGTACATACTCAGGAGATATGAAAACATGTACACAGATGTTCTTGGTAGCATTATTTGTGATAGGCAAATGTAGAAACAACCCAGTGTCCCCATCAATTGATGAATGAATAAATAAAATGTGTAATATTCATACAATGGAGTACTATTCAGCAGTAAAGAGAAGTGAAGTACTAATACATGCTACAACCTAGGTGAATCTAAAAACATTGTGCTAGGAATCCAGACAAAAAAAGGCCAGCCACATACATGATTCCATTTATATGAAATATCAAGATAGTCAAGTCTATAGATACAGAAAATAGATTAGTGATTGCCAGGGGTTGTGGAGAAGTATAGAGAATGAATGATAAAGGGTATGTGGTTTCTTTTTTTGGTGATGAAATTGTTCTAAAATTAGGTAATGGTGATGGTAGCACAACTCTGTACTAAAACCCACTAAATTTATACTTTAAAGGAGTGAATTTTATGGTATGTGAATTGTATCTGAATAAAACTGTTATTAAAAGAAAAAAGGTAAAGTACACCTAATATTAGCACAAATTATATAATGAAAACATTTTCAGGATGGAAAATTATATGTAATAAGGGTAACGTGGAATTCTGGTATTTAGATTTTAAGTCATCGGGCTGGGTTTTGTTTTGTTTTGTTTTGTTTTGTTTGAAAGGGCAATGTTGGTTCATATACTATGAATCTTTGAGAAAAAAAATCACTTAGGAAATGTCATCTTTTTCTGGGAAATTCCTCTAATACCCTGAGGCAGAACTAGTTGGTGCTTCTAATGATCACACACAATGTAACCCATACTTAAAGGCTAAGAAGAGATTAAAAAACAAATTGCAGCCATCATTGCTTTAAAGTGGAGTATCTTATAGTGAGATAAAATGTGTATCTAGAATTCATGGTTCCTGTTCAAAGCTAAGTAGCCCTTTTCAGTCTTCAGTCCTCCTGGAAGGTGTTCTCAATATACAGGCAAGGGGCTGTTAATGGTATTCTACCATAAAAGTTCAGTGTTCAGAAATAATAGGATTTAAAATTGAAAATACAGACCACAACCTGTAGAAAAGGGAAATACACATTGATGACTACCTACTCTGATTCAAACTGTGCTTTTGTTAATGTTTATCTCATTTAATTCTCAGAACCACTTTTTGAGGTAATTTAATATCCTACTTTTGAAAAGTGCTATTATCTACAGATAGGGTAAAAACAATAGGTGAAGCAAGATCAGTGAGAGACATGATGAGCTCAGTTTTGAATATGTTAAGGGACTTGTGGGGTTTTCTTGAGAGTGATCCAGAGACACTCAGCTCAGGAGAGTTTTAAGCTGCTTACATTCCCAAGGTGTTGGTCTTGCAGAATATGCCCAAACCTGCTTATTTGCAAATCCAGCAGTTTATTTGAAGTATGCTGGCTAAAGGGAGCTGCAGTTGAGGGGATGATTCAAGTCTGGCATATGAAATTTGTGTGGCTACCTTTTCTTCTCAGAAACTAAACTTCCTTACACACCGTCTTCCTGCCCCCATTACATATTTTGTTTTTTTATGAGTAGCCCCATAAACATTTTTTTTTTTTTTAGTTGTGCACAGTAGCATCTTAAAATTTTTTTTAGTTGTGCACAGATTTTTTTTTTTTTTTAATCATCTGGTGTGGATAATCTCTTGAATTTTATTTTTAACTAATTTTCTTGGCTTATTCTTGAATGAAGTCTTCAGATGTTAGTAGTACTGTTTTAACAGTTTACCAATCAAAAGCAATGGTTCATAAATCAAGAGTGTATAATACTGGCATAAGGATAGGCATGTAGATCAATGGAATAGAACCGAGAGTCCAGAAATAAACTTTTACATATATAGTAAATTGATTTTCAAGGGTGCCCAAACAGGAAATAACAAAACAGGAATTCAACAGGAAAAAAAAAGTCTTTTCAACAAATGGTATTGGGACAACTGAACTGGATATCCTCATGCAAAGGAATGAAGTTGGACCTCTACCTTACACTATAAGATTAACTCAAAATGTATATAAGACCTACATGTAAGAGTTAATTCTTAAAAAAAATGGAGGAAAAAAAAAACTAGGTGCAAGTCTTTGTGATTTTGGATTAATTAGTAGTTTCTTAGCAACAACATCAAAAAAGCACAAACGATCACATAAAAATGGATAAATTGCACTTCATTAAAGTTAAAAATCTTTGTGTTTCAGAAGACACTATCAAGACAGTAAAAAGAAACCCACAGGATGGAGCAAAGTATTTGCAAATCACATCAGATAGGGATAGAATATTTGAAGGACTCTTAAAACTCAATAATAAAAAGACAACCCAATTCAAAAGTGGACAATGGACTTGAATAGACATTTCTCCAAAGAAGATATACAGTTGACTGATAAGCATGTGGGAAAATGCCAACTGTCATTGGTCATAGGGAAATACAAATAAAAACCACAAGGAGTTGCCATTTCACAAAACCTGCTAGGATGGCTAAATAATAAAAGCAGATAATAAGAAGTGTCAGTAAGGATATAGTGAAATTGAAACCTCATCATTGTTGGTAGGATTATAAAAAGGTATAGCCACTTGGGAAAATAGTTTGGCATTCTCAGAAAGTTAAACATTTAGTTACCATATGATCCATTAATTCCATTCCAAGTTATGTATCCAAAAGAAATAAAAGCGTATGTCCCCATAAAAACTTATTCATAGCAGCATTATTCATAGTAGTCAAAAAATGGAAGTGATCCAAATGTCTGTCAGCTGATGAATAAATAAATAATATGTGGCATATCTTTATAATGGAATATTATTCAACAATAAAAAGGAATGCAATACTGTTAAAAGCTAACAACATGGATAAATAGGAGAAATTAGTCACAGAAGACACATACTGTAGGATTCCATTTATATGACTGTTCAGAAGATGCAAATCTATGGAGTCAGCGTATATTAATCGTTGTGTAGCATTGGGATGGGAGGGTGGGCAGAAGCTGGGGCGGGGATGGGGGATGACTACTAAAGGATACAGGGTTTCTTTTTGTAGTAATGAAAATAACTCCAATTGATTTTGGAAATGTTTACACAACCCTGAATGTCCTAAAAACTATTGTATACTTCAAATGGGTGAAATGTATGGTGTGTGAATTATATCTCAAAGCTGTTATGATACCAAAAAAAAAAGAGTAGTTGTTCCACTGTGATATATTATATTGACTAATTGCAATGTAGACTATATACAGGTAGACAAAACAGTATACAGTATTATTTTAAATACTAGGCATAAATATTTAGCTGTATTTAAAGATTAACTAAATGTAACCTGATAACCTTACTGAAAAGTTATACATTATCGCATGTTTCAGAATTCATCAGGAAACAAATCCAAATGGTCCAGTTATTAATAGGTAGTTGGTAATTGAAGCCACGGAAATATATGTGCTATCCTAGGTAGAGTGAGTACATGAATAGGCCTATAGGGCTGTAGACAGAACATAGGGAAGAACAACATGGATAAATGGAGGAAGAAGACCGTAGAGGACGGTATGCAAGTTAAGGGGGTGACAATGAATGGCTAACAGTGTTTTCCTGCAGAGATGCCACATAAGGATTGTGTTCCATGAATCATCTTGGCAATAGCAGTGCCAATGGAACTTTGGTTGGGAGCAGGCTAAGTGAATGGAAGTGAAGACAGTATAGACCACTCTTTCAAGAATTTGGCTCTAAGGAGTAGAAGAAGATGTAGGGTGAGGAAAGGCTTAAAAAAAGATGAAAGAGACGTGAGGTTACTCATGATGATAGGAAATAGAGGTTGCACCATGGGAGAGAGGAGATAATTGATGAAGTAAGACCCCTAAGATGAGAGCAAAGACAGACACCTCTTGCTGTGTCATTTGTGTTAGGATGAAAGAAGAGAATGTTGGAGGATGCAGGTTATTGGGGATAGCATTGGAGAGGAGATTTGAGAGAATTGCTACTATCTGTTGATTACTGCCTTTTTAAAATAGGAGGTCTGGTCTTCTGTTAAAAGAAAGGATATAGACAAGGGGGTTTGAAAGCAGTAACCTTTGGTGCAAAATCTAGCTAGAGCACCCTGGAAAGATTTCCAGACAGCAAGCATAGAGATCTTAGACCTAGAATTGGTAATACCCATAATGCAGGGAGGTTGAGTTTGTTTTTTGTTTTTTGTTTTGTTTTTTTCTCTTACAGCACTTAGCAGCCCAGCTTTTAGAGTGAAAATTGAAGTGACCCAGGGTTAGCTTTTTGCCAGGGCAATAAAGTATAAAGTATGTAAGAAGGAAGCAAAAACCAGAGAGGGTTGATAAATTGGGAGAAATTCAAGGAGTTAAGGGATTAAGGTAATCTTTGTGGATCTAGGTCAATCTGTTCAATGGCTAATTAATGGGAAATTGTTTAATGTCTTAATTGGATCTAGGGAGAGTGTTGCTGCTAGAATCAGAGATTCCTCAAATTAGAGGACACTGTACATACTGTTTAAAATTTCATATTTTCATTTCATATTAAAATGTTGAGCATTTCAGGGTTTTGAATGAAATGTAAAACATCCAAAATTTATCCTAATTGGACTGGCAGATCTGTGCTGGCTCTTGATGAAAGGATTGCTGCAGAGTCTTGAGTCATGGTGAAATTAAAATTTAGGAAAAAGGAAGAGCCTCAGTCTGCCCTGACCAGCCTCTTGAACTGGGTTGTTTGAAGGGTTGTTGAAGGCACCAGGGATGCTGTCAAGACTCGGTTGGGGGAAGAAAATTGAGCCAGCTGCCAGAGTCTTAAGTGAATATAAAGGAGATGGTGACAGAAATGAGAATGGACATGGGGGATATGTGATTAGATGGTATAAGCCTTTTCTACAACTGTGTGGAAGCATTCTTGAAGTAATATAGAGATAGATGAGACATTGGCCGTGACACATGTGGAATATGAAAGCATTATTAATAATGATGGTGAAGATAGCTAACATGTACTAAGGGCTTTCTATGCCAGGCACTGACCCTGTCACAGTCAGCATGAATTGGACTTATTTGTCTCAGTAACCCTTTAAGGCATTGTTATCTTCATTTTATGGGTAAAGAAGCTGAGATAGGCCAGTAACATTCCTAAAATATCATAAAGTTTGCATGTGGGGAAGCCAGGATTTAAATGTAGATCGCTGACTCCTGAGCAGAGGTTTCTAACCACCACGTTGTGCCATCAGCAGTGCACGAATGTAATTTGCCTGATATGTATGTATCCAGTGTACATTGATGAATTCACATTATTTATAAGTAGCTTAGAGGAAAATCGTTCAGTAGAATTCTTTGATGCTTTCTCATTGGTGACAATTGAGTTGCTTGCTATATGTTTTATTTATTACCCTAGAGTTGTACCCTAAAATTGTGGCTCCTAATATTGTGGTTCTTGAACCAGTAGCATCAACCTGGGATCTTGCTTCAAACAAATTCTTGGCCCTTACTCCAGACCTGCTGCTCAAATTCTGGGAATGGAGTCCAACAGTCTGTTTTAACAAGCTAGGTTAATTCTGACACTGGCTAAAGTTTGAGAACTACTAACCTAACCCAGAGTAAAGTAAATACTTTAGATATTTAGATATTTTAGATAAATGAGAGTTTGAAGTAGACACTGGAGTGGTATTGAGATTGTCCGTGTCTTTCGGATCATGTTCTTTGAATTGGAATCTGATGGGGAATATTTAGCATTAGTTTATACTTTGCGTGGCTGCAGTTTGGTATATCGATGCTACTAGATGCAAGTGAGATGGGAGGCAAAATGTCAGTGGATCACTACTATTGACCACTCAAAATGGTACACATCAGCAGCATTATTTTCTTTCCTTTAAACATTTAAAAATTATGTGATATTCGATATACAAAAATAGGTAATGTACATACAAATTTTGAAGCAATAGGGGCTCCTGGATGGTTCAGTCAGTTGAGTGACTGACTTTGGCTCAGGTCATGATCTCATGGTTCATGAGTTTGAGCCCGTCAGGCTCTGTGCTGACAGCTTTGGATTCTGTGTCTCCCTCTCTCTCTGCCCTTCCTCTGCTCATGCCGTCTCTGTCTCTGTCTCTGTCTCTCTCAAAATAAATAGATATTTTTAAAAAAATTTTTTTAACATTTATTTATTTTTGAGACAAAGACAGAGCATGAACAGGGGAGGGTCAGAGAGAGAGAGAGAGACCGAATCTGAAGCAGACTCCAGGCTCTGAGCTGTCAGCACAGAGCCCAACGCGGGGCTCGAACTCACGGACTGTGAGATCATGACCTGAGCCGAAGTTGGTCGCTTAACTGACTGAGCCACCCAGGCGCCCCTAATGTTTGGCAATCTTAAGGGTAGGATGGTATCTCATTGTGATCTAAGTTTGCATTTTGACTAATAAGGTTGACTATCCTTTTTTTTAAATATAATTCTTTTTTTTTTTTTTTAACATTTATTTATTTTTGAGAAAAACAGAGCACATGAGCAGAGGAGGGGCAGATACAGAAGGAGACAGAGAATCTCAAGTAGGGTCCATGCCGTTAGCACAGAGACTGATGGGGACTCAACCTGGGATCATGACCTGAGTTGAAATCAAGAGTTGGACACTCGACTGAATGAGCCACCCAGAATATGAATACTTTATATATTCTGGGTAATTATTTTTCACTGTTCATGCTTCAGGTATCCTTCTAGTTTGGCTTGTCTTTTTCCGTTCTATGTGGCTTCTTTCAAAAAAAACAAATTCAATTTTAAACAGAGTTGTTCTTTTGGTTTTAGCATTTCTTGTGTTCTCCTTAAGAAATTTTTCTCCACTCAGATTTCTTTAAAAATTTGAAGTGTTGCTTTTATAAGAATTTAAACAATCTGGAATTGATTTTGATACAGTTGGTATCCAGTGTCACTTTCCCCCCAAAGGGATAATTATTTGGCTCAGAACCATTTACTGGATAGTATGTTTTTCCCAGTGGCCTGCAGTGCCATCTCCATCATATCAAATTCCTGTATATATTTGGGTTTACTGGGGGCTCTTTCTTTTTTTAAGTTTATTTATTTAGGGAGAGAGCACGGGGTGTGGGGGACAGAGAGAGAGAGGGAGAGAGGGCAGAGCCCAATGTGGGGCTCGAACCCATGATCCGTGAGATTACGACCTGAGCCAAAACCAAGAGTCAGATGCTTAACTGACATGAGCCACCCAGGAGCCCTGCTGTTTTTGAAATTACAACTAAACATGATTAATACTAGTAATTTACCATTAAAGATCCAGTCAATGTTAAAATTTCCCCAGTTAACTTTTATGTGTAACATATGCATGTGCATGTGTGTATAAAACACATTAGAGTTTTTTTTGGATTAGTATCCAGATAAGGTCCATTTATTGTGATTGGTTGGTATGACTCTTAAATCTTTTAATCTGTAGGCTCCTACTGTATTTCCCAAACCACTCCTCCCTCTTTTTTGACTTGTTAGCTGTTGCTAGAGAAATGGGGTTATTCTGTATTTGGCTGGTTGCATCCCAATAGTGTGTAGTGTCTTTCTGTTCTCTGTGTTTCCTGTAAATTGGTTGTTAGATACAGAGATTTAATATGGCTTTTGGTTTGTTCATTTGCTAAGACTGATTTATAGATAGTATCATATACTTAAAAAAAACATTTTATTGAGATATAATTCACATGCATTTTCATGTGCTGTACAGTTCACTCATTTAAAGTGTACTCAGTGGTTTTTAGCGTATTCATAGTTGCACAACTATAACCACAGTCAATTTTATCTATTTATTTATAAAGTTTTTTTTTTTTAATTTTTAAGTAATCTCTACACCCAGCATGGGGCTTGAACTCACAACCCAGAGATCTAGAGTCACACCCTCCACTGACTGAACCAGCCAGGCACACCATCCACACTTAATTTTAGAATATTTTCGGACACCCCGGGTGGCTTAGTCGGTTATGCATCTGACTGACTTCCCCTCAGGTCATGATCTCGTACTGTGGGAGTTAGAGCCCTACATCAGGCTCTCTGTTGTCAGCACAGAGCCCACTTTTTTTTTTTTTTTTTTTTTTAATATATGAAATTTGTTGTCGAATTGGTTTCCATACAACACCCAGTGCTCATCCCAAAAGGTGCCCTCCTCACTACCCATCATCCACCCACCCCTCCCTCCCACCCCCCATCAACCCTCAGTTTGTTCTCAGTTTTTAAGAGTCTCTTATGCTTTGGCGCTCTCCCACTCTAACCTCTTTTTTTTTTTTTTTTTCCTTCCCCTCCCCCATGGGTTTCTGTTAAGTTTCTCAGGATCCACATAAGAGTCAAACCATATGGTACCTGTCTTTCTCTGTATGGCTTATTTCACTTAGCATCACACTCTCCAGTTCCATCCACGTTGCTACAAAAGGCCATATTTCAGGGGCGCCTGGATGGCGCAGTCGGTTAAGTGTCCGACTTCAGCCAGGTCACGATCTCGCGGTCCGTGAGTTCGAGCCCCGCGTCAGGCTCTGGGCTGATGGCTCGGAGCCTGGAGCCTGTTTCCGATTCTGTGTCCCCCTCTCTCTCTGCCCCTCCCCTGTTCATGCTCTGTCTCTCTCTGTCCCAAAAATAAATAAAAAACGTTGAAAAAAAAAAAATTCAAAAGGCCATATTTCATTCTTTCTCATTGCCACGTAGTATTCCATTGTGTATATAAACCACAATTTCTTTATCCATTCATCAGTTGATGGACATTTAGGCTCTTTCCATACTTTGGCTATTGTTGAGAGTGCTGCTATAAACATTGGGGTACAAGTGCCCCTATGCATCAGTACTCCTGTATCCCTTGGGTAAATTCCTAACAGTGCTATTGCTGGGTCATAGGGTAGGTCTATTTTTAATTTTCTGAGGAACCTCCACACTGCTTTCCAGAGCAGCTGCACCAGTTTGCATTCCCACCAACAGTGCAAGAGGGTTCCCGTTTCTCCACATCCTCGCCAGCATCTATAGTTTCCTGATTTGTTCATTTTGGCCACTCTGACTGGCGTGAGGTGATATCTGAGTGTGGTTTTGATTTGTATTTCCCTGATAAGGAGCGACGTTGAACATCTTTTCATGTGTCTGTTACAGAGCCCACTTTGGATCCTCTGTCTCCTTTTCTCTTTTTCTGTCTGCCCCGCCCCCACTCTCTTTCTCTCAAAAATAAACATTGTAGAAAAAAGAATATTTTCATCACCACAAAAATAAATGTTAGCCCCTTTAGTAGTCACTTCCCATTTCTGTATCCTCCCCAAACAACCCCCTTCCCCAGATGTAAGCAACGATGAATCTGCTTTCTGTCTCCACAGATGTGCCTATTAAAGACATTCATATAAGTCGAACCATATAATACATGTCCGTGGTCTTTTGCGACTGGCTTCTTTCACTTAGCATGATGTTTTCAAGTTATGTTGAAATGTTATTAGTACATGTCAGTATTTCCTTCCTTTTTATTGCTGAATGGTATTCCATTGTATGGATATATCACATTGTATTTATCCATTCATTGGTTGAAGGTTTAGGTTGTTCACACTTTTTGGCCATTGTGGATAGGTTGCATCGAACATCCGTGTCCAAGTTTTTGTGCAGACATATGTTTTCATATCTCTTGGGTATTCACCGAGGAGTAGAATTGCTGGATCAAATGGTAGTATGATGTTTAACCTTTTGAGGAGCTGCCAAACTGTTTTCCAGAGTGGCTATGACGTTTTACAGTCTCTCCAGCAGTGTGTGAGGGTTCCAATTTCTGCACATCCTCACCAGTACTTATTTGTCCTTTTAAAATTTTATCCAACCTAGTGAGTGTTTCATTGTAGTTTTTCATTTTTAGAGAGCAAGCGAGCATGTGCGCAAGGGAGTGAGGGAAGCGGGAGAGAGAGAGAATCTTAAGCAGGCTCCATGCTCAGTGCGGAGCCCGAAGCAGGGCTCGATCTTACGACCCTGGAATTAGGACCTGAGCCAAAATCAAGAGTGGGATGCTCAACCAACTGAGCTACCCAAGCACCCCTTCATTGTAGTTTTGATTTGCATTTCCTTGATGGATAATTATGTTGAGCATCTTTTCATGTGCTTATTATTAACCATTTGTTTATCATTTTTGGAGAACTGTATTCAGATGCTTTGCCCATTTTTAAAATTTTATTGTCTTATTGAATTGAAAGGGTCAATAAAAATCCCTTATCAGATAATATGATTTTTACAAATCCTTTCTCCCAGGAGATGGCTCTTTGGTTTCTTGGGTATTACATATTTCTATTAGATAATACATAATGTCATGTTACCTCTTGTTATGATATTAGCAAGCTTGATAATCATTGCCTGGATCCATTAATGTATTAACTCTTGTAAAGTGGTAGTATTTGAATTCTATTATTCCTTCTTTATTAGAATTTGGGTTTGAGGTTAATGTTCTTTCGGCACCTGAAGATATCATTTTACTGCCTGTGGTTTCCATTGCTTTTCAGAAGCCAGTTTTGTCTTATATTCCTTGAAACATGGATACCCAGTTGGTGGCAGTCTAAAGGAGTATCAGCACAATAACCTTTAGGCTTTGTTTTGGTTTTGCTTTTTGGGCTTTTTGTTTGATTGTTTTTGTTCCAGAGCTATAGTTTTCTAGTTTTCTAGCTCTATCACCTCTTGAGAAGGCAATTTTGTATCCTTATACAGTCTCCTACCTCCTTTTCCTCAAGTAAAATATACATTTGTTTCCGTTGGTATGTATAGAAAAACAGTTTGTAGCCCAGGGAACAATATATAAATATCCATATTATAGAGGATTAAAAAAAAAAAAACAGGTTTATTGAGGCATTGTTTATATATCATCAATTCACCTGTTAGTGTAAAGTTTGATAAAAAATTTTTACAGTTGTGCAACCATCTCCTCAATCCAGTTGTAAAACACTTCCATCACTGCAAATCCTGCCCTTTTCTGAAATCATTGATGTGGAAATGCTTGGGTTCAAAGCAAATGGTCAAGGAAGAATTCTTGAGACATCTTCAGTGCAAAAAGGTGGTTTTATTAAAGCATAGAGACAAGACCCATGGGCAGAAAGAGCTGCACTGGGGTTGTGAGGGGTGACTGATTACATACTTTCAAGTTGGGAAGGGGGTTGACATAGCGTTAAGTTTCTAAGGAATTTGGAAGCAAGGTTTCCAGGACCTTGAAGGGGCTAGCTATTGTTAGAAAAAGGTCATTTATTACTGTTTAGTAAAAACTCAGGAATGAGACCCTTCAGATATGTATTAGTGAGCCATGTACTTGGAGGATGATTGCTAATACATATTCGGGAGGTAGAGGAAGTTTCCAAAGGAATTTTTACATGTTAAAGTAGACTTGCAGGATCCTGGAGCTGGGGATAATGTTAAGCTAAGATTGCCTTTTGCCCCTTAGTAAAGTATTAACACTGAGGCAGTTGAGTTCCTAGAGGAATGTCACTTTGCCTGTTTCAAAGACTTGTCATTGGGCTGTAAGTAGCAAGGAAATTTGATTTTTTTCTTTTGCTTTTGTTTCTCACATCAATTATTTATTTATTATTATAGATTCTTAACCTGGGGTTGACTTAGGTTCTTTTTTTTTTTTAATTTAAGGTTTTATTTTTAAGTAATCTCCACAACTCAATATGGGACTCGAACTCACTGAATGAGGTAGCCAGGCACCCCAACATAGACTTTTCATGGCCCTAGAACCACTTGAAATTGCATGTCAACAATACAACACAGGGCCTGTGTTTTGACAAAGCAGAATTTTTTAGTAAAGTGACAATTATGCAAATACAGTCAAAACCAAAACCATTGAGTGTTTTTTATTAAAGTGATTCTGAAATTGTTCCTATGACTGAGAAGCTTTATGAAGGAAAAATATGGGATATGCTGTTTAAAAAATAAAAATTAAAAACTGTGTACTTTATAATTTCATTATAAAATTACAGACCTGTAAAATGTAACCATTTCTATAAGGGCTCACCTGTAGCAAATAAAATCAATAGAGAATTTTTTTTTTTAAGTTAGTTTTCAGTCTGTTGTGTTTTAAACATAGTCTGTTTTTCTCTGGCTGTTTTCAGGATTTCTTTGTTTTTCTTTTTCTTTCTTTTTTTTTTTTTTTTTTTTTTTCTGTTTTGAGGATTTCTTTACTTTCTGTTTTTTCCTTTTGTGTCCTGCAGTTCTACTGTGATTTCTTTTTATTTTTCTGCTTACAGTTTGTTTGGCTTCTTAAATGCGTGGTTCGGTGTTTTTCATCAATTCTGGAAGGTTCTCAACCAGTATCGCTTCAGATACTGCTTCTGCACAATGCCTCTTATCTTTGTGGAACCCAAATAAACGTTGTTTTGTAACTTCTTACTATATTCTCTATGTTGCTTACCCTTTTCTTCTGTAATTATAAAATTTGTGCTTCTTACATTTCATAATTGATCATTTTTTTTGGCTTGCCTTCCAGCTCACTGTATCTGTGTTAAACTGTATCAGATCTACTCTAAAACCCATTTGTTGATACCTTAATTTTGGTTATCATACTGTATTTCAACAATTATTATTCATATCTCAAACTTCTGTATTTTTTTTTCAAATCTGCTCATTTCTGATCATTTCTTGCTTGCTGATAATTTTCATTGCATTTTTCCTTTCCTTGAATATTTGTTGAAGTTATTTTATATTTCATACATTAATTCTAGTATTCTAATTCCAAGGAAGGTGGGCCTTTGTTTTTAACTGTTGTCATTGACTCTAGTTCTGACTCTCTTTAAAGTGATTTATTTCCTTATATATTTGATGGCGTTTACTTAATCCTGAGAACCTGATGGAACTGCTTTTCGACAGAGAAGGTTTGCATCTGTTGATAAACAGTTCATTTTGGCCATCTTGAGCGTTCTGGCTAAATAAGTTTAGTTTTCTAACCCCGCATCAGAGTCTGCACTTAGTTTCAGTTCCTAGTGTGAAATAGATTATTAGCCTCGTACTTTGCCTTTCACACATTTACCTTTGATGACTTGACTTCCCCCATAGGTTTAACTTCACTGGCTCCTCTATCCCCTTATTACTTACATGAGTCTAACAATGCATTAAAAAAGTATTTTTTTCTGCTATAGCTGGGGTCCGGTTTAATGAAACAGATGACCTCTCAAAAGCACGGGGTGTTCCAGAAGTGACATATTTTTTTTTAAGTTTATTTATTTATTGTGAGAAAAACAGTGCGAGTGGGGGAGGGGCAGGGAGAGGGGGAGGCACACAATTCCAAGCTGGCTCCACAGTGTCCCTGTGGAGCCCAACCTGGGGCTCAAACTCACAAAACGGTGAGATCATGACCTGAGCCGAAACCAAGAGTTGGACGCTTAACCAACTGAGCCACCCAGGCACCCTGACGTATTTTGTTAACTAAGGAAGATGCATGCTATTTAAAATAAATACAGTTACCACATTTCTCTCATTTCGCCCTCTCCCCCCCCCCCCATCTCACACACACCCGACCCTAACAGTAACTCCTTTAAAAGTATCAGAGTATCCAGTCAGTGTTTAAATTTCCAATGATCTCAAATGTTACATATTTTTGAACAGTTTGGATTAGCATCCAGATAAAGGTCTGTAACCTTACTGTGATTAAGTTTGAAGTCTTTTTAATTTCACTATCTTTTTTTTTTTTTTTTTTTTGCCTCTTACGGTGTCATTTAACATGTTTATCTGTCCTCTGTATTTCCTATAAATTAATAGTTGAATCTGAAGGCTTTATCAGGGTCAGGTTATTTTAGGCAGAGGGGACAAGAGTACATCCTATGTGATGGTTTTCTCTTCCATCAGGACTGCGCTTAGTGTGTGATGTCTCTCTCTGTAATGCTGACAGCCACTGAGGAACATTGCCTAAATTTATTATTTACTAGGAGTTTAAGTGGTGATACTCTAATTCTGTCCTTTCTTCTTCATTAGTTGGAATAATATTTTCAACAGAAGCTTCCCCTCACTTAGGTTACCCCCATGATAAAATTTGTTTAGGTAAAGGCAAAACGAGTGCTTGATTCTTTCCATTTATCAGTTTTCAGAACAATGAGGTGGTTCATTAGCATCTTCCAGTGATGACCAATTAGTTTTTCTTTCATATTCTGAATTCATGAATTGAATCATGTGTATGTTTCTGTTCATTATAATTATTATTTTTATTAGTACTTTCATTGGCCATCTTTGACCCATTGGAGCCCCTTCAAGGTGACTCCTGAGTGTTTTTGACAGATTTAGGAATTTTAAGTGGACACACCGAGGAATGTTTTTAAAAAGATGTATTCTGAATATATTGGTATTTCCAACTCAAGTAGGTAGGGTTTTACTAAGCCTCATCTATCATATAACTTTGACTCCTTTGTCCCAGGTTGAAATTCCTTTGATACCTGGGATGGTAGAATTAGAATATCACATTATTACTCATTTTGTTTATTCCAGATACATACACAACAGGGTAAGAATAATCTCAAGACGATAACTAGTAGTAGAATTGCTGAAAAGAGTGTAGAGTTTTCTTTGTGCTTACCTCGTCTTTAGGGTTGACTGCGCATATACAAATTACTGTCTTGAAAAGTTATGTGGGATAGTGTAACTGTGTCGCTGTGTGGATACATATTTAGGTTCATTAATTTTTTTAATCTTTTATTTTTAGGAATTGCTTTTCTTTTGAAGTTTAATTTTCTCATACATGTGTGTGATTCATTTTCATATGCTTGTGAAGACAAAGGGGAGCCTCGTTTCCTTGAGCTCTTTACCCTAGTTCCTCCCTATTCCCATTTATTTTTGTGTAAAATACTTATATGTGGTCTGTTTTATTTACAGTTTTTTAGTTTACTTTTTGGAATTTTGGAAAGTTTGTATATTTGTTACAGTGGTTAGCATCATTTAGCTCCCCCCCCTTTTAAGTTACAGTTATCTGTTGATTCCCTATTATGTGCATTATTGACATTGGTTGTGACCTCTTTCCCTTTTCCTCAGCATCTGATGTCAAGTGTGTCCTTTTTAAAAAAGTTTTTAAAAATTGGCCATTATTTTGAGATAGTTGTAGCTTCACGTGCAATTGTAAAACATAATACAGAGAAATACCTATGTACCCTGTACCCAGTTTCCCCCAGTGATAACATCTTGTAAACATTATAGTAAAATGTTGATATTTATACAGTGAAAATATAAAACATTTCTATCACAAGGCTCTCTCTTGTTGCCAATTAGTAGCCATTCTCCCTCCTTCCCATCCCTGCCCCCCACCCTTAATCCCTGGCAACCACTAATCTCCTTTTCTGTAATTTTGTTACTTCAAGAATGTTATATAAATGGAATCATATGGTATGTAACCTTTTGGGATTAGCTTTTTTTTTTTCTCTTAGCATAATTCCCTGGAGATTCGTTCAAGTTGTTTGTCTCAATAGTTCATTTCTTTTTACTGTTTGGTAATACTACATGATATGTAGTGTGGTTAAACTATATAACCAAAACTCCATATAAACTATATGAAGGATACCTGGGGTGTTTCCAGGTTTGGGTTTTTTATGAATAAGACTGTTGTAAATATTTATTTACAGATTTTTTGTGAACATAAGTTTTCATTTCTCTGGGAGAAATATCTAGAAGTGCAGTTGCTGTGTACTGTGGTATTTTCATGTTTAGTTTTTTAAGAAACTGTTTTCCTAATAGCTGTACCATTTTACGATTCCACTAGCAATGTATGAGTTTTTCCACATACTAACATTTGGTGTTGTCACAGTTGTTTATTTTAGCTGTTCTGATAGATGTATAGTAATATCTCATTGTGGTTTTAATTTGCATTCCCCTAATGGCAAATGACATTGAACATCTTTTCTTGTGCTTCTTGGCCATCTGTATATCCTCTTTGATAAAATGTCTCTTCATTTCTTTTGCCCATTTTCTAATTTAATTGATTGTCTAATTAGCTTTGAGAATTCTCTATATATTCTAGATATTAGCTCTTTATTAGATATGTTGTTTGCAAATTTTTTTTCCCAGTCTATAGCTTTTTATCCCCTTCACATGGGGGGCTTTCTCAGAGCAACATTTTTTAATTTTGATGAGGTCCAGTTTACCAGTTATTTCTTTATGCATCATGCTTTTAAGGTCAAGTTTAAGAACTCTTTGCCTTGCTCTAGATCCCAGAGATTTTTTTCTAACAGCTTTATAGTTTTGCACTTAAATGTGATCTCATTTTATATTAATTTTTGTGTAGTATATGTGACTTAAGTTGAGATTAATACATTTTGTCTAGCAGTGTCTACCTGTTCCAGCACCATTTGTTGAAAAGTCTATCTTTCCTTTACTGAATTACTTTTACCCTTTGTCAAAAATCAGTTGAGCATATTTGTATAGGTCTATTTTGTTTTTGTTTTTAATCCTGTTCCATTGATCCACCAGTATCACACAGTGTTTACTATAGCTGTGTAATCTTGAAATTGGATAGACTGGTCCCTTCCACTTTCTTCTTTTTAAAAATTGTTTGGAGCGCCTGGGTGGTTCAGTTGGATGAGCATCCGACTTCAGCTCACGTTATGGTCTCATGGTTGACAAGTTCGAGCCCCGTGTCAGGCTGTGTGCTGACAGCTTAGAGCCTGGAGCCTGCTTTGGATTCTGTATCTATCTATCTCTCTCTCTCTCTCTCTCTCTCTCTCTCTCTCTCTCTCTCCCCCTGCCCCTCCCCCACTCATGCTCTGTCTCTCTTGGTCTCAAAAATAAAATAAACACTAAAAAAAATTTAAAAATTGTTTTAGCTCTTCATATTACTTTGCCTTTCTATATAAATTTTAGAACACTGTTTTCTGTATCTACAAAGAATGTTGCTGAGATTTTGAGCGGAATTGGGTTAAATCTGTATGTTATTGTGGGGAGAATTGACGTGTTTACCAAGTTGAGTCTACTAATCCATGAATACAATATGTCTCTCTATTGTTTTAGATCTTTGAATTCCTTCATCAGTGTTGTGTAGCTTTCCACATGTATGTCCTATACATGTATCGTTAGGTTTATACTTAAGTATTTTTTGAGAGATTATAAAGGATACTGGGTGTATTTTTAATTTTGGTGCCCATGTGTTCATTCCTAGTATATAGACATACAGTTGATTTTTGTGTTTTTGTGTTGTATTCTGTGACCTTATTGAACTGATTTATTAGACCTACCTTATAAATCGCTAGATTTTTTTGGTCTAATGCCCAGAGGCATTTTTCCTTCCTTCCTTTTCTTTCTTTCTTTCTTTCTTTCTTTCTTTCTTTCTTTCTTTCTTTCTTTTTCCTTTTTGGAAATCCATTTGTTTTTGTAATATATCTTAGTGTTGGTTTTTCTCAGTTGATTTCCCAGGCATTGGTGTACTCTTTCAATATTTAATTTCAAGACTTCTAGTTGCAGGACTTTTTTCTCTTTATAGTTTTTTTTTTTTTTTTTTTTTAATGTTTGTTTTTGAGACAGAGAGAGCATGAGCAGGAGAGGGGCAGAGAGAGAGGGAGACACAGAATTCGAAGTAAGCTCTGAACTGTCAGCACAGAGCCCGACACGGGGCTCGAATCCACGGACCCTGAGATTATGACCTGAGCTGAAGTCGGATGCTTAACTGACAGAGCCATCCAGGCGTCCCTTTAATTATAGTCTTAAATATTTGCTGTATTTTATTGCTTTGTTTTTCCTCTTTGAAAACTCCTTATGTGTATTTAGGATCTTTGCTTAACTTTATTGTCACTTTCATTCTAATAATTTTCACCTTCATTTCTGGTGTTTTTTTTTTTAAAGATTTTATTTTTAAGCAATCTCTACACCCGATGTGGGGATCGAAATTTCAACCTCAAGATCAAGAGTCATATGCTCTACCAACTGAGCCAGCCACACACCCCTCACCTTCATTTCTTTTTGATTTAAAAATTTATTTGCACATTCTTTATCTCTTAAGCATTATCTATTATGTTTTGAATCTCATGATTATTCTTGGTTAGGTTTCCTTTCTGAAATAATTTATTTCTTTTATTTCAAATTGTTTCCTGATTTCTAAGTTTTTCTAATTCTGAGTTTTTCTAATTCTGATATAAAATGTTATTTCACATTATCTTGGATATAATTTTTATGTTTTATAGGTATGGCTTTTTGGTAGCAAGCTTTTAGTGTCAACGTTCTGCTCCTTATTTTCCCATTTCTTACGACATGGGATTTGACCCCAATCCTTTTCTGTTGTTCATTTTATAATAGGCTTTCCTGAACTTTTTGGAGCAAGAGGTTGGTCAGGATAGTTTGTCTCCTTTACCGCCCTATCTATACCCCTTCCTCTGTTGATTTTTATGAAATGATAAGAAGTATTTGGCTTCCTGTGTTCTGAGATCTGACTGTTTCATTAACCCACTTATATCTGGACCCTCCTTTTCTTTGCTTCATTGTGCCTGTGCTGCTCACTTGGTATTCTGCTCCCAGAAATTCTTTTCAGTTTAGGGCTTCACCCAAGAAGGGGGATTTCAGTCCTTAGTTTTTGAATCTAGAGCCTTACTTTTCCTACTTTATAGTATTGGTATATACAAAAGATCTTTTCCACTTGTAGCTGTTCTCAAATTGCCTTTCTAGACTCTAGTGATTTGTGATTTGGGGTTTTTCTGGCTTCAAGTCCTTCATTTACCCTATTATATTACTTCTATCCTTCTGTTTCCTTCTATATATATGCTGATACCATGTGAGTCCTATAGTTGGCGATTTAACCAGATCCTGCTTGTATTTGAGAATTCAAGGGGATACCCTGTCACCCAATTTTGTAGATTTTGTCCTTGGGATTTTGGTTTGGCTGTCCTGGTAACATTTTTCCCTTTTTTGTGTGAGGTGGGAGATGGCAGGTGATTAAAAACTTCACTGAGAAGTTTTATTCAAGAGAAGGACAACACAAGTACACTAGCTATTGTGGTGAACCAGGTGAGATGATAGTGGCTTAGTCTAGGATAATGGCAGTGGAGCTAGAAGGTTTGAATCCTATTTTGGTGACTTGTTGGATAACAAAGAGTGAGGGACTGCGAAGACATGGATGATCTCCCAAGATAGGGGTTCTTACAACTGTTTGGATGATGGTACTTTTTCCTAATATTGGGAATATTCATGGAAGAGTAATTTTTTAGGGGGAAGGTATTTTTTTGAGAGGTGAGGAGTAAAGGGACAAGAGGGACCAGCTATTATGATATTTGTAAGCATCCTGGATGTGAGGCCTTGCAACAATCTATCCTCCACCCCCAAACACACATACAGACATATTTAATTTCTTCAGGGAGCTTTTTCCTGATTCTCTGATATGTCTCCTTCTGATATAGAACTTTATTTACTTTCCTATCTTAACATTTAACACATTTGTATTACTGCTTATTAATCCTATGTTTTTTACTAGACCAACTGTTCACAAACTTTTTCTTAAAAGGACAGACAGATGGTAAATATTGAAGGTTTTGGGAGCCAAGAGACAAAAAAAAAAAAAGGATATTACGGGGCACCTGGGTGGCTCAGTTGGTCAAACATCTGACTTTGGCTCAGGTCATGATCTCAGGATCCGTGGGCTCGAGCCCCGTGTTGGGGTCTGTGCTGACAGCTCAGAGCCTGGAATCTGCTTTGGATTCTGTGTCTCCCTCTCTCTGCCCCTGCTCATACTCTGTCTCTCGTTTTCTCTCAACAGTAAATAAACATTACAAAAAATTTAAAAATAAAAAAATAAGGATATTATGTGGATACTTAGTATCATTTATGATATAACCACTTAAAAGTATAAAACCATTCCTGTTGGGCCCTACAAAAAAACAGACAGCAATCAGATTTGGGCCATAGGCTCTAGTTTGCTGACCACTGTACTAGACTGTACATTCTGTACTTGTCCTGGTTGCAGGCATATTGCCTGGTGCATTTTAGATGAATTCAGTAAATTTTTGTTGAGTGAGTGAATATTACTCTTACAGATTGGAGCTCAGGCAAGAGGGTTGAGCTAAAGATAGAGATTTTGAGAGTGGTCATCAAACAGAAATTGAAGACATGAGAGTAGATGCCATCAGCTTCAGAAGAATGAAAGAAAGAGGCCCAAAGTGGAGCCTCTTCTGTAATTCAGAGAACGGAACAAGTCATGACTAACTCAATGGTACTTTCATCGTGTACATAGTAGTCAGTACCTGTGGCTAACTGACCTAAGCCATTTGGCTATTTTACATACATATGGTTCTTTTGGATGAGTAGGAGGCGTTTAACTATTAGAGATAGGTGAGATAATATATGTATTTTCCTTAGAAATTTTACTACCAGTGTGTTACATTATAATAAAACAAGCTTTAGAATTCTGCCACTTACACAAACACGTATTAGCAAGCAGTTACCACCTTGCAGTAAAACTTCCATCTTTAAGCATACACCATAAAGAACTGATTAGGGTTAGGTGACAAAATCCTCCTAGAAGGTGTGGGATATAGGATCAAAGGGATTCAAAAACCTCTCTGAAGACAGACTGCAGGGCTTTCCAGATTCTTAAACTGCAAACAAGTAAGAATCAAGGCACCTACACAACATTCCTAACCAGTCTGTATATCTTGAACAATTCCATTTTGGCAATAAAATGCTATTTCCAATATCTCTTTTATACTAATTAACAAACCACTCCCTAAATTCAGATGTTGGTATTCGAAGCACTTATTAACTGGGAGCTAACTTCTGATATGGGTGCTTTAAATGCTAGCTAACCCACTGTGAAGTGTGGATTCTTAATTTAGGGAACTTCAGAAGTTGACTCACTACTCCTACGGATCCTGAAGTATTTTGATGTGAATTACAATATAGCATTAACTTGATCATATTTTTTAAGGGATATGTTGCCTGGATCTTTTTTGTTGTATTCCTATCATAACAGTTCATAAACAAGTGTAGTTGTTATTGCAATTAAAATATTTTTTTCTAATAAAATAAGATAAAAACAGGGAGGCAAACCATAGACATTCTTAATTATAGACAACAAACCAAGGGTTGCTGGAGAGGAGGTAGGTAGGGGGAAGTAGGCTAATTGGGTGATGGGCATTAAGGCGGGCACTTGTGATAAGCACTAAATTCTACTCCTGAAACCAATTAAAAAAAAAAAAAAAGATATTTTTTTCTTCTCAGTTCCAGTAACAGTTGAATTAGATATTCATGTGGGCAAATAAATTTTAACAGCAGTATAGTTCTAATCTTCAGTGAATCAAGACAATTTAGAGTTATCAAATTAATATTAGTATTTGAAGATTGCTCAACATTTATTACCATTCTTTATGATGAATATATGAAGCAGTCTGTGTATTAAGCAGTCTCTGTATTAATAGTATTAAAGTCAAAACACAGAAACATAGTATAGAATTAGATTCAAGGCTGTCTTTCTACTGTTGAACCCTAATAGTGATAATAATTTTATCAGTGCATCATTTCATTACATTAAATGAATGCTACTAATTTGAATTTTGTTTGGCAGTTTTGTTTACATTTAATATATATCTATATTTAAGCATAAGTTTAGATTAATATTTCGGTATATTTAGCAAACTTTATAATTTGATTTTCATGGGGTTTCTCCCCAAAGGAGAATTTATCACTGCAATTTAAGAAAACTTGACAGCGATACCATACAAAAGAATTATCAAATAAAATAGTAGTATACTGAGTCTGGCAATATATTAAAATAATAATATACCATGACCATGTAACCTTTATGTAGCCTTTATTCCAAAACTGTAAGGATTTTACATACTTACATATGTAATAAAATAATTCATTGTATCAGCATATCAAGGGAGAGAGGGGATATCTAATCATTTCAGTCATTCCTGATAAGACATGGCTGATGGAGCCTCTCAGTAAACTTCGAAGGATACTTCTTTGGGGGCACCTGGGTGGCTCAATCCGTTCCGATTCTTGATTTCGTCTCAGGTCATGACCTCATGGTTCTGAGATTGAGCCCCATGTCAGCATGGAGCCTGCTTGGGATTTTCTCTCCCTTTTTCTCTGCCCTTCTCCTGTCTGTGTGCTCTCTCTCTCAAAACAAATAAACATTAAAAAAAAAAAAAAAGGATACTTGTTTGCCTTTTGATACAAAATATCTATCCCAAATTTATTTTCCTTTTCATGTGGTTTTAAGGCCATGACAATGGGTTCTTTACTTTTTTAAAACATGAATCATTTGAGATAGATTTCATTGGTTGTAAACAACAAAAACCAACTCTGGCTGATTTAAGGAAAAACAATTTTTTGGAAACATATGGGTAGTTCATAGAATGAGTAGCAACACCTGAGAACTGGGAATAGAACCTACTCTTTTTTTTTTCCTTTCCACTTTGCTCAGGGTTCAGAGTTATGAGGGAGAGAGTTCTGCTGGCATGGTTTTGGTCTCATGCCCTATTCAAAACGAGGACAGAGTGAGATACTTTAATAGGCAGTTCCATCAGGGCAGTCTACAGCAGAGGATATATAATTCCACAGAGAAACCTGGGTGCAGTTAGGAAAGGGGAATGGATTCTAGGCAGCCAAGCCCCACCTCATGTTCCCCCCCAAATTAACCAACAGATATCCAGTAAAATAGACAGGAGTTTTGGCTTTTTAACCTCCTATAGTTCATTCAGAGTCTAAAACTGACCAATCCTTAACCCTTAAAGAGCAATTACTTCTAAAAATTTTTTAAATATTAAATGCCTAAGACCTTAACGTATCTACTAGCAGTGTCAATATTTAGGTACTTACATATTCTTTATTTTTCTTTTTAGACAATGCGAAGACACCGAAATGAAGTGACAGTTGAACTGCGAAAGGTAAGAAAGTAAAGTAACAGAAACAGAAAGTAAATAGATTTTTCTGATTTTTTAAATTCTGTATGACTTGAATAATGAAAATACTGTGCAAATTAGTGATCAACCCTAAACCACACAGCATATACATCATTAAATAGTTTATAATGGTATATATTGAAAGCTTTCATTTATTGAGGTGCTATGTACTGTGTGAAGTACTTTAATACCAACATTGAAATTGTCACATCTGATGAAATTAGACACTCTTGTGGGTTTTTCCTTAATACCCTCTTTTTTTTAGGCTATGTGCCAGACAGGATTCCTCCACCTTCTTTGTATAAAAGTTAAACATACTTGCTCAAGATTCTTTAGAAAAATAAAAGTAGAATAACCTTATATCTTACCAATTAAATGCAACTGCTGTTAAACTATATTGTATTTTCATCTATTTTTTTTTGGAGGACTTTAGAGTTACCTTTATGATACTGTGTTTTCATGCAAGCACATTTTATTTGAAGCAAATATTTCAGTTGCCAATCAAGAAAATACACATAATTGGGTGCCTAGGTAGGTTAGTTGGTTAAGCATCTAACTCTTGGTTTTGGCTCAGGATCATGAGTATGAGCCCCGCATTGGATACTGTGCTGACAATGAGGAGCCTGCTTGGGATATTCTCTCTCTCTCTCTCTCTCTCTCTCTCGCTCTCGCTCTCGCTCTGCCCCTCCCCCACTTGTGCCATCTCTGTCTCGAAATAAATAAATAAAATAAAAACGTAAAAAAATATATACATAACTAGTTCTCTATATTATGTGTACATTTAAAAAAAATATATTTTGGAACTTATATTCAAATCTTTGTGTTTGTTTTAGGTTAGATCCTTTTCTTCACTCCTGAAATTCCTAAATTAAAATTATCATCTTAAAATTTTTCAGTTTTAAAGAGAAGGAAGGTCTTGATTCTGAGAGTAACACTCTCCCAGTCACTAAAACTAAATAGACCCCGGGGCGCCTGGGTGGCTCAGTCGGTTAAGCCTCCGACTTCGGCTCAGGTCACGATCTCGCGGTCTGCGAGTTCGAGCCCCGGGTTGGGCTCTGGGCTGATGGCTCAGAGCCTGGAGCTTGCTTCTGATTCTGGGTCTCCCTCTCTCTCTCTGCCCCTCCCCCGTTCATGCTCTGTCTCTCTCTGTCTCAAAAATAAATAAAACGTTTAAAAAAAAATTAAAAAAAAAAAAACTAAATAGACCTGTGCATTTATGTACTTAATATGTATTTATTTAATACCCATTTTGGGTCATGAATTTTTACCCAGCATCAATGTTTTATGCTCATAAATAGTATATAGTTACTGAAATTCATTCTCCTGCAACCCCTCCCCCCCAATCTTTATTACAATTGAAAAATGCTTGCTAAATCCAGTGTTCTTTCAACTCCTTAACCTCTTCAAAGATACTTACCAATTAACAACAGTGATTTGGCAATCATATTTTCAAGTTTTTTCACATCCTTGGTTCATTTGGACCAGAGAAGTCAACTAGCTAAATAAAGAGTGAGGTAGGCTCCTTGCCAGTCTTAACACTTTGTACCTAGCTTCTTTTTTTTTCTTTTAAACTTTTTATTAGCATATAACATACATAGAAAAAAGTCAGGGGCACCCGGGTGGCTCAGTTGGTTGAGCGTCCGACTTCGGCTCAGGTCATGATCTCACAGTTCGTGAGTTTGAGCCCCGCATCGGGCTCTGTGCTGACAGCTCACGGCCTGGAGACTGCTTCAGATTCTGTGTCTCCCTCTCTCTCTGCCCCATCCCCACTCATACTCTGTCTCTCTCTGTCTTAAAAATAAATAAAACATTAAAAAAAAAATTTTTTTTAATAAAAAAAAAGTCAACACATCTTAAGCTTGATGAGTTTTCACAAAGTGAACTGTTATACAGTTATCTGTATAATAAGCTTCTAGATCAAGAAAGAACATTACTTGTATTCCAGGGCTCCTTCCCAGTTACTCCTTTCCCCCAAAGGTAACCATTATCCTGATATTTAATATTATAGATTATTTTGCATAGTTTGAACTTTATGTAAATAGAACAGTAAGTGTCCTTTTGTGTCTGGTTTTTCATTCATCATGTGAAGATCATTCTTCTTAATAGAGACAGTAGGAATGGTAGGAATAAAACATCTGTTAACATTATACCAGCTATCCCCAGATGTGGGCCTTTACTTTCCCTTCAATTTTCATGCTTGGAATACAACTCAAAACTTTTATATTTGTCCTGGTATTATTCAGAATCCTCTCGTTTTAAGCTTTTTAGCCCTTCAAATATGCTTATTAATTTAAGCTATTCACTTTTCTTAATATTTGGTTGTTTGTTCCTTCTTCTATAGTTGTACTGTCTTCTGTATTTAATTTATAGAATTAAAATTTCTTGCTTGTCACAGTACATCTTTTAATATCCACTTTGTTTGCCTTAGAGTCCTGTTATTCTTTTTATTCCTAAATAACATTATTCCTTTCCGGTTACTAGAATTAGTTCCTAGAAATTCTTATAGAAGGACCAAAAATGAAATTAACTAAGGAAATCTCAAGAAATTTCCTTACTTCACATTTCAGAATTCCCTGAGTAAGCCCCAGAATATGAACAGTTCCTGAAACAAAGCCTAAACTTCAAACAAAGCTTAATTGATTTTCATACCATTCTGTAGAGGTATGGAGAACCTTTCAAGAGAAGATTCCTTTATTCTTTATGGTCAGAGTGTCTGTCTACTTCTAGCCTTGCTATCTCTATACCTCCATTAAGGAGAAGATCACAGCATTGTCGTTAATGACATTGAGATTCTTGTTAATACAAGAAAGCTAGTTTCCAGAGTTTCATAGATGAGCTCTATTTTTATTAGATTGTAATCATCTTAAGTGAAGGTAATAACCACAGTCCCCCACTGCTAGTACTCCCAAATCTCTCTCCCAGCCCATCCCTAAATGCCTAGTCAAATTCTGGACCAATAGTTTGTACTCATTAAATGCTAATTTTCAAGAATGAAATTGATTATGATATCTTAAAATTTTCTGTGTATTTAAATAATTTATTGAATTTTCAAGAAAAAATACGATAGCTACAGAGCAGTGCTACTCAAAAGTCCTAATCTGTGACAAGTTAGGGAGCTTATGTCAAAATACTAAACAAGGGACTGACTGCTTCCTTTTCCAAAAAAATCTTTCTGCCTAAATAAATAAATAAATAATGTAAATAAACAATGTGTATAGTTTGACAATCGATTTCTGACAAAATCTCTGTATTTTGGGGCAGACCTGTAACATAGAGTTTGAGAAAATCTTAGCCAGTCCAAGGACTGTACTTTGTTTTTTTATGTTTATTTATTCTTGAGACAGGGACAGAGTGTGAACAGGGGAGGGGCAGAGAGAGAGGGAGACACAGAATCTGAAACAGGCTCCAGGCTCTGAGCTATCAGCACAGAGCCCGACGCAGGGCTCGAACCCACAAACTGTGAGATCATGACCTGGGCTGAAGTCGGATGCTTAACCGACTGAGCCACCCAGGCGCCCCTAAGGACTGTACTTTGAATAACACTGATACTGCTCTGTCAGCTTAAAGATGAATTCTAGTTATTAATATGTACTGTTCTACTGGCCTCAAATTTTTTTTGTCTGAACTTTTTTGCCTTTACCTCCTTGATATTTTACTTTCCTATTTAATTAGGTATTTATGCATTAACACTTACACAGAGGTCTGTACTTCTGTTTTAGATCATGTTGTAAACAGAGTCACATAGGAATTAAATAACTTGCCTAAAATCACACAACTGATAAATGGGAAAGCTCTTAACCATTATGCTGTAATGCCTCTCAATATAAATGTTTGTTCAGTGAATAATGCCTCATGAGTTGAAAATCCATCCAAAGCCTATCAGTGGCATTTTTAACTTTGGCAAATTATATTAAACTTTATATAATCTTCTCTTGGTGATTTGTCAGTTAGATATCCCATAGGATTTTATTGTGATTAGATCTGGGGGTGGGCACGTTAAGTTCTTAACATAATGAAAACCACCACCAAAATGCCATACTTTGACTAATCAGATACAGTGCAATTGTTTTGTTTGACCTTGTAGTAAAATATCTTTTTAAAAAATACCCTAAGTTCCTTATATTAACAAGATAATAAAGAAAATTTATATTATCATATCAGTTGATACAGAAAAAGCATTTGACAAAATCCAACACTCATTCTTGATAAAACTTTTGACACATTGCAGATAGAACTTGCTTAACTTTTTTTTTAATTTTATTTTTTATTTTTAAAAGAGAGCACAAGCTGGGGAAGGGCAGAGAGAGAGGGAGACACAGAATCTGAAGCAGGCTCCAGCCTTCAGGCTGTCGGCAAAGAGCCCAACGTAGAGTTCGAACTCGTGAACCATGAGATCATGACCTGAGCCAAAGTTGGATGCTTAACCGACTGAGCCACCCAGGTGCCCCTAGAACTTGATCAACTTGATAAAGAACATCTGCAAAAAAACCTACAGCTAACATCATACTTAATGGTGAAAAGACTGAATGGTTTCCCCCTAAGATCTGAGAACAAGGCAGGATGCCTATTCTTACTGCTCTTATTTAATACAGAATCTGCAAAAAAGCTCCTAGAATTAATAATTGAGTTCAGCAAAGTCACAGAAACAAGATTAACACATAAAAGTCTATCACTTATGTATGCTAACAATGAACATGCAGAAACCAAAATTAAAAGCACAATACCATTTATTGCCACTCTGAAGAAAATAAAATACTTTGTTATACATTAACAAAACATGTACAGGATATGTATGCTGAATATTATAAAATGCTGATGGAAGAAATCAAGTAAGACTTAAGTAAATGGAGAGATGTATACTGTGGTCATGAACTGGAAAATTCATCATAGTAAAGATGCCTATTCTCTGATCTGTTGGTTTAATAGAGTTTTTATCAAAATCCCACCAAAGTCTTTTTGTAGACACAGACCGGCTTATTCGGAAATGTATATGGAAAGGCACAGACTCTAGAAACCTAAAATAATCCTGACAAAGAATAACATAGGAGCAATTGCTCTACCCAATATTAAGGCTCTTGGACACATTTGTCAATGGAACAGAAGGTAAAACCCAGAAACAAATCCACACAAATACACTCAAGTTACTTTTGGCAGGTGCGAAACCAATTCAATGGAGGAAGAATATCGTTTTTAGCAAATGGTACTAGAACAGTTGGAAATTCATGAGCAAAAATAAATAAATAAATAACCTCAACCTAATTGTCGTCACACCTATACAAAAACACAAAATGGATCCTAGATTTAAATGTAAAACATGAAACTATAAATGGAGGGAAAATTTCAGGATCCAGAGCCAGGCGAAGAGTTTTTATAGTTGACCACAAGGCATAATCCATAAAAAGAAAGTTGGAGCTTAACAAATTAAAAAATTTTATTCTGTGAAAACCCATGTGAAGAAGATGAAAATCAAAACTAGAGGCAAGAAGACAACCACACATCCAATACAGGACTAGTATCTAGCATATATAATGAACTCTTAAAGGTTAATATTAAAAAAATCAAAAAACAAAACAAAAAAGAATCTAATTAGAAAATGGGCAAAGATGGAAGAGATATTTCAGTGAAGGATATATACAGATGGTACTTACTATGATGATGATTATTAATACATGATTAGCCATCAGAGAACTATGGATTAAAACCAACTAAGCAAGCATCTATCAGAATGACTAAAGTAAACAATAATGACAACATGAAAAGCTAGTGAAGATGCAGATAAATTGGTTAAATCCTATGTTGCTGATGAGAATGTGGAATGGTATAATCACTCTGGAAAACATGTAGCTACTATATAACCACCAGTTATACTCCTACTCATTTATTCCAGAGATATGAAAACTGGTATTCATACAAAACCTGTACATGAATGTTTGTAACAGCTTTATTTTGGAATAGCCATAACCTGGGACCAACCCAGATGTCTTTAAAGGGTAATTCGTTAAACTTTAGCATGTCTTTGCCATGAAATGCCATTCTGCAATTAAAAGGAACAAGCTGTTAATAGATGCAACAACTTATACAAATATTTAGGGAATTATGCTGGGCAAAAGAAAGCCCATCACAAAAAGGTTATATACTGTGTGATTCCGTTTATATAACATTTTTGAAGTGACAGAATTTTAGGAATGAAGGACAGATTAGTGGTTGCCAAGGGTTACAGGGAGAGGGAGGTTGTTTGCTTATAAAAAGGCAACAGGAGGGGTGCCTGGGTGGCTCAGTCGGTTAAGCATCCGACTTCGGCTCAGGTCATGATTTCACGATCTGTGAGTTCGACCCCCCGTCAGGCTCTGTGCTGACAGCTCAGAGCCTGGAGCCTGCTTCCGATTCTGTGTCTCCCTCTCTCTCTGACCCTCCCCCGTTCATGCTGTCTCTCCCTGTCTCAAAAATAAAATAAACGTTAAAAAAAAAAAAATTAAAAAAAAAAAAAAGGCAACAGGAGGGCATCTTCTGTTTTTTGGAACTGTTCAGTATTTTGACTAAAATCATGGATAGGTGATAAAATCATGTAGGTGATAAAACTGTATAGATTTAATACACTTAAAACATTCATACAGTGAATACAAGTAAGACAGGAAATCTGAATAAGATCAAGGGATTATATCAGTGTCAATGTCTTGGTTGTGATATTATACTGTAGTTTTGCAAAATGTTAATTAAGAGAACCTGAGCTAGAGATTTCTGCATTATTTCTTACAACTGCATTCAAATTTACAATTATCTCAATCAAAACTTAATGAAATGCTGTTATTGGTTTTAATGCTGAATTAGTTTTTTTCTTTTTTCTTTTAATTCCAGTTAGTTAACATATAGTTAACTTTCAGGTGTATGTACACCTTTCTGTTGTAAAACTGTACAACTTTCAGGTGTACAGTATAGTGGTTCAACACTTCCATACAACTGAATGCTCATCACAAGTGCAGTCCTTAATCCCCATCACCTATTTAACCCCTCCACCTCTCCACCTCCCCTCTGGTACCCATCAGTTTGTTCTCTATAATTAAGAGTCTGTTTCTTGGTTTGTCTGTCTCCTTTTTTTCTTCTTGCTCATTTGTTTTATAAATGAAACCATATGAGGGAAATCATATGGTATTTGTCTTTCTCTGAATTATTTCGCTTAGCATAATACTCTCTGGCTCCATCCATGTCATTGTAAATGGGAAGACTTCATTCTTTTTAGGCCTGAATAATATATACATATACTGTATCTTCTTTATCCATTCATCAATCAATGGACATTTGGGCTGTTTCCATATCTTGGCTATTGTAAATAACTCTGTGATAAACGGTGAGTTCCACATATCCCTTTGAATTAGTGTTTTTGTATTCTTTAGGTAAATACCCTCTAGCGTGATTGCTGGATTATAGGGTAGATCTATTTTTAGTTTCTTGAGGAAACTCCATACTGTTTTCCAGAGTGACTATACCAGTTCTCATTCCCATTGACAGTGCACAAGGGTTCCTTTTTCTCCACCTCCTTACTAACACTTGTTCTTTTTGTGTTTTTTATTTTAGCCATTCCAACAGGGTGAGGTGATATCTCATTGAAGTTTTGATTTGCATTTCCCTGATGATAAATGATGACGAGCACCTTTTCGTGTGTCTGTTGACCATACTTTTGTCTTTGGAGAAATGTCTGTTTATGTCTTCTGCCCATTTTAAAAAAAAAATTTTTTTTAATGTTTATTTATTTTTGACAGAGAGGAGAGAGAGAGAGAGAGAGCGAGAGAGAGAGAGAGAGAGACAGAGACAGAGACAGAGACAGAGCATGAGTGGGGAAGGGGCAGAGAGAAGGAGACCCAGAATTCGAAGTAGGCTCCAGGCTCTGAGCTGTCAGCACAGAGCCCGACACGGGGCCTGAACTCACAGAGTGCGAGATCATGACCTGAGTCGAAGTTGGACGCTCAACCTACTGAGCCACCCAGGCGCCCCTGCCCATTTTTTAATTGGATTATTTATCTTGGGGGTATTGAGTTTTGTAAATTCTTTGTATATTTTGAATATGTCATTTACAAATATCTTCTCCCATTCTGTATGTAGGTTGCCTTTTAGTCTTGATTGTTTTCTTCACTATGTGGAAGTTTTTATTTTGATGTAGGCCCAATAGGTTTATTTTTGCTTTTGTTTCCCTTGCCTCAGGAGACGTATTAGAAAAAAGCTTTTATAGCTGATGTCAAAGAGGTTATTGCCTGTGTTCTCTTCTAGGATTCTTATGGTTTCAGTTCTCATATTTAGGTCTTTAACCCATTTTGAATTTATTTTTGTGTTTGGTGAAGAAAGTGATCCAGTTTCTTTTGCATGTTACTGTCCAAGTTTCCCAGCACCATTTGTTGAAGAGACTGTCCTTTTCCCATTGGATATTCTTTCCTGCCTTGTCAAAGATTAATTGACCATATAGTTGTGGGTTTATTACTGGGTTTTCTATTCTCTTCTGTTGACCTATATGTCTATTTTTGTGCCAGTACCATAATGTCTTGATGACTACAGCATTATAATACAACTTGAAGTCTGGAATTGTGATGCCTCCAGCTTTGCCTTTCTTTTTCAAGATTACTTTGACTATTTGGGGTCTTTTGTGGTTCCATACAAATTTTAGAATTGTTTGTTCTAGTTGTGTGAAAGATGCTATTGGCATTTTGTTGTTTTTTTTTTTTTATGTTTATTTTTGAGAGAAACAGAGCACTAGCAGGTGAGGGGGAGAGAGAGAGAGAGAGGGAGAGAGAGAGAAAGAAAAAGAATCCAAAGCAGGCTCCAGGCTCTGAACTGTCAGCACGGAGCCTGACGCGGGGCTCGAACTCACAAACTCTGAGATCATGACCTGAGCCGAAGTCGGACACTCAACCGACTGAGCCACCCAGGTGCCCCGCCTTCAGTTTCTTTCTTCAGTGTTTTTACAGTTTTCAGAGTACCAGTGTTTCACCTCTTTCGTTAGGTGTATTCCTCGGTATCTTGTTATTTTGGGTGCAGCTGTAACTGAGAGTTTTTTCTTAATTTCTCTTTCTGCTGCTTCATTGTTCGTATATAGAAATGCAACAGATTTCTGTATGTTGATTATGTATCCTGCCACTTTACTGAGTCATTTGCCAGTTTTCACAGTTTTTTGGTAGAATCTTTCAGATTTTCCATACAGAGTATCATTCATCTGCAAAGAGTGAGAGTTTTACTTCTTCCTCACCAGTTTGGATGCCTTGTATTTCTTTTTGTTGTCTGATTGCTGTGCCTAGGACTTGCAGCACTATGTTGAATGAAAGTGGGTAGAGTGGACACATCCCTGTCTTGTTCCTGACCTTAGAGGAAAAGCTCTCAGTTTTTTCCTATTAAGGATAATGTTAGCTGTAGGTTTTTCATAAATGGACTTTATTATGTTTCCTCTAAACCTACTTTGTTGAGGTTTTTTTGTCATGAATGGATGTTGTACTTTCGTCAAATGCTTTTCCAATGTCTCTTGAAATGATCATATGTAAAACTTTGAATTAATAAATGAGAATCCAAAAGAAAGCAGCAGTTGTTTGATAAGATTAGCTAAGTGATCCTTCAGGAAAAATAATTTCTGGTATGTTGTCAGATTTTTACCTGATTGATGAACCAGTAGTGTTTTGGTTTAAAAGAAATTAATCAGAGTATAATACACTGAGCAGAGTGGCCAAAAGTAAATATAACATATAAAACTTGTGGGTGACTATCCTTATGTCTGCACAGCAGTAGTATCATTTCATAAATGCTAATATTGAAGAGAAGGTCTTATCTTGTGAGCATTTTTTCCTATTCTTTAGAAGCCTTTAGATAAAAAATAAATAAATAAATAAAAGCAAGTAGTAAAATATATCTAAGAAACAGCTCTGTAACCAGCCACAACCTGGGTTCAAATCTTATCTGATATTTCCTAGGTATATAATTTAATTTATCCAGGTTCTCTGTATCTTCATTTACTGCTCTGTGAAATAAAAGTAATTTTATTTTTAATTTTACAGGAACTAAAGCTAGATAAGAATTTAACACAATGAATGTATTGCTGGATAAAAACATTTAATTCTGTTGCATTCAAAGTGGGGCTGATAGATATTTTTTTCATAACGTGTTTAAGAAGTGATTGCTGGGGATGTCTCAGTCAGTTAAGTGTCTGACTTCGCTTCAGGTCATGATCCAGCAGTTTGAGTTTGAATCCTGCATTGGGCTCTGTACTGACAGTGTGGAGCTTGCTTGGGATTCTCTCTCTCTCTCTCTCTCTCTCTCTCTCTCTGAAAATAAACTTAAAAAAAAAGTGATTGCTTATTCCACAGATTTAGGTATAGAATTTAGATATAGAATGTACTTTTTCAAGATGAAGAGAGAAATTTGGGAATGAAAAAGAACTTTATATAGACATCAATGTATAGAACTTGTTAACTCAGAAAATACTAGGTGAGTCTTAAGAAATTGCCCATAAATAACCTTTTTAACATACAAAGTGGCCATTCTCTGTAGTTCAACCCTAATAGTCAGAAAACAGAAAGTCTAAATAGGTTAAATATATAGTTGGGTAATAGATTAATAATAGGTTTTTAAAGGAACTTTAAAAATGGATCATGTGTTTGTGTGTGTGTGAGAGAGAGAGAGATTGAACATAAAGTAGGTGTTGAAACTAGGGTCGTTTCCATATCTTTTGAGCTCCCCTCCACTTGATGAAAGAGATGCCTTTTATGGATGCTGAATTTATTGTAGTACAATGTCTTAAGAGGGTAAAAATCTCTAGATTGTCAAGTAAAGGGACAGTTTAAGTTACTGGTTTGATGAAGCTCCCTTTAATGCTTAATTAAATCACCAGAAACCTGCCCAGGGATTATGTTTTCTTGGCTTATACATAGTTTTTATTAAGAGTAATGTATGATTTTCATGCCCTAGGATATTTTGGCTTACTTAGGATGCTTTCAGTTCAAATGTGGGATTCATTACTTTATTTTTGATAAAAGAAACAATTTACTAAGTAACTACAATAACTTTAAAAACAAATTAACTTGCACTTGCCTTTGAAAACCTTCGTGGCTGGTGTGAGGGAGACAGGAGGGTTTGTGTAGATGACTTTCACTATCAAGTAACAGAATCACTACTATCTATTGGCTCAATGGAATATTTTTCTTTTCATGCAACTATAACAAGAAACCTATCCAATGACACTTGCTTTTGCCTCCTTTTCAGGATTTTGTAGAAATGTGACATCGCATGGTTATTAGACAGGTTTTTTGCTCACACTGCTTTATATAGCCTTATTCAGGTGGTGGTTTTCTACAAAATTTTGCACTGTTTCCCACATTTTACACATCTCTACTCTCATTTGAAGTGAGAGTTTCCTCCGCCTTTTTCTCCTCCTCCCCTGCAGACGAGGTGCAGATGCAGACTTCTTATAAAATCTTGTAGTTTCGGCCATTCGCATACTTCGTTCGTACTTCTCAATCATTTCATTCTTAACTTCCACTGTAATCATCTCCTTCTTACTGCCTTTCTTTTCAACCTTTTTCTGCATGGGGGCTATTATATATGTTCTCACGGATGTTGACTACAGTATAGTATTAATAAACTCTTGTCATATACTGTACTTAATGTAACTGGCAATAAGCAGCAGAGAGAAGGGTCTATATCTGCAGGCAGTCTGACCTAGAATGAAGCAAAGAATTCCTTAGCTTACTCTTGGGTGGAAAAGCAAAGGACTGTCCATTGGTACTTGGAAGTGACAAAAAATATACTAGTGCCAATTGTGGGCACCTTGCAATGTTCTGAAAAATCACTGATTTCTGCCAAGCAGCGTGGCCTGAGACCAAGCATCCGAGCATGGGAGATGATCTCCCCACAATCCCACACTGAGAGAGTGAGAAGAGCCATTGGCTCAGTTGTGACCACATGACATTTGGCATCACGCCCTACTCATTTACCAAATTAAAATGTATTAGAAATGTTTGCTTATCTTGTGGAACACTCGCAGAACAAGTTAGTCACAACTCAATGTTGTGCTGTATGTCCAAATACATATAAAGCAAAAATTGACAAAATTACAAGGCAGAATTTCTTAAAGACATAATCATTGTGGTAGATTTTCTTTTCAGTAATAAACACACCAATTAATAGGGGAAAGAAAAGTTAAATAACTTAATTTGCAAGTGTTTTCTAAAAAACATGTATAAAACCCCTTGAAAAATGGCTCTGTGATAGTATAAAGCTATAATTTCCAAAGTGCACTGAGGCAACATGGGGCTCCAGAGGGACATTTGGGAAATTGTGAGATTTTAAGGGAAACATCGCAACATTTAACATCTTTTAGATATCACAGAACTATTAGGGATTGATTGAGGTAGATTATGATTTAAACATTAGATCTCACTGCATTTGTTTAATCACATATTTTGTTTAAGAGTGAAATAAAATTTTTTCCTTTCAATTTATATGCCTCCCTATCCCCCCCCCCCCCACACACACACACAATCTCCAACCCCACAACCCCTCAATCCCCTGCCAATAACTATTAAGTTGTTTGCACCTAACTATTTGAAAAGGACATTTAAGTGCACCCGGGTGGCACAGTCCGTTACGTGTTACGTGCTGAACTCTTAGTTTCAGCTCAGGTCATGATCTCAAGGTTGTGAGTTTAAGCCCTATGTTGGGCTCTGCACAGACAGCTACAGAGCCTGCTTGGGATTCTCTGTCTCCCTTTCTCTCATCCCCTCCCCTGCTGTCTCTCTATCTCAAAAATAATAAATAAACATTAAAAAAAAATTTAGGTATTTCCTTTGGCCTACCCTGTGGACTGAGAAACTTCAAGAACATCTGGTATAAGGCAAATATCAGTTAATTTCAGAGTGTTGTGCAGACTACATTCTCTGATCACCATACAGTTAAATTAGAAATCTGGGAATAAGATAGTTACAAAAACCTCACAGTGTGAAAAGAAAGAAATGAAGGAAGGGTGGGAGGGAGGGAGGAAGGAAGAAAGGAAGGAAGGAAGGACTTCTAACCTTGACCATCACAGAAATCCTAGTGGCTATTATGATTACCTAGAAATGAGCGATAGGAAAAATAATTACATCAGAACCTGTTGAATACAGTTAAAAAGATACTTCTCAAGAGAAATTTATAGTAAGTGGAGATATAGAACAAATAATAATAGGAATTTAAAAGGCATGTTAATGTATATGTGGCATAGGTTTTAAAATATTAGTACATCACTTAGTTTTTGCTGTGTAATAAACCAATCCAAAACCAAGTAGCTTAAAACAATAGCCATCTTATTCAACTAATAATTTTGTGGGTTGGCAGAGTGGTTCTTCTAGTCTGGGCCAGTTCAGCGGATATTTGCTGGGTTCCCTCATTCATTGATGATGGGTTAGCTGGTGATTAGATGATCTAAAGATGGTCTCACACAACTTTCTGGCTATTGGCTGAGACCTTGGTCGCCTTCTACATAGCCTCATCCTGTAGCAGGCTAGCACAGTGTTCACATGGTGGTTTTAGAGTTGTAAGGGCAGCAAGAGAGGACATCCTCAGATGTGTAAGCAGTTTTCAAGTACATTTGAGTAATGTCTCATTGCCAAAGCAAGTCACACAGCCATACCTGGAATCAGTGCGGGGGCAGGATCAGACTATCCAGAGGCACTGGAAGGGGGAATTACAGCCATTTTGCCGACAGTGTGCCACAATTTGGTAATGAGTAATTTTTTGCCAATAGATTTGAAAACTTAGCTGAAATGACCAACTTCCTACTAGAAAAAAAAATTACCCAGCTAACTCAAGAAGAAATGAAAACCTGAATAGTTCTAAAAATAAAGAAATTATTTCAGTAGCTAAAAATGTTTAACCTCTTCTAACCTCCTGAAAAAGAAAAGGTAATCTTGCAGACAGAACTCCAGCAAACATTCAAAGAACAGGTAATTTCTTATTAAATGATTTTAGAGAGGGTAATGAGGGAACACTGCCCAACTTGTTCTGTGAAGCTAGCAAACCCATGACATTGAGAATGTGACCAAGACAGCATAAGAAAAGGTGCTTATAAGCCAGTTTCACTTATGAACATAGGTTTAAAAATCCGAAATAAAATATTAGTAAATTAAATCCAGTAAAGAATAACTCTTTAAACTTTCAAGAGGGGCTCCTGAGTGGCTCAGTCGCTAAGTATCTGACTTCAGCTCAGGTCTTGATCTCACCATCCATGAGTTCGAGCCCCACGCCTAGCTCTGTGCTGACAGCTCAAAACCTGGAACCTGCTTCAGATTCTGTGTGTGTGTGTCTCTCTCTGCCCCTCCTCTGCCTGCACTCTGTCTCTCTCCTCTCTCAAAAATAAACATTAAAAACATTTTTTTAATTAAAAAAAATTTCAAGAATAGTTTATCCCAGGTCTTGCAAACTTGTAAATTTTACATTGCAAGGTTCTAAGTTTAACATGAGAAAGTCAATTAATTTACCCCATTACAGATGAAAGGGGAAAATTGTATGTCAATATCAATAGATGCAAAAGAAGCACAGTTTAATAAAATGAAGCACCTATTTGTGGCTGAAAAGGTAAAAGAAAAAAAATCTTAGCAAATTAGGTATAGAAATGAGCTTCCTTACCCCTCCCCCCAAAAAAAGACTGCAAACATCATATGTCATGATAAAATGCTATTCCTGCTTTAGGCATTGTTGTTTATAAGAGGCTTTAGCTATATTTATGCTTTGTATTGCTTTTATGCCTGAAATACCTGTTGGAGTTGGAGAAATGGAGAGAGTACGATTCCTGAAAGGCCTTTGGAGGCTTCATTATTCAGACTGGAAAATAATTAGAAGAAAACAATAAAAATAGAATGGGATGAACTTAGGGAAACTTTTAAATAAATTCCAAGAGATGTTAAAATTGCCATATAAAAGATTTTAAAATTAACCATGTTACAAATCACGAAGTACAATGCATAGATGCTTTTAAGTTTTGAAACAATGTCAAACTTAAATTGTGAAATTCAAATTTGCAGTAGTACAAAAAACACTGTGCACTCTTCACTCAGCACCCAGCTTCCTTGTTTGTTAGCTTTTTTCTATATTTGCCTTATTCTCTCTCTCTCTCTCTCTCATTTACACACACATACACACACTTTTTCTTAAACCAGTTAAGTTGCAGGCATAATGCCCCATTACCCTTAATATGTCAGTTCATATTTCATAAAAACATATACTTTCCTATGTAACCACATTGCATTTGTCAAATGAACACAGATAAATATTTACTGATTCATAGATCTAATTCATATTTTGCTAATTCCTAATAATGTGCTTATGAATCTAAGATCCAGTCCAGGATTAGACGTTGCACTTGTCACGTTTCCTCAATCTCATCCAATCTGGTAGTTCTTCAGTTTTTATCTTTCATGACACGTTTTTTAAGAGTACAGACTAGTTTTTGTAGAATGGCAGGTTTAGGTTTGTCTCATTTTCCTCCAGTGGTGGTGGTGGTTGTGGTGGGGATTTTGGTCAGGAATACCATACAAGTGGTGTTTTCTCAGTGCATCAGACCAGAAGGCACACGATGTGGATTTGTTCTTTACTCATGCTAACCCTTGCCACTTGGTTAAGACGCTGTCTGCCAAGTTTTTCCACTATAAATTAATAAGTATTTTGTAGAGAGCCACTTGAGACTATAAAATATCAGTGCATGGATTTTAATATTTGTGAAATACATTAATTTAAAAATGATGTAGAATTGATTGAGTAGTTGCTAAAGAAGTATGCTGTGATATAAATAGAAGTTGGTAGGTAATCTAATATTAGCATATGTATAAGCCTCAGTTTGTTTAAGATGCTTGCTTTTACATTGGACAAAAGTAGATGTACAGATAATCCAGAAAACTTCAGATATACATATATTTCCAGTTTTACCTTTCTATTTGATCTGAATTTTAACATCAATATTAATACCTCTTTAGTAACTTTCTGTTATAATCAAACACTTCTGTAAATATTGTATTGAAGACTAGGTGGTACAGCCTTTGAAATTAGAAATTGAAAAGGATTTTAGAAGTCATTCAGACTTTAATTTATTTAGACTTAATTGTATAAACAAACTAAAAACTTAAAAGAAGATTGATTTATCCAGAGTGATATGTGAAATGGCGTATGTTGCTGCCATTACAAACAATTGAAATCCCATAAAATGTAGAAATATATTTGCTAGAAGAGAATTTTTGTTTGTAAAAGCCAGATAGCAAGAATTTAAATATGAGATGTTGGCAAGTAGGCGGCATTTATGCTAATGAATTCCCTTTCCCCACATTCCCAACAAGCATACAGACCTTAACATTTGAGCATTAAACTCTTTCCCATCTAGGCAACTTCTTGCTTTAGTAAGTAGATGAAAGCTAGCATGCTAGTTGAAATGTATTTGCTAGACTGTTACAGTAATACTGCATTCCCAAATGTGAATCTTTACTAAAGATGGGGAGGCATGATATTGGTCAAAACTATCATGTTTAATAAGTGTGTGTGTGTGTGTGTGTGTGTGTGTGTGTGTGTGAAAGCTGTACTGTTACCAGTTAATTTCGTTACCAAGTCCAGAATGTGGCCCGTCAGTGGTTTGTAGTATACACATTTAATTCATGTTATCCTTATCCAGAACAAAAGAGATGAACACTTACTGAAAAAAAGAAATGTTCCTCAAGAAGAAAGCTTAGAAGATTCAGATGTTGATGCTGATTTTAAAGCAGTAAGTTACTTTGGTGTTCTAAAGTGTTTTTACAATAATTTTATAATCAGAGAACTTCATTTTGAATCTAAGATCAATTTTATGATGATAATTAATGTATATTAACTCATAACTTTAGTAAATAGATTATTTAATAAATGTGATTTTGCTAATAAACTCTTCCCTGAACTGTCTTTTTTTTCTTTTAAGCAAAATGTAACACTAGAAGCTATATTGCAGGTATGTTATTAATTTAATATTTGCATTTTGAAGTATTTGGAAATTGATATTTTTTAAATTTCTAAAATTTACATTTGATGTTACAGAATGCCACAAGTGATAACCCAGTGGTCCAGTTAAGTGCTGTCCAGGCTGCAAGGTAAATACTAATTTGTCTAGAGGAAGTATTATTATAGGTGTCTTAGTAATACATTGCTAGAAGTAATACATTGCTGTGTCTGTTCATAGTTTGAAAATTATAGCAATTAATTTCTTATATTTCTTTTTCTAGAAAGCTATTATCCAGTGACAGAAACCCACCAATTGATGACCTAATAAAATCTGGGATTTTACCAATTCTAGTCAAATGTCTAGAAAGGGATGATAAGTAAGTATGGATTTGAGTCCCTGTTCACTTTTTTCACTTACCAGAAAATTTAGGATTATTATTTAACAAATGGCTTCATTTAGGTTTTGCATTTATTACATTTTTCATTTGTTATATATTTTTATGTAATTTTCTAATTCTGTGATCATATTCACTAGACCTAGAGTGCTTCTTTTTTTACTATTTGAAGTGTGTGTATATTTTCTAGGAAAATATTAGCTTCTGTTTATTGCCTCTTCTAACTTACCTCAAATATTTTATTTATAGTCTTTATTTATTTTGTTTTTGTTTTTAGTAATATTTTAAAACAACCCAAATAGTGTTTGAGTCACTCTTTGCTTATGAGTCTATATATAGATTAACCTCATGACTGAGTCAACATGAATGGTTTCCAGAACCGAGTGGCTCTTACCCTGGGAATATTCCAGCTAATCCACTGATCTTCTGTGAAGTCTTTAACAGAACTCCAACCATGATTAATTGTCTAATGTCATGCTTTTTATTTGCAGTAGATTAAAAATCAGGTTATACTTTTCCAGAATAGAAAGGAAAAAACACTACTTTGTACCTTTTAAGGTACAGCCCCATTTCTGTTAGTGTTCAGAGATATCTTGGTGTGTTGTATCTTACACCTCTTCAGTTTGAATTAAGTGCGAAGAATGTGAGTTTTAACTTCACAAAGTATTTTAAAACAAATGCTAGTTTTGCATTTGAGAGTATTTAGACTAAAATTTGGTGTATTTTGCTAAATGTTGTCTTAAGGAATTTTCAGTTGACTAGATAAATGTAGCCACTAAGGATTTTTATTTAAAAATACTTCTTTGTCCTTTCATTATATGCTGCAACCGTTCCTCCAAAAATGCTTAACACTCACTTTATACATACATACATATTTTCTGTAACAAGATTTATTTAAGTAAAAGTAAGTTTTATATCAGCTATTTAAAAAACAATCTGTTCTACCTCTACTTTTAGGGACACCCTTTTTCCCTTTGATCTTCTCTTTCTTCATCTTTTTTTTTTTTTTTTTAACTTTATATTCCAGCCTTTGGCATAGCCTCATTGTGTGGATGTGTCTGTGAATAGCATATATACAAAAAATTATGCTAAAATATATACAGACCTCTGTAACTACTACCTGAAGCAAAAGCAGAAAATTGTCAGTAGTTTGGATCTGATTTTATGGATTTGTCATAGGAAATAGTGTTATCATATAAAAGCCCATAGACTTGGAGCCAAATAGGCATTGATTTAAATCCGGGGCTTGCTACTGACCCAAACTCAAGTGGCTTTTTGAGCCTCAGATACCTCATCTACAAAAATCAGGTGATTGTGAGGAATGGAAATGATATACACAAAACACTACACAATATCAAACTTACAATAAATGTTCATTTATTGTTTACTTATTGGACTCATTCTTTTTCTATGTCTTCTCTTCCTTTTTTTTAAATGAGATCTTAGAACATTCCCTGCTTTGTAATTTTATTTTTTTATATCTCACTGTTTTCTCATTTAAGGCCCTCATTTCTAGTATTTTGTCAAGCTACCAGGGCTGGCTTAATATAATAACCCCTTCTTCTTCTGGCCTAGAATGACATAAATTCATCATCTTTGATCTTATTGTCCATTTGCTTCTTCTCTGCCTCCAATATCCTCTTTATCCCCTGCCTTTTGCCAAAATTCATCATAGTTCTTATCTGCTCCTCCATTTTCTTATCTGTCTTTGTGACCTCACTGCTTGTTCTATCTCTGACATTTATTCTCCTTAAAACCTTTTTCCTTCTTGGATTTTTCTAACCTTTGGTACTACAACCTTACTCTCTTTCTTCGATACTTATAGAGCCTTCTTCAAAGGTCAGGAGAGCCCTGACCTTTGGCTCTCCTCAGTTTTTGCTCACCTCCTCCCACCTTGGTATTCTATTTAAAGGAATTTATATTCTTACAGCCATCTATCCTAACTTGATGTACATAATTTACTTTCAACAGGTCTGTCCACCAGCCTTTAACTTTTTTATCCTAATTCTATATACCATGCACGTACCACATTATTTTCTATACTCTGTAGGAGCCCTCTATACTTAGTATGTCTATAGAATAAATTCCAAGTGTTGAAGCTTGGGATTTGAGTTCTACTCCTCTCTGTCCACTGACACACACTTGGATAACCTACCCTTCCAGTTTCATCCCCTGTTACATGTTTTTACATATTTTCTTAGCTTCCACTCTCTGGATCTGCTCCTTGTCCTCCATACACGTTGTGGTCATTCCACCCATGATACTTTTATTTGTATTTCCAGCTGACAGTGCCTTTCTTTCTTTATCTGTCTTTGGAAAGCTAGGTTAGTTTTTACTTTCTTTGTGAGGTGTTCTGTCACAATTCTAAATTGTAATGATCTCATCTTTTCAGTAAAATTATGCAGCCTTGTAATAATATCTCCAGTGTGTAAAGCAGATCATGTAGTAGAGTCAGATGGGGACCCAGCTTTAAGACAGAAGCTGTGGCAGTGATTCAAGTGAAGTGGGTGAGGGCCTCAACTAGTACAGTGGTCTTAAGAGAGGTACTATAAATATAAGAAATACTTAGAGGGTAAAATTGACATGACTTTTATATTAGATGTTTATGGGAGAGGAAGGAGTCAAGGACAATAATGACTGGCCAAATGTTGCAGCTATCAGTCACTGGACTTAAAGAAGTAAGTTTACAATTTGACAATAAACTTCATATATTGGAAAAAAAAAAAAAAAAAGAAGTAGGTTTATATTGACTGACTTTGGGAGCCAGTGATAGTCAGGTGGAGATATCCAAGGTGGATATAACAAGGTGAAATTAAGGGACAGGGTAAAGGATAACTGTATAGATCTGCGGGTCATAAATTTAAGTGATAGCTATATGTCTAAAGATTTTTTTATTGTGTTTTACAGTCCTTCATTACAGTTTGAAGCTGCTTGGGCATTAACTAATATAGCATCAGGAACTTCTGCACAGACTCAAGCTGTTGTACAGTCTAGTAAGTAAATTAACACCCTTACTTGCTGGGATTTAAAAAAAAAAATAAAGGCAAGGTGGGGCACCTGGGTGGCTCAGTTGGTTAAGTGTCAGACTTCTACTCAGGCCATGATCTCACGGTTCGTGAGTTCGAGCCCCATGTTGGGCTCTGTGCTGACAGCTCAGAGCCTGGAGCCTGCTTCGGATTCTGTGTCTCCCTCTCTGCCCCTCCCCTGCTCACGCTCTATTTCTCTCTGTCTCTCTCTCTCTCTCTCTCTCTCTCTCTCCAAAAATAAACTTTTAAAAAAAAATTTTAAAGGCAAAGATGTGGAGTTTATTGTAAAGACTGAATTTTACCTTCCAGTATGTTTAAACTAGTGAATTTTAGGAGTTAATTTTGATGGTTGATATCTTTCCCATAGCTATCATTAACCTATCATTAAATAATTTTAATTGTGTTTACTAAAAAGTGAATAGTTTTATCTTTTTGGGTAGAGACTATCTGCTAACGACAGGTTTTAAAATTTCTATTTCTAGTACCTCCAGTGTATTGAGTAGCTTGTGCCTTTTAACTTGGAACATCTATATTTTTTAAATTTTGCCCACCTCAGGATGGGCTATTATTAGTGTGTTGACCCAAACAGACAAAACAGCACTTTGAAAAAAACTAGATGTCACCAAGTACTCAATACGTGTAACACTTAACTGGCTTTAGGTGGCACTGAAAATGATTTTAAGTAGTATACGATATAGCAATAAGTTACATTGTGTCAATTAGTGAGAATACTACTCTCTTTCAGGTATTTTGGTAATACCAAAGGAGAAAGTTCCCAGTTAGATGTTAGTTGTACCAAAAAGGTAGCAGATTTTAGACTAGGGCTTTCGGTAGAGACTAGTAGGTACCTACTAGTTACCAATCTACCTATTAATTGGTACCTACAATTTAGTAACAGTATTTTGTTTGCGTTTTTAATCTTTTGGTTACTTTCTATTTGTGATACTGGTGATACTGGTCTTCTGTTTGCAGAAGTGATAAATAAAATCAGTTAAATTACAAATGTGAGTCAGTTGAAACCCTCACACACTGCTGGTGGGAATGTAGAATGGTGTAGCCTCTTTGGAAAATAGTTTATCAAAAGGTTAATCATAGAGTTATCATATGACCTAGCAGTTCTACTACTAGGTGGAACCAAGAGATATGAAAACATGTCCACACAAAGACTTGTACACAGATGTTGTACATTTACTCACAATGGCCCAAACGTGGAAATAATCTCAATATCCATTAACTGATATAAGTAGATAAACAAAATGTGTTATATAATAGAATACTATTCAGCAATAAAAAAAGAATGAACTACTCACTATCAACAATCGCCAGATTATGGAAAGAGCCCAAATGTCCATCGACTGACGAATGGATAAAGAAGATGTGGTGTGTGTGTGTGTGTGTGTGTGTGTATGTAATGGATTATTCATCGATGAAAAAGAATGAAATTTTACCATTTGCAACAACGTGGATGGAACTAGAATGAAGCTAGTATAATTGCTAAGCTAAATAAGTCAGAGAAAGACAAATACCATATGATTTCACTCATGTGGAATTTAAGAAATAAAACAGGTGAACATAGGGGAAGGGAAGGAAAAGTAAGATAAAAACAGAGAGGGAGACAAACGATAAGAGACTCTTAAATGCAGAGAACAAACTGAGGGTTGGGGGAGAGAAGAGGGGGTGAGGGGGATGGGCTAAATGAATGATGGACATTAATAAGGAGGGCACTTGTTGGAATGAGCGCTGGGTGTTATATGTAAGTGGTGAATCACTAAATTCTATTCTTGAAAAGATTATTACACTATGTGTTAACTAACTTGGATTTAAATAAATAATTTTTTTTAAAAAGGATGAACTACTGGTATGTGCTATATAAGGATGAACCTCAAAAACATTATGCTAATTGAAAAAAGCCAAACACAAAAAAAAAACCACTTATTATACAATTTCATTTGTATAAAATACCCAGGGTATGAAAATCTATAGAGATAGAAAGCAAATGGCTGCCTAAAGCTGAATGGGCAGTAGGACTGCTATGTGGGTGTGGCATTCTTTAGGGGTAATGGGAAATGTAAAATTAAATTGTGATGGTAACTATACAACTCTGTGTAAATGCTAAAAAACGTTGAATTGTGTACTTAAGCAGGTAAGTTATATCTTAATAAAGCTGTTAAAAGTGTGAGTTGGTTTTAATTTAAGTGTTGGTAGTGCAGAGAGATACAGCAAAAAATACTGTAAGTAGTACACAATTGTCTGAAATTTAAGAAAAAATGATCCAGCTTATTTTAGCTTCCCACCTGGAATGGGTATGATACCATTGTTTCAGAACTTAAGTTAACATGTAAATTATGTAAGCATAAGGATTATAATGATAAATCTCTTTTATTATTCAAGGTAAGCCAGATACGGGAATAATCAGTTCTTTAATTAATCCCATATCAGCAATTGGGATCATATTGACTAAAGTATTATATTCTAAGTTTATGTGTTTAGGGTTTTTTTTTTTAATGCATTACAGGAAAAGTTTCATGTTTTTTTTTTTAGTTAATGATGTAACAACTTTTAAATATTGTCAATAGGTGTGTTATTGAATATTATTAAGGGAAAATAATAAATTTTTTTAGGGTAAGGGTATATGCCACATTTATTCATTCATTAAACTATAATTGGGTAACTATAGTGTGCCAGGCTCTCTCTCCCTCTCCCTCTCCCTCTCCCTCTCCCTCTCCCTCTCCCTCTCCCTCTCCCTCTCCCTCTCCCTCTCCCTCTCCCTCTCCCTCTCTCCCTCTCCCTCTCCCTCTCTCCCTCTCTCCCTCTCCCTCCCTCCCTCTCTCCCTCTCCCTCCCTCCCTCTCTCCCTCTCCCTCTCCCTCTCTCCCTCTCTCTCCCTCTCTCTCTCTCTCTCTCTCTCTCTCTCTCTCTATATATATATATATATATATATATATATATATATATATATGTTTATTTATTTATTTATTTTGAGAGAGAGAAAGAGAGCGCGGGACAGAGGCAAATAGAGACAGAGAGAATCCCAAGCAGGCTCTGCTGTGCCAGTGCAGAGCCCAATGCGAGGATTGAACTCAGCAAACCATGAGATCATGACCTGAGCCAAAATCGAGTTGGTTGCCTAATGAGCAGAGTCACACCGGCACCCCCAAGCTCTGTATATTTTGTCAATGTATTTAGTCTGAAATCTATAAACTCTTTGACATTTTATAATACCAGTATTTATTTTACTTTATTGTAGATGCCGTACCTCTTTTTTTGAGACTTCTCCATTCACCACATCAGAATGTTTGTGAACAAGCAGTATGGGCTTTGGGAAACATTATAGGTAAGTTGGATTTAGGTTTAAAAAGACTCCAATTAAGAATCTTAATTAACTTTTTTCCTACATTGGCATAGCCATTACATCCTATGTTTCCTCTAATTTTAACGTGGGTTGACTATCTTCTTGCCTTATAAGTACAAACTTAAGATGGTACCTCTTGAAACAGATATGCAATTTGCTGTCAGGATTTTTAGGTTAAATTTGTGTTCTCCAAATCAAAATCTGGAGAAACAGCAACACTTGATGCCCTTGACTAATGGTGAGGAAACATAGAACATCAGTGTCCCAACATGAGCCATTGCATACATTTCAGACTTTCTCATCCTGAATGTAATTTTTTTTTAAATACAATTTTCATTTCTGTAGGTGATGGTCCTCAATGTAGAGATTATGTCATATCACTGGGAGTTGTCAAACCTCTTCTGTCCTTCATCAATCCCTCCATTCCCATCACCTTCCTTCGGAACGTCACATGGGTCATTGTCAATCTCTGCAGGAATAAGGATCCCCCACCGCCTATGGAGACAGTTCAGGAGGTAAATGAAGAATTGCAAAGCCCAGATGGTATATTTTCCCTATGTTATGCTTTAGAGTTTCATGCACAGGGAATGAAATAATGCATATACTGATTTCATTGCAGGTATGAGATTTTTTAAGTAACATATCATATTTAATTTTTGACTCCTGTGAAATGGAAGTTGAGTATCTTATGGCACCTGAAAGAATATTAGTCCACCCTAATTCTTATTTTTTAATGACCGTTTTCACGAAAAGGAAACAAACTTTCAAAAAGAAGAATACAAAAGGAGAAAATCAAATCTCAGAAATTTTGTTACTACATTGCATTGTCGGTTTACTGCTAAAAAATTAAAGGATCGCTGCAGATAAAACCTGGTGTACTTAAATTCATATGTTCTTGAATGAATTTACATTAAATCCAATTGAAATTTCCCTAGATTTCTGGTAAAATTAGTGTTCTTAAATGTGTGACATGCTTTGTATTAAATTTATTAATTAAAACAAAGTAGAAAATTTTTAATTTACATTTAATCTATAAATCTGAATATTTTAAGTTTTTAAAAATTCTATGCAGCCTTTAATCACTTAACTGTGTCAAAAAATTGTTAACTCTGAATCTTTATAATTGATATCTTTCACCAGCTTCTACTGCGTTTTGCTGTTATGGAAAGGGTACTTAGTGTGATTCTACCTCTTCCCTCCCAGATTTAAAAAAAAAAAAAAAAGGATCTGTAAGGCCCGAATTCAACAAACTGTATACTTTGTACTGGTTGTTATTTTCTTGACTGAATCTGGAGCCAGAAACTTTAATTTGACTAAGTAGCTTATTAAACATAGGCAGGTAAGTGAGACGACAGTTTTCAGAATAGCTTTCTTTAGGCGTGCCTGGCTGGCTGAGTTGGTGGAGCATGCAGCTCTTCATCTTGGGGTTGTAAGTTTGAGCCCCACCTTGGGTATAGAGATTACTTAAAAATAAAATCCTTAAGAAGTAGATTTTTTTTTTTAGAGAGCTATACTGCATAGTTTCATCTCCATTCTTTCCACTTGACATTATATGTCATAAAGAAAGTTACTGAAAACAACTGTTTTTTCTTTTAAGGTACATTAATCTCTGCCAGGTTTATTTGGAAGTTTTAATCGGATATCTGAAGTATGTTTTAGGTTTTTCAGATTGAATCTATCAGATTTTCATTTTCCTAATAGAGATTCAAGCAAATTTAACGTTGTCTTTTCTTGTTCTGCAAATAGTATTTACTGTTTTTTGTATCAGTTATTCATTTTTACAAAGACATATTCATCAACTCTGTGTTGTTTATTGTTTATCTTCTTTCCTCAGATTTTGCCAGCATTATGTGTCCTCATATACCATACGGATATAAATGTAAGTAAAGCAGAAGCTTAGATTTGGGATTTTGTTCTTGATGGAACTGGAAAGGTTATTTATTTTTTTAGACTTTTGTAAGTGTCAGCATATATTTTATTAACTTGTGAAGCTTCCACAATGTATAACTATTTTTCAGAAACAGGGTTAAGGTTATATTAAATTTATATCTTAAATCATCCAGACAGCAATAATGCTAACTTTGGAGAAGATTCGCATGTGTAATGTATCTGTATTATCAGTGTATTTTAAAGTATCAGTATTTATAAAGAGGTAAAATCTTTAGAAAGCACCTTCATGGGGTGCCTAGGTGGCTTAGTCAGTTGAGCGTCTGACTTCGGCTCAGGTCATGGTCTTGCAGTTTGTGAGTTTGAACCCTGCAGCAGGCTCTGTGCTGACAGCTCAGAGCCTGGAGCCTGCTTCAAATTCTGTGTGTCCCTCTCTCTCTGCCCCTCCCCCACTTGTGCTCTCTCTCAAAAATAAATAAACATTTAAAAAAATTTAGAAAGCACCTCCATATTTCTTTAAATCTCATTTGGTTCTTTTTGTTTTGTTTTTGTTAATGTTTGTTTGTCTATTTATTTATTTAGAGAGCGTGAGCCAGGGAGGGGCAGAGAGAGGAAGAGAGAGAATCCCAAGCAGGCTCCTCACTGTTAGCACAGAGCTTGACATGGGGCTCGATCCCACAGACCATGAGATTATGCCCTGAGCTGAAATCAAGAGTCAAACCTTTAACCCACTGAGCTACCCAGGCGCCCTTCATTTAATCTTATGATAGAATAGATATTGTCACCATTTTACTGAGTAAAAAACTGGGCCTCAGGGAAAGATTAAGTGACTTATCCAAAGTTGCAGGGCTAATAAGGATCAAAGTTGATATACACAACTGAGATCTTCTGATGGCAGATCTTGTGTGGTTTCTGTGAAACCACACTGTCTCCCAGGAGACAGATGGAGGTACAGTGTTGAAGACCCAAACCTTTGGAGGTATAGTATTGAAGAATATCAAGTATAATTTTAAATGCAAAGGTATTTTTAGATGATTTGGTCATTACTGAGATTTACTTAAGAATTTCCTGTATATATTCTGGCAGGTTTTTTTATTAGATAATCTGAAAACTCTCCTTAATGTAGTAATGCAAAATGTTACTCTTCCATGGGGTAATATAATGAATAAATTTCAATGAATCTGGTATTGATTCTAGTGTTCATCTAGCATCGATTTGACATCTCTTGTTTCAGCTAAGATCTCTTTCTGATTTGTTACATGTTTGTGTTTTTATAATTCTGTGTTTGTTTACATACATACATAATATGAATGTGTGTATGCCAGAATTATGTGTGTAATTTGTCATTGGGGTGAAGAAGATACATCTATGCTAATGTTGCACCACATTTCTCTAGTTCATTTTAGAACTTTAAGCTCTTAGGATGGAATACTTTTGCAACTAAAGTAACTGTCCATTTGTGACATAGTCCAAAATATCATAAAAATTAAGTGAAACTTCTCTCTCTTACAAATGTGGTAAGAGGCAGATATCTAAGTAATCTGTCTAATGATATACAGATGGAAAATGAGTAGTATTTTGTCAAGTTGAAAAGTCATTTCAGGTATATGAGGAGAAAAATATTAAAGACTCAAGAGAATACTTAGGACGTTTGGAGAACACAGGTAATTAATAACCCAGCACATTTGCTGGGGAGTTAAGTTGCAGGGTTTTGAATCCTGTGTTAAGGACTTTTGACTTTATCTTGTAATCAGTGCAGAGTCCTTGAAGATTTTTTTTTTAATGTTTTGGTTTTTTTGAGAGAGAGTGAGACAGAGTGTGAGCAGGGGAGGGCCAGAGAGAGGGAGACACAGAATCAGAAGCAGGCTCCAGGCTCTGAGCTGTCAGCACAGAGCCCAATGTGAGGCTTGAACCACAAACCATGAGAACATGACCTGAGCCAAAGTTGGACGCCCACCCGACTGAACCACCCAGGCGTGCCTTAAATTTTTTTTTTTTTTTTTTTTTTTTGAGTCCTTGAAGATTTTTAAACAGAAATGATGTGCTTATATCTGTTATGGTCAAATAACTTAGAAAAGTTATGCAGGGTTTGGACTGGGGAAGGTATGAATGTTAAGTAGGCCTATTTTGCTATCATAGTAAGTCTAAAGAAGTTGATGAAGGCCTGAACTAGAGACAGTAATGGCTAAGAGAGGGGAAATTTGAACGTTAAGAGATAAAATAAGTAGGACTTTGAGAGGAAAGGATCAAAGTGAAGGAAAAGTAAAAATTACTTTGTTTTCTAATTTAGCAATCCTCATGGATAATAATGCCATAACCATCAGAAGGAGTAAAAAGCAAAAGGATGAGACTGGTAGAGGAAGGCAATGAGTTTATTGTAGGGCAGACACATTGATTCTGGTTTACTTGAACCATGTTGTTCATCCATGGCAGTAGTCCAAGTAGGAAAACGCAATACAGATTTGAGATCTGTCTGTATTTAAGGGATTCATGAAAATATGGAAAAGGGGCTAAAAATTGAATTCTAAGAAACTCTCTACATTTAAGCAATGGCAGCAAGAGAAAAAGAGCCAGGAAAGGAGTTGTTAAAACTAGAGAGATCGAAGAATAAGCTATAAAGCAAAGATTGGGGGGAAATGTGGCAGAAATCTAGCAGTTTCTGGATCACACAGCATCTTGTATACCACCTTAAGAGCCATATATCCTTTTTATGTAGCTGATGGCAGACCAAAGAATAATGGTCTAATTTGTGTTCTGGATTGATGATTCATACCATTAAGTGGAGTGTAGAGTTAAGGGGAAAGTAAGGTTGGAAAGACAAATCAATGGTGATTTTGTAGTATGGATGACAGAAAATTAGCACCAGTGTTAGAGCTCAGACATTAGGAAGACAAGAGAAGACTTGAAAATTTTTTCGATGATAACTTGCTGGGTTTGATGTGGGTAGTAAGAAAAGAGGAAGTCAGGGATAATATCCAGCTTTCTAATTTGGGTTTTAGGGTATAGGGCACAACAGAAAACAAGAATAGTAGCAGGCAGAGGAATGAAACAGCCAGAATGACCTAATTTATTTGTGAGAATGCTGGAGAAGCTGGGTTGGGGTGTGGACATTAGAAGAAAAGCTAAATATTGACCCTTAGGACTACAGAAGAAATCTGGACTGATTCAGGTTAGTCTGTGTTTATTGCTTTCTGGCTATTATGCTTCTTAAAGTTAATTTGCAGTTGCAGTGATTCTGTAGCATTTGGTTTTCCTGCCCTTTTTGAAGTTGTCCATGGCTTGACATGCCTAGACAGTTTTTAGTGTTACCTAACATTTGATATAAATCTAGCTTATTTTACTGCTAGTACAAATAAAATTAATCAGTTGTAGCAGATGGGTTATGTGTAGAGACTTGATTGTTAGTGACACTTGATGATAAGTGTGTCAGGGATCCCGGAGACCACCCTCAGGCTCAGTGAATCTCCGGAAAGAATCACTGAAAAGCTGTTATGCTTATAGTTTATTACCACAAAAGGATACAGATCCATTTAGGAAAAACTCAGTTTTTTCCTTCCTACATAGGGAACGACCTAGTTCTTCCTGGCTGTGTGTTTATCTTCTGTGTGTCTCCTTTATTACTCACACAGAACACTTTACTTCTTGACACTTCTGGTCAGCAGATGTGTGGGAGTTTTCCCCACAACAACAGGCAAGTCTCTGACACCAAATGGGTTTCCTGCAATTTAATTTGATTGTGACATGGTCTATCTGGAGAGAGTGTCAGGTCCCAGGTTAAGTGCTCAGTTCCTCCAGATGACCCCAACACACGCACCCTTCAGATGCCAGTTGCAAACCCAGGTTATCTCCTGTGCTATGACGGCTGGCTATAGATTGGAAGTTCCGACAAGTCCCCTTCCTTGGGTTCAATTAGATAAATTTGTCAAAGTGGCTCACAGAAGCCAGGGTAACACTTTAATTGCCAGTTTATTAAAGGAGATGATAAAGGATACAGATGAACAGCCAGATAAAGAGATACATAGGGCAAGGTCTAGGAGGGCCCTGAGGGTAGGAGCTCTGTCCTCGTGGAGGTAGGGTCCACCACCCTTCTGGTGGGGACATTTTTACCTACCTGGAAGCTCACTGAACTCTGTCCTATTGGAATTTTTATGGAGGTTTCCTCATGTAGGCATGATCAATTATTAACTCTATTTCCAGCCCTTCTCCCCTCTCCGGAGGATGAGGCATGGAGTTGAAAACTCCAAAACTTCTGATTAGGGCTTGGTCTTTCTGGCAACCAGCACCCACCCAGAGTCGCCTCAGTAGAACAAAAGATGTTTCTAGTGCTCTTACCACTTAGGAGCTTATAAGAGTTTAGGAGCTCTATGTTAGGGACAGGGTCAAAGGCAAATACTAGAACAAGAGAAGCTCGGGGCGCCTGGGTGGCACAGTCGGTTAAGCGTCCGACTTCAGCCAGGTCACGATCTCACGGTCCGTGAGTTCGAGCCCCGCGTCAGGCTCTGGGCTGATGGCTCAGAGCCTGGAGCCTGTTTCCGATTCTGTGTCTCCCTCTCTCTCTGTCCTTCCCCCGTTCATGCTCTGTCTCTCTCTGTCCCACAAATAAATAAAAAAACGTTGAAAAAAAAAAAAAAAAGAACAAGAGAAGCTCCTAGTACTCTTACCCCTTTAAAAACTACCGGGTTTTAGGACTTCTGTGCCAGGAATCACAGACAGACACCTATATATAAATACGCTACTCATATCATATATATGTGTGTGTGTGTATGTTCATATCATATATATATGCGTGTGTGTGTGTATATGTATATGTATATATATACACATATATATGTGTATATAAATATATATTTCCTATTATTTCACAAGATTAAAATCAACAAAGGCAAAAGGCACAGAGGGCAGAGTTTAGGAGAAACCAGATGCAAGCTTCCAGTTATTCTCTCCCAGTAGAGTTATAAGGACAGTGCTTTATTTTCCCAGCAGTCATGTGTGACACATATGAACACATGAAATACTGCTAACCAGGAACCTCCTGAACTTTGGTGTGCAGGTATTTATTGGGAGTCAGTGCCAAAGGCATGGACATCCCGCATGATGGCCCTTACCTCAGGCTTCACCCTCTTCCGGAGGTCAAACTGATACAAGTGTGTCCCACAACCTCAAACAAACTAAAAGAGGTACTCACATAAAATCACATTGTTACATAGCTATTTATTTGCCCAAGATCTGAGGTACACAACATCATTAGGCAGTATAATCCAAGAACTCAGAGGTTATCTGAAAGTTGCTGATCAAGGGCCAGTCCTTTCTTTGGAATGTATAGAATATGAGTACCTCAGGCCTCCTAAGTTACCCTTTATTGCATATAAGGATTAAATGTAAGTATATTCTTGGGGCGCCTGGGTGGCTTGGTCGGTTAAGCGTCCGACTTCGGCTCAGGTCATGATCTCACAGTCGGTGAGTTCGAGCCCCGCGTCAGGCTCTGTGCTGACAGCTCAGAGCCTGGAGCCTGTTTCGGATTCTGTGTCTCCCTCTCTCTCTGACCCTCCCCCGTTCATGCTCTGTCTCTCTCTGTCTCAAAAAATAAATAAACGTTAAATGTAAGTATATTCTTGTAACTCGACTCAGCTCTAGTTGTGTCTGAAGCATGTGTCAAGTTGACATTTCATAGATATTCCACAGACGTCTAATCTTCTAGGAAATGCTATACATGTTAATAGCATTTTTAGTAACAGTACCTAGCAGGACATGATTTGTTAGCACATTTATTGGAGTGGAGACCATTGAAGGTCTTTGAGCTGAACATAGTCTTGTTGGAAGACTTTGTGTTGCAAGAGATTGCCCTTTGACTCATATACTAGTTTTCAAGAAGATTGTTTCTTCAAAACATTAACCATGTAGAGTTGTCAGTCTTTTGCATGGGTGCATTTGTGCTTTCTGTTGTGTGTCTAGAGATGAGCTTTCCTGGAAGTCTTTAAGTACCTGAAATATTGGCTGAAGTAAAAAACTTTTAAAGCTTTGTAGCAGAGAAAAACAGAAATGAATAGTGGAAAATAATTAAAGTAGACCAGGGTTGCTGAAGACTTTGTTGGAGCATCATTAATCAGATTATTAGCTAGAAGGAAAAGAGTACACTCATTGACTATTAATAGCTGTAAGATCCAGGTAGCCTGGCATAGAAATCAAGAAAAGGGGAAACCCAAGAAAAAAGAATAAAAGAATAGCAGAAGGAGAAGGTATAAAAGAGCAGAAGCAGTTCAAATGGGAAGAGTTAACAAAAGGTAAAATTATAAACATCAGAGACATAGAGCAGCTGTTAGCCTGATAATGGAGATGAGAAAAGCAAATTTTTTTTTTAACATTTATTGTAAATTTTGATGAAAACAGAAGAAGCTAGAGTGGCCTGATAATCGTGTGCTATGAGTTTAAAAGTTTTTAGAGCTTTTTTCAAATGAAATTTTCAGTGAAGACCCAGTATATTACTAAACAAAATTAAAGAGAGACTAGAGCCTGCAGTTTCAGGAGGCCTAAGACTTAGCTGAACCCACTAGTTTTTAAGATACTGTCATGGAGATCCACTGAAAATTATTCACTGACCTCAGCTTCGAAGCCTTAAATATTTCATTTTTCTAAACCTCTGTATAGTAGAAAAAGGTGGTTTTCTGCTAGTAGTGGGTGCCACATGAGGTGGGGGGGGGAAGGTTACATTTTATTTAGCAGCCTCCTAAAACACAGGCCAACTCAACTAGTACTATTTTGTGAACATGGTTTATTCAGACACACTATTATGGATAGGTATTTAGGCTGTTTCCTGAATTTTCAAATATAAATAATGTAGCAGTAAATATTCTTGTGTATTTTCATATTATTGGAATACCCTTGAGTAAATCCCTAGAAACGGGATTGCTAGGCCAAAGAATGAATGCATTGTAATTTTCTTATATACTGCCCAAACTCCTTGTCTTAGAGACTGTGCCATTTTATATTTCCAGCAGCACCCATATGAAAGTGACTTTCTCCATAGCCTTGCCAATAGCATATGTTATCACATTTAAAAATTTTGCCTATCTGATGGGTAAAAAAACTGTATGTCAGGTTTTTTTTAAATTATTTTTTATTTTTTAAAATTTACATCCAAATTAGTTAGCATATAGTGCAACAATGATTTCAGGAGTAGATATCTTAGTGCCCCTTACCCATTTAGCCCATCCCCCCTCCCACAACCCCTCCAGTAACCTTCAGTTTGTTCTCCATATTTAAGAAAAATATGTTTTGTCCCCCTCTCTGTTTTTATATTATTTTTGTTTCCCTTCCCTTACATTCATCTGTTTTGTCTCTTAAAGTCCTCATGAGTGAAGTCATATGATTTTTGTCTTTCTCTAATTTCACTTAGCGTAATACCCTCCAGTTCCATCCACGTAGTTGCAGGTGGCAAGATTTCATTCTTTTTGATTGCCGAGTAATACTCCATTTTGTGTGTGTGTGTGTGTGTGTGTGTGTGTGTGTGTGTGTGTGTGTGTGTGTGTATACACACCACATCTTCTTTATCCATTCATCCCTCGATGGACATTTGGGCTCTTTCCATACTTTGGCTATTTTTTTTTTTTAATAGATGAAATTTATTGTCGAATTGGTTTCCATACAACACCCAGTGCTCATCCCAAAAGATGCCCTCTTCAATACCCGTCACTCACCCTCATCTCCCTCCCACCCCCATCAACCCTCAGTTTGTTCTCAGTTTTTAAGAGTCTCTTATGCTTTGGCTGTCTCCTGCTCTAACCCTTTTTTTTTTTCCCTTCCCCTCCCCCATGGGTTTCTGTTACGTTTCTCAGGATCCACATAAGAGTGAAACCATATGGTATCTGTCTTTCTCTGTATGGCTTATTTCACTTAGCATCACACTCTCCAGTTCCATCCACGTTGCTACAAAGGGCCATATTTCATTCTTTCTCATTGCCATGTAGTACTCCATTGTGTATATAAACCACAATTTCTTTATCCATTCATCAGTTGATGGACATTTAGGCTCTTTCCATACTTTGGCTATTGTTGACAGTGCTGCTATAAACATGGGGGTGCATGTGTCCCTTCGAAACATCACACCTGTATCCCTTGGATAAATGCCTAGTAGAGCAATTGCTGGGTCGTAGGGTAGTTCTATTTTTAGTTTTTTGAGGAACCTCCATACTGTTTTCCAGAGTGGCTGCACCAGCTTGCATTCCCATGTATGTCAGTTTTAATTTGCATTTCTTTTTTTAAAAAAAATTTTTAATGCTTATTTTTGAGAGACAGACAGACAGAATGAGTGCAGGGGAGGTGCAGAGAGAGAGGGAGACAGGGAATCTGAAGCAGACTCCAGGTTTTGAGCAGGCTCCAGGTTTTGAGCTATCAGCACAGAGCTTAATGTGGGGCCCAAACTCACAAAATGTGAGATCGTGACCTGAGCTGAAGTTGGATGCTTAACCAGCTGAGCCACCCAGGTGCCCCTAATTTGCACTTGTTTCTTTCTTTCTTTTTTTTAATTAGTGAAGTTGGACATTATGTTGTATATATAAGGGCCATTTTTATATCTTTGTAAGTAGCCTGTTTGTATTTATTGCCTGCTTTTCTATCAGATTTTTGGTCTTTTTCCCTTAGGTTTTAAAAGTTCTGTATATATTAAGGATATTAGCTCTTTGTGATACATTATTTCAGATATTCTCCTAATTTGTCTTTTGTCTTTGATACATTTTGCCATGCAGACTTATTTTTTATGTAATCAGATTTATCAATCTTTCGTTGAATCTAAATCCTTTTCCTGAGCTAATAAATTTTTTATTATGTTAAGGAAATATCCATAAAATCCTATTTTGAGTGTTGACATCAAGAATGAGTGTTTAGGGGCACCTGCGTGGCTCAGTCGGTTGGGCGACTGACTTCGGCTCAGGTCATGATCTCACACTTCGTGAGTTTGAGCTCAGAACCTGGAGCCTGCTTCGGATTCTGTGTCTCCAGCTCTCTCTCTACCCCTCCCCCACTCACATGTACATGCGTAGTCTCTCTTCTCTCTCTCTCAAAAATAAACATTAAAAAAAAATTTAAGAATGGGTGTTTAATTTTTCAGTGACTGTGGAGATAATCAGGATTTTTCTTAAATCTATTAATCTAACATCTAAATGATATTTCTAAAATTGAACCTTCTTTGTATTTCTTAATAATTCCACTTGATTATCATATATTGTTTTCTTAGTGTAGTATTGGATCGTATTCGCTAATGTTTTATTGAGAATTTTTGTACCAGTATTCACATAAGTGATACTGGGTCTGTGGTTTTACTTTATGCTATCTTTATTAGGTATTAATATTATATTTTTATTGCTTTTTTAAAGTTTAGGTATTAACATTGTGCTTCCTTTATTTTTTATGCTCTGAAACAATATATATAGCATTGGGGCTCTCCCATCTTTGAAGATTTGGTAGTTTTGCCCTTGAAATTTTTGGGTCTTGGTACTTTGTGGGGTTAGTTCCTTGATAATTTTCTCTATCTTTGCTATGGAAATTGACTTGCTTCAGCTCTCTGTGTCTTCTGAGATCAGTTTTTATTAACTATTGCCCTAAGAAGTTACTCATTTCATCTAGATTTCAACTCTACTTCCATGTACTATTTACTGTTCTTTTTCTAGCTCTTGATTTGGGATTTATTTATTTGCATCCTTTTAGTTGTGTTGTGTAAATTTGTAGGAATATGAAGTTTCCTTTGATCACTGCTTTACATACATCCATTATTTTCTAGTATGTGGTGTTTTCCTTGTAATTTTTTCAAAATTTATTTTTTTGGTATTTTCTCTTTCATCCAAGAGTTGTTTGTTATATGGCCCTTAAATTTCCATAACAGAAGTCTTTTTGGTTTTTATTTTATTAATGTCTGTCTAACTTTTTGTATTGGAATAGTTTTATAGTATTTCTGCTTTATGTAATTTATTGATGTTTTCTTTGGACCTGACATGATTTTTATGCTCCATATGCAAGTTATATTATCTATTAGCAAGGTATAAATTTCAATATATATTCATAAGATCTGTGTCCTCATTTTTTATCTACTTCTCTCATACTGAAAATCTGTCGTGTGTGAAAATACATTACTCGTTTATTTTTATATTTTTGTCTCGCATCCTTTTAGTTTCTGCTTTGTAATTGTGTTTGCAGCGTTATTTGGTGGGTAGATTTTATAACAGTCTTTACTGTAAATTGTAGGATTTAGCTTTATAAAGCAGCATTATTTGTTCTTTGTAATGCTTTTTAGCCTAAGTTCTGGTCTACTAACAGGATTATAGCCTCTGTTTTCTGAATGTTTACTTGGTGTACCTTAGTTCATTCTTTTAATTTTTAGCCTTTTTGAATTACTTAATTTTAGATGTGTCTCTTGTATACAGCAGAGAGTTGGGTTCTGTTTTGGGAGCCAATTTAAGAACATTTTTCTGGTTTATAGGTGAGTTAAGCTTGTTCACGTTGTTTGATATGTTTGGTTTTAGCTCAGTCACATTTTGTATGATATTTTGTGTGTGTTTTATTTTTTATTTGGTGTGCTTTTTTTTCATTTATTTTGTTATTTAAGAAGGTTCATTTTGTTCTAATATTACCTTTTTATTTATACCTTTTATAATGCCCTTTTCTTTTACTATCTGGTTTGGCAGATAGTATTTTTTGACTAGTATCTAATACCTATACAATAATTGATGAGCTTATTCTGTTTTCTCTTTTGTCTTGCCTCATCCTCCCATTTTTGAATCTTTAGGCTCATGTCTTTTGCCAAATTTAGGATATTTTCTGCCATTATTTCTTAAAATATTTTTTCAGCTTCACTCTCCTTCTGCGACTCTGATGACAGAAATGTTAGATCTTCTGTTATTGTTCTACAGATCTCTGAAACTCTCTGTATTTCTTTGTGATTTTTAAAAATTTTTTTTAACATTTATTTTTGAGACAGAGCATGAACGGGGGAGGGACAGAGAGAGGGAGACACAGAATCTGAAACAGGCTCCAGGCTCTGAGCTGTCAGCACAGAGCCCAACGCGGGGCTCAAACTCACAGACTGCGAGATCATGACCTGAGCTGAAGTCGGATTCTTAACCAACTGAGCCACCCAGGCGCCCCTGTGATTTTTTTTTTTTTTTTTTTATTTACATTATCGTCAAGTGAACTAACATAGAGTGTATACATTATGCTCTTGGTTTCAGGAATCAATTCCCGTGATTCACTGATTACATACAACACCTAGTGCTCATCCCAACAGGTGCCCTCCTCAATGCCCATCACCCGTTTTCCCCTCTCCCCCACCATCGACGTTTATGGTTTGTTTTCTGTATTAAAGAGTCTCTTATGGTTTGCCTCCCTCTCTGTTTGAAACTGTTTTTTCTCCCTCCCTTCCCCCATGGTCTTCTGTTAAGTTTCTCAAGTTCCACATATGAGTGAAAACATATGATACTTGTCTTTCTTTGACTGACATATTTCACTTAGCATAATACCCTCCATTTCCATTCACACTGTTGCAAATGGCAAGATTTCATTCTTTCTCATTGCCAAGTAGTATTCCATTGTCTATATAAACCGCATCTTCTTTATCCATTCATCAGTTGATGGACATATGGGCTCTTTCCATGATTTGTTGTTGAAAGTACTGCTATAAACATTGGGGTACGTGGGCCCCTGTGAATCAACACTCCTGTATCCTTTGGATAAATTCCTAGTAGTACTATTGCTGGGTCGTAGGGTAGTTCTATTTTTAATTTTTTGAGGAACCTCTATACTGTTTTCCAGAGCGGCTGCACCAGTTTGCATTCCCACCAACAGTGCAAGGGGGTTCCCCTTTCTCCACATCCTCGCCAACGTCTTTTGTTTCCTGAGTTGTAAATTTTAGCCACTGTGACTGGTGTGAGGTGGTATCTCAATTGGTTTTGTGCAATCTTTTTTTAAATATTTATTTATTTTGAGAAAGACAGAGCACTAGTGGGGGAAGGGCAGAGACAGAGAGGCTGACGCTGGACTCGATTCCACAGTGACCACCCGACCACCCCTGAGATCATGACCTGAGCTGAAACAAAGACTCAGACACTTAGCCTTAGCTGACTGAGCCACCCAGGAGCCCCCTCTTTGCAATCTTGTTTGATGTTTGTTTTCCTGTTATCGAGATTGGATGATTTGTATTGATCTTTGAGTTTGTTGATTGTTTTTTTCTTTCTCCATTTTACTAGGGAGTATTTCCAGTGAGTTTTAAATTTGGATTACTGAATTTTTTAGTTTAAAATGTTCTGTTTGGGGCACACGAGGGTGGATCACTTGGTTAAGTCTGACTGTGGCTCAAGTCATGATCTCGGGAGTTTGAACCTCATGTTGGGCTCTGCACTAGAGAGGCAGAGCCAGCTTGGGATTCTCACTCTCTCCTCTTTTTCTGTCCTCCCCTGCTCGTACTTTCTCTCTTTCCTCTCAAAATAAACAGAAACTTTTTTAAAAAATTTGTTTGGTTCTTCTTTATGTCGTGTTTCTTTGCTGAGATTTCCTATATTTAGTTGGTTTAAATATGTTCACAATTGTTTGCTGAAGTATTTTTATGATAGTTACTTTAAAATCTTTGTCAGAGAATTTCAATATCTCTGTCATCTCAGCATTGACATCTGTTGACTGTCTTTTCCCTTTTGAGTTTGAGATGTTCCTGGTATGACAAGTTGTTTTCATTTGTAAGCCTGCACATTTTGGGTGTTCTGTTATGTGACTACAATTTCTATTTAAGTCTTGTTACCTGCTACTGCCACACTGGGTAGTAGACAGGCTTTGTTCACACACACCACATCTGCAGATACCCTTTAGTAGGGAGGCCTTAGTGCTGGGGTGGAATGGTAGGTGGGCTCAGCTCTCATGCACAGCTTCCTTCTGTCCCATTCTTGAAGTTGCAGTATTTCTGTTTTTTCAGGATAAATACCATTTATAAATTTTTGTTCTACTCTTCCACTTTTGTTTGTGATCTGTAATGATCTATTTCCTCAAGCATCTCTTAGTTGAATGAAGCTCATCATCTAATGAAGAAGGTGTCAGCAGCTTTTTCTGAAAAGGACAGATAGTATATATTGTAGGCTTTTGGGGCTACATGGTCTCTGTCCCACTAATATGGGGTAGTTTTAAACACTTAACTCTCCTTACCACTCCTCTTCTTTGAAATCTTACACAGGCCTGGGGCAGGAGGTCCAGACAAAAGCTAGACTTTAATTTTTTCTCTTCTTACAGGTAATTTGAAATTTGTAGTCCCTGACTTCTAGTAATGCTGAAGGTGTGGGTTAAATGTGGTTTTATTTGCTCTTTTTATTGATCTCTATACTTCTTGAAAGATATGTAGATGGACTTAATTCAGATGGCATTATTTTATTTTTAGTTTTTATTTTAGAGTATGAGTGTGAGTGGTGGAGGGTGTGGGGTGGGGGAGGACAGGGGAGGGGAGAGAGAGAATCTTAAGCAGGCTCCATGCTCAGTGCAGAGCCCTACTCAGGGCTTGATCTCACGACCCTGGGGATCAGAAATCGAGCTGGATGCTTAACCACCTGAGCCATCCAGGTGCCCCTGGTGGCATTATTTTAAAAGCAACAGAATGTCTTTAATTTGCATACCTTAGTAAGAAACATCTCTGGATTTCACATGAGATAAGATCTATGCTTACATATAACCTCTTTGACTTTGAGAGAGTCAGTAAACCTGAGTCTTTTGTTTTTTGTTATTTGCAAAATCAGATGGCTATGGGTCATGGTTTATGTTCTGTGCTCTTCATTTGGGGACCTTTTTCAAGGGCTTTGCAAATAATTTCCTAAGGTTAAAATGCCAACTTAATTCTTTTATCTGTTTATTTTAATAGCCTAAACAAGTAATTATATTGCTAAACATGTATGAAAACCACTGGTATAGACAGGTGATCTTTTTGGGCTCTTCTAGACTTGAAGCAGCTTGGTATATGGTCTTGTTCTGTATATAAAGTGTTTCCTTGTGATTATTAGGTACTCAGTTTGCGGGGCAGAGAGAACAACTTTTCTGCCTGTTTTTAAATTCATCTATCTGATATATAAATGCATAAGTTGGGGTAGAAGTTGTCTCACACTTCCATGTCTCATTTTTGTAAAGAGTGATTGATCTGAGGTAGGCATTGAGAGAGTACTCTGCTGCTTAGTAGATTTATCAAGTAAGCAGATACTTTTGCCACCAAGCTAAAACATAGTTTAATTACTTTTTATGGTACCACCTCTGAGTTATGTATTTTAAGCATTCAAAAAAATAACTGAATTGTAATTCTTTTTTACTTCCTGTAGATTCTCGTAGATACTGTTTGGGCTCTGTCATACCTGACAGATGGAGGTAATGAGCAGATACAGATGGTTATTGATTCAGGGGTTGTGCCATTTCTTGTGCCCCTTTTGAGCCACCAGGAAGTGAAAGTCCAAGTAAGTATTTAAACATTTTTTCTAACTTGTTTAAAATTGTGTTTGCGGGGCGCCTGGGTGGCTCAGTCGGTTGGGCGTCCAACTTCGGCTCGGGTCACGGTCTCGCGGTCCGTGAGTTCGAGCCCCGCGTCGGGCTCTGTGCTGACAGCTCAGAGCCTGGAGCCTGCTTCACATTCTGTGTCTCCCTCTCTCTCTGCCCCTTCCCTGCTCATGCTGTGTCTCTCTCTGTCTCAAAAATAAATAAACATTAAAAAAAAATTTAAAAAAAAAAAAAAATAAAAAAATAAAATTGTGTTTGCTATAACCTGTTAACTTGAACAACCAGGGTTCAGTTCGGTCAATATGTACATATCTTCCATATTTCTCCTCTGTTTTACTGAACCTGATTTTGTTGGTCTCCAAATCTTTATCTCACCCAGATTCTTCACAGTTTCAGACTCCTACTACCCAGTTGTCCTTGAGCCCTTAGACGCCTCCTCTGAGAACTCCTTTAAAGCATTCTATTGCCATTTTAACCAGACAAAAAGTGTATCGTGTTCTTCCACAAACCTGCTCCTCTCCTTTCAGTAGACCACATGGTCCAAGCTTCAAACCTTGATTCCTCCTTTCTTTTCCCCTCCATTACAAAGTTGTGTTAACTCTTATTATATAGCTTATGAATCTGTCTACTCCTTAAGTATCTAGAGCCACTGATTTAGTTCAAGACTCTTTTTTTTCTGTCCAGATAATTAGAACAGCATCCTAACTGCATTTTTTTCCTCTCTCATTTCTCCTCACTTTAGTTAGGTGTGGGTGGCTGATAGATGTTTATTCCACTTCTACCAAAGTGACTTTCTAGATGGAAATGTGTGCCCATTTCAGGCCTTTATTAAAATATTTCTGTGCTATTCATTTAGTAATAGATTAGAAATAGCTGCTGTTAAAATGAACCTTTACCTGTTAATTTTTCTTTTTTTTTAATTTTTTGAAAAATTTTTTCGATAGTTTTTCACACATTTTTCTGTGTAGCTCCATTTTTTATGACTATTGTTTAAAATTCAAAATTGCCTCTCAGTTCTACATAGTACTTTGCCTAAGAATACAGTAAGTGCTAATCATTCACCCCTTGGATTTTTACGTTTTCTCAGGATTATGAAAAATATAGAGTCAGTTTCCTCATAAACAAATAAATGTATAGAAAGTATTTTATCCCCACCCCAGACAGCAGCACTCAGAGCAGTTGGCAACATAGTGACTGGCACCGATGAGCAGACCCAGGTTGTTCTCAACTGTGATGTCCTGTCACACTTCCCCAATCTCTTATCACACCCCAAAGAGAAGATAAATAAGGTAAGGCACATAATAGCCTCATTGGTGCATTTCTTTCTGTCTGTATAAACTGTCCCCTTGTTTTCTGCTGCTGTTTGTTTGATCATAATTTTCTTCACAAGCACTGTAGTTATGATGAGAATTATTTCAGATCACCTCTGCAGTTACTTTGTTACAAGTGTTATTTTGTTATAACCAGTGTTTTTTATTTAAATAAATTGGGCAGTAGCAAGGATCGGTAAATTAGTAGCCATGAAGTGAGCATCCATACAAAATCTCTCGCTGGATGGCTGGTATCTTTTATAAACAGATCATAATTTAATCTCCCTATGAAATTAGATTGGACCAAAAGATGCAGTGCCTAAATTGAAGGATCAAAAAAGTCTTTTTTAAAGTTTCAACTTTAGATACAAACTTATTATTAAATATTGTTAAATATACTTAAGTACTTCGGTCTCTTTGTATCTGCCTTATTTCACGTTGCATACAATATTTAAGGTTCATCCATGTTGGAGCATGTGTCAGAACTTCATTTCTTTTTATAGCTGAATAAATATTCCATAGTACATATATACCACATTTTGTTTATCCAGTCATTTGTTGGTGGACACTTGGAGTTTTTCTACTGGTTGGCTGTTGTGAATAATGTTGCAGTGAACATCGGCATGCAGATGTCTATTTGAGTCCCTGCTTTCAGTTGCTTTGGGCATATATCTAGGAGTAGAACTGCCCAGTCATATGGTAATTCTGTGTTTAGCTGTTTGAGGAGCTGCCAAATTGTTTTCCATAGTGGCTGTACCACTTTACGTTCCCACAAGCACTGTATGAGGGTTCCAGTTCCTTTTTTTAAATTATTATAGCCACTCTAGTAGGTGTGAAATGATGTCTCATGGATTTGATTCACATTTAGTTTAATGTAGTTTTATCTGCCTGAAATGCCACCATCCCCCAAACCAGCAGAACTGATCATTTCTTCTCTGTCATAGCTGTATTTATATAGTTGCTCAACTATAATTTGACAGTTGGATTGTTACAGAAAAGTATGTTGTCGAAAAAGTGCATTTTATGAATGCATTTGCTCCAATGAAGGGAAAGAAGCCAGAGTCTTTTAGCCTCTGGGCCAGTTATTTTTACTGTAGAAATTTCAATAATTTGGGATTTTTATAGCTAAATGTATTCCATAATTGGAAACAGAGCTGAGAAGTGAGGAAGCCGGACAGAAGTGGGTGTAGACAAGTTCTGGCATGTGATCAATATGCTCTGAGTGAAGGTATCATGGGGGACAAAGGGTTCACATAGATGTTTACTCAGCCTCAGCAGCCATTTAGTCTCCTTAGAAGTTTTTCACCTTGAGCATTTGTGTTATTTGGACTTGGGATCATCATGGGACCCTCAAGGTAGAATCAAACTACTATCAAACTGCTGGGTTTATTCCCTCAGCATATTAGTTTAAAATGCTTCAAACCTACAAGAAATTTGTAAGAATGGTAGAGTGAACACTGACTTACCAGCTGTTAACCTCTTCCCGCAATTGGGCAAAATAAATTCACAGTTAACTCTTTTCACTGTAGAAGAGGAAGAAGAGACCGCACTTGACCCTAAAACTCCAGTAGACCTGCGTGTTTGTGACTTGTAAATCCTTAAAGGTTACAGTAAAATTTTTTATATAGACCCATCCCAGACTAATTGGACACTTAATTTCTAAATATATCTTGCAAGTAAATATTTTTACAGGAAAGCAATTCTCCTTTCTTAGAAGTAGTTTTAACAAACTTTTAGGAAATTGAGTCTCTTATTTATTTATATCATTATCTTTTAGAGGGAGCTTAAGCACCAAAAAATGTAAGCTGCACGAGTAAAGATTTTTTTGTCTGTTTTGTTCACTGCTATATTACCATTGTCTACAGTAGTGCCTGGGGACATCTGGGTGGCTTGATTAAGGATCTGACTCTTGATTTTGGCTCAAGTTATGATCTCACAGTTTGTATGACCAAGCCCCGTGTTGGGCTGTGTGCTGACAGCACAGAGCCTGCTTGGGATTCTCACTCTCTCTCAAAATAAATAAATAAACATTAAAAAATAAATAAAATAAAGTAGTTCCTGGGTGATGTAGGCATATATTTTATTGGGTGGATCAATGCAAGGTTAGTGGGCCCACATGTTATGGATGGAAGTTTCCTTATAACGTGTTTAAAATGAGACATTCTGTGCCATCTCATTGCTTTTTAGATGCATTTCCCTAATGCAACTCAAGTGATTTTGTTATAGTTTATGTAAACTACATAAAAATAAAAATATAAATGCATTAAAACTAATCTTTCAAACAAAGGTACGCTGTATTTTGTTCAATTATAGGAAGCAGTATGGTTCCTTTCCAACATAACAGCAGGCAACCAGCAACAAGTTCAAGCTGTAATAGACGCCGGGTTAATTCCTATGATTATTCATCAGCTTGCTAAGGTCAGTCATATTGTGAGTTTATCGTGTACATTAACATATTATAACCAAGATTTTTTAATAAAGAATTCATACAATCATTTCTTTTTTAACCTTCAGGGAGACTTTGGAACACAAAAAGAAGCTGCCTGGGCAATTAGCAACTTAACGATAAGTGGCAGAAAAGATCAAGTAAGTTTGGAAAAACTGTTAGGATTGTTAATGTTGGAAAGTACACTACTCTTTTATGTTTAGGAGCTGCTGGTTGTTCATAAGCCCTGTAGTGTGTTCTTTTTGGGTAAAAGATAATTATATAAATAAACATTTTTCTCTTGTTGCCTAGGTTGAGTACCTTGTACAGCAGAATGTAATACCACCATTCTGTAATTTACTGTCTGTAAAAGATTCTCAAGTTGTTCAGGTGGTTCTAGATGGTCTGAAAAACATTCTGATCATGGCTGGTGATGAAGCAAGCACAATAGCTGAAATAATAGAAGAATGTGGAGGTAAGAGTGCATTGAAGAAAAATAGTTGAGCAGTGGAATGCTGAAAGATCAGTTCCTTTCAAGGCAACTAAGTAGAAAGAAAACTGTCAGGAAACACTGCTCCATCATCAAAGTATGCTGCTGTCCTGTATTCACCAGTTAGCATTACATGAGGGTTTTCCAGCAGGCAGCAGTCCATACTTGGGGAAAACTGGTTGTGAAGGTCATTCTGTGACCTTCCCAGAGGGTCACATTGCTTTTTAGGTAACATGAACACTCCTCTTGAAGTCACAGTGCGCGAGAGCAAAAGCTTGGGAACTGCTATGATAGAGAAAGTTATAAGCTTTATTTAATCCAGAATTTCTTAGAATCCTTGACAGTGAAACACTTTCTTCACATTATACCTGATACGTGATTCTATAGACCTTACTTTGTGAAATACTATTCCATGTTGTTGGAAAGGTTAATGATTTTGGAGTCATCTAGGTATTTCAGTCTTGTGATTGCTAGAGCTGTCTGCTGAAGTTATTACCACAGAAGTTACTTTGAAATTTTAATGAAAAAACTTATTTGAAATATTAAATATTTCTCTGATAATGATATATGAGGCATATTTTAAGGATACCTGTTCAATATGTACTAAGTTGCCCAAACCTTATTCTATTGTCATGTTTTATTTTGTATATTTTATTGACTATTATGTATAGTTATATTACCCCTTTCATTTTTTTTTTTTTTTTTAAGAGAAAGTAAATGTAGTCACATCATAAAATATTCAGACTGGAAGTATCTTCTTAATAACAAGAAGAAATTATCCTAGAGATGTTAAGTTTTGTCTATGGCCATGGAAGTAGATCTTCATACTCTTAATTCACTGCTCATTCTGGTTTTAAGATATTTTGAGATAATTTGAAATTAGCATTGTAGTCTAATTCAGAACTTATCCCAGAAAGTTTGAGCTGCAGAATTGTTATTCTTCAGCTTTAATCAATATAGTTGCTTCGGTCTCTGGGAAGTATACTCACAATTAGGATACACGTTTACTTAGTATTTTATAATTTTGTAAAGAACTTTACATCCATTATCTGTGACACTTATATTCCCATTTTTCTGGTTTTTTATATTGCTGTTAAAAAGAAAAAAAATGCAACTATTTCAAAATAACCTAGCTAAAAAGATATTTCAAGGAAGAATATTGTTAAGGATTTAAATTTATAGACTTGTGCATCTGATGCATGGAGTAAATATATTGGGAATTTAAATGAAGACATTCTACAGTTCTGAAAACTTATTTTTCAATTTCATTGTGGCTATACGATATAAGCACCCTCTTTGTTTTTTTCTTCAAAGAAATTATTTCAAAATTTAAAGCTTTGTCTTCTATTTATATCAGTTAATCATGAAGTTTCTGAAAACATGTTTTTGTTGTTATATAAAAGTAATAGCATTTTGAAAACAAAAGGAAAGATAAAAATTACTGTATGAGATAGTATGATTCCACTAAAGCAGCCTGGGGAGATCTCAGTTCAAGTTCTGTCACTAACTTGTCACTCAACCTAAAATAAACCCCTTTACATCTCTATATGATAGCTTCCTCATCTGTCAGATGGAGTATTTAGGTGTTTTTTAAACTGTCTGCCTCAGATACCAGATAATCCTTGGGGTCAGGGGTTTCTAGAGGAAGAAATTAGTGGGATGCTGGTCCTCCAATCAGAGCAGCTCAGAGTTTTATCTGTATTTTAGACAAACTGTCATTTTCGGGGTGTGGTGGGAGGGTGTTGTGAGTTCTTTAGGATTTTCCATGACTAGAATGAACACAGTTTTTATTCATGTCCACTTGATTATTTGATTTTTTGTTTTTATCAGGTTTGGAGAAAATTGAAGTTTTACAGCAACATGAAAATGAAGACATATATAAATTAGCATTTGAAATCATAGATCAATATTTCTCTGGTGATGATGTAAGTATCCATTAAAGTATGGTATGCCTACATGTACGTTAAAACCTACATATACTGTTAAGTTCACTAAGAATTTTTTTTATCATTAATATGACAAGTATATACTGTATTTGGTTGTTTTTTTTGTTTATTTTTGAGAGAGAGAGAATGTGAGCACATGCGCAAACTGAGGAGGGGCAGAGAGAGAGTGGGACACAGAGAATCCCAAGCAGGCTCTGCACCATCCGATGCGCAGAGCCCAGTGCAGGGCTTGAACTGATGAACCGTGAGATCATGACCTGAGCTGAAATCAAGAGTTGGTTGCTCAACCAACCGAGCCACCCAGACACTCCTCTATTTCTATCAGATACTTTTGAGGTGGCATTTTCCACTTATTTTTAATAATCTAAATTTTAAAAAATTAATGATTGTTTTCCATCAATCAGTTTCTTTTATTTTTTTCTTTTATTTTTTTTTTAAGTTTTTTTATTTTGAGAGAGCAGGGGAGGGGGAGAGAGAGAGAATCCCAACGGATCTTAGTCTCGCAAATTTGTGAGACCATGACCTGAACCAAAATTGAGAGTTGGATGCTTAACCTACTGAGCCACCCAAGCACCCCTCAATCAGTGTTTTTAAATACTATGTTTGAAACTTCATTATAAGGTAAAAAATGTAAAAACAGTTCTTTGAGGGGTACCTGGCTGGCTTAGTCGGTGTAAAGCATGTGACTCTTGATCTTGGGCTTAGGAGTTTGAGCCCCACATTGGGTATAGAGATTACTTAACAATAAATAAATAAACAAACAAACAAACAAACAAAAACCCACTTTTTGTTATATTTGTAATCTGTTAAATGGGAAAAAATAGTACAGTTGACTCTTGAACAAGGGTTTGAACCACATGGGTCCACTTATATGCAGATTTTTTTCAATACGGTATAGTACTATAAATGTATTTTCTCTTCCTTATGATTTTCTTAGTAACATTTTCATTTTTCTAGCTTACTTCATTGTAATAATACAGTATATAATACGTATGACATACAAAATATGTGCTAATCAACTGTTTATGTAATTGGTAAGGCTTCCAGTCAATGGTAAGTTATTAGTAAAGTTTTTGGGAGTCAGAAGTTGTACTCAGATTTTTGACTCTGCAGGGGGTGGGGGGTTGGTGCCCCTAGCTCGTGTTGTTCAAGGGTCAACTGCAGTTACAGAAATGATGTGTGTTCAGGGGCACCTGGGTAGCTCAGTCAGTTGGGCAGCCAACTCTTGATTTTGGCTCAGGTCATGATCTCATGATTCGTGAGTTCAAGCCCTGCATCAAGCTCTGTGCTGACAGTGCGGAGCCTGCTTGGGATTCTTTCTCTTCCCTCTCTGCCCCTCCCCAGCTCATCCACACACGTGATCTCTCTCTCAAAATAAACATCACAAAACGAAAGAAAGTACGTGTATTCAAATAGGTAGAATAAATCTACAGATACAGAAACTTAGGAATGGGGCAGGGACAGGGGAGGGGGTTAAAAAAAAAAAAAAGAAAAGAACTTAAAACAATTTTGAAATGTGTGTTCAGTTTAATTAAATTGTTAAGTTTTTTAATGTTACTGATTTACTTAAATATTTTAATTTATCGATTAAAACATCATATAGAACGATTACAACATCCGTACAGAATTCTCTCGTAAGAAGTAAGTTCTGCTTATATCATAACAAGTAGTATCTTAACAAAGGCCTTTTTTTTGTTTTGCTTTTTATAGATTGATGAAGATCCTAGCCTGATTCCTGAAGCAACACAAGGAGGTACTTACAATTTTGACCCAACAGCCAACCTTCAAACAAAAGAATTTAATTTTTAAGTTCAGTTGAGTGCAGCATCTTCCCCAATTCAATACGAAGCACCACCAGATGGCTACCAAATGACAAGAAGAAGAACAACAACAAAAGGCTCCAAAACACACATGCCTCTTCGTTTTGATGCTTCTAAAAGCAAGCCATGTCTCAGTCACTTTGCAGTTGCCAAAAGTTACTATCACATGGACTGTAAATGCATATGCATGATTTCCTAAACTGTTTTAGAATTCTCCTTAACAATCTCGACTACCCTATTTTTCCCTGTTCCCTGGTGCCACACGCTGACAACTGCAGTTCCAGTTTAGAATATTCCATAGTGGTGGCATGTCAGCTGCCCACTTGATACTCCTTTGGAAAATGGTGCGCTGTGGATCAAGACACTTCGGTATGATGCGTATACACGTTGGAAGACTTTAAAGAGGTGCAGTCTGATCTGAGCCTCCATCATTGTCCTCCACAAACATATTTTCATATTCTTTATGTGGAAGAATAGATTTTAAAGTACAAGCCAAATGATTTTCATTGGTGGAACTGACACACAAAAAAAGGAACTTAAAAAAAGAAACTTGGTTATCGATTAAACAGTTAAGTTTTAAAAAACTGTGCTTCATCTACCAGTAATTGATGTGTTTATTATCTGCCTCAGAAGCCAGGGTTGGAGGAAGAACTTTCGCTATGGATGGTAATGCTTTCGCCATTATACCTAATTTTTGAGAACAGCAAGCCCTATTTGACCACTCACTTCAGCCTGTGTGTTCCTGCTGTTTTGAAGTAATCAAATGCTGTGCATGGTATTTTACCTGAGCTGCAACCTGTTACGGACTTGAACTTCTGTTTAAGTTGAAAGCAAGAGTCCCTGACTACAAAGAAAAAACAAATAAAAAACAACAACAAAAAGCAAAGGTCTAACGTACCGATTGGTGATGTTTAAAAAAAAAAAAAAAAAAAAAAATCTTGCTTTCAGCTTTCAGGAGTTAATATTTTTTGTTTTAAATTGATAATTGGATATGGTTGATTTATATTGGGTTTAAACTGTGGAGCCTTCATGTTTACTGTAATTTAGTCTTAAAATATTTTTTACTTAGTAACCAGTGCTTTTGATAATGTGGTTGGCAACAAACCAGCAACTATTTAGAAGTGTTATACAACTTCATTCTTTGAGCATTGGGAAAGTTAATTCAGATCCTACTCTAAAAGCATATTCACATATTAAAAGATTCAGTCAAGGATCTGTGTAGAGGAATAATCTGCAGTTATTTGACATAAACCTGATTTGCAGTGATCTTGAAGCAAAATCTGGTATTACTATGTAAAGTCATTGCTTTTGGTAAATTGTCATCTGACCCAGTTATTAATGAAAGAATATGGATTTGAAAATGTTTAAACTGAATGATTTGTGCTGTCACAGAAATGGTTTTGTTGCTATTGTTTACTGGGTATAATTTCCCAATGCGTTGATGTGAAGGGATAGAAAATCTAAACTAACGTAGTTATCCGATGGGGGTGTATTTACTGTGATGAAGATGAGACCGATGCCATCAGAGCTTTGTGAATCAGCTGGGGTGTTTTCACTGATAAACAACACATAGCAGGTGTGCATTCATTACAAATACATGTATCTGCCAAGGTGGAGCCACTTTAAAGAGTGAGTTTTGTCTTGTATCCAAAATGGATACAAGCGTATGTTTAAACTGCAAGATTTTTACTTGCTAGAGAATCTGTTTTAATATAGTGGTTTGGCCTCTGATTATTTATAGGTTTTATAAATTTTAGAATCAATTTCTCTTTAAGGTGGCTCAGATTTTTCAACTCTTGTGCACATAAAATTGAGTTGAAGTTCATTGTGCCTTTTTTTCTTTATCCAAATTTTGAGTTAAAGCTTCATATGGTAACTGCATCCTGTTCAGACACTGTAGTCTAAATTTTTGAAACTGTGTGGTGTTCACTAAAAGTAGGAATAACAAAGTCAAAGCCAATTAAGGTCACAAACTTCGGTGAAACCCTTAAAGTCCAAATCTTCTTGATATTGTGAATTGTACCCCTCCTGGTTTAGTTTCTTCTGGACTCTCCATCCTACTTACTGACAGTTACCTTTTAAATTTTGCACACATTGAGATTAAATCAGGCCTCTACTGTGCCGGTTCCGATTTCCTCTTGTGTTTTAAGTGCAAACTAACATAAGTGAACATTAGCATCAAGTAGTGCAGACATATGTATGCATTTGCTTGATTCAATTTGTTGTGACCTTATCAGTTTGGAATTGGAATTGCACCATTTCTTAGACAAAGGAAACTAAGTATATTGCTGCACTTTTAAGTTTTCAGAACAGTGTTGAAAATTGCATTGTTTTTATTTTTTTTAAACTCAGTTAAAAAAGACTAAAACGTTCTTTCAAAAGAGGCATCTAAATGTGTTCCTAATTTTGTATATGGGCTTAGGTTTTGTAACCAATAAAAAAAAGCTGCTATCAAATCCGATAAAACATTGAAGAACTTATTTCTAAAAGTTTCTTAATTTCCTAGTTTTGTTTTCTGCGTGGTTAAATTTAAATTTGGAACTATTTTTCAAACATCAACCACAGTGGAGGCAAATCATGAATTACTCTTTCGTTGTATTTTAATATCTCTCTTCCACTCTAACAAACTAGGACAATAGCAGTGCTCGATTTAAGAGTATTTTATGACAAATAAGAAATACCTAAATCTTTATTAATTTCCAGAGCTTCCACACGGTACAGCAGAACAGGTGGCTTAAAACAACAGAAACCTATGGTTGCACGGTTTCGGAGGCCGGAAGTCGGAAATCAAGCTGCCGGGTGCGACGCGACGCGCTGTGTCTGTGGGCTCTCGGGAGGCCCTTCTTTGTCTCTGCCTGGCTTCTGGTGTCCCCGGCAGTGCTTGGCGTCCCTCGAGCCTCTGCTTTCATCATCGTCCTGTGGCGTTCTCTGCGCATACCTCAGGTTCAAATACCATGACTTAGAAAGGCCTGGTGAGGAAATGGTGTGCTTGTGACTCTCGTGAAACCACAACGACAAAATCACACTTTATGGCCTGTCTAATCCTTGAAAACAAGTAACTGTGGAAGATAGTAATTGAAGTAAACTGGAAAATTTTAACCTGTGAGATCAAGGTGGTGGCTCTAAGTGAAATCTTGGATTAATTAAAAGAACAAAAAAAGAGCAACCGAACTTTTGAGTATACAAATATTTTTACTTTAGTATAATGCCACTTCAAATTATTTTTGAAAGAAGTCAGTGTACAAGTAAATAAATGTGATAGTACTTCTATGTAACCGTGCCAAGATTTCCTTCAGAACAGTTGTCCTTTTTCGGGGATTCATCATTTAATTATTGCAAGTGAAAATTCATGAATGTCAGTTGTCTTACAGTGATTGTTATGAATTTTTGTTGACGCTAGTTGTACTGGGGGATCTTAATCTATTCGGAGAAAGGAAATATAATTTCTGTACATTAGGCTGTAAGTCTTAAGGTCTATAACCCAGCGAGTGCTCTGTGTAACCCACCACTCGTATGTCTAGAGGAACTCTTTGTATAAATTTTGTACTTCGTTACATAGCTAAAAATCAGTGGTAGAATGATTCTCAAAAACGTCTATATCGCAATAGGGGTGTATGTGTTTATCTACCTAGATGTATAGATGGCGCTCAGTACTATACTGAAAGGAAGTGTTTGGGAAAAGGGACGTGAGAATGTAGCCTGTTCACCTCCTTAGCCTCCTTATTTGCCCATGAAACCCCTCACTCACTCACTTTGACCTAAATTAGGGTTTCTCAAACCCTGCAGTATTGACATCGTAGGTTGGCTAATGCTCTATTGGGGGCTGTCCTGTGCGTTACAGGATGTTTACCAGCATCTTTAGGCTCTACCCACTAAGTACCTCTATACTACCCAGTCATGACAACCAAAAGTGCCTCCAGGAATGGCCGCATGTTCCCTGGGCCAAATTTGCCCAGGTGCAAACCACTGCTCTAAATTAATGTAGAAATAATGTAGAAAACTTCCCCACTCAAGGGAGACAGCCTAAAGCATGCTTTTTGTTGTATAAACAGTCCTAGACTTTGCTCAGGTGTGTCAGATGGGGAGACAAATACATGCCTTTTCTTCATTCTCCATTTTAGGAGAGATCAGAGTCAGCACTGTCACCCATCTGTAGGAACTCCTGGCAATACTAAGCCCCATCTGTTGCAAAGGACTTAGGAGAGAAATGGGAAGATGGAGGAACTACTAACCTTGAATTTATCCTGTGGCTAAAAAAACAAGGTGTGTGAAATAAGCAAATGTGTTGATTGCCCACAGTTTTCTCAACACTGCTCTGTAGCAGTGTTTTTCAGACATTTTTAGTTGAGATAGTTAAGTCCTCTAGGAAAGCTGAGGTTGGACCAGAAAATCACAGCATACATAATTCTGAAAAGCATTTCTTTGAAGCATTGTGAGAGACTGGCCCCATCAGGAAGCTTACAAGTTTATTAAAAATGATCAAAGCAGTGGAACTATCGTTGAGTCATGCTACAAAGGATGTATTCCCTGCAGGGAACTTCTACAACATCCCTCTTCCATACCCTAACAAAACTGCTATCTACCTTCCCGAGTAAATCTCTTTTTTCAAACTCTGGTGCCCAAATAAATGTGGCCTTCTGCCAGGTAATGTGTGATTGCACAAGACAAACAAGGCATATCTTCACGGGACAGCAGTTTTACTTGATGATAAGTAGAGCAGTTTTATGGTAATACAAGCCTAAGCGTTACAGAGTGAAGGACACGTTTTGCATAACGTTTTAAAGATAAAATCAGATTTTTGAGGCAGGCCATTTTATGGAAACATTCCGTCAAGAGTAGGAATCGGAGAGTTGGAGAAGCAATGATGAAACACTAAGCGAGCCTGTCTACTCTGTCGAGTAGCATTACTTGTTACCAACTCTTTTCTTAATACTGAACCAAAGGCGCCTCTCGTAAATGACCATCTTTATAAATAAACTTTCTGTTATTCCTAGTTAGCAGAAGAGGCAGCTCTGCTCTCAACAGTTGCCTTCCTCAACCTGAACACCCCATGCATTTCAAGCAACAGCTTACAGAGCCACTCTGGGAACTGGTTCCTGTCACATGGTGCATCCCAAAGACCCCAATAATACAGTGTGATGTGACTAGTTTGTGGGTACAGTGGAATAGGAACATTCCATTATCTGGACACTCAATTCTATTCTAAATTTTTTTGAGTTTATTTATTTTGAGAGAGAGAGAGAGCACAAGCAGAAGAGCAGAGAGAAGGAGAGACAGAATCCCAAGCAGGGTCCGCACCATTAGCACAGAGCTGAGGCGGGACTTGAACTCACAAACCGCAAGATCATGACCTGAGCTGAACTCAAGAGTCCGACGCTCAACTGACAGAGACACCCAGGTGCCCCTGGATACTTAATTCTATTATTGTGGAGATATTCTCTATTTTGCCAGCTTCATCATAATTAGACATCATCAAGTAACAGCCTCAGCTCCCCTTGTCATCAGCTCTCTTTGACTCAGTAGGTTGGCATTTATACTTCCAAACCTAAATATAAGAATCTGTAAGTGCTGGGGCACCTGGGTGGCTCATTCAGTTAAGTGTCCAACTCTTGATTTCAACTCAGGTCATGATCTCACAGTCGTGAGATCGAGCCCCACGTTGGGCTCTGCACTGACAGCACAGAGCCTGCTTAGGTTTCTCTCTCTCCCCCTCTGCACCCCCACCTGCTCATGCTCTTTCTCTCTCTCAAAATAAGTAAACTTTAAAAAAATGTGTAAGTGCCATATTTCCAATTTCAGCCCAGTTTTTCCTCATCAGACTGTATTTCTATGTGTCCTTTCAATGTCTTCAGGCATATAGGAAGCACCATGGCGAGTTAAAGGGAGTGAAAGAAAGCAGGTATAACTAGAACAAAAATAAGGATGGGGAGCAGGATTACTAGGGGCATGGGAGAGGCTAAAGAGATAGGTAGGGGCCAGTCCCGACAGCTGGTAAGTCATTATAAGAGAAATGGGAAATCACTACTCATTATCGTTATTATTACACATTATCATTACAGAGTGATGACAGAAGAATCGTGTGTAATAATCATTGCCTAGTAAGGTAAGGACAGGAAACGTACTCGGGGTTAGTGATGTGTAGAGGTCACATTAGTGAGTGTGAAGCGCTGAGGCAAGAGAGGCTCAACAACTTGGTCCATGAAGTGGATGGGATCAAGAGATACTCAGCAGCTAAAATAGACAGGAGTTGGTGATGCCTTAGATCTGGAGTTTGGGGAGCAGGAAGTGTCAAGGATGATTTCTAGGTTTCTGAGTTGCAATAACTGATGAGTGGAAGTTAACACAAGATAGGGAGCACTCAGACATAGCGAACAGAGGGTGATGAGTTCAGTTTGGGTTATGTTGAGACATCTAAATGACTGTTAAGTAGGGCAATTGGAAATACTGGTCTGGAGCTTAGAGGAGAGAGCTAAGCTAGAGATTTGAACCCTCTGCCTGTTTGGGTGGTTCTTAGTGCAGGGGGTGAGGATGAGACTGCCCGGGTCCAGCATTTGGAGGGAAAACAGGGCTCAGGGCAGTGCTGTGGAGTTAATGGGCATGTAGTGGACGATGAGCTTGCAAAAGGAACAGAAGGTATGGATAGGGAGGTAAAAAGAAAATGCTGTGTGTTTCCTCAGAAAATGGAGGGAAAAGAGATTCTGGTTCCCACTGATGCTGTTGAGAAGTCAAGTAAAGCAAGGACAGGAAATGTCCTTTGGGTTAGTGATAAGGGAGGTCACCAGTCACCTTAGAGCTGGATCACTGAGGCAATGAGGGTGTAAACTAGGAAGGACTGAGGAGTGGAGACACAGTATGGAGACATTGATCAGGTTTTTATTTTGCTCTGAAGGGGAGGTCAGGGTCACTGAAGGATGAGTGGGGAAATTGGTAGGGGAAATCCAATTGAGAAAGTTGCTGAATATACATGAGAAGAGTGATCGTCAGTTTTCTAAGTTACAAGAGAGAATCCAAAGCATAGGTGACAGGATGGACCATACTCTCTTCTTCAGTCAGCACTTACTTAATTGAGCAGCTATTATATCCCAGACTCTGACAGGTGCCAGGGATACCTGCAGTCAACAAGCCAGACACAGTCCCTGGCCGTGTGGAGCTTATACTTTAGTGGCAAGAGACTAGCAATAAGTGTGTAAATAAATTAGATAATTTATCTGGTGTTAGCTGCTATATGAAATATTCTACAAGGAATGACTAGGGGAGAAAGGTGCTCAGTGCCAGAAATCATATTTTTAAATTGTGGTAAAATACACACAACATAAAACTTACCATCTTAACCATTTTTTTGAGAAAGACAGAGTCTGAGTGGGGGAGGGGCAGAGACAGAGGGAGACTCAGAATCTGAAGCAGCCTCCAGGCTCTGAACTGTCAGCACAGAGCCCCATGCGGGGCTTGAACCCACAAACCGCGAGATCGTGACCTGAGCCCAAGTCGGATGTTTAACTGACTGAGCCACCCGGGTGCCCCTACCGTCTTAACCATTTTTAAGTCTACAGTTCAGTGGTGCTAAGTATATTCACATCTTTGTGCAACCATACTCCGTAACTTTTTCATCTTGCAAAACCGAACTCTAGCCATTAAACAACTCCCCTTTTTCATTCTCCCCCAAGCCTCTGGCAACTTCTATTTTCTGTATCTAGGAATATGACTACTTTAGATACCAGATATAAATGAAATCATAACACTAGTCCTGTTTTTGTGACTGACTTATCTCACTGAGCATAATGTCCTCTTTGAAAACAAGAATAATTTTTTAGCGTAAGTACCCTAGTGATACTTTAAGTATTTAAACATTTTTTTTTTTTTTAATCTGAAACTCAAGTTTATCTGGTCATCTGCATTTTATCTGGCTATCCAAAAGTGAAAAGACAGGGTTGGTCAACAGGAGTTACAGTCTTTTTAAACTCTGACACCTTTCTCCAGTGCTAAGTCTCTAAGTAACAGAGGCCTAAGGAAGGGAGAGGGGAGAAGGTTAAAAGCAAACAAGATGCTAGCAAAAGCAGAGAGAAAAGGTTAATGTGATCAGGACAAAGTGGCACTTCATTAGAGGAGGGCTATAATTGCCTTCTAAGAAGTCAGCGTGCAGGGTCAGAACACAAAGGCCTCAGATGCAGTCATGGGTTCTGGCTTCTGCTATCACTGAGAGTCCTTAGATAAGTTACTTTGTATGAGGCTGTTTTCCTATTTGTTAACTAGGAAAACATTGACCTCCTAGGATTGTAGTGACGTTAGATAAGATAATGTTAAAAGAATCTAGTGTCAAGCCAATATGACCTATTGCTCTTCTGCCCCATACTTTTGCTGCTAAAGCTTCTGCACAGTGAAGGAAAAAATCAGCAAAACTAAAAGGCAACCGATGGAATGGGAGAAGATATTTGCAAATGACATATCAGATAAAGGGTTAGTATCCAAAATCTATGGAGAACTTATCAAACTCAACACCCAAATAACAAATAATCCAGTGAAGAAATGGGCAAAAGGCATGAATAGGCACTTTTCCAAAGAAGAAATCCAGATGGCCAACCAACCCATGAAAAAATGCTCAACATCACTCATCATCAGGGAAATACAAATCAAAATCACAATGAGATATCACCTCATACTTGTCAGAATGGCTAACATTAACAACTCAGGCAACAACAGATGTTGGCAAAGATACAGAGAAAGAGGATCTCTTTTGCACTGTTGGTGGGAATGCAAGCTGGTGCAGCCACTCTGGAAAACAGTTTGGAGGTTCCTCAAAAAATTAAAAATAGAACTACCCTATGACCCAGCAATGGCACTACTAGGTATTTACCCAAGGGTGTGCTGTTTTGAAGGGGCACATGTTTCCCAATGTTTATAGCAGTACTACCAACAATAGTATTTTCCAAAGTATGGAAAGAGCCCAAATGTCCATCAATGGATGAACGGATAAAGAAGATGTGGTATATATACAATGAAGTATTACTCGACAATCAAAAAGAATGAAATCTTGCCATTTGCAACTATGTGGAGGGAACTAGAGGGAACTAGAGGGTAAGCGAAATTAGTCAGAGAAAGACAAATATCATATGATTTCACTCACATGAGGACTTCAAGATACAAAACAGATGAATATAAGGGAATCAAAATTGGTGTAAAAACAGAGAGGGGACAAAACATAAGACACTTAAATACAGAGAATAAACAGGGTTGCTGAAGGGGTTGTGGGAAGGGGGATGCGCTAAATGGGTAAGCGGCTTAAGGAATCTACTCCTGAAACCATTATTGCACCATATGCTAACTAACTAGGATGTAAATTATAAAAAATAAATAAATTAGAGAAAAAAATTAAAAATGCCTTGGAAGAGAGAGAAAAAAAATAGGGTCAGAGTAAGCCACAACAGCTTTAAAAAGCCTGCTGGTGGCTGAAAATGCCCTTGGCCCTCACCTCTCCTGCAAGACTTGCACGATCCTAATTAGACCCTTTCCTCCCTAAAATTCTTCCCAGTCTATGGGCAAAATTTCTAACATTTTGGACTTCACTTTGTTGCTTAAGGTTTTGAACCTTGTGGAAAATCAAACCGCATCAGAAAATGTGGCTCTACTACCAGTCCCTTGGTGTTGGGCTGGGAACAGGTTTCGTTCTGGCAGTTGGGCGACTTCGCGAGCAAGATCCTCACTCTTCTGAAACGCTCCAGGCGCAGCTGGGTGGCCGGGACGCCAGACGGGAAGGGAAGCCGTTCACCCGCCCGCCCAGACCGAGCGGCCCCGCCCCTCCCCGGCGGCCCCGCCCCGCCCCTTCTTGGCATTCCCCCCCCCCCCCCCCCCCCCTTTCCTGGCTCTCCCGGCCGCCGCCGGAAGCATGGGCGCGGGCTGGGAGCTGGGGGCTGCGGCGGGGCGCTCGCTGCTGCTGTGCGCCGCGCTGCTGGTCGGGGGCTGCGCGCTGGGCCTGCGCCTGGGCCGCGGGCGGGCGGCGGCGGACCGCGGCGTGCTCGCCTGGCTGTGCTATGACGCCCTGGTGCACTTCGCCCTGGTAAGTGCGGACGCCGCGGCTCTCGGGACCCTCCCCTCCCCGGTAGCGGGAGTTTCCGGTAGAGGGCCGGGACCCTTTGGCCGCCCCAAGCCCTGGAGCGCGAAGTCTGCGGAGACCCCGAAGGTGCTTGGAGGCCGCGATGCTTGCACCACCTCTCGGTTCCCTAGTCCGTAGAAAGCGCATCTTCCCAGGGGGCGCAGCCGTTCCTCTACCAAATTAAAAACAAGCGAACAAAAAATCTCTGAAAATTATTTCTGTACTGTGTTATGTTAGATTGTAAGCAGCCCAAAGGCCTTGGCTTTCTTGACTTGTAACCTGCACATTTGAACTGAAACTAATGGAGAGCGAGAGAGTTTTTGAATGCTCCAAAGAGAGCAAGGAGAGACGAGGAGGCGCACTGCGCAAAGTCCGCGAGCCTGTACCAAAACAAAAAAGCCCGGTGCCCTAAGAGTAATCACCGTGTTTTGGGTAATGACTGTATGCCAGGCACAGCGCTGTGTTTAATATTTCTGATCTTTACAATACCCTGTAACTTATTTATTGACCCTATTTTACAGAGGAGAAAGCAAGCCCTGGGAAGTTAGGTGACTTCACCGTGCCACCCACCTTGAGTTCTGACTTGAGTCTGGCTCCAAAGCTTGCACCCTTTGTATCAAACCGGGCTTTGAGAATCGTGTCCCTCAAAATTCAAACCACTTTATAAATAGCGAGGAGGTTAGTATTTAAGGGAATTCTATTGAAATGCCCCCTTCCACTATGCACACACTTTTTTTTAAGTTTTGTTTTTTTTTTAATAACTATGCCAAAATAGCTTTTTTGCAAATTTGACCTTGCTTAAATCTAGGCAGACCTGTGGTTGATGTGAAACCAGAGTCTATAGTATTAAGAAAGGAGAAAGCAAGATCTTTCATAATTATTTAGGTTTCTGAATGTTTATCAATTGGATACGTGCACATACCAGATGTTACTGGAATGCGAAATTCTTTCTTTCCTAATAGTTTACAAGTGGAAATAAGAGACAGCGAATAGTTCCTTCAACTCTTTTGTTTATGGAATTGACTTTCTAAGCTCTCGTTGGACACAGGGTCTCCCAAAGAACAGGGGCAGCGAAACAGGTGGCTAGGCCCGCTTAAAGAAAATGTATTATAACATATTTTAGACGTACAAAAATGTATAATAATACTAACACATATACCCATATGTCCATCACCTAGTTTAATAAAATCAAGTCTGCCTTTCAAGCACAGCCTTTTACAGGTAACACCAGGTACATCTCCATTTGTGGCAACTTGAGGTATATGACCCAATGCATGGAGTCGTTGCTCTGGTTTCCTCCCACCTTCTGTCCTGAAGGAAATGTCCCTCCCACAGCTCTTACTTTACCTGTCCCAACTGCAGAAGAGTCCACTGTATGAATGCACCGTACCTTAGTTTTTTAAAAAGTGCACATTTTCCCCCCATATTAGAATGACCAATGACATAAAACCACTGTGGGCTATTTTATTGATATTTTATGTCTGTGAAATTGGGATGTATCTTTTTTTCTTTTAATGTATATTTATTTTTGAGGGAGAGACAGAGTGAGCAGGGGAGGAGCAGAGAAAGAGGGAGACATAGAATTGGAAGCAGGCTCCAGGCTTTGAGCTGTCAGCATGGAACCTGACATGGGGCTCAAACTCATGAACTGTGAGATCATGACCTGAGCTGAAGTCGGACGCTTAACCAACTGAGCCACCCAGGTGCCCCAAAATTGGGATGTATCTTATAATTCATGATGAAATACGATAATTGAACCAGCTCATATTAATGGGTATGTTTCTATTTTGCAGTTTACACACAGTTCTTTGACTAGCATCTGTGTATACTTACCTTAGGGATCGGTGAGGGGGGCACTTGGATTAAGGTTGAGGCCTGCAAGAAAAACACATGCCCGTATTCTCTTTGGTCGGGAGTTTGCTGCACGAATACCGAGAAATGTGGCAGAGGCTAGGATTGGAAAATAGAGCCTCACGGAGAACTGAAACTACAACTCACTTATTCACACTGGAACCTGAGCTGCCTCTTCTTACCCCTTTAACTTTCTCAGAGGGGAGGAAATGTTTGGATTTGTTGGACACCATCAAATGCAGAGCTCCCGGTTCAACAGTGTTTCAAGCTAAGCATTCCCAGAGGGCACTTCAGCTCCCCGATGTCCAACTGGACTGTGGTCACCAGGGGCTGCCGCACTGGTCTTCAGTTCAGTTGGTTATGGCCAGGCTGATTTCCCACCAGTGCACCTGGAAGGAGCCATGGCAACATACATAAAGAAATCGGTGGTCTGGCTCACTGTTTCTCAGAGTTGGCCATGGCGTGTTGTGCACTGGTGCCTCCTGGTTTTTCCCCCTCATCTGCAATCTAAGTATAGCATTCTAGGCATGGCCAGGGCGCGGAGGAAGGATATGTATGCCTGTGTTTTGGGAAACACATCCTGATTGACTAGAACACAGGGTCTACCTGGGAAAGAAGTAAATTATCCTGATTGATTCCCCCACGTGCCACAGGGCAACACAGTGAGGAGGGCCCGTTGGTACCTGCCCATGCAATGGGTGCATTACCGGTGAGGAACTGCACACTTAGGCTCCCATCTCATATGGAGTTGCTGGTGACCTGCTCCTACCTCTCTGCGGAGAGTGTTTATCTTTACTCAGAATGTAAACAGATCTCTGGGGAGGAAAGGCAGGGTCTTTATCTTTACCACCCTGGAACATCTTGGGAGGGAGAGGTCTCTCCAGGCTTTACTACCTTGGAATGTCTCCTTATGTAAATATTCTTAAATTGGTGTAAATGCCTGTGCTCAGGGACCTCAGTCAGTGCAGGAATACGAGATATACACGGAGAATGCTCTCCCAGTGCAGTGCATGCTGGATTGCAAAGGATAGTTGAGGGGCAAGAAGATCAGCTAAAAACAATTGCAGTATTTTAGGAGATGAAAGAGGGCTGAGCTAAGGTGGTATTGGAAGTTAAAATGGGGAGGAGAGATAAATACGAGAGACCTTCCAGGGGAGAATGTTGTAGGTCACAGTGACCACTTCTACATCAGGGATGGAGATGATGTTGGGGTTTAGAATCTGGCTAACACGGATAATGTTGACAAGGTTAACGAAGACAGGAAGATCAGATATTAGAACTGTGAATCTGGGGTTCTGGTGTGTAGTTGAGGAGAAATGGTCAGAAGGCAGTTGAAAACCCAAGACAAGCTGGTGAGATGGATTCAGGGCAGAATGGAGAGAGTTGGACATTTTTACTGCGTTGGAGGAGACAGCAGGAAGCTCTGGGAGTGAGTGATTTCTGAGGAGAGAATAGAAAGGTGCAAACGCTGAGGAATGAGAGCAGAATCTTTAAGTGTCTAAAAATGTACATATATTTAACGAGTAGGAAGGGGAGACAGTGGACCGGACCAGTGGACCAGACCAAGAACCAGGATAGTGCTGGGCCCTGAGACCCAAGGGAAGGAATTTCAACATCACTGTTAATTGTTGTAGCACCACTTAAAAAAAAAAAATGGTGAGGGCTGAGCCAGAGCCTCTGGGTCCAGTGATTAAGAAGCTATTGGTAGGGGGCACCTGGGTGGCTCAGTCGGTTAAGGAACTGACTCGGTTTCAGCATGATCTTATGGTTCTTGAGTTCGGGCCCCGCATTGGGCTCTGTGCTGTTAATGCAGAGCCTGCTTGGGATCCTCTCTCTCCCTCTCTCTCCCTCTCTCTCCCTGCCCTTCCCCAGCTCTCTCTCTCTCTCAAAATAAATAAACTTGAAGAAGAAGAAACCATTTGTAGGGGCATCTGGCTGGCTCAGTTGGTGGAGCCTTTGACTTTTTGATTTTAGGTCATGAGTTCAAGCCCTGCATTGGGTGTAAAGTTTACTTAAAAAAAAAAAAAAGTCATTGGTAAACGTGGTATTGTTTGAGAAGCTAAAGACAAGGGCTTAGCAGGTGGGGTAGCAAAGACGTGGAGGCAGCCTATGAAGACCTCCAAGAGATTTGGTGGGAGGAGGAGGTGGGGGGTGTAGGCAGGGAGCTCAAGAGACATCGAGGGACCAGGCAGGAATCTTGGGTTCTGTCTGAGAGGGGAAGGTCTGGGAGCATCTGTGAGCAAGAACGTGGTCGAAGGAAGAGTGAAGGGGCAGAGAAGTGGGCTGTGTAGCACATGCTGTCTGGTGCGGTGCCTGCCTGCGTGAATTAACGCACAGCAGAGCTGAACCTGCCTCAGTCTACCACATGTCCTCGCAACAAACCCGTCTGACTAGTTCCTCCCACACTTCTGTCACTGAGAGCCTGACCGAGGCTTGTCCATCAGGGTGAGGGGCAGTTGTCACTGAAAACACGGCTTCAGTTGTCTCCATTCATTCTACCTTAACCCCCATGAGTCGTTCTTTAACAAGTCCTGAGTCCCAGTGGCTGCTCAAGTCCCTATTAATTTGTGTATTTTGGACATTACTCTTTTCCATTTAGCATCACCATCTGTTCCCACCTTCCACCACAATCACTTCAGCCTCCGACTCTTGGGATTCTAAAAATTTCTTCCTCCTCCTACTTGCTTTATCATTAGGTCTCAAGTTGCCTTTTAGCTCACAGTCTGTTACTGTCTCTGTTTTCCTTTTCCTCTTCGTTGGTTTTGTTCTAAGATGGATGTTGGTTTTGTTCTAAGATAGATACCCTCTCTGGTGAATGCATTTATAGCCTCCGTGCCGTTTGGCAGATCTGGTGAGTCACGGTTGGTCTTGCTATATATTAGTGGTGAAGCTTTGTGGTGGTTAATTTTCTGTGTCAACCTGGCTGAGCCGTGGCATGGCCAGTTATTCGCCCACGTGTTATCCTGAATGTTCTGCGAGGATGTTTTGGATAAGATGAACATTTATGGGGCGCCTGGCTGGCTCAGTCGGTAGGGCATGTGACTCTTGATTTCAGGGTCGCGAGTTCAAGCCCTATGTTGGGTGTGGAGCCTACTTTAAAATAAATACATTAATTAAATTAAATGACATTTAAATTGGTAGACTGAGCAAGGCAGATTGCCCTCCCTAAATGTGAGTGGACCCCATCCACTCAGCTGAAGGTCTGAATACAACAAAAAGGCTGACCTTCCGTAGAAGGAGCTAGAATGCCTCCTGGCTGACTGCCTTCGCACCGGTGCATTGGCCTTTTCCTCCTTCAGTCTCAAACTGACACAGTGGCTTTTTCTGGCTCTCAAGCCTGTATGTAGCCTTTGGACTAAAGCTACGTTGTCAGTTCTCCTGGGTCTCAGGCCTCCGGCCTCAGACTAAAACTACATCATCAGCTTTCCTGGGTCTCCAGCTTGCACTCACCCTGTGGGTTATGGCATTTGTCAGCCTTCATAATCCTATAAACCACTTCCTTAGACTCAGTCTCTTCGTGTGTGTGTGTCTGTGTGTATGCCCATCCACTGTTCTGTGTCTTGGGAGAACCCTAACACAAGCTTAGAAATGATGCCAAGTTGCAAGTCCAAAGAACAGCACCCATAGTGACCTGCTGGCCTTTTTCAGGGTGTGGGTGCACGGCCCTTGCAGTTCTGCAGACCAGAACTCAGTTTGTTTTCTAACGTCATTGCGTAAGACGTGCCACCTAGCAATAGGGACAGATGTCTGTGTAGCCACACCTCAGAATGAAATCCTGTTCTGGTGCTCCTCATGTCCACAAGATTGGAGTCCACCTGGGTGCCCGGTGCTGTGCTGGACACAGAGAGAACGGATGGCCTGTGTCCTCTCAGAACTTCGAGAGCAGCAGAGAATTTTTCCCTAGGTATTTCATACGGAGAATAACAGTTATTAATGTCACTCTCAGCGTAACCCATGTGAGAAATTTCTTTTGCAGGTAATGCTGGGAGAAGCTTAGTTTCTCCTTAAAAAATTGGTCCATTGCTGGGGCGCCTGGGTGGCTCAGTCAGTTAAGCGTCCGACTTTGGCTCAGGTCACGATCTCACAGTTCGTGAGTTCGAGCCCCGCGTCGGGCTCTGTGCTGACAGCTCAGAGCCTGGAGCCTGCTTCACATTCCGTGTCTCCCTCTCTCTCTGCCCCTCCCCTGTTCATGCTCTGTCTCTCTCTGTCTCAAAAATAAATAAACGTTTAAAAAAAAAAATAAACTCTATAATAACAAAAGAAGGTCTACGTATGTATCTTCTTACTGGCCTCCTGATCTGGATTCTCAATTTGTTTTTTGTATTTTTTATGACTGATATTTAGAAACTTTTAAGTACATTTTACCATTTAATTGAATGTCTTTTTGTAATTGACCTAAAATATAAGATGAAGTGTATAAATACTTCAAAAAATTTTAATGCAGCTAAAATTGATTTCCTTTGAAATGGAAGAGATGTTCTAGGGAAATACCATGTTGATTTTTTTTTTTTCCTTTTGTAACATGAAACACAGTTTGTAACTATTTGGTCTTCCTCTATCCCCAGTACCTGGCGTGGTGCCTGGTTTGTACCAGCCGTTCTAGAGAATTTGTTAATATTCAATGAATGGAAGAATGATTCCATCATTTTAATTTATAGTAGTTATCAGTCACATGTTAAGCCTCAAATAGCTCAAATATCTAAAAGGTTAGAATGTTTCTTCTGCGTCAGTCTTTTTAAAACAAAATTGGTGTAAATCGTTTTTTAAATTACTGTATTTTATTTTTATAAGGAGAGATAGAGAGTGCACACAAGTGTGATAAGGGAGAGAGAGAGAGAGAGAGAGGGAGAGAGAGAGAGAGAGAGAGAGAGAAAGAGAGAGGGAGAGAGAAAGAATTCCAAACAGGCTCCACGCCTAGCACGGAGCCCGACTCAGAGCTCAGTCCCACAAACCATGAGATTCATGACCTGAGCTGAAGTCAAGAGTCAGATACTTAACCAACTGAGCCACCCAGTGCCCATTTTTTAAAAATTTATTATTTTATTTTATTTTATTTTATTTTATTTTATTTTATTTTATTTTATTTTTAGAGAGAGAACAAGAGTGGTAGAGGGAACATTAGTTTAAATTGTGTATTCCCAGGATCGTTGCAAAACATATAACATTTACATATCCAAAAGGAAGAAGGTAAAACTAGCTAGAGATAATTATGGTTAGTATTCTTAAGAATAGTCTTCCAGAATTTATATGAAAATATATATCCAGATAAATGTTTTTCAGAGTTCTTTTTTATAAAAATGGGGTCATACTAATCATTCTCTGTTGCTTTTTTCACTTAACTGTGTTCAGTGACCATCCATATCACTATCTCTTGAACTGCCTCATAATTTTAAATAACTCCAGAGGACTATATTGTATTTTATTATAATCTGTTTAGCCAATCCTTAATTGTGGGACTTAAGGCTCTTTTCAGTTGCCGGCAATTATATAGAAGGCACTCTGTGCATTTTTCTGAACTTGTATAATTGTTTACCCAGGGTAAATCCTGAAAGTAGGGTTGATGGGTCTAAAGGAAAAGAGTTTTTAAAAACTCCAGAAAGATAGTGACCATTTATATTCCCATCAGCAACTTTCTCACACCTGGGCCAGTGCTAGGTGTCATTATTGAATCAGATACCTCTTTTGCCCTGGCTCAAGTCAGTTCTTGGTCTCATTTCACCCTTGACAAAATGTTCTGTCCAGCCACCACCATGGCAGCCAACTCTAACTTTGACTTTATTCGCCTCCCGGAGCAGGCAGCACCTGCTCTCGCCTCCTGCCCCAGGTCCCTTGGACGCAGCTGAGGTGTGAGATCCTTGAGACCCACTCACCTTCCACACACCTGCCATGGAATGAACCTTTGGCAGTGACATTTGGGAGCCCCGGGATCAGTTCTTCTTCCTCCCTTCCCCAGAGAAGGACTCCCTAGAGAAGCAGTAGTTCATACAGTCTCTGGAAAAATTCAAGATTGAGACAGCTAGCCTGTTACTGAGTGCTGCTACTAAGTTACTAAGCTCAGTAATGCTGCCTCAGACCTGGTTTGTCCATCTCTGTTTCATTCCCCCCCCCCCCCCACCTGCTTCCACCTTCCAGTCTCCCTGGGAGAACAATTCCCATAAAAGTAGTGGAACACAGTATAATGCTTTCCAGGGGACCAAAGCCAAGATATCCCTTCTCTCTTTTTTTTAAGTAATCTCTTCACCCTATGTGGGGCTCAAACTCATGGCCCCATGATCAAGAGTTATGTGCTCTACTGACTAAGCCAGCCAGGTGCCCTGATACACTTTTTCTTAACAGTTGTGTACTGTTCCTTAGCATGGATAATTGAACCGACTGTGCAACCTCAGGTTATGTCTAATTGCTTTTGCCACTAAAACCAGCCAAAAATCTATAATAAATTCCTAGAGCAGGTATCTTTACTTCTGTAGGATGTTTAATAGAACTGAAAACAATCAAAATAAATTGAATTGGCAAGCTCGCATCTTGTCCAGCAGTTGGAAATTCAACCTCAGGTAGTAGGGGTTTTCCTTTTTTTTGTAGGTTCTCATGAGATCCCAGGAGACTTACGTGATTCCCAGAAAAAAAGGAGTGTGTAACCTTTGCTCCGTCCTGATCACAGCTGATATCCTCACTGACGGAGCCCCATGCTTTCTAGAAGGCCAGCAAGCCTGCTGTTCTGTGCCAGGCTTAAAATAAGAATTTGAGGCTTAGATCCGTAGGGTCCACCTCCTAATAGCCTGTTTTTCTGTAGGGCTCATCTTTCCTTATTGATCTGAAAGGGATGTCACATGATAGTACAGATGATGTCACTCACATTTCCTTGTGCATGCTCTTCTGTTTGGCCGAGAAGGTGTCTCAGCTGCATTTGTGGACTAATCCATCCTTTTCCCACATATTATGCATAGATAAGTTGGGAGATTTTTAAAATGTGGTTACAGAGGCGACTGGGTGGCTCAGTTGGTTAAGCATCCAACTCTTGATTTCTTAGATCATGATCCTAGGGTCATGGATCAAGCCCCATGTCAGGCTCCATGCTGAGTGTGGAGCCTGCTTAAGATTCTCTCTCTCTCTCTCTCTCTCTCTCTCTCTCTCTCTCTCTCTCTCCCTCTCTCCCTCTCTCTCCCTCTCTCCCTCTCCACCTCTGTCCCCCTCTCCCCCTCCCTCCCTCTGCCTCTCTCTCTCTCTCTCTCTCTCTCTCTCTTTCCCTCTCTCCCTCTCTCCCCCTCTCCCCCTCCCTCCCTCCCTCTGTCCCTCTGTCTCTCTCTCTCTCTCTCTCAGATAAAAAAAAATAAGAAAATAAAAAATAAAATTTGGTTGTTTCATGAATCTTTTAGTTTCTGTTCTGTCCATACAGTTTCTATTACTTTAGCCTTATCCTGAATTGTATTTCTTTTTTTTTAAGTTTACTTATTTATAATCTTTATACCCAACGTAGGGCTCAAATTCACTACCCTGAGAGGAGTCCCATGCCCTACCAACTGCACTAATGAGGCACCCCAAAGGATAATCTCTTTTTTCCCTTTTTTTTATTGAAAAAAAAATTTTAGTGTTTTTCTTTATTTTTTAGAGAGAGAGAGACTGAGCGTGAGCAGGGGAGGGGCAGAGAGAGAGAGGGAGACACAGAATCCAAAGCAGGCTCCAGGCTCCAAGCTGTCAGCACAGAGCCATTAGCACAGAGCCCGATGCAGGGCTCAGACTCAGAAACTGCGAGATCATGACCTGAGCCAAAGTCAGACACTTAACCGACTGAGCCACCCAGGCATCCCTTCTTATTTTTTTAAGTAGGCTTCATGCCCAATATGGGGCTCGAACTCATGACCCCAAGATCAGGAGGCATACTCTGCCGACTGAGCCGGCCAGGTGCCTTCCTTATAGTGAACTTTAGTATCTATCTGACAAAGCAAACTTCTTACCACTCATTTTTAAACACTTTAAAATGAATTCTTCCACATGAATTTCAGATGAATTTGCCAGGTTCTGAAACTTGGTATTTTGGTTTGGGATTTTCTTTTTTTTTTTTTTTTTCAATATATGAAATTTATTGTCAAATTGGTTTCCATACAACACCCAGTGCTCATCCCAAAAGGTGCCCTCCTCAATACCCATCACCCACCCTCCCCTCCCTCCCACCCCCCATCAACCCTCAGTTTGTTCTCAGTTTTTAACAGTCTCTTATGCTTTGGCTCTCTCCCACTCTAACCTCTTTTTTTTTTTTTCCTTCCCCTCTCCCATGGGTTTCTGTTACGTTTCTCAGGATCCACATAAGAGTGAAACCATATGGTATCTGTCTTTCTCGGTATGGCTTATTTCACTTAGCATCACACTCTCCAGTTCCATCCATGTTGCTACAAAAGGCCATATTTCATTTTTTCTCATTGCCACGTAGTATTCCATTGTGTATATAAACCACAATTTCTTTATCCATTCATCAGTTGATGGACATTTAGGCTCTTTCCATACTTTGGCTATTGTTGAGAGTGCCGCTATAAACATTGGGGTACAAGTGCCCCTATGCATCAGTACTCCTGTATCCCTTGGGTAAATTCCTAGCAGTGCTATTGCTGGGTCATAGGGTAGGTCTATTTTTAATTTTTTGAGGAACCTCCACACTGTTTTCCAGAGTGGCTGCACCAATTTGCATTCGGTTTGGGATTTTCTTAAACCCATACATTAATTTGAGATTAAGTGATGTCTTTACAATACTGAGTCTCCTCTAAGAACTAAGTGGATCTCAATTTATTTAAATCTTTTGTTATAGTCTCTTAACATTCTTTTTTTTTAAATTTTATTTTAGAGAGAGCACGATCAGGGGAGGGACAGAGAGAGAGAGGGAGGGAGAATCCCGAGCAGACTCCATGCTCTCTGAGGAGCCCCACATGGGTCTTGATCTCATGATCCTGGGATCATGACCTGACCCGAATCAAGAGTCAGATGCTCAACCAACTAAGGCACCCCATCTTAAAATTTGCTTCTAAGGGTTTCTGGGTACCTCATTCAGTTAAGCGTCTGACTTCAGTTCAGGTCATGATCTCATGGTTTGTAAGATTGAGCCCCGCATTGGGCTCTCCACTAACAGTGTGGAGCCTGCTTGGGATTCTCTCCCTCTCCCTCTCTCTCTGTCCGTCCCCCACTTGCTCTCTCTCAAATAAACTTAAAAAAATTACTTCTAAGTATTCTTAGAGTTTTATTGCTACTATGAGATATTTTTCCTTTGTATTTTAACTGATTATTGCTATAAGTGAAAACTATTGAGTTATATCTATATCTATATAGTAACCAGCCACTTTTCTAAATTCTTGTTCTCCCCATTCCAGCTTTATTGAGTGATAATTTGCACACAATGAAACCCACCCATTAGGAGTACAGTTTGATGAGTTTAGTGAGTGTGCAGAGCTATGTGAGCACCATTACAGTCACCATATAGGACATTTCTGTCACTTTTTACGGAGGTTTCTCCCATCCCTTTGCAGATGTTCCCCGCCCCGACCTCTGGCACCAGGAAACACTGATCTGCTTTCTTGGCATTAACGTTTTACTCTTTCTAGAATTTCCTATAAATGAAATCACACAATAGGTAGTCTTTTATTTAGCTTAAGCTACTGAATATTGTCCCACTACATGGATATATCCCAATTTATGTATCTATTTACCAGTTAATGAAAAATGGTGCTGTTTCTAGTTTTAAATTTTTTTGAGTTTACTTATTTATTTTGAGAGAGAGAGAGAGAGAGAGAGCATGAACCGAGGAAGGGCAGAGACAGAGGGGGAGAGCAAGAATCCCAAGGAGGCTCTGCACCATCAATGCAAAGCCACCATCAACGCAGAGCCCAACGTGGGGCTCAAACTCATAAACCGCGAGATCATGACCTGAGCTGAAACCAAGAGTTGGATGCTTAACCAATGAGCCACCCAGCCCCTAGGCTAAACAGCCCCTAAACAGCCCCTAGGTGCTGTTTCCAGTTTTAGACTTTTATAAATAATGCTGCTATGAGTGTCTGTGTACAAGTCGTTGTGTGGGCATGTGTTTTCATTTCTCCTGGGTAAATGCCTGGGAGTGTGATTCTTTAACCAGAGTAGCAACTGCCAAACATTTTCCGAAGGGCTCTACGATGTCCATTCCCACCAGCAATGTTTCATTGTTCTAACTCGTCCACATCCTCACCAGCACTTGGTGTCTTAGTCTGCTGCAGCTGTTACAACAAAAATATCATAGACTGGTGGCTTACAGTACAGACGTTTATTTCTCATGTTTGAGACGCTTGAAAGTTCAAGATCATGCTGCTACCATGGTCGGGTTCTGGTGAGACACTTCATGGCTTGCGGATGGCTGCCTGTTGCTGAGTCCTGACATGGCTCAGACAGAGCCTTTGTCTCTCTTCCTCTTCTTATGAGGATGCTAATCCCATCATGGGGGCTGTACCCTCATGACCTCATTTAAACTCAATCATCTCTACAGGCCCCACCCCTAAATACCATCACATTGGGGGTTAGGGCTTCAGCAGATATATTTGAGGAGACACATTTGGTACATAACGCTTGGTATTGTTAATAATATAGAGAGATCCCATGTGCACTTTATCCAGTTTCTCTAATGATAACACCTTGCAAAATTACAGTATCACAATGAGGATATTGACAGGGACACAATCGGAAGGAAGAACAAGGGGCACATGCTCAGACATTTATGGAATTACAAATGTCAGCAACCCCCAAGCTCATCGCCCCCAGGTTCTCCTATGATTGGTCCAGCAATCAGTGTCTCCCCTTCACTTGTACCCTGTGTTTGAGCGGCCACTGCCATCACGGCAGCCCTGATCCTGCGGGGCTGAGGAAACTCCATGCCCCAAACCCAACCTGCTGGCAATGGCCAAGACCCGAGAGAATTGCCTTACCCCTCACAGTCCATCTTGAGGAAGCTTAGTGATAGCAGCCAAGGGCTCCAACAAGGAGGTGGCATCAAAGGTTTGATAGCCCCATACGCTCCCACACCGGAAGAGCTGTGGCCGTTTAAATGCTTTGCACAGCCTAGCTGAGTGGGTGGGCACCTTCTCAAAAGAGGGAGCCAGCGGCAGGATGCACATGATTCTCCTTCCCGATGCAGAGAGCTGCTCTGGAGCTGTAGGCACCTCTCCACGTTCTCGCTGGGCCACCCCCTCACCCTGCCACCTTTTGTCCCCCATGGTGGGGTGACCAACAGTCCCCGTTTCCCAGGGACTGAAGGCGTTCCTGAGATGGGGGGGGGGGGTTCACCCTACCTGCTGTCTCTTTCACTTTTGACCTCCAAACCTTTCCTGTGTCTCCTTGTCTTCCTGTTCTAGCTCTTTGTCCTGCCTTCTCCCTCCAGAAAATCTGACTCCAGAAAGTCTTCTGTCATCTACCCAAAACTGCCAAGGGTAAAGAAATAGTGATTTGAAGATATCTAACAGCATTGTTTATATTTAAACTGAGGCAGAACAGCCATTTTTTTTTAATAATACAAAAAGAAGGGAATTAGAAGAAAGAAGAAAGCTGGTTTATCCCAAGTCTTGGAATGATTAGTTCCTTGTGGGAAAAGAGCTTTTTACATATTCTGGGTTTGTGCGGGCAAACACACACACACACACACACGCACACACATGCACACACATGCACACACACACCCCTCTGAGAGAAACCCCTGAGGCAGATTTCATCACTATTTTCTGGTTATCATTATATTCAGTATTGCCCCAACTCTTTGTGAGCTCTCTATCACGATGGACCACAGGCTTTTTCTGGAGGGGTGTCAGGGAGTTACTGCCTCTCTTGCAGAAGCTGTGAGTCCCTTGGGGACAAAGACTATTACTTTCCCACCTTTGCATCTTCAAAGATGCACTGCCTGGCTGCATAGTTCATTTGCAAAACTGATTTCATCCCAAAGACCTCAAGATGTTTTATGACCATCAGCTCCATTAGCCAAATGAAAAGCAAGTTGGCTAGAGTGATGCTTTCCACTGGAGAATTTGTTTCTGCCCTTCCAAAATCACGACCCCAAATCACAACCACTTTGTGGAAGAGATTCAGAGAAGCTTTTGTGTTATTCGAGATTTTACTTGCATGGTATTCCTGTTAGTGAAGCTCTTTGGGGCAAGAACCTCTGCATTTATTTACTCAAGCTAGTTCAAGTGATGGATGGGCACACAGGGCAACTCATGGAAATGCAGCAGAAACTGAGATGTAGCTGGGCCACTGGAGGTTGGTTCTGATTCACAAGCAGCTCTGCGTTAAGGTAACTTAACTGCCTTATGGCTCCCCTCTAGGTTTGCTTCTCTTTCTGTTACTTGCTGGCTTTCTCGCCCTTTATTCTTTTTGTGTATCCCATAGCATCTACTCATATGCATGTATTTTTGGTTGAATTGTGTCCTCCCCTCAACAGAACATGTTGGAGTCCTAACCCTCAGTACATCAGAATGTGGCCCTACTTAGAGATGAGGTCTTTACACAGGTAGTTAAATGAGGCCATTAAGGGTGGGCCTTCATGCAGTATGACTGGTGTCCTTTTAAAAAGGGAAATTGAGGGGCACCTGGGTGGCTCAGTCAGTTGAGTGTCAGACCTTTGATTTTGGCTCCAGTCATGATCTCACGGTTCGTGGGTTCGAGCCCCACATCAGGCTCTGCTCTGACACCTTGGGGCCTGTTTGGGATTCTCTTCTGCACCTCCCCCTCTCTTGCACGTGTGCACTTGCATTCTCTCTCTCAAAACAAATAAATAAACTTTAAAACAAAAACAAAAAGGGGAAGTCAGGACCCAGAGACACAAACACGTTCCATGTAAAGATGAAGGCAAAGATCAGGGTGATGCTTCTACAAGCCACAGAACACCAAGGATTGCAGGCAAACCCCTAGCATCTTGGAGAAGTTCTGGAATGGGAAGTTCTGGAATACGCTCTCCCTCAAAACCCTCAGAACGAACTAGCCGTGCTGACACGTTGATCCTGGACATCCGGCTTCCAGAACTGTGAGGTGGTAAGCATTGTTCTAAGCCATGCAGCTTGTGGTACCTTATTATAGCAGCCCTAGCAAATACTACACCTTCCTTCCTCATCCATGCTTCCTTGTAACTTGAGTTTATTCATAATGTCAAGTTGCTGTCCGCCTCTCATGACCTCTCCTACATACTTGCCTTCAGAATCAGTTTGGATTCACTCCCCTGTTTGTCAGTTTCTGTTCCAGAGAGTTAAGAATGTCACTGGCCCAGCCTGTCCCTGTTTGAATGTGGCTTTTTAGATAGGCCGCTTCGTAGGCCAGCAGCCAGCTTGTGAGTTGTCTGTTCTGGAGTCCTGTCATCCCTCCTTGTCCTCTGGCTCAGTCACCTCTAGCCAAAGCAGTGCCTGTCACTGTGTAAACCACAATTTCCCACGGCTGTCCACTCTCTGGGGACTGGGGGTAGCCTGGGCATGGCATGCATCATGATGAACACATCTAAAGAAATGCCCAGTACCATGTATGGAGAACAAGAAAGCCACCTCGGTCTAGGAAGGGGCTCAAGGGGCCAATAAGTCCCATATCCCCCTTGAAATAGGTATTTTACCAATAACCCAGACAGATATAGGTTGAAAACTTTCAGCCAATACCAGCTTTCCAGAATTAAATGGCTCTGGTGATAAGAAAATTCTTCCTTATGGTGAGGTGAAATTAGTCTCCTTAGGACTTCTCTTCACTGGTCCTAGTTCTGCCCTATGCAACCCAAAAGGAAGTAGAATCCCCTGTCCACACTGCAGCGCCCCCTAGTGTCAGTGCATTCCACCATTTCTCCTGACCTGGTTTCCTGGCGCTTTTCTGTCCTCATTACTCAACACTGTTCCAGAGGGATCTGACTGTTACTCAGGAAGCCTGGGTCCAGGAGGGAAGGTAGAAAGATTATGGGTTTAGAGGTCTAACAGATGCACTCTTGAATGCTGGCTCTGCCATTTACCAGCTGTGAAATTCTGAACAGTACCTTTTCCCTACCACAAATCCTTTCTGTAAGGAGGAAGGGGAAGAAGGAAAGAAATTTTCTGTCTGTGTTTCCTTATTGTCTTCATATGTTTGGGCTGCTATGACAAAATACCACCGATTGAGTGGCTTATAAACAAAAATTTATTTTTCTCAGTTCAGGAAGCTGGCAGTCTGAGATCAGGCTGCTGTCATGGCAGGTGAAGGCCCTCTCTCTGGTGTCTGGATGGTGCCTTCTTGCTGTGTCCTCTTGGTGGAAAGGCTAGGGATCTCCCTGGAGCCTCTTTCATAGAGTCATTAATCGCATTCAGGAAGGCTCTACCCTCATGACCTGAGCAGCTCCCAAAGGCCCCAACTTCTATATCATCATCTTTGGGAATTAGAATTTCAACACATGCATTTGGGTGGGACACATTCACACCCTAGCATTTACCTATAAAGTATGGAAATATTTTCTTCAAAGCATTGTCATGAGGATTAAATAGAGCTTTGTAATGGGGCAGTGTTTCTCAAACTTGAATGTGCATAGGAATCACCCCAGGGATCTTTTCACAGTGCAGATTCTGATTCCATAAATCTAGGTCTGAAATTCTGCATTTCTAACAAGCTCTTGGGAGATGCCCAAGTTGGGATTCACGAGCCACATTTGAATTGCAAGGATGTAGGACACTTGGCATGATGCCTGGCACTTAGCAGAGTTCAGCAAAGGTTGATTCTGTCTTCTTCTGTCCTTTTCGTGACCCCTCTCGCCATACTCTGTCCTAGGATTAACTTTTAATTTTCATCCTGTCCCTGTGTAATAAAGTAACAATGCACTTGTCCAATTGAGATAAGCCTTGGAAAGTTTCCTTTCAAATCCTTAATCTGAGGAATAACTGTGTTGGCAGGGAAGGGCATATTCTTAAAAGATGTTTTCAAGTTCTAAATGAAACACTAAGCTGCCTCGATGTGGGCACAATAGAACTTTCGCGGGTTCTGAAAAGGCCAGCGCTGTCCTCCATTAATACCAGGCGGCAGTGCGTCTGCACCGGCAGGTTCCATCAAACAGAAGTCATCATGTCATTAAGGGGACGACAGCTGGGCAGCATAGATTTATGAAGTCACCAAAGCCTTGTCATCCAGGTCCATAGGAGGCTGAGCAGCTGATCCTTCCAGAAACAATGATGGGTGCTGTTGCCGTGACATGGAAAAATCAAGTCTGATTAGGCTGAGATTTTGTGAATCTGAATAGGAAATGCTAATAAATTTTGACAGGATTTACATAGTGATTCTATTCTGTTCCACTTTAGTCTCCCACCCTTAATAATGAATGTTGTTCTGTTTTCTTTGGCTCTTCATTCAAACAAGCTAAAAACAAAAAGCTTGCAAATACATTAGAATACGAATTTAGCCTTTACAAATACTAGTACAAATTACAAAAAAAAAAAAAAAGAAAGAAATTTGGATTCTTTTTCTTTCTTCTTTCTTTTTTTTTTAATGTTTATTTTGGGGAGAGAGAGAGAACAAGCGCACTAGTGGGGGAAGGGCAGAGAGAGAGGGGGACAGAGGACCTGAAGTGGGCTCTGTGTTGACAGCAGCAAGCCCAATGTAGGACTCGAACTCCCGAACCAACCGTGAGATCATGACCTAAGTCAAAGTCAGAGGCGCAACTAACTAAGCCACCAGGTGCCCCTCTTTTTTTTTTTTTTTTTAATTTCTGTGAAGCCTTTTTTCCCCCCAGTAAATTTTCTTTTAAATATTGAAATAGTAAATTGAGTATTTTCTCTAAAGTGGTCATTGAATTACAGAGAGCAGTAACTTGCAGAGCCCAAACTTTTTTTGTTTTTATCTGAGCTTTGACTTGTAGTAGTTGTCTGAAAGCCTACAAAATACCGTGGTTATAATCACATGTCTGTAACACCTTAAATGAAAATTGACACTGGCTGTGGTTACTTTTATTTGCCATGATACGTCTTAGCTTTTAAGTTGATTTTGTTAGCAGCACAATTAGATTTATAGTTCCAATCATGTTTTAGAGCATCTAATAGGAACTTTTGTATGTTTTGAAACCAGAAATCCTGATCCACAGAACTTGAACATTTAAATAAACAAACACTGGGGCGCCTGGGTGGCTCAGTCGGTTAAGCGTCCGACTTCGGCTCAGGTCATGATCTCGCGGTCTGTGAGTTCGAGCCCCGCATCGGGCTCTGTGCTGACAGCTCAGAGCCTGGAGCCTGCTTCAGATTCTGTGTCTCCCCCTCTCTCTGACCCTTCCCCGTTCATGCTCTGTCTCTCTCTGTCTCAAAAATAAATAAACATTAAAAAAAATTTTTTTAAATAAACAAACATTGTGGAATTTTCCTCATCGCTATAGTTTCACTATAGTTGAAATTTTCAATTGTATGGTTGGAATTTTCACTATAGTTGAAAAATTAATAGCAGGAAGAAGATATTTTCAACATTTATTGCTTTATGGTAACCTACACATGGAAAGGCTCCCGAACACTGCCATGAAGCTCAGCAATGGTGTCTCAGGGGAATGAGATTGGGGGTCAGGAGGGAAAGAGTTGTACCTTTCACTTTATACCTTTTTATTTAGTTCTTTTTTTAAACTTTCATTATGTATCCCTTTAATAATATTTTTTAGTAATTAAAATAGTAAAGGTGCACCACCAGAAGAAATGTCATAGAATTAGCATGTGATCCAGTAAGCCCACTTTTACATAAATATCCAAAGAAATCGAAACCAGGGGCTTAGATACGTGCACATAGCAGTATTATTCACCGTAGCCAAAAGGTGGAAGCAACCTAAATGTCCATCAGCAGATGAGCAGACCAACAAAATGTGGTGTATGCATACAGTGGAATGTTATTCAGCCTTAAAAAGACATGCAATTCTGGTACATGCCACAACACAGGGAAGCTTGTGGACATTATGCCAGGTGAAATAAGGCAGTCACAAAAAGATAAATATTGGGTGATTCCACTTATATGAGGTACTTAGAGAAAAAGTAGAGTGAAGGTTGCCAGGGGCCAGGGGTAGGGGGAGAATGAGGAGTTATTCAGAGTTTTACAGAGTTACACAGAGTTTCAGTTCGGGAAGACTCAGTTATGGAGGGAGATAAATGGTGATGGTTGCACAAGAATGTGAATGTACTCAACACCACTGAATTGTATACTTAAAATGGTTAAAATGGTAAATTTTATGTCTATTTAACTACAGTAAAAAAAAAAAATTTTTTTTTTGTTTTATTTACATTCTTTTTAGGGGAAAAAAAGCCAGGCCTGGGTACTCAAGACAGAGGAGCTGTGCATGCTCAGGCCTGGAGGAGTAAAAACCAGCCTGAGGCCTTCTGAGAACACAAGTATAAGTGCCCTCAGCCCTGGCAAGGGAGCCCAAGGGGAGGGTCGGGGGCTCATCACTGTTTGGCTACAGTGCTGGGCAGGGCAGAGTCTGGACCCACCAGGCCTCACAACGGCCTGCCCTTCGTACCCCTGGGCTACTATCCCTATCCTTCCTTCCATCTCTAAGCCTGCCTGCCAAGGCACAGCTCTAGGACTGCCTCCTCCTGGAAGTCTTCCCTGATTGTCCCAACCATAGGCCCCCTCATCGTTTCCCAGTCTATATTGAATTAGAAGTTGGTGTTACTCAGCTAGATAAGCTCTCTGAGGCCAGGGCCCAGGCTATTCTAAATTAAAAAAAAAAAAAAAAAAAAAAAAAAAAAAAATTAAATTAAATTTTAAAAAGTCCTGGCAATTGATTAAAAAAAGTTATTCAATTAGTAATGTTATTCTTTCTTCCATGTCTCTTGTTCTACCTGTCTGATTTTTTTAATTAAATTTTTTTTGGCAGGGGGAGGTAATTGTAGATTCACATGTGATTATAAGAAATAATACAGAGAAAGCCCATGTACACTTGGCTTAGCTTTCCCCAGTGGTAACATTTTTCAAAACTATAGTGTAGGGGTACCTGGGTGGCTCATTCGGTTAAGCATCTGCCTCTTGATTTCGGCTCAGGTCATGATCTTGAGGTTCGTGAGATTGAGCCTTGCATCCAGCTCTGCACTGACAGTGAAGAGTCTGCTTGGGATTCTCTCTCTCTTCTCTCTCTGCCCCTCCCCCAACTCTCTCTCTCTTTCAAAATAAATACACTTTAAAAAATGTTAAAAAAAAAAAACCCGATAACATGTATAATATCGGTCATTGACGTTGGTGCAGTCCACTCATTCAGATTTCCCTGGATCCACTGGCACATGTGTGTGTATTAAGTTCTGTATCATTTTATCAACTGGGTAGTTTCAAGTGTCTACCACAACAGGATATCAAGCAGTTGCAACACCACAAGGATACCTAGTGTTTTCCTTTTGTATCAACTATCAACTCCCCCCACCTCCTCCAGCCACTAACCCCTGGCAACCACCAATATGTCCTCCATTTCTAAAATTTATCATTTCAAAAAGCGTTATATAAATGGAGTGAAAGGGGCACCTGGATGGCTCAGTCGGTTAAGCGTCCGATTCTTGGTTTCAGCTCAGGTCTCGATCTCACAATTTGTGAGTCTGAGGCCCGCATCAGGCTCTGCCCTGGCAGTGCTGAGCTTGCTTGGGGTTCTCTGTCTCCCTCTCTCTCTCTCTGCCCCTCCCACTCTCACTGTCTCTGTCTCAAAATAAATAAATTTTGAATGGATGAATGAATGAATGAATGAATGAATGGAATCAGAGAGTATATAGTCTTTTGGAGTTGGCTTTCTTCACTCAGCAAATCCCCTGGAGATCCATCCAGGTTGTTGAGTGTATGTATCAATAGTTGATTCCTTGTTACTGCTTGGGAGTGCTCCAGTATGAATGGACTGAGGTTTGTGTAACATTCACCTGTTGAAGGACATCCAGCGTTAAGCTATTACAGATAAAGCCACTGTGAACATTTGTGTGCTTGTTTTTGTGTGAACATAAGTTTTTGTTTTTCTGGGATAAGTGCCCAAGAAAGTTGTTGGGTCCTATAGTAACTGCGTACTTCATTTTAGAAAAAACTTCCAGACTCTGGTTTTCCAGAATGGTATCATTTTCATCCCACCAGAAATGTGATCCACATCCTTGTCAGTATTTGGTGTGGTCACTATTTTTTATTTTGCCATCCTGATGGGTGAGTAGTACTAACTTGTTGTGGTTTTAATTGGCATTTCCCTGTCCGCTAATGATGTGGAACATCTTTTCATGTGTTTGCTGTCTGTATATCCTCTTTGGGGGAATGTGTCTTCATTTCTTTTGCCCATTTTCCAAATGGATTGTTTGGGTGGTAGTGGTGGTTTAACTGTTACTCCCCCCCCCCCTTTATTTCTTATTCTTTTAGTAAACATTTGTCAGCATGTACATCTATCAGGCATTTGGGATACAGAGATAAAAGAAAAAGACTTTTCCCTAAAGGAACTGACAGTTTTGAGGAAGAGATAAGCAAGCAGGTTTCTATATAGGAGAGGCACCCACTTCCCACGAAGAGAATCAGGGAAGCCTTGCTTCCTGGAAGAGGCAGCATCCAATCAGCATGTGGAGGCATGAATATATTTTTTATACTTTACATATATTATAGCTGACCCTTGAAGTCATGAGTTGTACTGCACAGGTCCACTTACATGTGGGTTGTTTTGATAAATACGGTACAATACTGTAAGTGTTTTTTCCTTATGGTTGTCTTAATAATTAATTTTCTCTGGCTCACTTTATTGTCAAAATATAGTATATAATACATATGGCATGCAAAATATGTGTTAATCAATTGTTTATGTTATCAGTAGGGCTTCCAGTCATCAGTAGGCTGTTGGTAGTTAAGTTTTTGGAGAGTTAAAAATTATATATGGATTTTTGACTGCACAGGGATTGGTGCCCCTAACCTGTGTTGTTAAACAGTCAGCTGCATACTGCCATTACATTTGAGACATTAATATAGTAAGAAATATACAGTGCCTTCTAAAAGCCCCTCAAGGTATCTTTCTAAGTAATTCGTTATATGAACTTGTCATTAATTCAAGATTAGCAAACGCTGGACACAAAATATCATCCTGGGTTCTTAACGATTCTAAGATAAGACAACATCCCAGACCCTAAAGATGTCTGATCCAATGAGGACGGGAGATCCATAACCAGCAGACAGTTGACTATAGAAGCACAAACTTAGGAACACAGGAGATTGAGAAATTCATCACTAAGAGGTTTGGGAAGATCTCTTGGAGAGGAAGGATTTGAGCTGGCATTTGAAAAAGTAATAGAACTTAAACAGGTAGATATAAAAGGGAGAAATTTTGTTAAACACTCATAGGTCCCTGCTTGTTATAGATTGCCAGATCCCCATCTTGTTCTTACTCACAGAGTTGCTTCTGAGGAAAGGTCCTGGACCTAATGCCAGAGTCTGTGTTTTACTAATGCTCCAGTTAAACAGATTGTGACTGGAAGTCATGTCTAGTTTTAGGATGAGATCCACAATCTAATTTTAGGAGGTCCTTTATCTTATAGATAGATGGACTGAGCCCTATAGAGGGTCAAATTCAGCCCAGCCTTATTGCTCCCACTGGCCAGACCAGTGGCTGTATTTTATCTAGAAAGTCCCCAGGCCAAGCCAGGGAAGTGGTGTGTATTTCCTGCTATGTTTCTGCTAAAAAAAAAAAAAAAAAAAAAAAAAAAAAAAAATTGGTGAAAATAAAGTGTTTCAAAGTGGATGGGGAGTACTTCTTATTTTTAAACATTGCTGTTTATCTCCTATGTAATTTTTTAAAATCTCCTTTAAAGAATATAATGTTTACATATACTCTGAGGTAAACCCCATTTACCAAGTAAGTAACGTAACAAAACAAACCAACTTTAAAGCTTCTGTTTGGCAGGGATTAGCATGGGTAAGAAAATGGAAGATATTAATGAGATGGGGAGAAAATCAGATTTCTTCTCTCAGTCAGAGAAAAGAAAGGCAATTACAAACTGTAATGTAAACAAAAATATAAGAAAGTCAGGGCCCAAATATGTAGCAAACTAAAATATAGCATGATTTTGAGAAATTTGTGAGTGTAATAAGGGATATTCCAGCTGCCACATTCTTCTTAAATGACAAGTCAAAATACTCAATCTGGAGAGAGAGAAGTTGCAGCCCTTTGCAGTGAATGACGTTTACATAATCACCATGTTGTAAATGCTGTTGATTTTCAGCCTTTAGAATCTACATATAAATAAAATAGGAAGACAAAAAACGTTTACAGAACAAGAATGGAAATGTAATCAATCTCAGCAATGTACAAAGTAGACAGGAGTGGGGCACTGGAAATGGGGAGAAAAGAAGAAAGCATGGTGGGGGCTAGCATTCTCCTCCCAGATGCTGTGCAACACTGATGAGTAAGTTGAGGTTTTAAGTTTACTACTTAAGTGACAAATTTGGGTAACTAATGGAAGAATTAAAGAGAATAATATAGCTATTTGAAAGGTTTAGGACATGCCACTCTAAGCTATGCCACTTTGGCATATTGATTATTTTGAGTGGAAGGCAATTGGAAAGCAGCAGATGTGGGAAGGCTTTCTACCTTAGGCTTTCTGGCCTCCTCCTTTCTACCTAAAATCAGATCGTTAAATTTCCCATGAGAAAGGTGCCCTCTCTGTACCAGGAAGAGAAGAATGTTCTTATCACCGGAGACTGGGAGTCGATGCTGAACTGGGCCTCTACAAACAAACCTACTAAAATAACCCTTATCTTCCATTAGTTTCCCTCATATATTTCTTAGTCACTTTCCCACAATTTACTGTCCCTAGTCCAAGCCCCTTTGTCTTGTCACATCTCCATAATTTATTGTTCTTTGTGTAAAAAAGTATATAAACCTTTTGGCCTAATAGCTTCTTTGGGTCTTTGTTTTCCTTTTAAGGACTTCCATGTTCATGTAGAAATATTAAATAAAACTTGCGTGCTTTCCTCCTGTTAGTCCATCATGTCAGTTAATTCTTAGGCCAGCTCCTGGGTCTAAGAGCGCAGAAGGAAGGTTTTCCACCCCTATGCTGTCCAAAAACCTGTAGAGTGTGGGGAAGCAGAGGGTAGACATCTATTAAATCATAGTTTTTCAGGATTGGCAGCTAATTGAGAATGTCTAAAGAAATAGCAGTGTCAAGTATATTGTGAGTTAGGACAATAATCCCCAGAACTAAATACAGAAGTGGCTCTAAATGGTAAACTCTGGGAAGCAGCACTATAAGTGAGCAGGGAATAGGGAGAGATACGATTTTAATGTCATATAAGCAGTTGCATTGATAAAAAAGAAATGGGAAAAAAAAGTTGTATTGACCAGCAATAAAATTTGTTCAAAGGAGGGACCCCTGGGTGGCTCAGTCGGTTAAGTGTCTGACTTCAGCCCAGGTCATGATCTCCTGGTTTGTGAGTTTGAGCCCCACATCGGGCTCTGTGCTGACAGCATGGAGCCTGCTTCAGATCTCCTGCCTTGCTCTCTCTGCTCCTCCTCTGCTTGTGCTCTCTCTCTCAAAAATAAATAAACTTAAAAAACATTTTTTTTAATTTGTTCAAAGGAGCAGCATGCCAGTCAGATTCCCCAGTGAATTCTAATTAATTAGTTTTGAAATTTTAAGCAAAGAAACATTTCGGTGATAGAAAAATACTAAGTGTGATTGCAGGTATTTTATTACCTAAAATTTAAAATGTAGCCTGTAAGTGTTTTAATTTTCCTAAATTTGCCCTATGTGCAGGAAAAAGAATTATTTCAGATCTGATACAGATAGGTGAATACCACTTTTGTTAAGAGAGATCTTGGATTTTTTTTTTTTTTTTTTTTTGAGGCAAGACAAAATGAACTGCTGTGAGGTACCTCTCAAAGGTACAAAATTTTTGGAATCATCCAGAATTTAGCCTGTTTAATATAACATTTAAGCTCTTTCCTTGTGCAAAATTTTCAATTTATTTTTTCCCATAAGAACACACCTCTAAATTTATAATGCCAATCATTGAAAAACAGCATTTATTATATAAACATTCCCTCTGTCTGCAAGGCCTGGGCATCAGTCTCTAGGATCACACCCCACCGGCTTGTGTAGGTGCTTGCAGGTATGATGTTCAGAGGGAGCAGACCAGGAGGTGGGCTCCTGGGGACGTGGCCATGTGAAGCCATGTATCTCCGGTGCCATCCTGTGGTTGTGATGCTGAATTAGAGCATGTTTTCATTTTCTTTCCAGGAAGGCCCTTTTGTCTACTTGTCTTTCGTAGGAAACATCGCAGATTCCGAAGGCTTGATTGCTTCATTGTGTGAGTAATTTAAAATGTTTGCATTTGAAACGTTTGAGGAGATTAATTGCAAGTGTGGCTGTCCATTAAATGAGTACCTGTAGCACAAATTGTATGATTTCATTTATGTGAAATGTCCAAAATAGGTGAATCTAAAGACACAGATTATAGGTTGGTGGTTGCCTAGAACCATGCGGAGAAGGGGTGCCAGAGGAGGAGGGTGAAGAATGAATGACTGATAATGGGTATGGGTTTCTTTGCAGGGGGAGGGGTTAATGAAATGTTTGAAAAATTTCATTGTGATGATTCAAATCTGTGAGTGTACCGAAACCCATTGAATTGGACACTTTAAATGGGTGCCTTGTATGACACGTGAATCATATCTCAATAAAGCTGTATACTAAAAAATATTCTTAGTGCAGATTGAAGAGTTTGCAGTATTTAAACTGGGTGTTTCCCATACTTTTAATATCAGCTCTCGGTTTATTATATATATGTATCTGTAGTCTTGTAGATAATTTCCAAAACTCCTGCTGCTCTGCAGGGCTATTAACTGATTTTCCCTATCTTCTTCATGCTTACTGTAAATCAGTTGACGTTCCATCAGTTAGTTATCGACTTCCTCTCTTGTACTGTGTCAATTTTGACAAGTGAGCCGTGTAACAACAGAGTCCTTTGCCACTATTACAGAACTGCCTTGTGCAAGGTAACTTCTTTCAGATTTTGCTTCTGAAATTCTGCGTCATTTATCTCCTTTCTTCCCTGATTCTGAAATCAGATCCTCCAGCCAGGATCTGTGTTGGGACTCCGGTTCGTCACTAGTGTTAGGAAACTTCTGGAGAATTGAGAGAGCTATAGTTAGTGCTTCTCAAAGCAAACCATGTGTCATCTTTGATGCCTGCCAGGTCCTGGCCAATGGTAGCTCAGGGAGCCTGATCCCCACTTTAGGAGTGAAATGCTGCTTGTGCACCTTTGTGTGTGTAATGTGATGAGTTGGCCAGATTAAACTGTGCTTGGGAATTGCCTGGGAGGCCCGAAGGCTGAAAGACCCCAGCCTAAGTCATTGTCCTCCACCCTGGCTGCCTGGCCTGGCATCAGAGCAAGTGAACAGCCCAGATTTGACTTAGTCCCATGAAATGCAAATGTCTAACATGATTTTTTTTTTATATAAAGATTTTATTTTTAAGTAATCTCTACAACCAATATGGGGCTCGAACTCACGACCCCAAGATCAAGAGTCACACACTCCTCCAACTGAGCCAGCCAGGCACCCCGCTTCCCACTTAACATGATTTTTATCAGTCATCTTCAGTTTACATTTTTTGCCTTAAAAAAAGTGAAAGCCCATTTAATGGTGGGGTCCTTTATTCTTGAGAAAAGGAAAATCCAATAGATTAAAGTAGTACTTCTCAGACATTAAAGTGCACCAGATTGCCTTGGGCTCTTGTTAAAATACAGATTCTGATTCAGAGGGTCTAGGGTAAGGCCTCCCAGATGTTGATCAGTAGACTATCCTTAGATTCACAAGGATGTAGAGCTGGATTATAAGCATTATGTGGACCCTGTTAAAGGAGAATTATTTATGCCACTGGTTAAAGATGATAAAGAAGAATTTATTTAGGAGGTACTACTACAGTGGGGGCTTGTAGCAGGGGAGAAAGATCGGGCTCAACTCCAAATACAGCAAGGAAGGTGGACCTTTTTTTTAATGTTTATTTATTTTTGAGAGAGACAGAGACAGAGTGTGAGTGGGGCAGGGGCAGAGAGAGAGGGAGACAGAATCTGGAGCAGGCTCCAGGCTCTGAGCAAGCTGTCAGCACAGAGCCTGACGCAGGGTTCGAACTCACAAACTGTGAGATCATGACCTGAGCTGAAGTTGGACGCCCAAACAACTGAGCCACCCAGGCGCCCCAGGAAGGTGGAGCTTTATAGCCAAGAAGCAGGTGGGGTCAGTGGATGGAAAATTACTAAGAAGAAACATTGAGGTTTGGAGGGTTCTTAATACACTGACTCAACAGGATTCTTGCTGCAGGCAGGCCAGGGTGATATGACATACAGGGTGTGGATGAGGAATTTGATCAGTTATTAAGAGTGATCAAGTATCTGCACCCCCATGTTCACGGTAGCATTATTCACAGTAGCAAAGGCATGGAAACAACCTAAGTATCCATTGATGAATGAATGGATAAAGTGTGTGTGTGTGTGTGTGTGTGTGTGTACGCACGTGTGCATGCAGTGGAATACTATTTAGCCATAAAAAATCAAGAAATTCTGCCATTGTGACAACATGGTTATACCTTGAGGGCATTGTGCTAAGTGAAACAAGCCAGACAGAGAAAGACAAATACTATATGATCTCACTTATATGTGGAATCCTAATTAAAAAAAAAAAAGGCAAAAACAAAACTGAAACTCATAGAAAAAGAGATCAGATTTGTGGGGTGTGGAGATTGAGGGAATTGGATAAAGGTGATTAAGAAGTGCAAACCTCTAGTTACAAGATAGAGGAGTACTGAGGATGTAATGTACCACATAATGACTCTAGTTACCACTGCTATAAGTTTTCAAGAGAGCTCTCATCATCAGGAAGAAAGCACCTCTTTTTCTTATTTTTTTTTGTATCTGTGTAAAGTAATGGATGTTCATTAAACTCACTGCAGTCATTTCACAACAGATGTAAACCAAGTCAATGTGTTGCACACCTTATACCTACCCAGTGCTGCTTGTCAGTTACATCTCAACAAAACTGGTGGTGGGGGAAGCGAGCAGATACCAAGAAAGGGGGATTTTTGCTGTCGTGACCTAGTAGGATTCTTGGCTAAAACTGGATTAAGCGAGCCGAGGACAGAGCCCTGGACGGGGGGCCTTGTTGAGGAGAGGGCTCAGAGGACCCCGACTCAAACTTGGTCAAGAAGACAGTCTTTGTCACCCCTCACCCTCTCCTAATCACTCTGGGGTGAAGGGCCCAGCTGTGGCTCAGGGACTGGGATCCTACTCCAGCCCCAGCGTGTCTTTCCCTCTAAACTTCTGCCTGAGCCTGGCAGTCAGTCACAGAATAAATGATACTAATCACATCATCAGGCTTACTAACACTGTGTTTGCCCTTTTGCTATCTAGGTGTTTAACCAGCAGAAAAAATGACCAGAGTTAGGTGGCAGAGGAGGAGACGCCAGAGGCTTGATGCGCTGGGACCACCTTCCTCTCCAGCAGTGACCCTGGGCCCCATCCACGTGCGTGCAGGCATGCATACACACACACACACACACACACACACAGTCTCCTTCAGCTCTGCTGAACTAAATGTGATTTCAGACATACCGTGTTCCCTCTGTTCCAGGCCTTTGTGATGCGCGTGCTCCTCCCTGAAGCACCCTCTCCTTCACCCAGTTCATGGGTCACCTCTTGTGGTGTAAGGCCCGAGATTAAAATCCGTTATTATGTGTGCCTTGACATCTGATAAAATCTGGAGGGACTCACATGGCCTAACCATAAGAGGAACCCCACTCTGCTTCCTCATGTGAGGTCCCCTAGCCAAGCGACCCTCCTTGTCACAGGGACCAGGCATGGTGCCTACGGGTCCCTGAGGAGCAAGTGGGCTTCAGTTCCTTGCCAGCCCCCAAATTATTGGAGGAAGCCAATCCCATCTTGCCTCAGGAACCAGGCCACCCCATTGTCGTTACTGCAGAGCTGGCTCCTATGGCCCCTCCTAGTTCACTCCGTCTCTAAGTGCACCCCCCATCCCACCCAGTGTGGCCCTGTGTGGTGCAGTGTCATCTCTCCCCAGGCTGTGAGTGTGTGTGACTAGTAAATTGCCATCAACCTCATCTATCCAGTGCCACCTGTCTTATGTGGCCATCCCTATAACCCGAGGGTGGGACTCCTTCCCTCACCAACAGGGGGAAGAGGAAGTGATCAAAACACCTCACCTCCCTCATCTGGCTTAAAGTGTCACTTCCTCCATGTCCCATGCTCAGTTGCCATCACTTATGACAGGGTCCAACCTCATGGAACGGGAGCTCCCAGCGGGCCACCTGTGCCCTAGGCCCTAGCTGATGCTACATTCCCCAGGCCCAGCACAGAACCTTCCATATGCTCCAGAAGATTTGTTGAATTAAAGAATGAATGAATGGTGTTATTTTTGAGTGTCTAAACAACTACTAATCTCTTAGTTCCTAAAGTACTGACATTTTTCTTAAGTGACACTTCCTTAGACTTGGGGTGCACTAGAGGGAACACTTCAGGTATTGTGTTTGTGTTTAGATTTACAGGAAAAGCTTCCTTTCACTAGTATGTTGTTTTTCAGTTCATTCCTGGGCTGGCGGTCGGCTAAGGACTAGCAGGAGAGCTCTGCCTGTCCTGCTGGCCCTGTCTGGCCTTTCAGAGTCTCTGCTCAGCTTGTGTCTGTGTGTTATCTCATTAAATGACTAATCCTGTTTATTGGCCTTTCTTTCTGCCAAGACAGCCTTTCATTAGAACCTGTTGTCCCTAGCCCTGAGGGATCCTACCTTGGGCCATTAATAGAGACTAGAGCTTTGTCCTGCTGCTTCACCAATCCCGATTATGTAGCTAATATTTGATGATTCATACCTTGTCTAAATAATGTGAGAATAGTATTGAAAGGAGAGAAGAGGTGAGACTTTCATTTAAAAATATTTTTTTTAATGTTTATTTTTGAGAGAGAGAGACAGAGTGTGAGCTGGGGAAGGGGCAGAGAGAGAATCCAAAGCAGGCTCCAGGTTCTGAGCTGTCAGCACAGAGCCTGATGTAGGACTCGAACCCACCAACTGTGGGATTGGATCATGACCTGAGCTGATGTCAGACGCTTAACCAGCTGAGCCACCCAGGTGCCCCGAGACTTTGATTTTTTTTACTCTGATCATTTGAGATCTTAGGACTGGCATGTATTAGTTTGATAAATTAAAAAAAAGGAAGAGGGAGAGAGAGAAGGAGGGAGAGAGGGAAATAGAGAGGAAGGAAGGAAGGGTGGGTTGGCTCTCCCAGTGCATGGCTCTCAGTCCTGCTCTAAAAAGACTTTCTCACCTCATTCTTTCTAGAAGAAACAATCCTGATAATGGGGTCTGGAAAGATCTTTTAGGGCATGCCCACTTCCTGGTGAACACATTTGAGGCCTTTGTGGTGGCTGTTGTTAGTGACTCCTGTCTGGACTGAAACATCCCCTTTGTCCATGTGGGATTCATTCTCTGTGTCATTACCATTCCACCCTCCTCCCCCCGAACCTCCCCACTGCCAGTACAGGGCTCAATTTCTCTTCAATTATTAATAAACACATGTTTTTTTAATAAACATTTCCTTAATAATAATTTTCCCACATCTAGATTATACCTACAGACTTTATATGGGAATTTTGAAGTAAGGAACTGTAACACAGTTAACAAGCTAATTATTAGAGGTGGTCTTTGCAAAATCTGGCTGTGTTGAGTTAATTCAGAATTCTGTTGCTTATAATAATGAGAGCAGGGGTGAAAAGGGCACATGTATGCAAGCACTTTGGGAACGAAATCCTTTCACAAATATACCAAGATATTGTTATTAGTACTTGTGCGGTAAATGCGTTTCAGCCTCCGTTCTCCTCTTGCCTTCCACTAAGGCATTATGGGCAGCGTAGGGAGTGACAGTTTGTCTTTTTGTCTCCTCCTTAGGGGAAAAAAGGTCATTTTCACTGACTGTCATAAAAATAGTTGCCAGATGAGTAACAAAATGTATTTCACTTTTAGGGAAAGAATATGGCAAAGCTGATGCAAGATGGCTTTATTTTGACCCAACCATTGTGTCTTTGGAAATTCTGACTGTTGTCTTGGATGGGTCTCTGGCATTGGTCCTCATTTATGCCATAGTCAAAGAGAAATATTATCGGTAAGTGCTCTTCTCCTGGCCTGCTGAAGAGAGGAGAAACATTAGCTGTCTCGATGCCTACATGGCATTTGGAGTAGATTAGGACCACATTCATTTGTTAGATTAGAAATGAAAATTGTTCAATATTAGATAGGAAGCGTGGTGCCACCAGGATAATTTCAGATGATTCAAAATAAAAACTATAGGAAATAGGATTGTAGGGACCACCTAGTCACTCTACGAGGAAGGAAGTGTGAAGAGCATTGGATGATTTTTCACCAATATTTTGGAAAGTAAAGGGTAATGCCTCCAACCCTTTCCCAATCGCCCCCCAAATCTTGAAAACTCCTATTCCAGGGGCGCCTGGTTGGCTCAGTCGGTTGAGCATCCGACTTCAGCTCAGGTCATGATCTTGCCATTCGTGAGCTTGGGCCACATCCAGAATCCACTTCAGATCTTCTGTCCCTCCCCTCTTTCTCTGCCCCTCCCCCACTTGCACTGTCTCTCTCAAAAATAAAAAAACCTTAAAAAAAAAAAAAAAAGAAAACTCCTATTTCACTTTACACCAAGTAAATTCTCTTAATTTGGAATTAGACATGCAGGATAAATCTTTTCAGAAACAGGTTGTGGAGGGTGTGAGGAAGGCAGGAGAGAGGAAAGGGAGGAGAAAGGTGGAAGATTAACCACTGTCAGTCAGACTCTGAGACTTTGAACTCTCTTCCCTCCCTCCTACCCTTTCCCTTCCTTTCCTTCTTTCAGACAAAGTGACGTAGGGCAAATAGGATGCTATCCTGGGGATGATTCCCAAAACAGTGTCAAATAGGCACAATTGCATTCAACTTTTTAGCGTCTTGAATCAAAGAAGTATTTTTTAAAGCTTCGTCACAAAATTTCAGGTTTGAACGAAACCTCTAAGGTCATTTAGTCCACTTTCCTCCCACCCAATTTTACTTAGATAGTTGGCAGGAAAAATGAAATTTCTTCCTGGTGTCTTGATATATCTTTGTCTCTATGATCTTGGTTGTAGATTTACTACATGCACCCATTTGTTTAGTACTTGAACCATCTATAATATCTGCATTGTTGAGTACTTACATATCCACGTATCTCATTTACTCTCCACCATATTCTTTGAGGAAGGAGCTGTTATTACTATCCCCTTTTACAGCCAGTAAAATTGTGGCTTGTAGCAAGATTCGCATCTAGGTCTCTCTTTGCTGGGTGAGATGTGACCTCCATAAATCTTCCTAAGAGTGGAACAGGATACCTGAGAGACTTTATTTAACTCTGAGGATAATCTTCTAGGAAGGGCAGTATTGCTTCTCCAGAGAAAGCATGGATCTCCCATGGATTAGATTGACTTGCCCCATTGAAGGAGCACTGTGGGAAACCTGAGGTCCAACTTCAGAGAGGTCTTCTGCTGTGGAAGACGGTGTTAATGCTGCCATTTAAGAAAAGATGTCAGGATTCAGGGTGACAGGCTGGGCTGAGCTGGCAGCTTCATCCCTTGTTTCTTTCTCTCTAACAGGCATTTCCTACAGATTACCCTGTGCGTGTGTGAATTATATGGCGGGTGGATGACCTTCTTCCCGGACTGGCTTATGGGAAGCCCCAACCTCAACACCGACAGTTGGCTCTACTTTGGGGTCTATCTGGTATTTTTCAATAGTGTGTGGGTTCTGATCCCAGGACTGTTACTGTGTCAGTCATGGGTAGAACTCAAGAAAATGTATTACAAAGGAACCAGTTCAGGGAAAAAGTTTCAGTGACTTTTCAAAATCACAAACACTGATTTCTTGCTTTATAAGCCAGAATGAATCAAACCTTCTTGTTTGGCCAAAATGTAATGCATTCCAGTGTATACTTCCCTTTTATAGTGTTGTTCCTCAGCAGCTTATTTCAAATTGATTGCAAGGTGGCAAGTCTTTGTTTTTGTTTTTGTTTTTGTTTTTCAATTAAATGACAATATGGGGAACAGAGAGTATATTTTAACTTGTAATAATAACATGTTTAATTATACACTTTTATGGCTCTATTAATTGTTCCACATTATTAAAGCCAATTATCATAAAATGCTATAGAGCATATTATATTAATTTTTTATTCCAAGAACATGTTGTTGCCTCAGCTTTTTTAAAAATGTAAATAAATCCAAGTTAGTTAACATATAGTGTAATAATAATTTCAGAAATAGAATTTAGTGACTCATCACTTGCCTCAGCGTTTAATCATCTCACTTATCTTTCGGTTACCAAAGTGAGACCAGACATGAAATGAATGCTTCTATTTTACATTTGTCCTTTATCAAATTTGTGAAGCCAACAGATATGATAGTAGCAGAACCCTGTGAGTAGATTAGAAATGGACCAAGTTTCCCACAGACAGGTGACACAAAAGGATACAAAAAGCTGCAATAAGTTTGACTGCACTAAAAGTACTCTGTTCATCAAGTCACCATTAAGAGAGTGGAAAAGGAACCCAGAAGGTAGAAGGTATTTGCAGTACATATTACTGACAAAGGACCCATCCTGAATAGTTAAAGAACTCCTGTAAGTCGATTAGAAAATCAAATTGAAAGTTAACAAAATATTTATGTTTTTTGTGGTTTTTTTGTTTTTTAATTTTTTTAATATTTATTCATTTTTGAGAGAGAGAGACGGAGCTCAAGCAGGGGTGGGCAGAGAGAGAAGGAGACAGAATCCCAAGCAGGCTTCAGGCTCTGAGCTGTAAGCACAGAGCCGGACGCAGGGCTCGAACCCACGAGCCATGAGATCATGACCTGAGCCGAAGTCAGACACTTAACCGACTGAGCCACCCAGGCGCCCCTTAACAAAATATTTCAATAACTACTTCATGAAAGAGAATATACAGATGAGAATTTAGGAAACCACAATAAGTTGTTCCTCCACACCTATCAAAATGGTAAAAGTGGGACACCTAGGTGGCTCAGTTGGTTAAGCGTTCGACTTCAGCTCAGGTCATGATCTCAGTTTGTGGGTTCAAGCCCTGTGTCGGGCTCTGTGCATCAGGCTCTGTTCTGAGAGTTCAGAGCCTGGATCCTGCTTCAGATTCTGTGTCTGTCTCTCTCTCTCTCTGCCCTTCCCCCACTCATGCTCTTGTCTCTCTCTCAAAAATAAACAAAATGCTAAAAGTAAAAAGACTGACAATGAGGAGTGTTGGTGACAAGGTGGAACAAGAACTCTCATGCAGCGCCGGTGGGAACGTAAAGTGGAAAACTGTTTAGAAATAACTATTAAAACTGGACGTGTACGCGCTTAGAACCCAGTAATCTGACTCTTAGGTATACACCTCCCAGAAGTGCTTACTATATGCACCAGAATGGCAGCATTATTCATTTAATAACCCCAAACTGGAAACACCTTAAATGAATATATTGTAATACAGACACACGGCAGACTAGAAACCAATGCAAATTAACAACTAGTGTTATGACAATGCAGATGAATTTTACAATGATGAACAAAAGAAGCCAGACTAAAAGAATATGTATTGTATGATTTTGTTTACATAAGGTCCCAAACCAGGTAAAACTGTGGTGTTAAAAAACAGGATAGTCTCAGTCAGTTAAGCATCAGACTCTTGATTTCTGCTCAGGTCACAATCTCACGGTTCTGTGCTGACACCACAAGGAACCTGCCTGCTATTCTCTGTGCCCCTCTACTAAGTAAACTTAAAACGAAAAAGGAAAAAGAAAACAGGATAAAGGTTGACCTTGGGGAAGACATTTGGATGTACTGATAGGGAGAAGTCATGAGAGGATTTCTGAGATGTTGTTAGTCTATTTATTTTTCATTTGCATGGTGGTTATAATCTGATCATTCAGCTGTACACTTACAAATGGTACACTTCTCTCTATATATGTTCTGCTTCGATTTTAAAAGTCTATTTTTAGAAACTTTTTATTTTAGAGAGAGACAGAGACTATGAGTGGGGGAGAGGGACAGAGGGAGAGAGAGAGAATCCGAAGCAGGCTCCACGCTTGGTGCAAAGCCCAGTGTGGGGCTTAATCCCACGTTCTTGGGATCATGACCTGAGCTGAAATCGAGAGTCAGACACTCAACCGACTGAACCACCCAGGCACTCCTTAAAAGTTTATTTTTAAAAATCCCTGGTATGAAGACCTGGAAAATGTCTTCAGTGGACCCTCATGAAGAGGACACTGTGTCCTTGACAACAGATTCAGTGTAACAGGCTGTTTCTAACAGTGTCCCCGATGTGGGCAGAAGGCAGGATGCCAGAGGGAGAGTCTGTAAAAGCCTTTCCATGAGGGATTACCTAGTTGTTTCCGGAACTTTGCTCTCTGCTGATCTGGCTCAATCCAAGGGTGAACAGAGTGGGGAAAAATGGATGGGCCGCAACCCTGCAGGCAGTCCTGAAAACATGATGTCTCTCAACAGTTTTTGCTGAGTGCTGAATGGGAGAGAAATGGGGATTACAGACTTTGACAGGAACTTGGAGTACAGATACACGCTGCTGCCAAAGAAGGACAGATCTCAATGTTTTAGCAGTTAAGTGAGTTGGCGAGAAACGGTGTCCCAGTGTGAAAGTCTAACATATCCTGATAGAAGCCCTTCTCCCCATCAGAGAGAGGTGGGGGCAAGGTGCCAAGGCAATACTGTGTTTCACTGGTGCTAAGATAGATTTTTTCCTCCATATTTTAATATTTTAAAAATTAGAATGCATTTTATGGTTGCCGTGCCTCAGTTCGTTGGCTGTGGGTTTTTTTTTTCTATCAAAGTATGAGGCATCTTATAATTAATGGTATCTTAGATTCAATTAAAGAAGTCACTATCTTCAGTGTTGTTCCTTCAAGCCTCAGTATCTCCAACTACTTGGAGGTGATAGTTCAAATTTACTTTAAAAGTCTAAATTTTGGAGGCGCCTGTGTGGCTCCGTTGGTTGAGCAACCCACTCTTGATTTCGGCTCAGGTCATGATCCCAGGGTCGTTGGATCGAGCCCTGTGCCGGGCTCCATGCTGAGCATGGAGTCTTCTTTGGATTTTCTCGCTCCCCCTCCCCTACCTAAATAAATAAACAAATGTCTAAATTTTGCTTGGGGCCTTAGGGATCACTTACTTGCATACTCCCCTCCACCCCTCCTTCCATCCCTTCACATTTGTTCCCTGGGAACCAAGCACACAAGACAGGCTTGGAGGAATACATAAAATGATTTGTGGTAGGTGATTAATTGCTTATATTGTAGGTAACCAGATTCCTGCAAACAGGCTGTCCCGTCCCCAGTATTATTTACACTGTAAATTTCCTTTGCAGATTCTTCCTTTCCAGGTAACGTTGAGGCAGATGATCAGCATAACCAATCTAAATTCACGGTGTAAGTGATCGTTTCCTTGCATTTAATTATGTCAACTCTACAACTCCTGGAGTCCTAGCACCAGGACTCTGGGAAAGGTCCACAGATTGCAGAGTATGAAATTGTAAAATAATACTTTGTCAGAGACAGGTTTGATTGAAGACAAAATGCAAAAAGTTTGGGGAAGAATCCTTTGTTTATTTTAAAATTATTATTGGGGGCACCTGGGTGGCTCAGTCGGTTTAGCGTCTGACTTCGCTCAGGTCATGATCTCGCGGTCCGTGAGTTCGAGCCCCACGTCGGGCTCTGTGCTGACGGCTCGGAGCCTGGAGCCTGCTTGGGATTCTGTGTTTCCCTCTCTCCCTGCCCCTCCCCTGCTCACTCTCTGTCTCTCTCTGTCTCTCAAACATAAATAAACATTAAAAAATTTTTTTCTTTTTAATTATTAAAATCCACGAACCTTTTCTTGTTTGTTATGGAAGCTAGAGTTTGAATCTAAGGATAAATCATATATAAAGAGAATAATTGGGCAAGGCTTGCATGAACAAGGTAAACTGTTGCTATCTTTAATTTTAGTTAAATGCCTGTGAGGTAACAGGGAGGGCCTGGCAGGCCTAAGCATAATGTGAGCTAACGGTGAGGCTTCTCCACCTACTGCCCTTTTAGAATCTCTACACCTTCCCTTCCCCCTTTCCATTGCTTGACACAGACCCCAGACCTAACAAAATCCATTTCCCATCACCACTTCATTGTAGGAAACAAATCGCATCCATTAATTAATCTTAAGGTATCAATAATTGATCCTAGTGTGATGTATTACCCTTCCCAAGTGTATTTGCATAAAAAATGTATTACACAACTGATACATTTTCATTGCTGAGAAATGGAAAATTCAGATAAGCAAAAAGAAAACAAACATGCCCAGTGTCATCAGGAAGAACCATTATTACAAATTTAGTTTCTGTTTCTCAAGCTCTTGTCTGTGCATGTATTAACATTTTGGGGAGACTTCAACCTTGGAAGTAGGGCGTTCACACCCCTTCCTTCCTCTCTCTCCCTTGCCCTCAGCTGATCATCAAGAAGCAGCGGTCCTACAGAACCAGCTGTGGATAGTATTACAGAACATGGCCCCATTCTTGAGAAATCCATGCACTTACAGAGGTTGATAGGTAGCAGTTATCATTTATTTTTGGAAACTAGTTTCCGTTGATGCTTATGTTGACACAGATCAAGTTGACATCTTAAAATATTTGATTGGCCACATCCCAGCTCTTCAAGGGAGGGATCAACTGTGCTGAGCCTGCTGCAGTATTACGTCCTACGTGTTTAATCTCTGCCCTTCCAGAAGCCTTCCTCAGTCCCTTTAGAGTCAGAGGCAAAGACTGAATTCTTGCAGCCCTTGTCTGTGTCCCTTAAATGGCCCTGGGTGGCCTTGTATTGTTATTTTTGACATCCACCTTCACAACTGCACAGGGGCCTCGAGGCCACACTTAGAATCCTAGATTCTTATACTGCTTAAGGGAGCCTCGGAGAGGTCCACCCAAGGAGGCTCAAGAGGTCTTAGATAACTGCCCAAGGCCACACAGCTTTTAAGTGAGGTAGGACCCAGTGTTCTTTCTATTCCAGCAGTGTTAGACATATTCCCAGAGCTTATAAGTTATGAAGTTATTCAACTTTGCTTATTTTTTTATGATCTAAAAAATTTGGCCTAAAATGCCTTTCTGATCATCTGAGTCTATTCATTAAACTTGAGTCGTCTCTCAATTTCATTGTTTGGCTTTGTGTTTTGTATTGTCCTGTTAGTACTTCTCACTGGTTGGACCAAGAGGTCAGGTGACAGCAATTAACTTATATAATGCAGTGTGTTTTTTAGGGAGAGGGGTGACAAAGTAGAGGACACTCGGGGGTCCCCACTTTTCCAAATTTGAGCAACACCACAGAATAGCACACTACTTGTTCCCTGCAAATGTGTTTGTTGATGATGCATTTCAGTAAAAAGTAAATTAAACATTTTGTTTGGCTTCTCATTTCTGATTCATGGTACTGTACTGACAGTAAAAGGCGAACAAATTTTTGGCATTTTTTTATTACATTTTGGGGATTGGACTGATAGTGGTACCTGCGAACATGATCTCATTAGTGAGAACTTACGAACTGGAAGCAAGACATGGATGTCACTGGTGTCCCCATGAGCGCCCACGATTTAAACTGTCTTCGTAAATTCAGTGCCTGTCCCAGGACCGGACCACAAATATTCATGCTCCCTGTAACAGTGACATCTGGTGGCCCCAGAGTAATAGGACAGCAGTTGAGGCCGTGATCTGTGGATTTGGGGGAGAGAAGTTTATTTTATGTCATATAGCAGCTGCCACTCACCACAGGAGCTGCTCCCCTTTCCCTGGGAGCCCCTCCCCATGACACACTTCTCCCTGATCACCGCACATCCAGTTAGCACCTCTGGCCCAAGAACCCTTCAACATCATCCCCACTTCCTCGGGGCACTGTCCTCCCAACTGAGCAGTGGACAAGCTAATGATAACAGCCTGCGTGGGAAGAAGTGCACTTACCTGTGGGGCCTTGTCAGCTGCCATTGGTCATGTTAGGCCGGGCCTGGCCTGGATTCTGGTGCTCGAGGACCTGTGATTTACTGCCTCCCTGGGCAGCAGGTGGCCAGGGTATTTTTAGTGTCTGGGGCCTTTAGCAGGTTTGGGTGGGGGTAGGAAGCAAAGGTGAGGCCTCGGGGATTCAGCTCTTCCAAGGTTTAAGTTCAAAGCCTCCCACTTGTGGGGTCTCTTCCTTAACTTCCTGTGGGCTTTCAGGCTCCTGCTACAGGGGTCTTCACTTCAGAAACCATGTATGTTTTCTTGCATGTCTTTGCCTTTTTCCTTTTCCTAGCCAGTCAGGAAGCACGAGCTGGAGACTGCGATACCTTTGGGATGCCCAGGTTGTTTGGTATCTAGGAAAGCGACTGGGTATTATTAACGCCCTGAGTGCATACTCATTCCATTTCAAAGCACTTGTCCGTGCACTGTTATTGGATCCTCACGATGATCCCGTGAACTCTGTGGTCAGCAACTATCATCTATCTTCCTTGTACGGGAGAACCTGGTGGAGAAAGGTGAGCGATCGCCCGATGCCACAGGACGTGCACACGGTGGAACCTGAAGCTGGGCTGTCCTGGCTTTGCCACCAGCCGTGCTGAGTTAGAACCCACTTGTGTTGCTCACCAGTGTTGGGATTCAGGGGAAGATGTTTAACTTCTCTCCTTATCCCCAAACTGAGAATCGTGGTCCTTGGCACATACAGCTGTGAGGATGTCTAATAAAATATGCAATAAGCTGTTCTCATCCAAATGAAAGCTCACACGGTCAGGAGCCTGGCTGGCCCAGTCGGTCAAGCATCTGACTTCGGCTCATGTTCTCACGGTTCGTGAGTTCGAGTCCTGCTTCAGGTGAGCTTGAGCCCTGCTTTGGGTGAGCCCTGGCATCTCTCTCTCTCCCTCTCTCTCTCCCTCTCCCACTCCCCCCTCACTCAGTTGTGCCCTCTCTCTCAAAAAAAAAAAAAAAAAAAAATCTCACACATTTATTTGGCTTTGTGTGTGTCCAGGGCCAGGCCCTAAATATATGACACTGCCGCTGCCCTCACACGAGAGACAATCTCCGAACCAACTATTAAACTCACCAGGTGCTCAAACCTGGGGCTTCCAAGCAGGCACATCAGAGAGAGAAAAAAAGGTAAAAATGGAAAAGGCTGCGTGCCCAGATGCTTTGTCAATCGGACCCCCCGAACCTGGATTTGAGTTCCCTGGTACAACTATTTGGTGCTGCAAATGCTTTTGTGATGCCTTGTCCTTGGCATCTGTTTCCTTTCCAAGGAAAGATTCTGTCTGCGCTTCAGGGAAGAGCTGGACCCCCTGGGCTTGTCCTCTCCACAGCTGCCCCAGCATCCCTGGAGCCCAGGCATGCCTCTGTGAGCCTCGAGGTCTCCAGCTGATGGGGAGGGGCTGCTGTCAGTGTGATCCTGGTGTTTGACACCATGGATCTGTGGGCCCACTGGGTTCCAGCCTCCCGGCTGGGTGCCTACATACCTTTTCACTGGATCACTCCCTGCTTTTCTTTGTTTAGTGAGCCATTTCCCTGGGGGGTGGGCAGAATCTGTCTCGAGCCTCAGCTCATTTGCCTGTTGACCCTGAAAGCCTAAGTAGACCTAGCCAGTGAAGAGGACCTTGGCGGTCAGTGGTGGTGTTGGTGCCGACATATAAGGAACCGGGTCCTTTCCCTGTGAGTACTGGCCCCCGGTTCCCTCCCGGCCCCCATGCTGAAAGTGGTTGTTGTCCATAACTCAGTAGTTCAATGTCATATTCTGTGTAGAAAGAGTTCCATGGTTGTGATCAGTCTCTAAGATCGGTGATTCCCATCATCATATTAAGAGCTCTGAGATGTCCTCTAGTGGAAAAACCTGTTTAATTTCATCGAACCCAGGATTTCCCAAGTTTGTTGGACCATGGAGGCCTCTTTTCAAGTCAACAGCACTTCCTGTCCTTCAGATTAGAGCTCCACAGAACCCACTTTGCGAAGCATAGCTACCTCCTGAGAGCTGTCAGCTGCCTTGACTCATGGCCGCATTCCACCCCAGATGGCATCTCCTAGGATACCGATCCCTCCCCAAAGTGGACCTGAGCTCATCCCATCATGAGCCAGCCCCGGTTGGCCCGTCTCCCCAGTCCTAATCCCACTCAGCCCTGGCATTCTGCCACATTCCTGTTTGCCGAATAGCCATCCTAGGGCAACAGGAGAGGAGAGAGGATTCTCCTGTGTCTTCCCATCTTCACTGTCCACTCAGATCGACACCCAGAGGGTGCAGTTCACCTTCGAGCTGGGATCCCATTGGAGAGTGATCTGCTTGTTTTTCCTGCTTTCTTCCCTTCTGGTTCCTTATCCTGTGCTCCCTGACTTCTGCTTGGAATGCCCTGGGTCTGGCAGGAGCCTTTTATTAGGTGAACAGGTCTCATACAGCTTCATTCCTGATTTGGAAGACTTTAGCCCTGGCTATCCTGGCTGGCAGTCTGAAAATGTCTTACTCCATTTTTGTTTTTTCTTAAATCCAAACCAGTTGTAGACCACAGCCCTCAAATATACCTGTCCTTCCTCTCTGGTTTTCCTCCTGTCCATAGTCCCACACAGGATTCTCACCACCCAGTCTCTCCCACCTGTCAACCCTGGTCCAAGAAGAGCCAACACTGCTGCCTGGATGGGGATGCTTGTTATGGGCCTGGGTGTGATTAGGTCCCAGCGGGTCCTGTCCAACCAAGGTGCATTTCCCCCTCTGCTTCATGATGGTTTCTTCCTCTCTGCTTTGTGATCATCATACTGGAGCCTCTGCTTTGAGTCCATCCCAGGATCTCTGGCCTCTGAATTCCATTGCCTGCTCTTCGCCTCTTTCTAAAACCTGCTCTCAGCACACCATCTAATCCTTGGGTTCACGTTGGATCAACGAAACATCGCCAGGATGGGAAAGAGTTTTGTGGCCAGGGACACCCCAAGAACATGTGAAATTGGAAGACCAAGGAATGTCAGAATTTTAAAGTGCAATTTCACACAACTTAAAACTGAGAAGTAGCCAATGTCACTGTGCTGTCCCCCTCCACATCCAGGGGGGCATAGTCCCTTGACATGACTGCATTTATGTTGGACTCTCTTGGGTTTAAAGGGTAAAGCATACGCTTAAGTAAGGTAGGATATCTTTGCCATCTGCCATACCTTTCTGAAGCTATAACCCCTTTCCTTAGCTCATAAATGATTTAAGCTGTTTTCCTGACTCATACTTGGAATACCATCCCTGAGCATTATTTTATAAGCTTGTGAAATCTTGATATAAAACAGTTCAGTGCCTGTGTTAGTCAGCTAGTGCCAAGGGGGTAAAAAAAAAAAAAAGAAAGAAAAAAAACCCACAAAAGTCTCCTCAGTTCAATGCAACAATAAGCATTTGTCTTCAGAGCTCTGTGTGTTGACTGGGATTTGGCTGATCTGAATTGGGCTCAGCTGGTCAACTCTGCTCCGGCTGCAATGGCTGAGTGGCTCTCCTCTCACATCAGGTCTCTGGACCACGTTGGTGGCTTTGCTCTACATGTCTCTCATCCTGTCCTCCTTAGACAGCAGACTAACCAAAGCTTGTTCTTCTGATGGCGCCGGCAGAAGCAGAAGAGAGAAGTCCCAGTGTGCAACACACTTCCATCCCTGCTGTGTCACGTCTACTACCACCCATTGGCCAAAGAAAGTCACATGGCCAAGCTCAAAGTCCCCGCGAAAGGACACTCCATCCATGATGAGGCTATAGTAAGGGAGTGGGTGGAGAAAGGAGTGAAGAACTGGGGCCGATAGTACCACCATGCTCACCTGTGGTACATAGCAAAGAGCTAAAGGGTTTCTTCTGCCCATTGCTACAGCAGCATTTTGTTGCAGAGATGCTCCAGGGAACCCAGAAGTCCTGGGAAACTCCTGAAGGTAAGTCTGAAAGGAAAAAAAAAGTGTGTGTGTGGGTGGGGGGAACAGCCCCGGTTGGCCCATCTCCCCAGTCCTAATTCCATTCAGCCCTGGCTTTCTGCTACATTCCCGTCTGCCTAGTAGCTGAGCCATCCTAGGGCAACAGGTGAGGAGAGAGGATTCTCCTGTGTCTTCACATCTTCACTGTCTAGTGATTGTTTTTCACAACAGTTCTCTCCTGGGAAGCTCTTCAAGATGCTCACAGGCTCCCTGAGCCAGAGAACCAGGACGCCACCCAGAGTGTTCCCGAGGAGTGTGGAGGGAGCAGGCAGCAGAAGGGCAACATGGCGACCAAGTAACTCTTCCATGGCTAAGGGTGGTGAACCTTTATGCTCTGACAAATGTGCACCAACGAAAGCACTGAGGGAGTGAGAGCCCCTGGAGCCAGCCAGGTGAGGATGTGCCTTACCCAAGACAACAACTGTTTTAGTTATGTGTTCTGATGTTTTCCCTACTTTCTTCCCCCATGTTTCTGTTGCTGTTTCTTGATTTTTCAACTTTAGACACAACCTATTTTTTTCTTACCTTGGAAGATAAGAATTTAACTCTCTTGCACTCTCCCCCATTTCCACCCCACACATATATCCCTTCCCCCATATTCCCAATATAGATAGTTTGGTTAAATGAATAGTTGGTATGCACATTGTTATGAATATGAAAAAAAATTGTTCACAACTGGGCCATTTAATATACTATGGTTACATTTCTTTTCAATGCAACCTTTTGATAATTGCCCTTCTTTGCATATTTGTTTGCTTGGTTTTCCACATACTTATCAATAAGACAACCTAAACTGTCAATACTGAAAACTTCACTGACACAATCAAACATAAGTTCAACTGTCAGTTTCTTTTGTCTGATGGCTTGAGACAGCCTGCTGGGAACCATTTGTTCTCTTGCTTCCAGCTTATACAGGTTGCTATGGACGCCTCTGCATAGCTTTTGTTCTGGAAACTCCTTTGCTACCCTCTAGTGTTGAATTCCATGCTACCTGCATCCTGTGTCTTCATTTTGGTCTATCCTCTTGAGGGAGCACAACTACTCATAGCCTCCTGACAAAAGGTTCATGAGACCTTACTTGTCTGAAAATGTCATTATTCCATCTGCATGATTGATTGATAGTTTGCTTAGGTATAACATTCTAGGTTGGCAGTAATTTTCCCTCAGAATGTCTCTTTTCTTACTTTTTATTTTGAATTTAATTTTAGACTTTCAGAAATGTTGCAAAAACATTAACATTCTATGTAATGCCTTTACCGAGCTTCCCCTCATGCTAACATCTAACATAGCCATGGTACAATGACAAAAACGAAGACATTAATTTGGATACACTAGTATTAAGTGAATTACAGACTATGGATTTCATCAGTTTTCCCAATAATGTCATTTTATTTTTCCAGGGTCCATTCTAGGATCCCACATTACATCTAGTTGTGGAGTCTACTTAGTCTCTTCCAATCTGGAACAGTTCCTTAGTTTTACTTTGTCTTTCATGATCTTAACAGTTTTGAAGAATAGTGGTCAGTTATTTGGTAGAACATCCCACAATTTATATTTTTCTGATTTCTCATAATTAGACTGAGGTGACGGAATTTTGGCAAGAAATTTTTTTGCAAGAATGCCCTTCTTAGTGCATCCGATCAGGGGTGTGTGAAGGTGGTATAACTTATTACTGACGATGTTAATATTGACCACTTGGCTATATGGCTTGGGCCAGTTTTCTCCACTGTAAGTGGAGGTTTTTCTTTTCATAATTAATAAATATAGTGGTGGGCATAGTTTTTTTTATTATCATTTTACTTTAATTTCATTATAGTTAACATACAATGCTACGTTAGTTTCAGGTGTACAATATAGTGATTCAGCATTTCGTTACATCACCCGGTGCTCATCACAAGTGCACTTCTTAATCCACATCACCTCTTTCACCCATCCCCCTCCCCCACCTTGTAACCATCTGTCTGTTCTTTATAGTTAAGAGTCTGTTTTTTTGGTTTATCTCTCTGTTTTCCCTTTTGTTCATTTGTTTTGTTTCTTAAATTCCACATATGAGTGAAATTATATGGTATTTGTCTTTCTCTGACTGACTTATTTCACTTAGCATTATACTCTCTAGCTCCTTCCATGTTGTTGCAAATGGCAAGATTTCATTCATTTCTCTGAATGATATTCCACCACCTCTTCTTTATCCATTCATTTTTTGATGAACACTTGGACTGCTTCCATTAATTTGGCTATTGTAAACAATGCTGCGATAAACATAGGGGTGCATATATCCTTTCAAATTAGTGTTTTCATATTCTTTGAGTAAATACTCGATAATGTGATTACTGGATCATATGGTGGTTCTTTTTAATTTTTTGAGGAACCTCTGGTGAATATACTTTAAAACTATGCAGATATCCTGTTTATCTTCAAACTTTCACACACTAATTTTAGCCTCAATTGGTGAATCTTGCCTACAACAATTATTACTGTAATGTTAATGGTAATTTTCTGTTTTCCTCCTTTTACATTTGTTAATGGAATTTTTGTAAGGTAGAGCTGTCCCTTCTCTTCCATTTATTTAGTCATCCATTTATTCTTCACATCAGCATGGAATCATAGATATTTATTTTATTCTAAGGGGTATAATCCAGTTTCATTGCTAAAATTGCTCTCGGGCATCTGAGTGGCTTAGTCAGTTAAGCATCTGACTCTCTCCCCTTTCTCTGCCCCTCTCCCTATCTCTCTCTCTCAAAATGAATAAATACACATTTTAATTAATTAATTTAATTGCTCTCAGAACTTTGAAGGCCTTGCTCCATGATTCTTTAAGACTTCAGTAGAGTTATTAAGAAGTTTAATGCTATTCTGGGGCACTGGGGTGGCTCAGTTGGTTAAGCATCTGACTTTGGCTTAGGTCATGATCTCATGGTTTGTGGGTTCAATCCCCGAGTCGGGCTCTGTGCTGACAGCTCAGAACCTGGAGCCTGCTCTGGATTCTGTGTCTCCTTCTCTCTCTACCCCTCCCCCACTCTCACTATGTCTCTCTCTCTCTCAAAAAAAATAAGCATTGGGCACCTGGGTGGCTCAGTCAGTTGAGCGACTGACTTCAGCTCAAGTCATGATCTCATGTGAGTTCGAGCCCCGTGTTGGGCTCTGTGCTGACAGCTCTGAGCCTGGAGCCTGCTTCTAATTCTGTCTCCCTCTCTCTCTGCCCCTCCCCCACTCATGCTCTCTTTTTCTCTCTCTGTCTCAGAAATAAATACAAAAAAATTTTTTTTAAATAAGCATTAAAAAAAATTGTTTTAAAAAGAAGTTTAATGCTATTCTGATTCTCGATCTGTTGTATGTGACCTGTTTTTCTCTTTTAGGATGTTCTGAAATTTCCCAGTATTAAGTTTTTGTATTTATCTTTATAAAATGTATTTGTATTGGGCCCTCTATAGACCCTTTCAAGGTAGAAATTCCTATGTTCTGGGAAATGTTCATGTTTTATTTATCTGATAATTCATCCCCTTCACTTTTTTGTATTTCTGGCATACCCATTATTATGATGCCAAACTTTTGGACTAGTTCTCTAGTGTTCTTATGTTTTAATTTCCTGTTCTATATCCCTTATATTTTATTCTATTTTTTAGGGGATTTTTATTTCTACTTCATCTTCCAACTTTGTGTTAGATTTTTCCATGTAGATTCCAAGAACTCTTTCTTGTTATCTAAATATTTTTTATAGCAATCTTGCCTCATGGGTGTGATATCTTTTCTTATTTCCAAGGACATATATATTTTTAAGTTCATCTTATTTTTAAGAGAGAGAGAAAGAGAGAGTGTGATCGGGGGAGGGACAGAGGGAGAGGGACAGAGAGAATCCCAAACAGGCTCCGCACTGTCAGTGTGGAGCCTTACGCAGGGCTCAATCTCATGAACTGTGAGATCATGAACTGAGCTGAAATCAAGAGTCAGTCACTTAACCAACTGAGCCACCCAGGTGCCCCTACTATTTCTAAGGATATTTATTGTTTGTGGGAAGTTTTCTTTTGTTTCCTGCAGTGATCTCTTTTTCCTGAGTTACTTTTGTTTTGTCTCTCTCTTTCATGTTGGAGGCTCTTTGTCACAAGTTCTGTCAACCTTTATTGTCTGTTTTCATTTGAGTAATGCCTTGCCCAGGACATCCACACTGTGCCAGGCATTATCCATGGCCCTCGTGAAGGGCAAAGTGTGGCTTTACAGTGGACAGATCTAGCAGTCCCTGCCTTCACCAAACTTGGCTTCACCACTAGTAAGATATGCAGATGTTATCTCCTGATGGGATGCAATATGAGGTAGAAAGCTTCACCTATTGGACTTGCCAAAAACACCTTATCTAAATGTATTCAGGCCTTTAGATCTAAATTCCAGTTGACAGGATTTACAAGAGATACAGGGACAGGTTAAATGATACCACAAGGAAACAATCAGGACCCTCCTTCAGTTAAGTGGCCTGGTCCCTTCAAAAAAGGTAACACTGTGGGGCAAATAAAAGGAAGAGGACTGTTCTAGGAAGGAGAATAAAGAGACATAATAACCAAATGCAATGACATTCTAGGAACGATGGGGGAAATTTGAATATGGATTGAATATTAGAATATATTAGGGAATTATTTTAAATTTTCTTAAGCCTGACCATGGATTATGTGTGGATTTTAATTATGTATGATGATGTCCTTATACTGAAATATGCAGGGGTGAAATATCATAATGTCTGCAGCTCATTTACAAATGGTTCAGAGAAACAACGTATGTACACACTTCTACCTAAAGATACAGATAAAGCAAAGGGGCACTTGGGTGGCTCAGTCACTTAAGTGTCTGACTTCAGCTCAGGTCATGATCTCATGGTTCATGAGTTCAAGCCCTGCATCGGGCTCTGCACTGGTGTCGTGGAGCCTGCTTGGGATTCTCTCTCTCCCTGTCTCTCTCTGCCCCATCCACTGCTCATGCTCTCTCTCTCTCTCAAACATGAATAAACATTTATTAAAAAAAATAAAGATAAAGCAAATATGTTAAGATGCTAACTATTGTAGAACTTAAGAGGTAGGGTATATGGGTGTTCATTATATTTGGAATTTGTTCACCTTTTCCCATAATAAAAATGGAGGTGGAAAAAAAAGAAGAAGATACCAAAAAGCTGCTAGAAGCTTGTGCGAACCCTGGGTCTATGGGCAGGGCCCATCATTTGGTGAGCCCACTGTTTCATCAGAGGACCTTCAAATGTCAATGTCATGTTCCTTCTCTCTAGTTCTGTCTAGAACTCCTACAGAGCCCCCAGTCCCTGCCTGGGGTATGTAAACCTCACTGCCAGCACACGGGAATTAAATGGGGAAGGGATCTGCGCAGTCTCACCAGTCAATTCACAATCTTTCACTGAATTCTCCTGTTTTCATAGGTGTCTCACACCATCCTCAACTGGGTAATGCCTCCAGAAAATAAACCAACGGCATCCTACCAGGGAGCACAGGGACAGTTGCCTGGCGTGAGTAAAATAGTGAAGGAGTCTAAGGGTCTGTCTCTGCATATGGGCTTCCCAGCAATTCCATTTTCAGCCCCGTTTTGAAGCTCCCTGGTATTTCAGGTCTGGAGATCGCTTGGGGTTTGGTGCAGCTAATCACTTGCTAATCACTGTGAGGCTATAGAGCATGGTCTCTGGGCCACACCTCTGCAGCTTCTGCTGTGTGACCTGGGCAAGTTATCTAACCGGTCTGTGCTTCATCTCCAAAATCAGGGCACAAATTCTAGCATTGTTGGGGGATTATATGACTTAATGCACCTTCAACACTTAGACTAGAGCTTAGCACAGAGGAAGTCCTTTGAGCTACACACACACCCCCGAAAGCCCAGCCAACTTAGGTTTCCACTTTGTCTGGTCTATGAGATCACTTTCCATCTTCCATAATAGTATTGCTATCTCAAGCCTGCTACCCTCTCTTCCGTTTTCTTTGTCCTTGTGGGGTTTGGCCTTTTTTTTTTTTTTTTCTTTTTTTTTAATCCCTTTGCCCTCCTGCTGATGAGGTTTGGGCAGATAGTAGAGTTACATGTATGTTGTATTTCAAAACCTTAAACCGCAAGTCTCCACAGCTTTCTTTCTTTGTCCCTGCTAATGACCCCCTTCAGGTAGTATATTAATCATATTCTAGGCTGAATTTGCTGGAGTGTTTCAAGCAGAGCCTGGGGAGTGAGTGTCCAGGCTTTTCAATCAGGTCTGGAACTAGCTCTTAATGTTAATCTAGAAAATGGCTGAGAAGTGCCCCAAGATGAATCTACTGGTTGAACTCCCTTCTGAAATCTGAGTCATCACCACTGGCTGAGGGGAAGGAAGGGCTCGTGGCATGACAGGCCACCTCAAAGCTTGTGTAAGAACCTTGTGACCCACGGCTGTGTTAGAACAAAAACAACCAGCGGTCTTCTCACCCCCGCAGCCCAGAGCTCTTGATTCCTAGGGATCATCTGATCCCTGGAGAACTTAATCTTATCCCTAAGTGGTAGAAGGGTGGATCTTTGTGAATGTCTTACTTGAAGAGTTTCGAATGCTGGTTTAAAAGAATGAACTCCCTCCCCAGCTAAGATCAGGCCCATGGAATTCTGTGAGCTTCAGTTCTTCCTCCTGGGTCATGGTGTTGGCTGCACTTGGAGAAGCCCTGCTCAAAGTGCAGGATACAACTGAGGAAAAAGTGGCTTTTCCAATTAAAGAATGACGCTAGCTTCTGGCTACTTGTCTCTTTTACTTTAGCACACTCTACTGACAGAAGTAAAAGCGTTTGGACTACTTATTTTCCATTTTCCATCCCCCACCCTTGTCTACTCTGCTCTACACCCTGGGAGGCCAACCTCTGATGGAGAGCATGGGAGGGTGGGAGGAAGGAGAATCCAGATTGTTAATCCCCTGCTCACTCCCCATTCCAGAGGGATGTTCCCAGGCTAACCAGTCAGCTCTTCACTCCTGGGCTCAGGGCCATCTTTTCTAAGTAAGAAAAGGTGAGAAGGTGGCAGTCCCACGCACCCAGACCTTCCCTCAGGGGCCTTCTTTCTGCACACAGTAGGTCCTTGCTGCGGGAACAATGAGAGGCATGTGGCCCACATTCACATGGCCTCAAGCAAAGTTGTGAAGTTCTAGCTTTTTCCTTTCTGGGAGCACTTCTTATGTTTTTCAACTGTTCTCAACTTTAAGCTTTGCTTTCTTAGCAAAACCTCTCCTGCAAAGATCTTGAGAATTCATTCCCATTAAAGTGCAGATAACTAACTATCCTTGCTGCCCTTCTCCTGGTAAATTTTCTTTTAAAAACTAAGTCCAAAGGATGAACCTGTAAACGTAGAATTTCAAAGACTAGTGGAATTGAGTGTGGGATTCAATTTCCAGTCTTCTGAAATCATTCCTATGCATTCAACCTACTAGCCTTTATAAGAGGAGGGTGCATTTAAATGTGGTGAACAAAGCATAATGCATAAACTTGTCCAATAACTATGTTGTACACCTGAAAAAATGTAGCATTGTGTGTCAGCTATACTCAAGTAATAAAAAAATAAAGTGCATGGAGGAGATACTAATTCTAGGCTTCCAGTGCTCATAGTGAAAGTGCTCTGGGCCAGGAAGGGGCAGAAGAGAAGCACTGAAATAGAGATGTTAGTAGATGTGGTAAGAAGGCAGATGGAGGCTAAGTGTCCAGAGTTTCAGAATTCAGAAGAGCTATCTTGCTGTCTTTTGACCTCAGTCCCATTCCTTCCCCCACCCCCCAGCCACTCTCTCACCAGCAGTGACACCCTCTTTACTCCAGAACAAGTCTGGGTCTGGAAAATCCTAAGGGTGGCAGAAGGGATCTGCAATAAAAGTCTGGGCCCCCAGAACTCTGTGTTTCATATGCATTTTAGCATGACTTCATTGTTGTCCCACATCGAAAGCTAGACTACATGTTAGAGGGCAGGGACCACGTGTCTCCTTCGTCCTGTAGCTCTTGTACATAGTTCAGTGCTTTGCACATAGTGGGTGCTCAAGAGATGCGAGTTGACTACATGGACGCATTACCACACTGAATTCTCACAAGAACTTTGTGAGGTACCCCCTGTTATCATTCCCATTCTGTAGATGAGGCAGCTGGAACTTCATCGGGTTAAAAAATCTGCCCCAGGTTACGCAGTTGGTGAGGCACAGAGCTGGTGTACTAGTCAGTTCTGACTGACTTTATGGCCAGACTCCAAGCCAGCGCACTTGACTGCATTTAGACAATACCGATTTGAGCAAAGTTGGGGGGGGGAGGGCGCGGTGCTGTAGCCCCATCTTGGTAGTGATTCTCTCATGGAAGAATTTTGGTAACCCTGAAAATCTTTATGTACATTTCTTTATATTCTTTATATTTTCCCTCCTGGTTAGGTTAACATTTAATGAAGTTTGTGGAATTCAAAAAGGTAGGTAAAAATGGCAAAATGACATAGTGTCAATGTTCATAATCTGGAGATAATTTATAATCATGATGCCTCCTTTTATTTGAAGAATTGGAAATGCTTTTATGAGAATTAATTTGTTTAGATTTGTGATTTCGTGCTTGAAGTAGGTTGCAAAAATATCCACATGGATGTTTCCAGGCTCCAAATTGTGGCGGGGGTGGGAGGAGGGGGGTCAGGGGAGGGAGAAGGATTCATTATGAGGTCCTAGCTTGAAATCTGAGGCAGAACAATGCCATTTCTTCATGGAAAAGTTTTAAATACTTATGCTCTGTAGCTACATAGCCAAATTTCCTTGGGGGTGAATGTGTCAGAGGAGTGGAAATCAAGACAATGAGGTAAAAATGAAAGACTCCTTTTTTTTCCTTTCTAAAATTATTTTGTTTTTCCTCAGCTGCTGCTTTTACGAGCCGTGTGGGAAAGGGATGCAGGGGTCACGCCTCACCACACCAAGAAATCCTTCTCTCAGTAAGTTGAAGGCAGTCACAGGTTTCCATGATCTTGTGAGAGGAGAATGCCATGGGTCATACTGAACTCATGTTCCTCGTTCCTGACTAAGTGTCCTCTAGAAACCTTCTAGCATGCATTCCGGTTGATTACCCCTTACCAATGTTATTGTACTCATCATGGGTGCAACCAGAAGTTCACAGAGCCAAACCAATGGGAGCTGTTGGGGAAATATAATTAAAATCAAATCTCCTGCCAACCCAGAAAACCTCTCCACAAAGGTAGTAGAGAAAGAAAACAGTTTCCTTTTTTAAAAAAAGGTTTTTTTAATGTTTATTTTTGAGAGAGAGAGACAGACAGACAGAATGCGAGTGGTGGAGGGGGTAGAGAGAGAGGGAGACACAGAATCTGAAGCAGGCTCCAGGCTCTGAACTGTCAGCACAGAGCCCGACGCGGGGCTGGAACTCATGGACTGCAAGACCATGGCCTGAGGAGAAGTCAGATGCTTAACCAACTGAGCCACCCGGGCACCCCAAGAAAACAGTTTTCTTACTGAATAAGCATTCAACCAGAATGTGATGTGCATCATAGGCAATTGGCTAGAGATTGCAAAGACAAGAAGGAATCTCACTCTTTTAGACGGCTAGGCAGTCACACAACCTATTACCGACATAATAACCAGTCCTCAAGTTAGAGGACTTAACAGCACCATTTGTCACTCAAGGTTCATCCTAGATTTACCTGGTAATTGGGGTCACCATCTGTTAGGTAATTGGCTTTAACCTAAAGAGAAACAAACTTCTCAGATCTTTATGACAGGAGGTGGTTTTGCAACTTGGAGGGAGGCACCTGCCCAGTTAGGCTCCTACCCTCCTACAGAGACTGAGAGATAGGCCCCATCTCCCTTGATGATGACATTTCAAAGGGATTGGTCCCAGATCATGGAGAAAGACGTTCCTGAGTCCTAAAGCTGGCAACAGCCTTAGCTTTTTAAAAGGATTTACATACATTTCACAGGGTACCTGGGTGGCTCAGTCAGTTAAGCGTCTGATCAGGTCATGATCTCGTGGGTTCAAACCCCGTGTCGGGCTTTGTGCTGACAGCTCAGAGCCTGGAGCCTGCTTTGGATTCTGTGTCTCCCTCTCTCTCTCTGCCCCTCCCCTGTTCCCGCTCTCTCTCTCGCTCTCAAAAATAAATAAACATTAATAAAAAATTTTGAAAAGGATTTACATACATTTCAAAGAGATGGAGGAAAGAACTTACAAATTGTCTGAAGTAAATGCTCTAAGAAAAGGGATGCAGGGAGACATCTCTTATTTTCAACAGGGACAGTTAAGCTTCCTATTTTGAATTTGTATTTGCCCTCACAGGCAGCATAGGTTGGCCTCTCTACCTCCTGTTCATTCAGGGACTCTCCCATCTTGTGCCAGGCTCTGCAGAAAGAGGTACATGCTCATCATTCATAGCTCATTCATAGCTCATCATTGCTTTTTGACTTCCATCTGTCTGAAGGCTGGGCCTGGGGCTTCTGGAAGGGAGTGCCCCACCCCCATTCTCCACTCACTCTGCCAAGTTGTGTCATTTTGGTTCTGAGGAAGATGCAAGTCTTGTGTGAGGGGACTTCACCACCCCACCTGAGGTTGGGGCAGGGACACTTGAAGTGTCGATGTGTGTTTTAAATCCTTGAGGACAAGAAGGAAAGACAGGGTCCTGGATCACCCACATGCGGGGCATGGGTGCCTGGTCCACACAGAGGGACACAACTACCCCACCTCAGCAGTAGGAGGCACATGTTGTAGACCAGTGAGGACGGACCACTGAAAACCACAACGTAGCAGAACCGAGTCAAAACCAAACCCTGCAGCTCACTTGGCAAAGGATGGATTCTGACGAAGGGAGGAAGGAGAAAACCCTTCCAAATCAGTGAGCCAGAAAGGGAGAAACTCAGCCTCACGTTCAGATGGGTAAGCAGCTCTCCAAACTAGAACAGTTCTCCCTGTACACAGTGTTACAGAAAGAGAAAGACCAGAGTCATTTTAATATAAGAAAATAGACACCTGCTGTTCTGCATGTAGAGCTACATCCGCTGGCACACGTTCCTGCTCCTTCCCTCGCTCTTGGGGACTAGTGGGAGGCTGACGGATCTGAAAGGTGTGGGGCAATTGGAACAGGCCAAACACCTCTCAGGTAAGGACAGCACCATTCAAAACAAAACAAAACATATATATGTATATATATATACACATGTGTGTGTGTGTGTGTGTGTGTGTGTGTGTGTATGTGTATATATATATATAAAATATATATATGTAATGAATATGTATGTGTATCTCTGAGCAGAAGAGCAGGAGGGAAAACCTTCCACCTGCCCCCCTGCCTCCCGCTTCTGTGGCCCTGGAGGGCGCTGGCCTGTCTCAGGTGGGGAAGCAAGGGCTGAGGCTCCCCTCCTGACTACTGACTGACCTCCTTTTCAGTTGCCAGTAAGAAAGGGAGTGTGATTCCCAGTAGTAAGGGCTCTCCTGGACCTAGTGTCACTTTTGCTTCTGGACAGGCAAGACTATCTCCCCCATGGTCCTCAGGGAAGGCCCTGAGAAAGGATGGAGTCCCACCCTCCCTCCAGCACCACCAGTGTTAACAAGTGGAAGCAGAAAGAAGGATGGGCGCCCCCTGGCACCCTCCTTTCAGGCACTGGCTCTGGGCGCCATGGCTGCTCTCAACGGCTGCCTTCGGGGGCTTGGCCTCTCCTGAGGTCCCCTAGCACACCCTGCTACGTCCTCACTTAGCCTTCTCTCTCCTGCTAGGACTAAAATGCAGGTGGTTCTGAGCATGACATGTTCCAGAAACAGCACAGATGACTTTTTCCTGTTGTTTGTACTACAGAGGATGCCTGACGTGCAGGTTTGTCCTGGCGTTTTGGCTCCCGAGCTGACGAACCTCCTGGAGCTCTCATTTTGGGGATTTCATTCTGGACAGTTCAGAGGGCCTGAGGACTCCCTGCCAGCTCATCCAGTTCAGTAGCTTCAGTCAGCTATTCATTTCTCACCCAGATGCTTAATGAGCAGCCCTCAGTACCTAATATCGTTACAGGCTTCCAAGAGGATCAAAGGCTGTAAGGCATCCCCTGATCTCTAGGAACTTAGACCATACTTGTGGAGGCCACATGCCCACACATGGAACAGCCCCACTTCAGGCACTGAGAAGGGGGTCAGCACCATGAGAGTTCAGGAAGGGGGGTGAACATGGGCTGAGGTATCCAGGCAGAGCTTCCTGCAGAGGTGGGACCTGAGGGTCCTCAAAATCATGGGCAAGGTTCAAACAGGAAGACATCCTATGCCTAAAAAACAGCAGGGGTTTGGGAGGCTTCCCTAAGGTTGTGTGACCCTGGAGGACCCTGCCACGCTAGCATCCCTCATGTAAGTACAAGGACCGCCCGTTGACACGGAAACTTGAAGGGCTGGAGAACATGCACAGAGGGGCATTGGAAAGCCAAGGAAGGTGCTGCGGGACCTTGTGTCCTGTGGGATTCCCATGCTCACGTGAGGCGAACGTCTCAGAAGCTGGTGAGGTAGAAGGCTGGCAGAACTGCCCTTGCTCTCTGAGGCTCTCAACCTCACCTTCCAGCCAGAGGATTGTATAGTGAACATTCCAGAACTCACCTGCTGGGTAATCGTCTGTGACATTCCTTCCTTCCAAGCAGAGACCAGCAGGGAGTTACGGTCAACGCTACCTGGGCATGGTTCTTAACAATATTTTGCTTTGTTATCCTTCTTCCCAAATCTTATCCAAGGTGGGGTGATGAGAGGAGTTCTCCTGGGGCTTGTTAAGAGCACATCTGCCTTCAAGGATTTGGGACTGTCAGCATGTACCACCTGCTGGCCCCTTGTCCACTCTTTTTGATCTAAGCAGGGAACATACACTTGGAGCTGGACAAGAGCATGGTGCGTCCTGGTGTCAGAAAGGAGACTGGCGATTGTCGAGAGAAGAGAGACAAATGCCATAGTCTGATGGCCGCTGTGGTGACGGGATGTCTGCACCAGCAGGGCCAAGCGTGTGCGTGTCAGGCAAAAGAACCCCGGTCTCCCTCTGTAACTTGCCTTCCTGCCTCAGGATCCTGTCTCCACCCAAAGTCAGCTACCCAAGCTATTTTCCTCAGTACAGATCTCCCTGCCATATATCAAAACAGTTCAAGAGACAGTTCATGGCTGATGGACACTTGTCCATTACAGAGATACAGAAATGTTGGGTAAACTATTACCAAAACCATTGTATTTTATTTTTTTTTTTTTAAGTTTTTTTTTTATTTTTTTTTTTTTTATTTTTGAGACAGAGAGAGACAGAGCATGAGCAGGGAAGGAGCAGAGAGAGAGAGAGAGACAGAATCGGAAGCAGACTCCAGGCTCTGAGCCATCAGCACAGAGCCCGATGTGGGGCTCGAACTCACAGACTGTGAGATCATGACCTGAGCCGAAGTCGGATGCTCAACCGACTGAGCCACCCAGGCGCCCCAAAACCATTGTATTTTTTTTTTTCAACGTTTTTTATTTATTTTTGGGACAGAGAGAGACAGAGCATGAACGGGGGAGGGGCAGAGAGAGAGGGAGACACAGAATCCGAAACAGACTCCAGGCTCCGAGCCATCAGCCCAGAGCCTGACGCGGGGCTCGAACTCACATACCGCGAGATCGTGACCTGGCTGAAGTCGGACGCTCAACCGACTGCGCCACCCAGGCGCCCCAAAACCATTGTATTTTAACACACACTGTCCTTGAACAAAAGAAGGGATATCCTCAAGTGGCAGAAATGAAGACAAATCACAGCCAAAGCAGTTAAGTGTAAGCTGGGAGCCTGGAGTCCCTGGAGATATGAAGGAAGCCAAGTTTAGGCTCTAGGAACTGGGCTAGTTGTAACACCTACATGGGAACAGGAGGTATGGCCTTAGGCTTGCTTGGAAAAGAGAAAATGTTGATCTGAGCTCAGTAGAAAAGCAAGATTATCAAAGAGACACCCCTTCCTTAAAAGGAGATTGGGAAATGCTACCCACTAAAAGAAGTATGAGGAAGCAAATGATCTATCTTGGGACAGGAGTACAAAAAAAAAAGAGAAAGAAAGAAAGAAAGAAAGAAAGAAAGAAAGAAAGAAAGAAAGAAAGAAAGAAAGAGAAAGAAAGAAGAAAAGAAAGAAAAAGAGGGGCGCCTGGGTGGCTCAGTCGGTTGAATGGTTGAATGTCTGACTTCGGCTCAGGTCATGATCTCGCAGTTCATGAGTTTGAGCCCCACGTCCAGCTCTGTGCTGACAGCTTGGAGCCTGGAGCCTGCTTTGGATTCTTTGTCTCCCTCTCTCTCTGCCCCTTCCCCATTTATGTTCTGTCTGTCTGTCTCTCTCTCTCTCTCTCTCTCAAAAATAAATAAACATTAAAAAAATTTTTTAAAAAAAGAAAGAAAAAGAAGAGAGAAAGAAGAAAGAAGGAAAGAGTCACCTGTCAGAAATTGAATCACTAGGGCCTATGCCATGCATGGGCACAGAATCCAGATCGATGCCACCCATGAGGCCCATGGGCCCCGAAGCAGAGAAACTAACATAATGTTTGATCTAAAACAGGTGAAACCTCCAGGAGCCTAGTAGATACTAAGGTGAAACCACTCTGTGTAGAAACACTGTCACAACCCAGGGCACATGGGAGTCACACAGGAAAAACAAATCCTCCCGAAGATGAGCTCACAATACAAAGTGACAAATCACATGAGGAAAGGAGGCTCTGTGCGTGGGAACCAGCAATTGCATCCAGCAGGGCATTCACCATCTCAAGGACTGTAGGTCATAGAACCATCTGGAAGAAACTATAAACACATCCACACCCAGCGCTTCAAGAGCAGAACCCAGCAGTTCTGGCCCCATCCCAACTTGTTCCTCTTGTGTCCATCTTCTCAGATCATTCGGATCCCTCCTGTCCCATACACTCAAAATCTTGAGCCGTTTTCAAATTCTTCTTCTCTCAGCTTTTACCCTTAAAACTGGCTTTCAATTTCCCATCTCTTTCCCTCCTCTCCAGTGTTACTGTGAAGGCCACCTAGCGGGTCTTCCTGCCTGCCTGCCTCCAGTGTCTCCCTTCTGTTTATTCCACCGTCGCACTGCCACTAAGTTATCTTCCTAAATGGCAAGTCCAGCGGTTTCACTTCCCTGAGCCAGATTACAAAAGTCCAGACCTTCCCCAACTTGGACTTGAGTTCTTTCCAGTTTTGTTTCCTATTATAATACACCCACCCCTCACCCCAGCCTCCTGCTGGGGCCACTCCAGCTTACTTGTTCTTCCTTCACTCCCCCTTACGCCTCCAAGCAGCCTCCTCCCTTTGACTAGGCTGCTCCTCTCGTAAATCTGCTGAAGGTCAACCTTGGCTTAAACCTTCTAGAAACATGTCCTGGAAGAATACAAGTATCATTTGGGCTAGACTTATCTGGTTTCAAATTCCAGATCTGTCACTTAATAGCTCTGTGCCTCAAGCAAGTCGCAACCTCTCCCAACCTCAGTCTCTAATTATGCCAAATGAGAATGATTCCTACTTTGCAGAGTTGAGAGAATGTCAGATAATCTATGGAAAGCCCCGAGCACAGAACTTGGCCCCAGTGAGTGCTCAATCAACAGTTGCTGAATTGAGACTCTATCTGCATTTTTATGGGAGTTTTGTCTTATTGCTTTCTTAGCCAGAGCTCCATGAGGGCCAAGGCCTTGTCCAATCTGTCTTTGCATCTTTGCACTTTCCTGTGTCTGACACAGGAAAACCGTCTACTGACAAGTACTGGAAAGAACTCGGCATGACTAACCTGATGTTAGAAGGGAAGAATTTGAGTAGGAGGACCGGGTGGATCTCAGATGTTGGAGAGGTATTGAGGGCCCATTTATACTGCGTCACTCCAGACAGGGAGCTATAAGGAGCATAGTTGTAGCCCAGGGTAGCTCCAACACGTAGAGCTGTTTAACATGAGAGCACGTGTCAAATATAAGCTGCTGGCCATTAAAAACTCAGATTATAGGGGTGCCTGGGTGGCTCAGGCGGTTAAGCGTCCGACTTCAGCTCAGGTCATGATCTCACGGTTTGTGAGTTTGAGCCCCATGTCTGGCTCTGTGATGACAGCTTAGAGCCTGAAGCCTGCTTTGGTTTCTTTTTTTTTTTTTTTTTTTAATGTTTATTTATTTTTGAGACAGAGAGAGACAGAGCATGAATGGGGGAGGGTCAGAGAGAGGGAGACACAGAATTGAAACAGGCTCCGGGCTCTGAGCTGTCAGCACAGGGGCCCGATGCGGGGCTCGAACTCACGGACCGTGAGATTGTGACCTGAGCGAAGTCGGCGCTCAACCGACTGAGCCACCCGGGCGCCCCCTGCTTTGGTTTCTATGTCTCCCTCTCTCTCTCTCTGCCCTCCCCTTCTTACGCTCTGTCTCTCTCTCTCTCAAAAAATAATAAATAAAACCCTCAGATTATAGAAACTATTCCTGGGTTGGATGATGGATAAGACCAGGTCAGTGATTCTTAACTTTTACGAGTCACAAAATGGATCTTCTTCCCCACCCTACCCCCAAAACAGGTTCCAAGCATAATATTTTGCAAATAATTTCAGGAGCTTTGTGGTTCCTAGGTTAAGATCACCTGAAAACCCTTGTAGCATGCTGTGTTCAACTTTCTTTTTTACTATTAATAATGAGAAAGAAGCATTTCTGTTGCATGTGTTTTCAAAATTCACACTTGACATCTAAAGGGCCTGGCTCATAACTAAAAACTCAGTGCCTTTTGTCCAAATTCAATATTCTATACATTTTTTAAAATTAAATGAATGAATTAATGAAATCTTTGATTGATCTTTAAGGGAAAATGTGTGCTGTAAGAAGAAAAGAAGGAAAAAAAAGACAAAAATGAAACGCTTTAGACAAAGACCAATATAGGATGATAAAAGGTAGAGAAGAGGGGTGCATGGGTGGCTCAGTCGGTTAAGTGACTGACTCCTGATTTTGGTTCAGATCATGATCTCATGGTTTGTGGGTTTGAACCCTGTGTCAGTCTCCACACTGACAGTGTGGAGCCTGCTTAGGATTCTGTCTCTCCTTCTCTCTCTGCCTCTCCTTTGCCCTCTCTCTCTCTCTCTCTCTCTCTCTCAAAATAAATAAATAAACTTAAAAAAAAAAAAGGTAGAGAAGAATTAATCAGCGTCAGAGAAAAGGATAAATTTTGGAAGGTCTTAACTCCAGCCTCTTGCCCAGGGCTCAGTGCCCCTGTGAACTTCTAAACCCAAGACTCTGTGGGGGCAGAGTCGCCTACTCAATTCTGCTGGTCCTGGCTGCTGGCACTCAGAGTGATCTCGGCATATACCCAGAGGCTCCCAGGGAAAAATCACTCATAAGATTGTGACCATGTCCAGAAGATATTCTAATCTGATTTTGAAACCTCATTCCCTCTGTGAATTTAGATCTTAATTACCATGCAACCATTCATTGTTCTATTGTTACAATTGCTCGTTTCACCCTTGGTCATGAGTTATTAAATGAAGTGTGTGGAGGCATTTTTTGCCCCTTAGGGTATTGTTATTCAAAGAAGAGTTGATTTTCTTATTTTTTCTTTGTAATTAAAAAAAATTTTTAATGTTTATTTTTGAGGCGAGTATGAGCAGGGGAGGGGCAGAGAGAGGGAGAAACAGAATCTGAAGCAGCGTCCGGGCTCTGAGCTGTCAGCACGGAGCCTGACATGGGGCTTGAACCCACAAACCATGAGATCATGACCTGAGCTGAAGTTGGACGCTCAACCAACTGAGCCACCCAGGTGCCCCATAGTTGATTTTCAACATAAACACTAGTGACAACAAGCTTCAAGAGGAAAATATCCTGTCCAAGCACAGAAGGACTTCTCGTCTGATAAACTGAGCTTAAGATTCTTAAGGCCCAGCTGATTCTTTCAGGTCGTATCAGCAAAGATATGCTGCTGTGCCCGGATCGCGTCTTCCTGTTCTCCCCACTCCCTGCCCCGCCTGTGCTCACGTAGACACGCAGTGGCTGCGGGATTTCAGGAGGCTCCTCAGGCTCTGTAGGGCCTCTGGCAGCCCAGCGCCAGTGAGGGCACTGCAGGCCCGAAGCTCCCAGCTGCGGTCCTGGAACCTCTCCAGGCCCAGCCTCTCTCGGATCTCCGGCAGCGGCAGGGCATCTGGCGCCTCCTGCTTGTTGGCCAGCACCAAGAAAGGGACGCTGGCCATGTGTGGGTCGTCCAGGACTTCCATGAGCTCAGCCACTGCCTCGGGTAAGCGGGCTTCATCGGTGCTATCCAGCACATACACGAGGACATCCGTGCCTTCCAGGTGGTCCTTCCAGCTGGCCCGGAGCTGGGTCTGCCCCCCCACATCCCAGAGAGTCAGAGACACGTGCCCCGGTGCTTCCAGAGGCTCCACATTGAAACCAACAGTGGGCAGGGTCTCCACCATCTGGTGGCCCTTCAGTTTGTACAGGAGCGTGGTCTTGCCTGCTGAGTCGAGGCCTATCATCACCACCTGGGCCTCTGCCTTGTGATCTCGGGAATTCACAGAACCCATGGTGGCCACTGCTAACCCCTAGGGGAGAAAGGCCAGGTGCGCACATAAGCCATTCTTTTCTGAGGGAACACACATGCATCCAGGCAAATGGAAGAAGAGGCTCTACTCCCAAAGTAGGAAGTGTTTATACAAGGTCAGGTTTCAAACACAGGCCTGGGCTCTGCAAGGGCCAGGAAGTAAGGGCATATGAGTCACCATGAGCTGACCTATCTCGGGAAGGTGGGGAGGGAGCTGAGTCAAAGAGGGTAGGGCCCCCTGGAAGACTCCGAATGCGGGCTCACTTTCCTTGGTAGTTAAAGCAAAGAGGCAAAAGAAGTTCTAGTTGGACATAACCTAGTTCAATAGAAATGACCAAAAGATGGCTTCAGCTCTTGCTCGTCTGTGGCTTCCAGGCTCTATTTTCCTCCTGTAAGCCTAAACCCTGAAACGGAAGCTAGCTTGAGTTCAGTGCACGCAGTGAAGAGTCCAATCGGCTCATATAAGCTTCTGCCTCTGGAACTCTCCTCAGGACCAGCACCGTGTCCGGTAAACAGTGGCTATTTATAAATACTGTCGCCTGGGGACAAATTTACAAGTTGGGGCAAAGTGGTTTCCTCCATTGCCTCATCAAGGTAAATTACCTCTAGAGCACGACTCACGTTCCTCAAGAATCCGTTTCTAAAACCAAGACCTGTTCCCGACTTAGGGGAAACCTGGCTGGGACAGGGGAAGGGACATCTGTCCCCCAGGGGTATATTCGGGCTGCCCCTTCAGGAAAATAAGACAGGTTCTGTTCCTTCCTTATGCCGGGGTGGGGGGTGGGGGGTACGAGGAAAATGAAAGTTACCTCTGTTACTAGACTGTGGCTGAAAAAGCTCCTCCTCTGTGGCCGTCTGCCCGCATCCAGCTGCAGCTGCTCTGTCCTCGTCCTGTTGTGTCCCAAGAGTGAGATGTGAAGGAAATGCAGTGACCGTTGCTGGTTCTCCTTTCCCACTTCCTTTCCCAGGTGGTCGGGGGCGGGGCAGGCTCATCAGCCCCTCCCTTAGTCCCCCCTGGACTCCCCTGGCGGTCCTGCTGGGGACGTGCCACAGAGATGTCCCCAGTCCCTCAGCTCTTGATAGAGCAAAGTCTAACACCAACCCCGTTTCTTAGCTCAGAACACATGCCTTGATGTTTTTTCTGGAGCCTGGAGATTCTTTTTTTTTTTTTTTTTTTTTAACCATTTATTTATTTTTGAGAGAGAGAGAGAGAGACAGAGCACGAGTGCTGGAGGGGCAGAGAGAGAGGGAGACACAGAATTGAAGCAGGCTCCAGGCTCTGAACTGTCAGCACAGAGCCCCATGCGGGGCTGGAACTCGAGAACAGCCAGATCATGAACTGAGCGGAAGTCAGAGACTTAACCGACTGAGCCACCCAGGCGCCCCTGGAAAACATAATTTTTAAAACACTGGCCAATCAGAAGCCATTGATTCTTTCTGTAACTCTCTAATTTGCATCTGCAGTTGCAGTGCTCTGGCTCTTGTAACAGGTAGCATTTGTGCTTTCTGCCTTCCCACGCGTTTCATTAAAGTCAAGAAGCAAATTAGGAGCTATGACTCTCCCATTTTACAAATAAAGAACAAGGCTCAGAGTAAATGATTTACTTGAGATCTTGCTGGGATTTATTCATCTCTTCTTTCATGGTGCCTGCTACCCACTGAGAAAGTGCTTTGCAAAGAGCAAACATCCTGTTGTAATTGTAGGGTATTTTAACAGGAGGAAGTGGTTAGGAAAAGTCAGAAAGACGGAGTGTATTATGTACACCACTGTGTTATTTGTTATCGACGTGACTGTTGTTTAGTTCTTTGGGGTGCCTGTGGCTGTAAGCTATAGTCACTTTGCAGCCAGCCTGGGCAAGTGGAAATGTATAGCCAAGGATCAGGGTGGGGGTCAGCAGATAGCAAATTACTAAGAGGTTCTGGGGAGATTCTGGCTAAGCTGACCTAACAGGATTCTTGCTGAAGTCATGCCACGTGACCAGACGTCACGTGGGCGGGGCATGAGGAACCCGATCAGATATTGAGGGGATTAGATATGGAGGGCAGGGCATTCTGGTGAACACTTAGGAGGGTTGTTGCTAAAACTGGATTTTACAAGGAAATAAATGTACAGATGGGCCGAGAAGAAGTTTCAGAAGCCTGACTAAAGTTTGGTCAAGCAAAGAATCTTTGTCGTTATGCCGAAGCAGGCTCAAAGCATTAAAGACCTGTGTGAAAGAAGGCTTGTTTGTCTTATCCTGGTGGAGGGCGATTAGATCAAGCTGAGACTTAGTCCTGTCCAGCTGATGAATCCTTGGGGAACCTGCCAGGATTTGATTTGCAGGAGGATTGGAATGGGCAGATGATAAGGACACAGGGGCTAACGTTAAGGTGTGCCTGGGGCTTGGGAGCAAAGGGAGCAACATTGCCTTCACTCTGACCCCAGTTCCTTCTGTGTGGTCCTGGGGAGGGAGGAGAGGTGGACAGAAGCTGAAGAAGCCATTGATTTGCGAAGAAAGGTTGGACTAGGTACTGTTAGGTTTCCTTCAGCTCAAATATCTTATGGATACAATGGAATTTTTTTTAAGTTTATTTATTTATTTTGAGAGAGAGAACAAGCTGGGGGGGGGGGGGGGGGCGGGCAGAGGACCCAAAGCAGCTCTGTGCTACAGTAGAGAGCCCGATGTGGGCTTGAATTCGCAAACTGTGAGATCATGACCTGAGCCGAAGTCGGTCACTTAACTGACTGAGCCACCTAGGCGCCCCAGTATAATGGAATTTTTATTGAGCAGCTATAAGCAAAGCTCTGTATAGTCTATCACATGAGTGAAAAAAACAAAAACAAAAAACTTTTCAAAGTGCAACTGCATGCCATATGAATGGGAGAAATCAGCATCACTCTTGTATATGAAGACTAGGGCACCATATATCAGAATTAGATATAGGATACATTGCAGACTCTTAAACTGTCTTTATTTTGCATTTTGAGTTGTACTTAGAATTATTATCACTTTTAGTGGCCTGTGAGTGTTTTACATTTACAGCACAACAAATCTCCCCTTTCTGCCATTCCTAGTTTCCATTTTATTGGTGAAACCATCTCTTTATAACCAAATGAGGAAACTGGCAAAGTTAGAGGAACTTCTGTGCCTCTCTCTTTGCTCTGTCTCCCTCCCAACAGAAACAGTATCTTGACAATCTCTCTCTCTCTCTCTAAAAACAAAACAAAACAAAAACAAAAAAATAGGAAAAGGAAATAGCAGTGGGTGATCTACTCTCTAAAATAGTGAGTGTGAGAAAGATCTAAAGGATGTGGGGAGCCTGGGTGGCTCAGTTGGTTAAGCATCTGACATCAGTCATGATCTCGTGGCTTGTGGATTTGAGCTCTGCATCGGGCTTTGTGCTAACGGTGTGGAGCCTGCTTGGGATTCTCTCTCTTCCTCTCTCTCTGACCCTCTCCCTCTCATGCTCTGTCTCTCAAAATAAATAAACTTAAAAAAAAAAAAAAAGTCTAAAGGGTATTAGACTTGCACTGAAGCAGCTTCAACTTCTGCTTCTACATATTTGCAGGAAATTTCCTGACACTAAAAGGGAAAACAAAACAAAACAGTGGCCAGGGACTGTCTCTTGAAAATGTGCAGGAAGGACAATGTGGAGGCCAAGACAAAAGTGTGATGTGCTCCAGCCGCGCCTCAGAACAGGAGCTGATGACAGGGAGCTGTTGCTTTTTATCTTCCAAGGTTGTTTCAATATGCAAAGTTGGTCTTCAGTAGCAGCTGCTATTCAATCAGCCACATTTCCTGAACTGGATAGTGTATTTTTAGTTGGCAGGGGGAAAAACAAACAAAAACAAACTTGATTAGAAAGGAGGTTGGAAGGTCGCTTAGTAGCTAGAAACTCAAATCAGCACTTAGGACTTCTTAACATTTCCTGTATGAGTTACTGTCACTCTGGGCAGCAACGAGCAGTGTTTACTTCACTTCTTTTCATAAAAAAAAAAAAAAAAAAAATCACATAAATAATGATGAATATATTGTTTTTTGAGTGTCAAACAATATAAATGCCTACAGGACAAAATTCTTAAGTTCACTCTTTACATCACTATTCCCCTCCTCTGAGGTAATCAGGATTAGTAGTTTGATGCATATTTTTGCAACTATCTTTCTATATATGTACTTACATATTTTGAAGCACATGCATATGTTTTACTGTTTATTTTTTATTTTTTATTTATTTTTAAGTTTTTAATTTTATTTAAATCCAAGTTAGTTAATATATAGTGAAATAATGATTTCAGGAGTAGAAACTACCAATTCATCACTTACATAGAACACCCAGTGCTCATCCCAACAAATGTCCTCCTTAATGCCCATCACCCATCTAGCCCATTCCCCTCACCCAACACCCCACCAGCAACCCTCAGTTTGTTCTCTGTATTTGAGAGTCTCTTATGGTTTGCCTCCCTCTCTGTTTTTATCTTATTTTATCTTATTCCCTTCCCCTATACTGTTTATTTTTTGTTTAGGTCTTTTTAAATGTAATTGTGATATCTGTAACTTCTTTATTACATTGAACAATAATACATTTATGAGATCTTTCCATGTTAGTGTATATACTAACTCATATACACTTATATTTTTGTTATTATTTTTTAAAGGATTTATTAAATGATGAGAAGGCCACAGGAAAATACAAAAAGCATAATACTAAAATATTCACAGATGTAATTACGTGATTCTGAGATTTGTTTATAAAGCATCTGGTAATGGAGAAGAAGTAGCTTGGGATATAATATAACAAGACTGGCCATGAATTGATAGTTGTTGAAGCCAGGTAGACAGGGTATATTATATTAGTCTCCTTATCTTGCATGCCTTTGAAATTTTCCATAGCAAAATCTAAGAAGCATGTGTAAGAGGCATAAACTATTCCAGTTTACCAAATCTTTGATTCTGCCACAGCTCACAGGCCTACAGGGCTCCTGGCACTTGTCACACTCCATATTTTTGGCCTTCTCCAGGATCTGCTGTTACCCCTGGAGGTGTGGGTCACTCCTACTTTACCCTTACGACACTTTGTATATATACAAACACACACCACACAGTCACACTCACACACATACTCCCACATTAAAGGAATTACCTTACTAAATCGAGAGCTTAAAAAATAGTTATCACCGATTGAGCCTCTAATCTGCATCATATACATTGTCTGTGTTTGTTTAGTTACTCCTCCCAACAGCTGAATGGTAAGACTATTTCTGTCCCCTTTTATAGATATGGAAACTGAGGCTAAAAATATTAAGTAACTTGCCTAGTCTTTTCTTTTTTATTCTCATTTAATTTTATATCATTGTGTCAACTATGTTCATATAAATATGCATAAAAAGGGATCAGTACAGACACCGAGAAGCAAGCACAAATCTTACCGAACAGGAACATTGCCATTATTAGATGACAGGAGATAAACTGAAGATAGTCTCTGGGTCATAGTCTGCATTTTGCTTCCTTGAGTTCTATAAGAGCCCCTTCTGGGCAGTTAGTGTGTTAGTGTGCAAGGCCATGACGGAGTCTTAGGAAGCATAGGGCTTACCATAGTTGAGGCCACAGGCAGGCCTTTCTGGTGGGATAGTGGGAAGATAGTCAGTAGGAGTGGACTGTGCTGTATATTCTATGTCAAAGCCCACTTTCAGCTGTCAGGAATGAGCAAATCAGAATACTTCTTGGGGTAAAGGAGTATCAGCTGGTCCTGGCTGTAGGGCATGGAGAGGAGGGGACTCTTGATTTCTCATTAGCATAAGATCAAGGCCTGCCAAATACAGGTAAGAATCAGACCCAGGCTTGCCTGGGAATTTTTTTCTTCCAGGTGAAGAGAATATAACAACTGCAGATAGTTTGGTGATAAGTCTTTATTGTGTCTGTCTCTTAAGAATTAGTTGTTCTCCACGACATCATATGCACTTCTTTGAGATTCCCTTGACCTTTTGGATCCTCTTCTTCTTCTTTTTTTTTTTTTTAAGTTTATTTATTTATTTTGACAGAGAGAGGGAGTGAGAGAGCCAGCATGTGCACGTGCAAGGGGATGGGCAGAGAGGGAGGGAGAGAGAGTATCCCAGCCTGTTGCAGGGCTCCAACTCACGAACTGTGAGATCATGACCTGAGCTGATGTCAGATGCTTAACCAACTGAGCCACCCAAGAGCCCCAGATCCTCCTTTTATATCCCAGATTTTCCCCTTTCTTGGTTCACTTGGTTGTCTTCGTGGAGCACACATTCAGTAGCCTCGTGGATCCATGGGAGGTAAGTTTTTACACCTTGAATCTCTGAAAATGTCTTTTTTTTTAATGTTTATTTTTGAGAGAGAGAGAGAGAGAGATTGCAAGTGGGGGAGGGGCAGAGAGAGAGGGAGACACAGAATCCAAAGCAGGCTCCAGGCTCCGAGCTGTCAGCACAGAGGCTGATGCAGGGCTCAAACACAAGAGCTGTGACATCATGACCTGAGCCAAAGTCGGACACTTAACCGACTGACCTACCCAGGGGCCCCTGAAAATGTCATTTTTTAACTCTAACAATTTATTAATAGTTTGTCTGATATGGGATTCTAGGATGGAAATCATTTCCTTTCAGAACTTTGAAGGCATTGCTTCTGTGTGCTGTGGTTCCTCTGCTGCTGTTGAGAATCTAAAACCAGACTGACTCTTGATCCTTCATTTGTGACTTTTTTCTCTTTGGAAGATTATAAAATCTTAACTTTGTTCCAGGAATTCTGAAATTTCGTAATCATGTATCTTGGACTGAGTCTATTTTCGTCTATTATATTGGAAACTTAGTGGGCCCTTTCCTCTGCCTCTTCCTGCTGGAAGTAAATTACTTTCAATTTTGGGATATCTTGAATTTTCTCCTCCATTTTTTATGTTCCTTCTTTTTGGAATTCCTATTATTTGGTTGCTGAACTTTGAGTTATTCTCTAATTAAAAAAAAAAAAAAAATCTTTTTCTGGGGCACCTGACTGGCTCAGTCAGGGGAGCATGCGACTCCTGATCTTGGGGTTGTAAGTTTGAGCCCCACATTGGGTGTAGAGATTACTTAAAAAAATAAAATCTTTGAGGTGCCTGGGTGGCTCAGTCAGTTAAGTGCCTGACTCTTGATTTCGGCTCAGGTCAGGATCTCACAGTTTGTGAGTTCGAGCCCCACAACGGGCTCTGCTTCTGATGGGGAGGAGCCTGCTTGGAATTCTCTCTCTCCCTCTCTCACTGCCCCTCCCCAGCTCTCTCTCTCTCAAAATAAATAAATAAACATTTAAAAAGTTAAAAAATAAAATCTTTAAAAATATATTTTTTTCTTTCCCTTCTTACACCTTTCCCACGTTTATTCCCTTTTCTGGGAGATTTCCTCAACATTAACTTTCAACCCTTCCATTATATTTTCATTTCATCGATTATATCTCTTCCCCCACCGCCCCCCACAAGGACTCTTTTTTTGTTCTCTGAATTTTTAAAAGCAGGATGCTTAGTTTAAAGTATCTCTCTGAGGTTCCATGGAACCAAGTAGAATAATGATAGAAGACCCCGAAGTGGAGGATGTATGGTAACAACCAGAAGGTTCTTGTTCCATTTTCTGAGTTAGTCAAATCTGCCTTCTTCAAGGTAATAGGCAGTCTGTTTCCCAGCGTGGAGCTCGCCAGCCTGCCTGCTTCTACCTGGCTCCTGTTTGCCACCTTGGGATAGAATGCTATTTTGTCAGTGTGTGCAATGATTCCACTGGGGACAGATGAAGGAGCATAGAACATTCACCAACATAGATCATGTGGTGGGCTACAAGTCTCAATAGTTATAAAAGAATTGAAATCACACTGAATATATTCCTCTGTGTGACCACAGTGGAATTAAAGTAGCAATAAATACTGGAAAGATATCTGGAAAACCCCCAAATTTGGGAGGAAATTAACCTGCTTCTAAATAGTCCAAAAGTCAAAGGAGAAATTGCAACGGAAATTATAAAATATTTTGAGCTGAATAAAAAGGAAAATATGACATGTAAAAATTTGTGAGTTACAGCAAAAGCACTGGGAAATTTAGACACTTAAATGCTTATATAATAAAAGAAGAAAGATGTAAAATCAATTATCTAAGTGACAGAAAAAAAAAGAAAAGCAAACTAAATACAAAATAAGCAGAAGAAATAAAGTAATCAAAATGAAAATGAAAAGCAACTAAATAGAAAAAAATAGAGAAAATGAACACAGTCAAAAGTTGGTTCTTTGAAAAGATTAATAAGATCAATAAACTACTGATAAAGTTGATTAAGAAGAAAAGAAAATCATGAAGAATAAAAAAGGTACATCACTATCAATTTTAGATAAAAAAAACAAAAACAAAAAACCTGAGAAAGAGGATATTATGGATAGTCTTATGCCAAGAGAACCAATAACAGATGAAGTGATTAAATACTATTTATTGAAAAAGCTATCTTTTGTTCTGGGCCAGCTTGAAACATCATCTTTATTGTACACTAATTTATATATTGACACGCAGGTGTGGGTTTGGATGCTTTTACCATCTATATCACATTCTACTACTGTATTTGCTCTAAAAGCAAGTATTACAGTCAACCAGTGGGAAGTTGTATCAGCTTTTCTGACCCAGCCTCAGAAGTCACAAAGGGCCATTTCTGCTGCATTTGATTGGTTACAAGCAAGCAAATGATAAGTCCACTTGGAATCCAGGAGAGGATACATAGACTCCATCTCTCAGTGGGAGGAGTACCAAAGAGTTTGTGGCTATTAAAAAAAAAAAGTACATGCTGTCTTTAGTGATAATGCTTCTGATGTTTTTGTTAAGTGTAACAATATTATACAATATAACAATATAACAAATAATATTTCTACAGGTTTTGGACAAATATCCTTTCTAAATTTGAGGACCTTTCAGATTAGTTTATGGAGAAATAGAATCAGCAGTTGTCATTTGTTTTTCTCATAGACAAGTAGTATAATTCGTGGAGAATAAGTTTAGTGTTGTTTGTTTGTTTGTTTTTGGAGTATAACTGACACACAATGTTATATTAGTTTCGGGTACACAACAGTGATTTCACAATACTGTACATGACTCATTGTTCACTGTAATTAGTATAGTCCCCATCTGTCACCATACAACATTATTACAATATTATTGATTGTATTCTCTATGCTGTACTTTTCGTCTCGATGACCTAATTTATTTTACAACTGGAAGTTTGTACCTCTTCATCCTCTTTATTTTACCCACCACTTCATCCATCTCCACTCTGGCAACTACCTACCAGTTTGTTCTCTGTATTTAAGAGTCTGTTTTTTGTTTGTTCATTTGTTTTTGTTTTTGTTTTTTAAGATTCTACATATGAGTGAAATCACATGGTATTTGTCTTTCTCTGTCTGACGTATTTCACTTAGCCAAATATTCTCTAGATCCATCCAGGCTGTCTTAAATGACAAGATCTCATTTTCTTTTATGGCTGAGTAATATTCATGGAGAATTGTATTTAAGAGTAAATTTATATTGCCAGATTTGTGAAATCTGGCTACACAGATGAAATTTACTACACAATACGAACTACTATTTAGATTCTAAACTTTGGGCATTAAATCTTCGGAATATTTTACAACGTAAGTGGGACAGTATTCTTTATGAATTGTAATTTGACTGATAGTATTTGGCAATATCCAGCACATACCTCAAAGAGATTCATAGAAAAAGAATGTTTTTTTTAAATGTGAAAATTTTCTTATGTAAACTCTACATTCATTTTTCATGCACAGGAGCATGAATAGGGAACATAGATAATGGTGGACTAAATAACACATTTAATTTCTCTGAAGCTTCAAATCCCACTATAGAATCCTGCTGAGCTAGATTAAATTAGACCACATAGTGAGCTCTTTGAGCAAAGTTAAGTGGCCTCGTTCCTAAGCCCACATTTATCACTTCAGTTATAAGGAAGCGCTGATCCGGAGCATTTAGACCAAAGAGGAAAATGGACAAGAACCAGAATATATGCCCCAATGTCTAAGCTGATTTAGACCATTTGCGGGAGAACTTTCTAGAATAGGGAGTGGTACAGCCTCCCCTGAGTCAATTTTACCTAGTTGCACAGGTAGTGATAAGAAGGGGATTAATGGCTACTCTAGAGGCAAGGCAGAGAACCCCTTCAAAGAATGGGTATTTACACAATCTAGGATTATTTGTATACTGTTGTCCTCTAAAAAAAATACAGCCCAAATGGTGTTCTTGAGCTTGGTATAGACCCATGCTTGGGAAAGATGTGGAGGCTGGGGGAAGTGAGGAGGTGAGGGGAAACCTGGAGTGTAAAGGAGCTTGGATTTCCATTGGCGCCCCTTTTTTCCCCAGAGAGATACTGGCACAGTCACAGGATTAAGTTAACGTTCCCATCTCAGTTAACCCATTAGGTGGGAATAATACATTTACACACCAATGTGTGAGCTTATCCTCGTGAACCTTCCATCCAAAAAAGGTGGGGGGTGGGGGAAAGAAAGAGAAAAGGATACTAAGGGTTTTCTAATGTACTCTCAGACGTTAAAAAAACTTTTCTTCCTTTTAATTGCTTTTCCCAGTTATATGTGAAATGGGTATTTCAGTTTGCAGTGGTAGGAAAAGAATAATGGAACTAAAGAAAAGGAGAGACATTTTAAAACTGCATCAGCATATGGCCTGTCCCCAATCATTTGTAACAAGTGTTAGAAGAAGCAGAAATACCAGATTTCCATTTAGCCACCTGCTGGATCTATTGCCTTAAAAAAAATTTTTTTTTTAAAGTTTATTTATTTTTGAGACAATGCAAGAGACAGAGCATAAGTAGGGGAGGGGCAGAGAGAGAGGGAGACACAGAATCTGAAGCAGGCTCCAGGCTCTGAGCTGTCAGCACAGAGCCTGATGTGGGCCCGAACTCATGAACTGTGAGATCATAACCTGAGCCAAAGTTGGCCGCTTAACCAACTGAGCCACTCAGGTGCCCCTGGACCTATTGCCTTTTAAACAATTTTAGAGGTTATTCCTGTTTTGCCAAATGCAGGAAGAGGTCTGGGAAATATCTGCCTGGCATGTTAAGCTTACGTATCGTTAAAACTCTAGGAAATGTTGAACCTTATATAAATTCTGACTCTTCTTCATATGGCTGTTATATTCATATTTGAACAGGCATTATATATGGCGTTTGCACGATTGGGAAATCTGCCTTCTAATATGCCTGAGATGGCTGGCTCACTGATTAACTTCTGAGTGCACTGAGCTAAACCCCACTAATTGCCGAGTTTGTTTCCTCGTTTGTGAAGCACTGAAGTGACCCTCTTGTGAATGTGGCTGGGCCACATTTTAAAAGTTGGCCCTCCCTGTAGCAGGTTTGGAAATACTGCAATAATTTTAGAATTGGATGAAGAAATATATCTTGAAATAAAAAAGCCTATATAATTTGAGGTAGGTATGAATTTCCTATCAGGCAGGATCAAATCTAGGTTGGTGAGTAAATAAACTAGAAGCAAACAAAATGAAAGGGAAGAAGACATTTAACAGACTCCAGGTTTGGGCCCATGCCACACGGTGGCAGGCTTACTCTGTGTTGTGCTCCCTCTTCAGGGCCAAAAACATCAAAGGTGGAGAGAGGAGGGAGTGGAGACAAACTTCTGGGAAACAAATCTTAACGCTTGAATTTAACTACCTTAAACCACGTACTTCAGGAAGTTAATTTTAGAAAGGATGACATATGTTACTAGTTTGTCAAGATTATATGTTCATATTAAAATGTTTTAGGGGCACGTGGGTGGCTCAGTCGGTTGAATGTCCAGCTTCGGCCCATTCGGCTCAGGTCATGATCTCACAGTTTTTAGGTTCAAACCCTGCATCAGGCTTGGCTTGCTGCTGTCAGGGCAGAGCACCCTTGGGATCTTCTGTCCTCCTTCTCTCTGCCCCTCTCCCGCTTGCATGTGTGTTCTCTCTCTCGCTCTCTCTCAAAAATAAATAAACATTAAAAAAAATGTTTTTGGGGCACCTGGATGCCTCAGTCGGTTAAGCGTCCGACTTCGGCTCAGGTCATGATCTCACACCCCGTGTCAGGCTCTGTGCTGACAGCTCAGAGCCTGGAGCCTGCTTCGGATTCTGTGTCTCCCTCGCTCTCTGCCCCTCCCCTGCTCATGCTCATGCTCTGTCTCAAAAATAAATACAACATTTTTTTAATTAAAAAAAAATGTTCTTTACAGTGGATGTACCTGAGCAGCAATGATCTGACCTCCCATAGGACATTTTCCCTCTAGATCTCAATTTTGTCATCACTACAGTGATGGCTTAGGATGACTTAAAATTCTAAAATTGTCATACCTCTCTTATAACTAGAAGAAAGATATTCTTTTTCAGTAACAAGCATGTCAGTCATATTGCAGCAAAGCTGATAAGGAATATGGTTTTTTTATTTAGATTGCCTAGGTTTGAGTTTGATTCTGCCATTCTTTAACTGTGAGGTACTAGGTAAGCTACTTAACCAATAAAAAGTTTCAGTTTCCTCATCTGTAAAGTGTTACAAATTACAGTACATATCTCATGGGGTTGTTAGGATTAAATGGAAAAAGAATGTATGTGTGGCAGAGACTGGAACACTGTTCACCAAACCATTTCTTTTTCTTCTAGAGCAAACAGCTAAACCACATTTCCCCTCTTCACTTGTAGTTATCTGTGGCCATTTGACTGAATTTTAGCCAATGAATGAAATGTGAGAAGAAGATATTCATAAACCTATTTGTAGGCTCAGCTCACAAAAATCTCCCGTTGTGATCTTCCTTATTCTTTCCCCTTCTGCAGGTTTCTCATGGAAGCCATGTGTTAAAGATAGTGGGACCACAAAACAGAAGGAAACTTGGTCCCTGAATCATGTCTTGGAGGACAGCTTTGTGCCTGTTAAGAACTGTCCTTCTGGATTTTCTGTGAGTGAGAAATAAACTTCTATTTTGTTAAGCCACTGAGATTCTGGGCTTATCTGTTATGGCAGCTAGCATTAACTAAAATAGCATGTAGGGCACTTAACACGATACCTACTTAGTAAATGTTAGGTGTTATCAATATCATGACTCTAAATAAAAAACAAAAGCCTAAAATTCTGAGCTTCAAACACAGCACTGATATGGAGATTCCTTCTGCAGTATACAAGATCTGGCTTAAAAAACAAACCAAACAAACAAACAAACTAGAGAAGGTCTAGGAAACAAAGTTGTGTATAGAGATAGTAAAAATCTAAGCTATTCATGTATGTAATATGCAGAAAGTCATTACCAATATTTTGTATTTATATTTGCTACTTTTTGAAAAAATTAACATTATATAAAAGGAAAGAAACCAAATTAAAAGTTCAAGTTAGTACCATCATTGAAATAATATTTAAAATTTTTCTTCCTTGTGATAACATTAGTGTTATGATTCAATGATTTCTCTTAGTATTTCACGTTATGCTCACCCTTTTTTTCTTAAAAATGTCTTCTTTCTTGACTCCAACACTTTTTGATATTTTAGTGCTTTTATTTTTTTAAGATTTTATTTTTTTATTATTTTTTTTAATCTTTATTTACTTTTGAGAGAGAGAGAGACAGAGTGCAAGCGGGGGAGGAACAGAGAGAGAGGCAGACACAGAATCTGAAGCAGGCTCCAGACTCTGAGCCGTCAGCACAGAGCCCTACGTGGGGCTCAAACTCATGAACCGTGAGATCATGACTTGAGCAAAAGTCGGACGCTTAACCGACTGAGCCACCCAGGCGCCCCTAAGATTTTATTTTTAAGTCATCTCTACACCCAACCTGGGGCTCAAACTCACAACCCTGAGATCAAGTCACATGCTATACCAACTGGGCCAGACAGGCATTCCTTTAGTGCTTTTATTAATACCTCTTCTCAGTTTTCTCTAATGAGATTCTTTTTTTTCTTTTTAATGTTTATTTATTTTTGACAGAGAGAGAGACATAGAATGAGCGGGGCAGGGGCAGAGAGAGAGGGAAACACAGAATCTGAAGCAGGCTCCAGGCTCTGAGCTGTCAGCACAGAGCCCGACGCAGGGCTCGAACTCACAGACTGTGAGATCATGACCTGAGCTGAAGTCGGACGTTTAACCAACTGAGCCACCCAGGCGCCCCTGAGATTCTACCTCTCTTAAAGCCAAGATCAAATTTCATGTATTCAGTCAAAGCCTTCCAGGATATCCTGGTTGGAAGGGATCCTACCTGCACTGAATTGTAACATTTACACAATCCAAGGCTCTTCCCATTTGCTGTCTTCTGTGCTAGAGTTTATTTTCAGTTGGGTTTGTATAGCTTGTTTCTCCCTAATCAGATTGCAAGCTATTTGATGACAAGGACTGTGCTTTTTTGATTTTACATTGCCCTCAGAAAATAGTAGAGTCTGTGCAAACAGTTATTGATACTTGACTCATTGGTTTGAAAGCCCCAAGTTTATAAGATTTCCCCTAATGTTTTAACATCTCTCTTTCATGGAGTTTCATAAGAATAAAGAACAACAGCTCTCATACAGTTTTCTTCATAGATAAATAAAAATAGAGGCAGAGGTTGTATTTTATGGTCAGTGGTTTGGGTGAGTAGAAATTTACAAAGAATAAATTAGTGCCTCATTTTCTATATTGAAATGAGGACAATTTTATATGTATTACCAGTTAAGCTTATTTTGCTTTTTTCTGTCCTTCCTCCTAACTATTCACTTAAAAACTTTTTTAATGTTTATTTTTGAGAGAGAGAGAGAGAGACAGAGTGTGAGCAGGGGTGGGGGGCAGAGAGAGAGGGAGACACAGAATCTGAAACAGGCTCCAGGCTCTGAGCTGTCAGCACACAACCCGAAGTGGGGCTCGAATTCACGGACTGTGAGATCATGACCTGAGCTGAAGCTGGATGCTTAACCGACTGAGCCAACCAGGCGCCCCTAACTATTCACTTTTCAAATTTCTTTCTGTTTTGCATATTCGCTTAAGATGTTTACCTTAAAAATATTAAAAGTTCTAGCTTAAAAGTGTTTCACAGTGTATATTCAACATCATAAGGACTGTAGAATGTTTTAACTCTGAATCTTGCCTCTCATTTTCAATTTGATCGCTAGTTTCATCCTGTTTTAACTTCTAAAAGTTGGCTATTTTCTATAGTCAGTGTTTCCTTGGAGTTACCAATGTTCTATTAATATCTTTGCTCGTCATTGATTCTTTGAATGCTCCTTTAACTGGATGGAGAATTTTAGATTAGCAGATATTTCCCTCCACCATTTTGAGGATACTGTTCCATTGTCCTCCAGCATCTACTGCTTGCGATAAGAAACCAGCTTTGTTTATATATCATTCTTTGTAGGTAGTGCGACTTTCAGGCTCATCCCAAACATTCATAGAAACTAGGGAAAGTTACGAATGAAGGCCCCATACAATATGTCTAAAACATTTTTAAGTTAAAAAACAAGCTAACAACTTGTTAAATGAAATATATTCTATCCTCCTATCTTGATAAACATACCTTTTTAAGGAACTGGATGACCAAGCCTTGAATTTAGGACTCTTAGAATCCTTCAGAGAGTACAGAGATTTCACAGTCTTGGTCCCGCCTCACAGCTCACCCTCCATGTTTTCCAGTCTTGGCTTCATCCCACACTGCAAGGGGCTTCACACGCTTACTTGTGGACACTCCAATTCCAAGCCCTACAGCCACTTCCCAAACACCCCACGGCCCTAAGTGTGTGCAGTCTGTTCTTGGGGGTTGGACATAGGGAAGAGGCCCATGAAGGTCCTGAAAGTGGGTTGGAGCTGTATGGGCAGGAAATGCTAGGGTCTTGTGCCCCTGGAACATGGTTTGGAGGGAAAGGGCAAACTTTGGGTTATGTTTTCTTGACATTGCAATAACCTCCTTCATGGTTTCCTCCCATCCAACCTGTTCTCTACACTGTATCAGAGAGATTTTTTTTTTAATGTAAACCACAGCATTATATTATCTCCTAAAAAATCCTTTAAAGGCTTCCTATTGCATTTGAAATAAAATCCTTTAAAAGGCTGCAAAGCTCTAAGTGGCACTTCAATGTGCCAAGCTCTTTGGGAAGAGCTTTCATCCAAGATGTTTCTCTTTCTGAAATGCACTTTGCTACCCGCTCCTCACATGGCTGACTTCAGTCTATTGTATAGCTCCTGGCTTAAATGCCACCTCCTCTCCAGGTACAGCTTCCCTGTTATTTGCTATCACTGCATCTTGTTTATTTCCTTCAGAGTACAAATAACAAATGTAGTCACCTATTTGTCTCTCCACACTGTCATCTACACAAGGGAGAGTGTCACATATGAGTCAATTCCGAGATGGAGATTAGCACATGGGAAGTTATTAGGGAGTACTCTACTCAACCCCTGTTGAGCAAAAGAAAGCAGGATGGGCCATCAATCAGGCAGTGGATGCTGGCTTCCCAGAAAGGGGCCTGACTTTGGGCAAAGCAATTCTCTTTAGCTGAAGCCCTTCCTTAAGAGGGCTGACAGCTTTGGTCTGGATTGGGCAGTATAGCACCCAAATGGTCCATGTCTTGTGAAGATCTGCTTTCCTTACATGAGTTCTGGAAGTAGCTTCTTCAGAGCTCTGGCAGGCTTGTTCCCTGGGGGAAACTTGTAAAAGGAGGGTTAGTAAGGGGAACCACACCCCCTGCTGTCGCAGCTGGTATTAGGCTGCAACCAATACTCACCCTTTCTCTCTTCTGTGGTTCATACTGGATGCTCTTCACTCTTGATTAGCACCTCTGAAGGCCTAGGTGACTCACCCAGTGGAGTGACAGATTCTTAAAACTGATGAGTTCCAGTTAACTGTTTATCATGTGCTTCTCAGGCTGCACCTGCTACATCTGTCCATTCACCATCAAAATTGCACAAGTACTAAAAGATGTCCTAGTTGATTACCTGGATGCCAAACATATGCCTACCCGATTCCACTGTGTAATAGTAGTTCTACTGCCTCTTGATAATGAGAGTCAATTACCCCCATGAAGATCTTTTTCTTGCCTGCTGGTCCTTGCCATGAAGGGCTCAGAGTACTGGGTGGTGGTATAGTTTAAAATTCATTGAAGACTCTTGTTGTGTTCCCTGTTAGAAATGTTTTGCCTTTGGGAACTAAGACCTTTAAAACTGTGGTTATATTTGTGAGGATGAAAAGCACAAATTCCCCAAGTGGGTCACTGGGAATGATGGTACATAGGAACACTCCTGCTTCCGTACCTTTGACTCCACTCCCAGTTATTCTCCTACGAGGGATACAGCATCAAATAATGGTGATTGATTTAGAGCATGACTGCATCCTAGAAGGTAGCACTTTATCCTCACAGGGTATCATCTCCAAGCTGGTACTTCAGCCAAGATTTCTGCCATGTGATAGGTCCAATGGATTCCATGGTCATATGCCCACTGCTACATTTCCTTTGCTATGTAGTGGGTTCCTTGGTCAGATGCATTGATATATGGGATGCCATAATGGTGGATCAAATAGAGTATAATCCCTTGGATAGTCACGTTGGCTGAGACTCAGCAGACAGGTAAGGCAAACCCATAGAATATGTGTCTATTCATGTTAAAATGAATGACTACCTCATCCAGGGTGGAAGGAGTCCAATATGGTCGCCTTTTCACCAAGTGGCTGTTTGCTATCTTCAAGAGATAGTACAGTATTGAGTCTCAGCAATAGTTCCTGTTACTGGCAGGTTGATCATTTGGCTACGGGATTAACCTTGGTGAGTAGGAGATCCTACTGGTGGGCCCAGTTACAGCCTTCCTCCTTGTTACCATGTTTTCTCTATTCATGAATCTATTGTGCCAGTACTGGGGTGGCTAATAGAAAAGCTGGCTGGTGCCAACTGGTTAAGTCATTCTACTTGGGTGTTTAATGCCTCTTCAATTGTAGATGCTCTCAGAACCTGTGGAGGAAAGGGACGGAAGCAAGACTGCGCAGAAAGAGGAAACGGGCTTCAGTTAAGTACGTCACAACCAGGCCCCAGCAAACCCTGTGGGAAGTTCGGAAGCTGGGATGATTCTTTAGAATTTTCCCTTGTTGAGGTGAGAGAGTCTGGTCTTCACAACCCCTCATTGACCAGTCATTTGTTGCAGGCTGCTCCTAAAAGGGGCATGACCTTGGGTAGGGTAGCATTTTTTAGTTAAGAAAATGACAAAAGAGGTTCGTCAGTGCACAGCCTTCCCAGAAGCTGGGAGAGTAAGTCCTTCAGTCTTAAAGGAGACATAGACTGGCATAGCATAGACTCCATGAAAGAGACCATTACCATTACCTTTTTTTTTTTTTTTTTAAAGTATGCTCCACTCCCAGCATGCAGCTCAGTGCAAGGCTTGAACTCATGACCCTGGGATCAAGAGCTGAGTTGAGACAAAGAGTCAGATGCTTAACTGACTGAGCCATCCAGGCACCCCGAGACTATTATTATTTTTTTTCACCAGTATATATATTCAAGCTTAATATAGTGTTTAGCACATAGTGGAAATTCAAAAGATCTTTTTGAATAAATAAATTACTGAAATGTCCTGCTTTCTTAATTTGGAGTAAAAAGGTCACACCTCACCCCACCCTCCAACATTTTACTATGAGAATTTCAAAATTTAAAGGAGAGTGCAAAAGGGACATCTGTGTGGCTCAGTTGGTTGAGCATACAACTCTTGATTTTGACTCAGGTCATGATCTCATGGTTGTGGGATCAAGCCCTGTGAGGGGCATCGGGCATGCATAGCATGGAACCTGCTCTAGATTCTCTCTCTCTCCCTCTGCCCCTCCCCTGCCATGCTCCCCCCTCTTTCTCTCTAAAATAAATAAAAATAACGAAATAAAATAGAGTACAAAAAACATTTCCCAGATATAACATTTTGTCATATTTGCTCTCTTTTTTCATGGATAAGTACATGTATAGTATTGGTTTTTTTTGTTTGTTTTTGTTTTGTTTTGTTTTGTTTTTGCCAAACCTCATAACACTCTGTTCTTAAATACTCTGGTATGTATCTCCTAACAATAAGGACATTCTCAATACTACTATGATCATATCTGAAAAAATAACACAAAAAATTTTAAAATCACTTAGTATCTAATATCGAGCCATATTAAATTTCTATGATTCTCCACCAAATATCTTCTATAGCTTTAAAAAAATTTTTCAACTATGATTCCACCCAAGGTTCATGCATTACATTTGAATGTCATTTTTCTTTACTATCTTTTAAACTGGGAACAGTCTCTCTCCCCTTTTCCCCCCAGAGACTTAACTGTTTGTAGAGACCAAGGCTAGGAGTGTTCTTGTCCCCCATTCTGGATTTGTCTCTTTCCTCATAGTGTCATTTTGTTTGTTCCAGGTAACATCACCTTCAATATTCTAAACCAATGAGAATATTCTTACTATCCTCCTCAGCACCCTGGTGTCATTCCAAGAAGTCACCGAGATACATTCTAATATCCAGAGGACCAATCCTGCTTCACAGTCAATCGCAGCCAAAATTCTAGCTCCCTAGAAGACGAAAGACCTCATAATTCCTACCAGAAGCTGGTGGCTTCCTAAACGAACCATGTTGCTCCTGGTGGTGTTGCCATTGCTAACAATAAAAGTGTATTTTATGCAGAAGGTGATCTTATGGAGGAGTGACATAGACACTCACGAGAGGTGCTGTGCTTGGAAGGGTCTCATGCTGGTCTAGGGAGCAGAGTGGGTTTATCTCTTTATGCTATCTGTTCAGCGTAGCATCTGCCTGAATGCAGGGGAAGAAATCAATCAGCAGAGTACTTTACTACTTTAGTCAGGACCAAGATACTTGTTTGCTTATTTATGTGTTCTTGGGGTGATGGAAAAAAGGAATTAGAACAAAAATTATTTTCCAATTCTCCATTGCCACTTCTCTCAATCTTCCCTCCTCCTTGTTTATGCCATGTTTATTTATCCCAGCCACAAGAACAGAAATTATCTCCAAAGTAGGTGGCTCAGTAATAATTGAGGTTGTAAAACTCATTGTGACTGATCATGTTTACCTGTTTGGTTATCTAATTAAACTCAAGGTGGACTCTCTCTTTAGGTAGATTCTATATTTTATTACATTTGTAAAATCCTAAGACACTTATGCAATCCTCAATTCTCAAAAATGATTATATTGTTTTTGCAGCTGTCAGAACAGATAGATGTCTGAGTATTACTATTACATAAACAGGTAAACAATCTTATAGAGTGATCTAAATGTTCCCATTCTATGAGTTGGTGGTTCTCCAGGTTATTTCTCTCCATCTTGACTGGCTACAAGAAAAGAAAAGGTGGATGCAATCTGGGTGCTCCCATCTGTTTTTATTCTCTCAGAAGAACTAATATTCAAGTCTTTGAGGAAGTAACTGAAATCTCTTTTAATTTTGCTCGTCCAGTATCAAGAACGTTCCCGTGGCCTATGAAAAACAAATGTCTGCCTAAGGGACCTTTGGACCTTTTCTTGGCAAAGAAAATCGTGTTAAGAGGTGGACTCCATCAGGCGTTAGCTAGCCTAGCTGAAGGAAGTGGTACTGAATTGGCTGACCCATATCTGGCCAAATTGAAACTCACAGAAGAGCACAGTGGAGGAAAAGGGAGCAAACAAAAGACAGTGTTCTCCTCTCCTAATTTTCCATTTCCTGAGAGATTACTTTTAAAATGAAATTCCGAAGCCCCCAAGAGTGATTAGAATTGTTCTCCTGTGGCCCACATTCTTGACAGATACTTTTTACCAGCATAGTCATCTGTTAGCATGAACATGAAGGGGAGTCCTCCCTCCGCCCTGGAGGTAGAGTCCAGTTTCTTCCTTAAAGTAGCACTTGTAAATTGAGGTTTTTTGCCCAGTAGAAAAAGTTTAGGGTGCTCTAAAATAATCTTGTTTGGAACAAGTCATTTTGCTGTTTTTAGATAACAATTATAGAGAGCTTTTGAAACTGGGGAAAAAAAAGTTAAAAGATCATCTAGCACTAGTCCACAGGCCAATTTTAGGTGAAGACCCTATGATTTGTCTGAGGGAAGGTTACTCAATCCAATGAATAATACTAATATACCAACATATGTGTCAGTCTTGCAAGTACCTCACTGTTAACCTAATTAGGTTTCCTTTGTCCCAGAGGTAAAAAGAGGTCACCAAGTCCAACCATATAGGGTTATTTGGAAATGCTTTTCCAAATAAATAATGCCGTTTCATGCCTCCCTACCTTTGAAGGTACCGCTCTGTCTTCTGAAAGGTCTTTCCCTTCCTTCCATCTGTTACTTGTTCTCCAAATTCACTTTCCCAGGAAGTTTTTTCCTAACCTTCCTTTGTGCTCACTTGATACCCTGTATCATAATACTTTTCACCCTGTGCTGGAATAGTGAAACAAACTACATATTCCTTGAGATCAGCAACCATGTCTTATCCAAACTTTTATCCTCCAAGATGTTCCAAGTATGGCATCTGGCACATGGTAAGCAATGAGTGCTCAGGAAATATTTGAGGACTCAAACCCAAAACCTCAATTTTTTTCTCAAACACATGTTTTCCAGAAGCCCTTTTGATCAGATTGTAGCCTAAAGAAACTGACTTTTTTCCCCCTTTAAACAGAGTAGGCTCAAAGAATTTTTAGTAAATTCAATGAAATGCTACAACCTTGGTTGAGCCACTTCACTCAGTGCATATTGAAGGCACTGTAGTAAGCCCAGATGTCTCATTTCAAAGACTTTACAATCTAGGGAAGAAGATAGCAATAGACAATTTACCTCTTATAGGAAATGTACAGTACATTTCTGGGCAGTCTGAGATTAGTTTATCAGAATCTGTAGTTGCCAGGAAATTAGGAAAGAAGTTACATCAGACACTGTCTGAATGAATTTCAGTTGCTGGAGCTGTTGAATCAGGGAGGAAGATGAAGAGAAGGAAGACCAGAGTGGGTGGTATTTGACCAGGATTTTAAAAGATAAGCTTAGGAGACTGATGTGTACCTTGGGCGTATGGTTAAAGATAACCAGAGCCCCACAGTACTTAAAGCAGTAAAAGCAGATTTTATTCAGGAACTATTACTGCAATAGGAGAAAAGAGACCTCATTCTAGAACTAGGCTTACTTGCACTGTTGCAATAGTCTCTGAATAAAATCTAGTTTTAATGCTTTAAGTACTGTCTGACTCTGGTTTTGTGTAAGTGGGGAGAGGGTAGTGATTCAGGGCATTTCAGATAGAGGCAAAAGAATGAACGAACGCAAAGGCGAGAAAAACAACTTAGGGAAAAAGTTAGTAATCCAAAGAAAGCTGAGTAGTCAAGGAAAACAGGAAATCTCCGGAGCCAGAGGCTAGAGTACTGTTGAGTAAGTGCTGGAAGATGTGGAAAAGCAGCCTTCTAGTAGATTAACGGAGTTGTTTGGTGATACTTAGAAAATGTTTTTCTGTTTATTCAACAGAGCTCAAGTGGGAAAGCTTAAGTTTCAACAAGATTGCTTAGAAAGTTATGCCAAGACGTTTGGACTTTATTCTGTGGAGCGAACTGGAGTTTTCAAAGAGCCGTGCAATACCTAACCAAGAAGATTGTGGTCTCCATAGATGACAGGCTAGAGCAGCATGAAGCTCTCCCGGCCTCAGTTTACTCATTTATAATAAGAAACGGGTTGTGTCATTTGCTGTCTTAGGTCCTTTCCAATCCTGACAGCCTGCTTCCGAGGTATCTGTGCCTTCCTTTCATCATCTGGGCCCCGTGCCTCACTTTTCCTTCTGATCGTGGTCCAGCTGCCACCTTCCCTCCCCACCCTCAGGTCCTGCGCAGGTGTCCTTTGACCGGTCGGTCAGGGCGCGGGGGCGGGGAGGTCATCCCTGAAATATAAGGAGTATCTCCTCCGACGACCTTTGTCCCGGGTAGCACCATCAGGGTAGTGTCTAGAGGAAGTAGGGCGCGCTACGGGGCAGGGAAAGGAGTTTCGCGTCGTTTTTCCGTCCTAGGTCCCTCGGGGTGGCTGGCCGGCCGCCCCCACGGCCAAGCCCTCGGGCTCCCTGAGACAAAAGCCTGTGAGCCTCGGCAGCCACCAAGCTCCACCACGACTCTCCGCAAAGCTTCGGGGGCAGGACTAGGACAGCCAATCGGCTTCCAGAGAAGCCCCGGGCCGCCTGGCCTAGAGCCCCAAAATACTGACTCGCAGCCACCGCGGGGCGGGCGGATAAACCCCGAGTCCGCCCAGCGCGCGTGGCGTCGGCGTCACGTGAGGCGGCCCGGCCACGTGACCCGGCGGCCCGGCCCCTGGCGCCCTCTTACCCCACCCCCCTCACTCCGCTCCACCCCTTCGCCGGCCGTCCGCACCGCTGTTCTCTGGCGACTCTCCGGGCCGCCGAGCTTCCGAGATCCCCGCGGCGCTCCCCGCGGCAGGGCCCGGCCGGACGGCGCGAAGCAGCAGCTGGCTGCCCAGGTAGCCGGTGGGGCGCGGGCCCGCGCTCGCGGGGGGCGCTTCCGCCCCTGCCCTTCTCCTTGCTCCCCCTTCCCCCCGGGCCGGGCTGGTGTGCCCCGTTCTCCCACCTCCTCCCTCCCTCCGGCTGCGGGCCTGGGCTTCCCGGCCCCCGGTCCGCGGGGCGCTGCGACCCGGCGGGTGGCGGGGCCACCGGCGCGGCACCGTTAGCAGCTCTGCTGGCGTTTTCTCCGAGGAGGAGGGAGAGGGTGCAGGGAGGCTAGGGAAAGTTTTCCCTGCTCCCTCTCTTTTTTGAGCTGCTAGGACGCGGCTTTGCTCACAGCTGCAGCCTGTTACCGCTCTGGGCGCTGTTTTGCTGAGAAGAGACCTCCCCTGCGACTCTCCTCCCCATTCTCTTTCGGCCTTTCCCAAGATCTTAGCATCTTCTCCTTCATCTCTGGGGAGGGTGGTGGTATCACAGACCATATTCTCCACCGTCTCCCTTTCCCCCACAACACGGCCTCCACAACGGGGCATTCGCTTAGGGACCTTTATCCAGGAGTGCGGCGAAATGAGTGAAATATTTCTCTTGTCCTGCCTTGGGTGCACTAACCGCTCTATTTTATGTGAGATGACCATCTAGGCACGCTCTGTTCCGCTCCCGTAAGTGGCTTTTTGTGTATGTTTGTTTGCATGCGAGACCTTCCGAAGCCCTCTTTGCAGCTGGGAATTGCAGTTTTTAAAGCAATATTGTAATGTTGCTTTAAAAAAAAAAAAAACAAACAGGTTCAGAGTCTTATTTGACTTTGGCCTATTTATTTTTGGGGGAGGAGGATTATAGTTCTTGGAGGCAAAAATTGTGAGTTTCTAATACTGTTGTGCATTATGGGATAGTAACATCAAAACACCAAGGTATATATCATGCAAAAAAGAATGGAAAAATGAGCTAGCCCTGAGGGAGGTTTATTGTGTTTTAAACTTTAGAAATATCTATTTGAAGTGACCACTGGGTGAATTTCTCCGCTTCGAAGTGCTTTCAGGGTTGAGTAGGTAACTGTATGTTTTCATTCTGTTAATCCGTGGCATGGATATCTTTTATTCCATTGTGTGAATCCGTCTATTTATTAAGTACTTCTAGACAGGTCCCATTTCTTCTTCACTCTAGAAGAAGAAGGGTATTAATCATTAACGAGATTTCTTCCACAGTGATTTTTATGTGTGTGACCCAAATGATAAAGTTCTGGGAACTTCAGAAAGCAAATGGCTTTAAAAAGCTATCAAGTTTGCAGCTTAAAAAAAAAAAAAATCTTAAAAAATTTTAAAGTAAAGAGTGCTTATATGTTGCAGCAAGAGCTTGGCTTCATCTTAATAATCAGCAGCTCAGGGGCACCTGGTTGGCTCGGTCCGTTAGGCTTCCGACTTCAGCTCAGGTCATGATCTCATGATTTGTGGGTTCGAGCCTGGTGTCGGGCTCTGTGCTGACAGCTCAGAGCCTGGAGCCTGTTTCCGGTTCTGTGTTTTCCTCTCTCTCTGCCCTTCCCCAGCGCTCTCTCTATCACTCTCTCTGTCTCTCAAAAATGAATAAATGTTAAAAAAAAATTTAATCAGCTCAAGCTGGGAAGTCTGAGACCATGTCCTCCTTTATCTGAAAGTCAGAGTGGGGAAGATGAAACTGAAGGGAAGTCAAAGACCATCATCATCATCATCATCATCATCATTATTCTGTTTTTCTGTGTACTGCATTAAATAGTAAGTCAAACATGGCAAACAACGTTTGGGCCCTAATGGAGTCTAGAGTCCAGGCAGGTCCTTACTACACATTTTAAAAATATTCTGTGGTTTAAAAAAAAAAACAACTAAAAATGTTAGATATTGTATACATGTTGAGCAGTGAACAGGAGGCATATGATGAATGTTGTTTGACTTTAACCAGAATAGATGTCACAGAAGAGGTCAGTTAATCAAGTCGGTTATCTAAATCAATTACGTGTTTGACCCACAACATTTTAAAATTAAAAAAAAATTTTTTTTAAATATTTCCAAGTATATTAAGTCACAATATAGACTTTTTAGATTTTGAAAGGAAACAGAGAATTTAGAAACTAAAGCAAAAAGAAGAATGTACATCACCTGTAATTATACCATCTAAAGATAACAGTTAATATTTTTGGGCATATATCCTTTTTACTGTATGAGTTTATGGGGTTGCTGTGTTCAGATAGTGAGATTTCAGGTTGTAAGGGATACTGTGATATCCAAATCTACTTCATACCTGAGTCTAGGAGAGCCAGTAGCAAAAGTTTCAGTATTAAAGAACTTAGTCAGGGGCGCCTGGGTGGCTCAGTCGGTTAAGCGGCCGACTTCAGCTCAGGTCACGATCTCGCGGTCCGTGAGTTCGAGCCCCGCGTCGGGCTCTGGGCTGATGGCTCAGAGCCTGGAGCCTGCTTCTGATTCTGTGTCTCCCTCTCTCTCTCTGCCCCTCCCCCGTTCATGCTCTGTCTCTCTCTGTCTCAATAAATAAAACATTAAAAAAAAAATTTTTTTTTAAATAAAAAAAAAAAAAGAACTTTGTCAAATCTATTTGATTTTGAGTTTAGATAGATTTGGATAGCAAGAGTTCAAATAGCTAGGGATACCTTTATTTTTTTTAGTATTAGATTTTACTAAATGATATCATACTCATGCATACCTAATAAATTGTAAGGCGTGAAAGGACTTCAGGAGATAATGAATTTCATTTGGGAAAGACTGTACTCCAAGCATTCCTGAAAGATGGTGTCTATCCTCCTCACAACCCCAGAAACGAAGATTCCATGGCTTTCCTGAGACTAGCATTCTATGGGGGCAAAAGCATATGTTTGCAGAGATGTTCTTTTCAATACTTACGCAAGTGTTTTAGTTTTGGAGATAGTCTGACCCCCTTCTATTGCTTCAGTCATGAACTCAAATAGTGTAGTGGAAACATCTAGTAATATTGTTTACAGCTGTGGTGGTAGAGTGTTTTCAGCCATTACTGCCAGCAGTTCCTCCCATCCCTAGGCTTGACTGCTGCACCTCCCATTAAGAGATGGAGTCTGTGTCTGCTCCATTTGAATCTAGGAGAGACCACCTGCAGTGGCTCAGCTGTGTGAGTGAGGCCTGTGTCAGCCTTAGTTAAGTTCCCAGTGCCCATGACCTCATGAGCAACCTCAGCCGAGTTACTCAAAACACAGAATTGAGAGAAATAACAAGTTGCTCTTGCTTTAAGCCACTGAGTTTGGGGATGGTATGTTACTCAGCAAAAGACGATTGAAGCAGCAGCATAGCACCCTTGGTGTAAAACTAGTTCACTTATAAGTCAGTCCCAGGGTGTGATCCCTGAGCGAAAATTGTGGTCAGCGTGCCTTAGTGATAAATCTCTAAATTAAGTCTTTACTTCATGTTTACATAAGGATATACTTATCAAATTAGTTTAACCGAATACTGTGGCTATATCTTGTGCTCTACAAGCTAACTGGGTAAGTCAAAAATCATTTTGTGTAATTGCTTATTATCATTTTTTTAATGTTTATTTTTTATTTTTGAGAGAGGGCGTGCTAGCGGGGGAGGGCTGGATAGAGAGGGGGGTACAGAGGATCTGAAGCGGGCTCTGTGCTGACAGCAGTGAGCCCGATGCGGGGCTTCAACTCCTGAACCCTGAAATGATGACCTGAGCCGAAGTCAGACACTCAGTCGGCTGAGCCATCCAGGCGCCCCTGGTTATTATCCTTCTTAAGTTAACATGTTTTAAAGGAATTATCCATTATTGAGATGATGGGTGTGTGGTGTTTTCTTACAGTTTGTCATTTGATGAATTTAGTACCATGATTGTAGTTGTGAGTACTTACAGTACACATGCAAGGTCTGCAGTGAACTCGTGTATGAGAGGTGCTTTGTTCTCAAGGAGGGTGAATCTTAGGCAAACTGTTGTTTCAAATGTGGATATTACTGGACTTTCAACAGATAATGTATTGTTCAGGGGCACTTCTCTCATCGTGTTTAAATGAGCAACTGCCCATTCCAATTCTGGTTAGATCAGTTTAAGAAAAAGACCCACTTCACTGGAGAAGAAAAACTTGGAGGAGATCAGAGGGGTACTTGTACAGACTTCTGGTTTCTAGCTTCCACTGGGCTCATATCCCCTTTATTGGTTTCTCTGTCAGTACTCTTCCTGCTTTAGACGTTAGACCTTTTCCATTTTTTTCCCTCCACTCCACGTTCTATTGCTACCTTTCCTCTTACTCTCAACAGAAAGCCTTCTCTCTTTCTTCACAGGGAGAAATAGATGACTTCAGAAGAGAATGACCCAAAATGCAAATCAAACCCACAATGAGATATTACCTCACATGCACTAGGATGGCTATAATAAGAAAGACCATAATAAGTGTTGGCAAGGATATGGGGCAGTTGGAACCCTCATAAGTTGCTGGTAGAAATGAAAAATGCAGAGAGAGGGGGAGAGAAAGGGAAGAGAAAGAAATTGTTTCCAACTTCTGGTGCCTCAACCATGAAATTCACTTCCATCTGTATCCATCCTTCTTCTCTTTTGTTTTCACAGAAGAAGCTCCCCCTTTCTATAGCTTCTCTTGCACCTCTGCTTCAGATTCCACTTCCTGTTACTTATTTAGTGCTTATGTCCTGCCCTTATCTTTCTCTCTTACTGGGTCCTTCCTGTGAACATTTAAACATTTTAAGTTTCTTGGGGCACCTGGCTGGCTCCGTTGGGAGAGCATGTGACTCTTGATCTCAGGGTTGTGAGTTTGAGCCCAACATTTGGTATAGAGATTACTAAAATCTTAAAAACAAATTAATAAGTAAACCTTTTTAAGGCTCTAATATGTTTAAAATAAAAAGGTGACCCAAAATACATCCTTCACTTTCAGCCAATTTTACGTTTACTCCTAGCTAATTTTCTTTTCCTTCACAGTCAGACTTCATGAGCAAGTTGTTTATAGTCATTGTTTTCACTTCTTCACCTTTCACATGCTCCTCAGCCTGCTGCAATCTGGTCTTGTCCACCCACAGCTTCACCGAAATTCATCTCGTGAAGGTCATCAATAATTCTTGCCAAATCCAGTGGGCATTTCTTAGTCCTTGTTTTGGTCTCAACAGCATTAGACCTTGACCTGCCTCCTTTGTGTGATGCTCATGTCCCTAGGCTTCCATGACTCTATTCTCCTGGTTTGCTTCCTACTCTGCCTGTTCCTTCACAGTCTCTTCCGCAGGGGTGTTCCTTGTCTCTCTGCTGTCCGACTTTCTTAGAGTTCTTTCCGACATCCTCTTCTCTTCTTACTCCACACACTTTTCCCTGGGTGATCTCATGCCAGATTTCCACATCTTCAATCCAGATCTCTTTCTTGATCTTCAGATTTACAAATCTATCTATTGGACATATCCACTTTGATATCCCACAGGTGGCTAAACTTAAAATGTCCAGGGTGGAATTCGTCATCGACCCTGAAATTTGCTGTGTTCTGGGTCCTAGTGAGTGACACTACCGTTCACTCAGTTACTTAAGCTGAGCAGCTGGGTATAATCCTTCGCTCTCCCTTTTCCCTTATCCAGCTCCTCTTCTTGCATTCAGTCAGTTGCAGAATCCTCTTGAGTTTGTCTCCTGTCCAGGTTTCTCCATTTCCACTTCCTTGGTACAGGCTTCTTTTCTTTCTTTCCTGGCTTGCTGTAGCCACCTTAGGCTCCCTCTGAGTTTTCTTCATCAGCATCTGGTCCATACATTCAGCCAAAGTAATCTTTAACGGACGTACATCTGATCATACCACTTCCCTGCTTAAGGTCTTTCAGTGATTGAATGTTGTTCATAGGATAAAGGCTAAGCTTTTTGGCTACAGCCATGCTAAATTTCTTTCAGTTCTTCCACCTGGCATATACATTCACTGTTCCGGGTGCCTGTCTTCTCACAGGTAGTTGACGCTTCCCAATTCTGGTGTTTCTGTGGCATTCACAACTATCCACGAGAGCAATGGCCACTCTGGTGTACATCTGTTTATGTGCCCAGACCTCTCTGACCCCATGTAAGTTCTGCCAGGGTCAGGGAAGGGTGTCATGGTGTTGGCTTTGTGTCCTTTTTACTTGGAGGACATTCAGTAAACTTTCATTGAAGGACTACAGTACGGTTCTGCCTGTCCATTGCTGGAATTTTAGTTTGGCACTAGGCCATTGCAGGGTATGGTTGATACTACTCCTATGGCAGAGGATAGTAGGTAAAATCACATTAGAGCTATTCACGTGGGACGGGTTATGATACCGTAAATAGATTTGAGCTTAGGTCCCTGTATTCCAGCTTTGAACACATTAGAAAAATAAAGTATAACTGTGTTCTATCCATTTCTTTAGGCTTTTGGCCCATCTGTATTTATGTAATTTATTTTACAAAACCTTGAATGTTTGGGGAAACAAAGAACAAAACTATAGAAATTACTGCAAATCATGGAAGTTTTTTGTTTTAAAAATGAAAGTATCTCATGGAAGCAATACTTGTATAAGATTACAGTCAGCTTCACAACCCTGGATATCTTTTTTTTTTTTTCCTGCTAATACTATTGCCACTGGGGTTGTTTGCTTTTATTTAAATTTTTTTTTAACGTTTATTTATTTTTGAGACAGAGACAAAGCATGGACGGGGGAGGGTCAGAGAGAGAGGGAGACACAGAATCAGAAGCAGGCTCCAGGCTCTGAGCCATCAGCCCAGAGCCTGACGCGGGGCTCGAACTCCCGGACCGTGAGATCGTGACCTGAGCCGAAGTCGGACGCTCAACCGACTGAGCCACCCAGGGGCCCCAGGGGTTGTTTGCTTTTAACCTGAGCACATGGCTTCATTGGAATTATTTCTTCATTTACAATGAGCTGTCAGATTCCCTATGTCCTAGAATTGCCTAAAGTTTCTGTGCAATGAAATGAAAGTGGGCTTTTGGATGATGAGGATAAAGAATTGCTTCCAGAAGCCGTAATTGCAAATTGTGTTTCAAGTAAAGTAACTTCCTGGCAGTTGGGAAATGACGTATGTCTTCTCCAGTGAGTAACACATTTGAACAAAAGTGATGAGACCAGAGGGTGGTCACTGTGTTAGCAAATTCTAAAACAGTCTGTTTTTATTTTTATTTATTTTTAAATGTTTGTTTTTGAGAGAGAAGGAGAGCGTGAGGAGGAGGGAGAGAGGGAGAGAGAACACCAAACTGGCAGGGCAGAGCCCAATGTGGGGCTCGATCTCACAAGCGGTGAGATCATGACCTGAGCTGAACTCAAGAGTTGGACCCTTGACCACCTGAGCCACCCTGGTGCCCCAACAGCAGTCTGTTTTTAAGTAAAGGTAGGAGGATGACCTTGTCACCTGTTCATAGGCATCTTCATGAAGGACGCCATAAACTCTTTTGGAGAATGCTTCATTCTCAAAGCCCCTCTATCTTTGTGGATTTTGTCAGGTGTTCAGGGCATTCTCTTGCATTCTTGTAGTAAGATAAGCTTGCAGAAAAGAGAAGTGGATGACAGCTGTCCTAGCAGCTGGGGCACTAAGAGCATCATGTGTCTGAGCAGATCTCCAGAACTTTGTTTCTTTGCAGTACTTATACCACAGAATGGGTGCAGTAGTTAAAAGTGTTTTTTTTTGTTTTATTTATTTATTTGTTTGTTTTGAGAGAGAGTTCAGGGAAGGGTCAGAGAGAGGGAGAAAGAGAATCCGAAGCAGGCTCTGCTCTGTGAGTGTAGAGCCTGACATGGGGCTTGATCCCATGAACTGTTAGATCATGACCTGAGCTGAAATCAAGAGTCAGATGCTCAACCAACTGAGCCACTCAGGTGCCCCTAAAGTCTAATCTTTAAAAAACAATTTTTTTAATGTTTATTTATTTTTGAGAGAGAGAGTGAGTGGGGGAGGGGCAGAAAGCGAGGGAGACACAGAATCTGAAGCAGGCTCCAGGCTCTGAGCTAACAGCACAGAGCCCAATGCGGCACTCGAACTCACAGACCATGAGATCAGGACCTGAGCCGAAGTCGACACTTAACCGACTGAGCCACCCAGATGCCCCCTAAGTGTAATTTTACTTATAAAATCTTGAGGGTGAGTCTGTCTTAGAGTAGAGGCTCGTCTGGACCTGGGAAATACATTTGGTGTCTAAGTCCTAGGTGTAGCATCTGCTCAGTCTCAAAAAGCCCATCAGAATAAGTATGGAAGTGGGGCCGCCTGGGTAGCCCCCTCTGTTGAGTGTCCGACTCTTGATTTCGGTTCACGTCATGATCCCAGGGTCGTGGGATTGAGCTCCGCATTGGGGTCTGTGCTGAGTGTGGAGCCTGCTTAAGATTCTGTCTTTCTTTCCTCTGCCCTTCTCCCCCGCTTGTGCGCACACACTGTCTCTCTTAAATGAACAAAAAATAAGTATGGAAGAAATTGATGAGAGTAATATTTGGCTCTTCTGTAACTTGAAAGGTCTTTTTGAATTTCTTTTGCTGTAGTATAGATGTATGACATGACAAGTTGTAAAGTTGCACCCCAGAAGTTTACCTAAGACTTTAGAGCTTATCTTTGGAAGGCTTACTAGCATTGTAATATAATACTCAAAAACAGAGAAAGATGGCTACACACTTAAGTCTTTTGTGCTCAGACAGGAACTTCCATTGGTAAAAAAGGAAGAAAGCTATAAAAAACCCTCATTCCTGCAGGAAACTGGGTAATCTTCACTGAGGAAATGCTTACATTTTATCATCTGCTAGAACACTAAGAATTTGGTTTCTGGGATTTCATGTAGCAGTTTTCTGGGATATATAATTTTCATATAGTTGTAACCTTTGTGCACATATTTTTTTCCATATATACATTGACGTGTATCACATAGACTATAGATTTGTATGTTGTATTCCGTTGTTTGCTTACTCTACTTGTATTTGTATTCTAGGCTTCTACTTCCTAGGATTGGACTTTCTATTAGACCATAATCTCCTCAAAGGCAGGGACGTAAACGTATTGCTCTTGATGATTTCCCCCAGCCTTCTTGGTGTGTGGGGTCATTGTCAGGAGAAGTAATATATGCTATTACTTTGTTCACGTTGTCATACAGTAGTGCTTATTTTGTAAAGCATCTTAGACTTTATCAATGGCTCATTAGCTATAAATAAATTCCTATTATAAGGCAGCTTAGCAATTTAAACTGATAACAAATAACTGATAACAAATAAACCCATCGAATTTATGAAAACAGAAAAACCCTATTAGAGATCTTCAGTGAACATGTCAGTGCTTTAATTGAAATAAATTTTTTTTGCAGTTAAATATTTTTTCGTATTTGACATAGCTGTTTCAAATAGTCTACACCAGGCTGTATCTTGTAAAGAACGCGGAGCCCATTTTTAAACAGATTGATTCGCCATTCAGAGTCTTTTATGTTTACTGTGAGAAAATCCGCTTCCACGATAAAAAATCATACAGGCTCGCTCCCTGCCCTAAGAATGACACCAGAAGAAGAGAGAGAATCTTGGTGCCAACCAGGTCTGCAGGGCTGTTCACACTATTCAGACCTCTTTTCCTCAGCAAGCTTGTAGGTCAGCAGAAGACAGGTTCTGAGGTGTGCAGTCCCGTTGGTTGTGTCCATCTCCTTTGTGCCAGCTGCCTCTAGTTGGAACGAGGCTTGAGATCTGTGTGGAAGCCACATGCTTGTAAGTCATAACTCTTAATTTCTAGTGTTGTTTAATATTGAGAGCATTATGTTATCAAAAACAAAGTTTTCCTGTACTGTTTTCTCCATTTCCTGTTTTTTTGAATTCTGTAAATGTATTCAGATATATTTTTGCTCTATCAGTAAAGCAAAACATTCCCCACCTTCCTTTAGCACTAGGGGAATGGAAAATAAATATGCTCTTAGAGGGATCAAAAGATTGGTCGCTACATTACTCCTTTAGTCTTCCAGTTCTAAATGTAGATTTCTAAAATTGGAAGGTCTGTGTTTGTCCTCTTGACTAAATTTGCTTTCAGAGTGTAAAATAAAATAACCTTTTCTTCTCCATGCTCTAGCTCTCTGAGGGACAGTGCTGGTTGCTAGGAAAAGCCATCCCAGGGAATGGGAATTGGATCTACACTACCAGTGGACGCAGAAAAAGTCTATGGGAATATAGGATATATTTTCAAGTGTCAAAGAAAATAGGGAGATCCAAGTGGGTTGGCATGTTATCCTCTCAGAACGTTACAACTCTTTTCCATCCTCTGCTTGCATTTCTCATTTCTGTTCTTCTACTCTTGCTTTATCTCCATAAAACAACAACAAAAAATTATTGATTCACCTATTAATGCACAGTGAGTGATAACTGAGGCTGAGCATATCAATGCTTTTTACAAGAAAGTACTTCCTAAATAATGGGCATAAAAAATGTTGCAAAAAGAAAAAAAGATTATTTTATTGAAGTTCTTCAGAGGTTATTAATATAATTGACTAATTACAACTCATTTTTATGATTAACAGTAAGTCATGGGAGGACTGGTCATCATAACAATTAGTTGGTTTAGTTTGAATTGCTGTATATGCTGGAAAGTCCTAGGAAGGCTATATATCTTTTAGAAAGGTTCACTCAGGATTTCTCTAATCTGAACTTGCCTTACCAAGCCAGATTTCATGAATTGTGATTGTACTTTTCCAAAAATAGTTTTTAGGACTGAACCACTTTTATATTTAATTAAAAAACTATATCTCTGAGTTTACTGTGGGTTTGTTGTAAACCCATGGTATCATAATTTGATTTTTTAAAAATGTAAAATATACATAAAATTTCTTATTTTACCCATTTCTAAATATACAGTTTAGTGACAAATATATTCATATTATTGTGCAGCTGTTACCACTGTCTCCATAGAACTTTTTCATCATCCCAAACCAATACTCTGTATCCATTGAACAGTAACTCCCCATTATCTTCTCCCCCCGGGTCCCTGGCAGCTATTACTGCCCTTTCTGCCTCTAATGAATTTGATGAGGCTAGGTGCCTCGTGTAAGTGGAATCGTACAATTGTGTTCTCTTGTGTCTGGCTTGTTTCACTTAGCATGATGTCTTCAGTGTTCTTCCCTGTGATAGCATGTATCAGTCATTTCTTTTTAAGGCTAAATAATATTCCATTGTATGTAGATGACCACTTTTGTTTATCTGGGTATCTGTTGGTGGATATTTGGCTTTTCACCTTTTGGCTATTGTGAGTAATGTTGCTCTGAACAGCTATCTGTTCCAGGGCCCTGCTTTCAGTTCTTTTGTGTGTATACTAGAAGTGGAATTGCTAGACCACATGGTAATTCTGTCTAATTTTTGAGGAACTGACATAATGTTTTCTACATTGGCTGTAGCATTTTACATTCCCACTTTCTACATGTAATTTTATGTTAATAATTCATTTTACAGATTTGCCTGAATACTCTGCTGCCCTAGGTTGTAAACTTAAGGCAAGAATACTTATTTAAACTTTTAAAGGGGTAAATATAATTCAAATTTAGTTATTTGAATTATAAAATTATAGTTATAATTAGCATTACAATTATAAATGGTTTTTTTTTTTTTTTGGTCACTAAATGTTTGTTATAGAAATTTGAAATATATTTGAACAAATATACAAAGAAAATGTCACCTCTAATCTCTCCAGAGAAATACATTTGGTGTGTATATATCCTTCTATCTGTATATATTACACTTTAAAAAATTGTAATCATATAGTACATGTTGTTTTTTAACATAGCTAAGCTGTACAGGGTACGCTTGTTTTTTTGCAGGGTGTTGTGTTTGTTTTGTGTTTAACATGGGAATAAGCTCATAGTTTAGCTTTTTGTTAGCATATCCCTTGGGATGCTTCATTTAAAGAATGCCTAGTACTGTGGAAGGAAGGGCATTGGGTTGCCTTTCTTAAGACACTTATATCACTGTTGAATACTTACCAAAGTATGTGCCTATCCAGGGTGGCCTAGGTTGATTAGGCCTTTTGAAGATTCTTCCCTGTTAGTAGTACCTCCTTAGTACATTAATAGAATAACTCCACATATTACTGTTTGAAACATTTAAATTATTTTGCAACCTCCGGAGTGATGATTTAAATGAAATGTAATTGAGCTATATTTATATTCCTTTAAAGTGAAATCCATACAATTAGAACCAATATGTTAATACTACTTCATGTTTAGGCAAATTTAGTAGATGTTATAAGACATCAGAGCTGTCATAATACTACCCTCCTTGTGACAGATCCTTATATTTGTTTTCTTTTTTTAATGTTTGTTTATTTTTGAGAGAGAGAGAGGTGAAAGAGAGCATGCGTGAGGAGGGGTAGAGAGAGAGGGAGACAGAAGATCTAAAACGGGCTCTGCACTGAAAGCAGAGAGCCTGACCTGACCCTACAAATCTCGAGATCATGAACTGAGCCAAAGTCAGACACTTAACCAACTGAGCCACCCAGGTGCCCCAGATCCTTATATTTCTGAGTCGTTGATAGCCACAGGGTTCATACGTCTGATATAGTTTTCATAACAGATTAAATGTTAATTAATTTCTAGTGATTCCACCTGCTTTAGCTTTTTGGATTAATATACTATATTAATACACACTGTAATTTTGTGGTAGAGGGTCAAACATGAAGTTGATAGAATGATCCTTAGTATGATTTTCTTAATATTAGCAAAGGTGCCACTATCCCCAGGAAAATAGAGAAATTAAACCTCTCACCACAGTAATCTAATTGGAATGATAATGATGGTAATTTTGAGTCAATTAGAAAATGTTGGTGGTATTTGCATTCGCATTAAACTGCCTTAGTAAAAGATATACCACGTGCCCAAGTTCAGGACTGATCTGTACAGCACATAGCACATCCTGAGTTTTAATACCTCCATAAAACCTCTTGGAGAACCTTGTCTGAATTCTGAGGATACCCTGTTCCTGTTATCAGCTGCACAGATTGAGCACTAATGAAGACGTGCTTTGTCCCTTAGCAGTCTGTAGCCCAAGGAGGCACCTTGTGCTCATCCACTCTTGTGAACTCCTTGAGGACAGAGGAGCATTTGGTCTCCAGGGCCTGCCTCCTAGTGGTTTTGGAAGAAGAAAGGAATGAGTGACATTCACAAGGTTTAACCAGGCAAATCTAGATAGATGCATATTGGTGACACATTTTTGGGGGGAGGGATGGGGGGAGTACTTTTTGTATTTGAAGCATTTTAAAAAGCAGATGCTGGTATACATTATTAGACAAAATAAAGTCAGAAGGAAGTAATGTTGAAGAAGTTGAGACACTGAAGGGGCAGAACTGATGTTCTCTGATGTAAGAAGTATCAGAGGGGTGGGGGTTGAGTCCTGACTATGTCACTTACTGCTCTGTGACCTTGGGAAGTCATTTCATCTCCAAGCCTCATTCCTCATCTGCTAGGAATGGATTCTGACCTTTCTTCCTTCCAAGACTATTGTGGAGATTAAATGAAACAGTGTATGGGGTGCCTGCCTGGGTGGCTCAGTCAGTTAAACGTCCGACTTTGGCCCAAGTCATGATCTCACAGTTTGTGAGTTCGAGCCCTGCATCAGGCTCTGTGCTGACAGCTTGGAACCTGGAGCCTGCTTTGGATTCTATGTCCTCGTCTCTCTCTGCCCCTCCCCTGCTTGTACTCACTCACTCTCTCTCTCTCTCTCTCTCTCTCTAAAATAAACATAAAATTTTTTTAAGGAAATAGTGTATGTGAAGCTGCCTAGCATAGTGTCTCTGAAGTTCTTGGTCACTGTTCGTTTCTTCCTTCCTGGTCTTTATTTACTTCACTGGATTGTGTTGCTAGGAGTACTTACTTGCTTGGGCAGCATTACTGCACATGTTCTCATGCGTTCAGAAATCCCCTGTAGCTTGCTCACTACATCTTGAACATCACATTATTGAATTTTATGGGACAGATTTTTAAGAAACCCAGGCTCAGAAAGGTAGGTGGCATGTCACACTGATTGATTAAAAGCCAACCTGGGAATAAAACACATGCCTCAGGATTCTCAGTGCTTTCCACCATGCCAAGGCTATTGGTGATGCTTTCTGCTTTCGTGATGGGTGTGGACGTGTATATGACCTGGTTTTATATTAACTTCTAAATTACAAGTCTTTGGGAAGATATCTTGTAAAGTAAAGCCTCAAGTAATTTAGCGGTGGGTAAATTCCGTTCATATAATAAGCCATCATTATGAAAGGTGATTTTTGAGTAGGTTACCATACCCTTGGGGCAGAGTTGCATGTGACTGATTAATGACTTCAGAATAATTGTACGGTTGTCAGGAAATTACAGAAGGTTTTTTTTTTAATGTTTATTTTTGAGAAGGAGAGACACAGAGCGCAAGTGGAGGGCAGAGAGAGGGAGACAGAATCCGAAGCAGGCTCTGAGCTATCAGCACAGAACCCAGTGTGGGGCTTGAATCCATGAACTGCGAGATCATGACCTGAGCTGAAGTCAGAAGCTTAACCGACTGAGCTACCCAGGCACCCCAGGAAATTGTAGAAGTTTGAATGGTACCATCCTTCCGTGTTGTAATTTTAAATGTGGTGAATCACATTTTTTGGCAAATTTAATTCCCCTCTCCCCTTTTCTCTATTTAAAATTCTATATTCCATACAATATTAAATTTTGAGAACTAGCTAGGAAATTTCATATTCTAGGATTTTCATATTCTAGGAAAATTAAAGTTCTGGATTTTGGGGGGGCATTTATCTATCTGCTTATAGACATTTGCACTGTTTCATTTCTGGTGACTCCTTTCCCTGTCTGCTTTGTAAGAGGCACAAGGCAGGCCATTTGGGCATGGCAGGGCATTTAAAACCATCATCCCCAGGGCACCTGGCCTGGTGGCCAGGTTGAGCATCCAACATCACTTAGGTCCATGATCTTGTGGGGTTGGGGGTGGGGAGGGGTTCGTAAGTTTGAGCCCCGCATAGTGCTTGCTGCTCTCAGCCTGATCAGGGCAGAGCTTGCTTCGGATCCTCTGTCCCCTTCTCTCACAGCCCTTCCCTGGCTTGTGCTCATTCTCTCTCTCTCTCTCTCTCTCTCTCTTTCTCAAAACAAAACAAAAAACAAAACAAAACGATCCTCTTGCCATACAAAGAACACAAAAATCAGGAACAAAGCAAAGAACAATAGTCCAGTAGAAAAAATAGGGACTTTATGTAAAAGGATGACGCATGGGCTCTGAACCATGAGGTGAACAGTTCATGTGCAAATTCCGGATTGTATTGGCTTCAGGCCCTGACTCAGCTACTTCCTGGGTTGGGCAAAATCTTAAAATCTCTTTGCTTCCATTTCCTTGTCTGTAAAGTGAGGATTATATGAATTAATACATGTAAAATATTAAGAACAGTACTTGGCATGTAGTGCTCAAGAAATGTCAGTTATTATTATTGCTGTTATTGTGATTATTTTTTTTAAATGATGCCCAGCCTCACTCATTATAAGAGAGAATCAAGTTTAAAGAAAACTTAGACACCATGATAATACGCTGTGTGGTAAGGATGTGGGTAACCAGGTGCTGCCATACATTGTGGGTTATTTCAGTAGAGGACAATTTGAAATAGCTGTTAAAGGTAAAATAGCAATTAGATGTTGACCCAGCAGTTCCGTTTTTAGGAGTTTTTCTTATAGATGTGTGTATTAAAAAAAAAGACATGTATTAAAAAATAGTATGTGTAGACAATAATTGCAGTATTGTTTATGTTAGGAAAAGACTAGCAGTGACTTAAATAGTCTCTGAGTAGAAGCAGGTAAATTGTTAACTTGATATAATGGAATATTGTATAGTACCATTGAAAAGAAATAAAATGTCTACATATGCTCATATCGAATGGTTTCCAAGATGTACTGTTAAGAAGGGAAAAAAAGAGTTCTACACATACATACATATAATGATTTTGTAAGCATACACTATCCCTGGAAGGAATTAGAAACAACTGTTAATAGTAGGGCCTAACTCTTAGGGCCTTTGAGGAGGGGGGTCAGAGAGGGATGATAGGGAAACTTACTTTCCTTTACCTCTTGGTACCAGTTGAAACACATTTTTTCAACATACTTATTAGTTTTTGTAAAAAAATTTATTTATTTATTTTGAGAGAGAGAGAGCTGGGGAGGGGCAGAGAGAGAGACAGAGAGAGAGAGAGAGAGAGAATCCCAAGCACGCTCCCAGCTATCAGTGTGGAGCCCAACACGGGGCTTGAACCCATGAACCATGAGATCATGATCCTAGCCAAAATCAAGAATCAGACGCTCAACCAACTGAGTCACCAAGGCACCCCTATGTATTTGTTTTTTGCCCTTCCCCAAATCTTTTACCTGTTCCCACCAGCATGTGCATGCTCACACACATGCGCACACACACACACTTTTCAGAACATTCAAATGTTCCAGGAGTCTGGCTCTGTAATGGTGGGGTTTGGCCTGTCCTGATCGTGTTTAATGCTTATTGAATATGTGTGTGTGACTCTTCGGGCTTAGCAGTTATCTGGTTCTTGTCATCCAAATTGGTGCTGATGTGAAAAATCTCCCTGGATGGTGGAAACTGAGGCCTTGGCTAAGTATACCTAAGCCCCATAGGCTCGGTCTCTAGGTGCTATCAGAGGTGCTAGAGCCTGGAACGCCTTGGTCTTGAGCCTGGTTCTCTTGGCTATTTTTAGAGGTCTGAGAAGAGAGTGAATAGGAAGGAACTTCAAGAGTTCTGTACCTCATTAGGAAACCCTGGTTGTATTTATAAACTGTTTGGTTCTATTTCAGTTTCCAGAGGTGAGAGCCAGAATGGAAACTCACTTGGCATGGTAGGGTTTTGTGACTGTGCCCCTCCCTGGAATTTCTAGAAGTACTTTTTAACCCTAGAAGAAATTGGGGCCATGACCAGGATTCTTTGTGTAAAACTCCTTAAACAGGTCAAGTTTAGAATTTTATGGAAACATATGTAATATATGTCTACTTTTTATAGGATACTATTTAAGCTAATTGCTACTTGCATGAAGGCTATAGTCATTAGTTCGAACATGAAGATTAGGGTGAATTGTCTCCCCTTGTTCATATAATAACTTTTTTTAATGTGAAATACAATCTGTAATTATGTAGAAAATGTAATCATAGAAATTAGGATCAGAATATAATACTTATGTTTCATTCAGTATATCTTAGTCTAGTGCTTCTTAATATTTTTGCCACTCTAGACTTAGTGAGGGATGCCCCATTCCCATCATTAAACAGTGGCTTTGTGTGGCAGTGATTTTCTACAAGAGATGGGGGTCTTTGAGTGTAATCTGGGGGTGGTGGTGGGAGAGTGGGGAGGTAGAGGTATTGATTCTGATTTGTAGAACATTCACGGGTGCACACACACACACTTTCCCTCTCCCTCTCTCTCAGGCAAGAATTCACCGTCTTAGACAAACTAGTATTGTAACTTTCATCTCATTCTAAGGAAAAAAATCCTGATGAGAGACCCTGGTTCTATCCAGTTAGCATGGTTTCTCTCCATTATCTGCTATCTGGTTGCAAATAAGCATGTATGTAACAGATAAGCACCGACTTTAAGTGGGCAAGACAAACAACTGGTTCTAGCAAGTTGTACCTGTCATTGCAGGGAAGGGCCCAGGTTTGACCGTGGAGGAAGGATTGGACAGGTTGCCGGGGAAAGTGAGTGATCCATTCAACCAGAGGTAACAGTTTCTTTTGGAATTAGCTTTTATTTCCTTTTATTAACAGTGTCTTTTTTTTTTTTTTTTTAAGTTAGCATAGTGGTTGATTTTCCCTTGGTATTCTTTTTGTTGTAGCAGAGATGTCAGCTTATTTATAGGAATTACTTGAAGTCAGAGTCATGGTGGATGTAGGAAAGTGGCCAATCTTCACTCTGCTCTCACCTCAAGAAATTGCATCTATTCGGAAAGCATGTGTCTTTGGCACCTCAGCCAATGAAGCACTGTACGTTACTGACAATGATGAGGTAAGAATCTCTTAAAACCCAGAGTGTAATTTTAGGGGGTGAGCTTTAAAATGTGCAGTTTGAAGACCAAGAAAAGGTTGTGGCCAGTTGATCTTTCCAAAATGCAAGCTTACTCATATCAGTCTCTGTTTTGAAATATTTTCAGTGGAAGATCCATAGACACATTCATTTCACTTTCCCTGGTATGTTTTTTGGTTCTTTATTCCCTTAGCCCTTACCTTTCCCACCAGTCTTTCTCCTACCAGTATCCTAGATGTATCCAGCAAGGCCCCCCTCCTTGTCTTCTGAAAAGGTTGTGGATAAAAGAACCTGAAATTCTAGAAGACCGTGTCTTTGATATAATTTCTCTCTTCTTGCAGTTTCTTGATTTCATACCCCTCAACCCTGTACTAGTCTGAATTTCATAGTACAGCCAAACATTCTGCAACTGAAGTAATGTCAGCACAGGTTGAATTTTTCTTCATCTGATCAGTCTCTTCCTACCTACTGAGCTGTCACACTGAACTTGAGTGTGTCTTATTTTCAGGGTGGAGAGGGGAGCCTTTGTGTAACTTTAGTCCAAGTGATTCAGACAAAACTATTTGTTTTCTAGGTCTTTGTATTTGGACTGAACTATAGTAACTGTCTAGGAACTGGAGATAACCAGAGTACGCTTGTACCCAAAAAGCTGGAAGCCTTATGTGGAAAGAAGATTAAAAGCCTTAGTTATGGGAGTGGACCACATGTTCTTCTCAGCACTGAAGGTAAAGAGGGAACAAAGTCAGCTTTTCAGTTTGTGAGAAATCAAGTATTGGTTCTAAGCTAAGGGGAGATGGGGCCGTATGAAATAATCTTGAATGGTTTATTTCTTAATTTCTGAGAACTGTACCAAACTGGTAAAAGTTAAACATTTCAGTCTAACTCTGGAACAGAGTACGGCTTGCAAATTAGGCAAACATTAGAATACTTACGTGAAGTTGTGGAAGATTAGATACAGCAAATGAAGTGGGCCTTCAGCCTAGTTTTTCACTGGTTTTATATTAGCAAGGGCTACTTTCAGGTTTTTCTTGGTACATTTTTATAAAGACAACATAATGCTGATTTCCCTTTCAGTGTGTAGTTTCTGAATCTCAAATTTAAGAAACCTTAGTTTATTCCCTGACATTCATGTGTGTGCCATATGGAAAGAATGTAGGCTAGATTCTTTTCCTTTTACTCTCTGCTTCCCCAAGATTAAGACTATACATTTCTTCTTTGGTAATTTATCCCCACTGTGGGCAACCAAAACTCTCTGAAAATAGGTTATTGTATATAACCTATATCTTCCCTTTGAATTTTAAGCACATTAACTCTTGTGGTCTCTCTAGCAGAGGCCCTCTGCTTTTTGTGGGGAAGTTTTCTGTTTGTTTCTCTGCCGGTCTCCAGACTGAGGAATCACAGCTTTCACAGCTTCCTCGGGTGTTGCCAGAGGTCTTAGTATTGAGCTTTTTAATTACCTCTAACTCCTATCTGAATGCACTCCAAGTTGTCTGGATCTGTCTCAAGCTGTGAGATCCAGATCTGAGAGTGATTGTCTAGTGAGAATATAACTGGTATTGAGCGTAATGAGGTGATGATCTCACTTCCGAGTTGTGTAACCGTGCTTTCTGGCATCACACTGGCTCTTTCAAGCGGTTGCTACTTTGCCAACTGGTTCTGCTTGTCATCTGTTATGACCTAATGATTTGATTTTTTTCCTAACAAATATCAATCTTAACTAGTCATTGATTTCTGACTGTAAAAAACCGGGGCAGTTTTTTAGAGCAAACACACTAAAACATATGCATTTAAATTCTTGGTTTTCTACAAAGTGGTGACCTTAGGAAATTACAACTCTTGGAATTACTTTCAGAGTCAGAGCATACATACAGAATTAACCATCTTGAGTGTTACAATAAAGATAAGCATAAATAAACATAAAACATAAAGATATAAATATAATAACTGATTTTCTTGTGGGAATACTTTTCTTTTTTGTTAATTTTGATATGCCACTTATATATTTTAAACATGCTCTACATTCAGATGTATATATAGTACATATATTGTGCATGTTATATAGTCAAATAGTTTTAATTTGACTATATAGTCAAATAGTTTTAAAACAAATGAACGCTTTAAACCATCAAATATTTTATGGCTTTTAATAAAACGCAGAAGGACCTCTGCCTCACTCCTCTTCAGCGTAGAAACTGTTCTTCAGAAGGAACCACTTTTAACTCCTTCAGATGTTTAATCTCGTATTTTTAACATGCTTACAACTGTTCTTTCTGAATTTTCAATTTTAGATATTATCCTTCTACTTTTTATAATGGCAGATAGCAGTTAGCTTTATTTCCCCTTCCTTCCTTCCCCTGATCCTTTCAATATAGTGATATCACCATTTTAGTTAAATCGATATTTACATTAGTAGGACTCTGTAAGTGTGGTTTATAGCTGAGCCATCGCCTTTCTGTACCACTGTTTGTTTTCCTGAGGTTCATTCACCCATTTTTCTAAAGGTCTGTCATTATGCGCAAACTGATCTATACAGCAGTGTTGTGTCTCAGCACATCTGAGCTCACCCAGATATCTCTGGAGCCCTCCGTCCCCGTGTTCCAGCCTGCCACACGGCTGTCAGCCTAGAACTTCATTCACCATCATCGTGGAGGTCCCTTCACCTTTGTCCTTTCTGGATGCCCTATTTCTTGTGTCCTGTGTCTTCCTCCTGGGATTATACCTTTATTTGAGTGAAACACTTTCTCTAGTAGCTTCCCAAGGAAGAGGGTGTGAGAGAAATCATTGAGACGTTCCTAAAATGTCTTTATTTTACTCACGCAGATTGCCCATTGGTTTGGCTGGGCTTAAAATTCCTGATTGAAAATCCTATTTCCTCAGAATTTTGAAGTTATTGTGCCTCTTGAGTTTCAGGTTTCTTTTGAGATTCTGATGCCATTCTTACTTTAGCTGGGGTTGTTTATTTTTTGTTTTTTAAATTTTTTTAAATGTTTTTATTTATTTTTGAGACAGAGACAGAGCATGAGCAGGGGAGGGGCAGAGAGAGGGGGAGACACAGAATCTGAAACAGGCTTCAGGTTCTGAGCTGTCAGCACAGAGCCCGATGCGGGGCTCAAACTCACGGACTGTGAGATCATGACCTGAGCTGAAGTCGGATGCTTCACCTACTGAGCCACCCAGACGCCCCCACTTTAGCTGTTTTTGCATATGACTGTTTTTTCCTCTTTGGAAGCTTTAGAGATCTTTTCTTTGTTCCCAGTTTTCTGAAAAAATCATGGTTATGTACTCATGTAGATGATTTTTAATTTATTGATCATTCTGTTGACTTTCAGTCTGGAAATTCCTTCATTTCTATAGAATATTTTCTTGTCATATTTCATGGGTAATTCCCCTTCTTTGTTTTCTCTGTTGTCTTCTTGGAATTTTTCTTAGAAGGAAGTTAGAGGATTCTGCACTGACCCTCTTAACTTTCTTATATTTTTGCTCCAATCTACTTTTTGGGAAATTTCTTCAGCTTTATCTTACACCTCTTCTCTCACATTTTCACATTTCTGCTATTACATTCCCCCATTCTTTCTTGTTCTCTGAATGTGCCTTTCTAGAGCTTCCTGTCCTGCTTCATGGCCTCACTATATTCTCTGAGCTGGTATAGGTTACTTTCAAGTAATCCTCTGCTCTCTGCTTTCTTTTTTCCTCCCAGATTGCTTCTTTCTCTTTTGTTTTGGTCTCTGACTTTTCTTGTTAGAGGCTTTCTTTATGGGGCACTCACTCAAGTGTCCAACTTGGGCTCAGGTCATGATCTCACGATTTGTGGGTTCTATCCCCACATTGGGCTCTGTGCTGACAGCTCAGAGCCTGGAGCCTGCTTCACATTCTGTCTCTCTCTCTCTCTCTCTCTCTCTCTGCCCCTTTCCCACTTGCACTCTCTCTCTCTTTCTCTCAAAAGTAAATAAACATTAAAAAAAAAAAAACAAAAATTTGTGATCCTTGGCTGGCTATCCACAGGTGGGACATAGGCCCTGATCTACATGCTGGGAATACTGGATTCATGGGTGGGGCTTGTCAAGCACTGAGCTTCACTTTAGGGAGATAATAACTGCTGCATTAGGGATGCTTTCAGTGTCACTCCCAATGTCAGTATATGAGCTTCCGTAGGGTGGAATCTTCCAGATTCCAGACCTGGATATGGGTTTTTTTTGCCAGCTTTCCATTAGCAGAGGAAGGGCAAGGATCTATCTCACTGTTCAGTACTGGACTTCCACTTCTGCTTTCCTCACTACAGTGCCTCACAGCTGTCTTCAGGGCCTCTTTAGATTATTCTCCTATCTCATTTTTTTTTTTTTTTTTTTTTTTTTGTGTGTGTCGTGTTATGTGGGAGAAGGGAGGGAAGGAGGTTTGGGCAGAGGGAGAAGTTGGGCTGTAGTGCAGTTACAGTAAGAAATTCACAGCTAGTAAGTGCTGTAGGCCTCTTGTCTTGTACAAGCTTCCTGACCCCACAGGAAGAGGATGAGGATTTGGGGTCTGACTGCTTCTGTTCTTAGTTACACTGGCCCTTAAATCATTTCCTATGTTGCCTGCTTTCTCCAGTCCCTGGGCCTTCCCGAGATTCCAGGGCTGTGATTGGCTTCTTCTTTTGCAGATGTACGTGTCACCTTCTCTGGTTGGCTGTGTTACCACACCCACCTGCTTCCTATCTTCCAAAATTTTGTTGACCTCTCTCCAGTTGTATTTTCTTCTTTATTCTCTCTTTTTTAAAAAATTTTAATGTTTTATTTATTCTTGAGAGAGAGAGAGAGCATGAGTGAGGGAGGGGCAGAGAGAGAGGGAGACACAGAATCCGAAGCAGGCTCCAGGCTCTGAGCTGTCAGCATAGAGCCTGACGCGGGGCTCAAACTCACAAGCAGTGTGAGATCATGACCTGAGCTGAAGTCGGACGCTTAACCGACTGAGCCACCCAGGCACCCCCCTTCTTTATTGTTCTTTTTGTCCTCAACTGTTTATGCCTTTTTTTTTTCCCCTTCACTATCATTTCAGTAGGATTTGGGGACAGAATAAATTCAATTCTCCATGCTTTACTGACTTGTGAGCTATTTCTAAAAGACATTTTAGGAATGTTTTGATCAATACTACATTATTACATTGAAAATCTCGGATGTGAGAGCAATCTGGCTGTGACGTCTGTCACTGCATTGATTGCCAGAGTTGATACGGCTCATCTGGCTGGGTAGGCGGGCGTCCCCTTTTTCCCTTCCCTGCTCCATGTGTGTGTCCCTCCCAAAGCTGGCACTTGGTGGAAGAGGACGACCTTCCCCGATGGAGGAGGTCCTTTCTTCAGTCAAGGGTATACAGGTAGCTGTGCTCCCCTGCTAGAGCCTCCAGACAAGCTCTCAAGGTCCATTTGTAGGAGAACGTAGGGTAGTCAGGCTTCCAAGACTCCAGACATACCCAGATGAGGCGCTGCATGTGGCACCTTTAAAAAATAAAATCTAGTCCCATCTGGTGACTACTCTGAAGATCTATATTCACTTAGTATTATTGCTTTACATACAGACCCAGGGCTTGGGGATTTCTTTTTTGTCTTCTAAAGTAAGTTAAATTAGGTTACCTATAAAATTAGTTGTTTGTGATCACTTCTCCAATCCGTGTCCGGTCTCTGGATGAGAAGGCCAGCTGCGTTCTCTTGAAGGCCAGAACCTCATGGGGTGCTTCTCTGTGCTCTCCCTTTCCCATGCTCTCCCCACTCCCCACTCTCCCTTCTAGCCTGGTATGGTCTCACTCTTGTTTGGTCATTTTGTTCACCTCTTGAACCTCAAGTGATCCTGAAGCTTCATCCCTTGTTTGCCAGAGACGGTGTGGCAAGAGTAGGGCTGGGCAAAGTGGGTGCTGGTGCCCAGTTGAATGGGGTTGCTTTGAAAGCTTCCCCGGGAAATTGGAACTAAGAGCCATCTCAAGAAGCTCACTTTTCCTATGCTTTATCAAGTGAAAAGGGAAGAAATATCTTCATATACTATTTTAAAATAGTAAAATAATACATTAAAGAGAAGGTGATTGCCAGGTGCAAATCTGGAGTGGACTGATGGCTGAGAACAAGCAGCTGGCAGCAGTCCCAGCATCTGGGGAATAAGGTCCTTGATCCTGAGGCTCATCTGGGTGACCCTGCACAACGTTCACTCATTCTCTCCCATGCAGTGTTCAGATCCATGGCTTCCTGTATGTTTGGGGTGTAGCTCCTCCAGGATTCTAGTGGGCCTCTTTTCCTAGGAAAGACTTCCTGGAAGACTGTTAGTGGGATGAATTACAGCCTCTGTGCTGCATGCAGCTGGCCTCATGGCCACAACTAATACTCCTTGCCTCCCTCCTCCAGCACTCCTTTTAGAGTCTCTTCACATTTGGCTAGCATGTGGCTCAGGGGGCTAACCTGATTGTGTGATCCAGACTCTCATCCTTGAGGGTTATGGCTGCTGTACATTTCTGTTTACCAGTACTGTTGGGCAAATGTGCACCAAAAGCACCGAGTTTCACCTCCTTGCCAAGCATTCCTCTCTTGCCTCCATTATATAATAGCAGTTCTACCTCTTTCTGCCAACTAGGTCAGTTGCCCCTGTCAGGAGGGGACTCCTCTTTTTTCCTGTTCGTTCTTTGACTGGAGGAAAGAACAGTCAGGCCCCTACAGAGGGCCTATGGCAGCCGTAACTTAAAGTTCAGTGGGATTCCTGCCGTGTTCCTAGTGGAAGTGCTTCTGCTTAGGAAACCGGGACTTCTAAACCTATAGAACCTACAATTGCAGGGGCAGGAAGCTCAGATTCGCCAAGTTGGTCGCTGGGAATGTTGGTCAGTAGGGTCACTCATATAATATAATCCACTTTGGTTCCTGGATGCAGGTATTCCACCTGTTAGGGACACAGCACCACATAGTGGTCACTGAGTTAGAATCTGTGCCTGGAGCTTAGCATCCCATCCTCACACCATCTCATCTCCAGGCTGATGCATCAGCTGTGCCTTCAGCCAGCTTGTCATTGTTGTGTCAAGCTGGCATCTTTTAGATGTTGCAGTGTATGGCATAGGACCAGGAGCCCCGTGGTCATGTGAGCACTGCTACATCTCTTTTGCTATAAAGTGGATCCCTTGGTCTGAGGAGATATTTTGTGTAATCAAATACTCTGTGGATTAAATACCTCCTATTGTTGTGCTAGCTAAGGCCTTGTGGGCAGGAAACGTGTACCCCGGTTATATGTTGATTTCTGTTAATGTGAACAGCTGCTCTTTCCAGGATGAAACGGTCTGTTGGAGTCACCTTGATACCAAATACCTAGTTAGTTTCTGTAAAAAGGCGATGCTATTTCAGGGACTCTGCATTGGTTTTTTTTAATGGCACAGCAGGCATTTGGCGATGGTAGTAGCCGGGTTGAGTAGGAGTCCCTTCTTCTGAATTTGCATTTTCTTCCTAGGAGTGAAGTTGAGTGTCTTTTCATGTGGTTGAGTCATTCACATTTTTTTCCATTGTGCACCATCATCAATTCATATTTCTAGCAGGTTCTTGGTCTTTTTCATTTGTACTTTTAAAAGCTCTTTTTGTAATAGAGATATTGTCTCTTAGTAATATAAAGTAGAAATATTTCTCCTAATATTTAATTTTTTTCTTTGCCCATGTTTTTTCCATGTAAAGTTTAGAAAATATGTAGCTAGATTTATCACTCCTTTTGTTGCTTCTGATTTTGAATCATAGGAAAGTTTTCCCTATGCCCAGGTTATGGAGGAATTGACTAATTTTTTTCCTCCTAATTCTTATATGGTTTTATTTTCCACATTTAAATTTTTTTAATGTTTATTTATTTTATTATCATTATTTTTTAATGTTTATTTTTGAGACAGAGAAAGACAGAGCATGAACAGGGGAGGGTCAGAGAGAGGGAGACACAGAATCTGAAGCAGGCTCCAGGCTCGGAGCTGTCAGCACAGAGCCCGACGCGGGGCTCAAACCCACGGACCGGGAGATCATGACCCAGCTGAAGTCAGATGCTTAACCGACTGAGCTACCCAGGCGCCCCTAATGTTTATTTAATTTTGAGAGAGAGAGAGAGAGAGAGAGAGAGCGCGCGCGCGCGCGGCGCGCGCGCGCATGAGTGGGGGAGGGGCAGAGAGGGAGACACAGAATCAGAAGCAGGCTCCAGGCTCTGAGCAAGCTGTCAGCACAGAGCCCCACGCGGGGCTTGAACCCACAGACTGGGAGATCATGACCTGAGCCGAAGTCGGACGTTCAACCGACTGAGCCACCCAGGCGCCCCTATTTTCCACATTTAAATTTTTGACTCATTAGGAAGTTACTATGTGATGAATGAATCTAATTTTTCAATCTGACACAAGTATCTCAACCCAATTTGTAAAAAGTCCTTTCTCCCACAAATGACATAGCTTTTTTTTTTTTTAACTTTATTTTTTAAAATTTACATCCAAATTAGTATATAGTGAAGCAATGATTTTGGGAGTAGATTCCTTAATTCCCCTTACCCATTTAGCCCATCCCCCCTCCCACAACCCCTCCAGCAACCATCAGTTTGTTCTCCATATTTAGGAGTCTCTTGTTTTGTCCCCCTCCCTGTTTTTATATTATTTTTGTTTCCTTTCCCTTATGTTGATCTATTTTGTCTCTTAAAGTCCTCATATGAGTGATGTCATACGATTTTTGTCTTTGACTAATTTCACTTAGCATAATACCCTCCAGTTCTATCCATGTAGTTGCAAATGGCAAGATTTCATTCTTTTTGATTGCTGAGTAATACTCCATTGTGTATATATATACCATATCTTCTTTATCCATTCATCCATCGATGGACATTTGGGCTCTTTCCTTACTTTGGCTATTATTGATAGTGCTGCTATAAATGTGGGGTGCATGTGTCCCTTCGAAACAGCACACCTGTATCCCTTGGATGAATGCCTAGTAGTGCAATTGCTGGGTCGTAGGATAGTTCTGTTTTTAGTTTTTTAAGGAACCTCCATACTGTTTTCCAGAGTGGCTGCACCAGCTTGCATTCCCACCAACGATGCAAAAGAGATCCTCTTTCTCCGCATCCTTGCCAACATCTTTTGTTGCCTGAGTTGTTCATGTTAGCCATTCTGACAGGTGTGAGGTGGTATCGCATTGTGGTTTTGGTTTGTATTTCCCTGATGATGAGTGATGTTGAGCATTTTTCATGTGTCAGTTGGCCATCTGGATGTCTTCTTTGGAGAAGTGTCTCTTCACCAAATGACATAGCTTTTATTTCTTTATGCAATTGGTTTATTTCTAGAACTCCAGTTTCTAGAACTTTGACCTAGTATTAATCTTTGTTTTAGGCATTTTTTATAGGTTTTAATAACTGGTAGAGCTGTCTTCTTGCTTCTTTTCTTGGAGTTTTTCTGTTCTCATTTGTTCTTCCCAATGAACTTTCTAATCAGTTTGTTTAGCTCCAAAAAGTAACTTATCATTTCATTCCTTTTATTTTAAATTTACCAATTTACACAGGAAAAGCTAGTACCTTTATGATACTGAGTTTTATTATCCGAGAACAAGGTATGTATTTCTATTTGTTCAAGTCTATTTTCCTGTCTCTTAGGAATGAAAACACTCCTAGGTTTGGACATTTCTATCGCCTGATATAACTTTACCGTGATATTGTGGATCTTCTTTAGGTATTACGCTTTTTCAATCTATGGCCTCATCCTTCTCAGGATGAAATTTCCCATTTATGGTTTCTGTCTTAATTTCTGTAATAGGGAAGACCTCTTGTGAGCCACACATAATCAAATTCTAGATTAGATAATCAGAAACCTCCTTAATTATGAGTACCTTTCCCCTGGTTGCTCAGGGACCATTTCAGTGAGTTAGCAGCCTCATGGTAACACTTGGATTCCTGCTGTTGCTCTCAGATACCATTATTTCCAGGTCTAGATTGTCCTTAACAGGTCAGGATGTTTTACTACCATGGGAAAGACATGAAAAGAGTGTATAACTTGGGGGTATCTACTCTTGATACTTAGGCATGCTATGTGAGGAAATGCATGAAACATTGGTACTTCTACAGAAGACACAAAACCGAAAAGTTACTTCTGTCAGAATCCCAAAAAGATAAAGTCATTAGAGAGAAATTGAGCCAGATTTGATGCCAGTAATAGTCTGTTTGAGAGAAGCTTTTGGATTTTTGTATGTAGTATGTACAAAAAGTATACCTCTTTTCCTCTGTACTTTGTGAGGGAGAGTCTCTCTCACTCTCTCACAGACACACACACGAATGGTTCCCTGATTTTTGGCAAAATGATAGTGAAGATTAGTGTTAAGCTTTCTTATGTCTTCTACTTTTTGCTTGGTACCTGACACAGAAACCACTGAGATGAATCAGTGTGTTCAGAAAGTCTAATTTTTGTATATGTAAACTGACTTTTGACCATAAAGCTGATCTTATTTCTTTGCTTGTATTAAGTCCTTGCTTGAATGATTTTACATTTGTCTATCCTGTTTTCTCATTTGTCCTTCTTTCCTTTACCCCTCATCAGTGGTTACTCTATAGGGAGAAGGAGGCAATGGAAGGAAACGAAGGTTGGAGAATGAGTTGTGTAAAGTCTGGGAAAGAAAGTACAGGGGTTACCATTCCTTCTTGAGTTGATTCTTTGTGTGTGGCCGTCTTGTATAGATGGAGTTGTTTATGCCTGGGGCCACAATGGATATAGCCAGCTTGGGAATGGGACGACCAACCAAGGCATTGCTCCCATCCAAGTCTGTACCAATCTCTTGATCAAGCAAGTGGTTGAAGTAGCTTGTGGCTCACATCATTCAATGGCTCTGGCAGCTGATGGAGAGGTAAGTGCCCTGCTTTTATTCTTTTTTTTTTTTTTTCAACATTTATTCATTTTTTGATAGAGACAGAGCGTGAGTGGAGGAGGGGCAGAGAGAGAGGGAGACACAGAATCTGAAGCAGGCTCCCGGCTCTGAGCTATCAGCACAGAGCCCAACTCAGGGTTCAAACTCATGGACTGTGAGATCATGACCTGAGCTGAAGTCGGACGCTTAACCGACTGAGCCACCCAGGCGCCCCTCTTCTTTATTTTTAAATTGTGGTAAAATACACATAATATAAAATTTGCTGTCCTAGCCATTTTTAAGAATTGTGGAAATCAGACCTCAGGATTTGTGAGGACTGCTTTCTGCAGTGGCTTTGTCATCTGCCTGGATTATTGCCATGGTCTCTTTAACCACTTAAATGGTTAGGATGGCAAATTATATATGTATATATTTTTATATCCATTGTGATTTATTGAATGTCAGTTCAGTAACATTAAGTACATTGTTATGTAGCCCTCACCACCAGCCATCTTCAGAACTCTTTATTTTGCAAAGCTGAAGCTGTACCTCCTGAATGGTGACTCTCGACTCCCAGCACCTTGTGACCACCGTTCTGTCTTCTGTCTCCATGAGTGACTACTCTAGGGACTTCATATGAGTGGAATCATACAGTGTTTGTCTGGTTATGACTGCCTTATTTCACTGGGCATAATGTCCTCAGGGTTCATCCATGTTGTAGCATGTGACAGAACTTCCTTCATTCTTAAGACTGAATAATATCCCATTGTGTGTATATGCCATATTTTGTTTGTTCATCCGTTGGATATTTGGGTTGTTACCAACTTCTGGCTATTGTGAAAGTGCCTTGCTTTTAAAAAAATAAAATCATGACCATATTTGTATTTGGTATAGTGTAAACATAGCAGCCCTGTGCACAGCTAAAAACATGTGGGGACACACTCTTTTTCTGTGTGATCAGGACCACTCTTTTGATAACAGATTTCAGCCTCAAGGCAGTTGAGTCCCCTGCTCTTCGCTAAGACGACAAATCAGATGTGTATGACAGTGTTCTGTACTTTTGTTTTTTTTTAATGACCCCCATCAGTTAAGGTCTGTTTTGTTTTCAGTAATAGTAATGATGTCATAGAAAATAACTTTACCAACATTCCAGTAGGTGCTGTACCCCACCAAGTTAAGGTTGCTCATCTTATTGATTCTACCTTCTAATCTTTCATCTCATTTTGCTTCTATTCATCTATGTAACCATAGGTCAGGTCTTGCTATCTGCCTGGGCTATTGCCATGGTCTCTTTTGTTCCATAGCATTTTATTTTTATCTTATTTTATTTTATATTTTAGTTCATTTCATTTCATTTATTTTTAGAGAAAGAGAGCATGAGCGGGGGAGAGGGGCAGAGGGAGAGGGAGACAGAGAGAGAGAGAGAATGAATGAATGAATGAATCTTAAGCAGGCTCCACGTTTAGCATGGAGCCCAATGTGGGGCTTGATCCCATGAACCATGAGATCATGACCTGAGCCAAAATCAAGAGCTGGACGCTCAACCGACTGAGCCACCCAGGCACACCATCTGTTTTATTCCATAGCTTTTTGATTGGTCTACCTGTCAAGTATCACCTCTGTGCCCCCTGTGATTTCTGAAACAGAGATCATATTGTTCTCGTGTTTAGAATCCCTCAGTGTTAACAGTGATTTTACTATGTAGGACAGGGTATGGGTGAAGAAACCAGAGAAGTGGAGGGAGATAAAGGTTTCATGGCTAGGATGTGCTAGACCTACGCCTAGCACCCAGGTCTTAGGCCCCAAATCCACTGTTTGCTAGTCTGTTTTTAGTTAGTGGAACCCCAGTCCCCGTTTTTAAAATGAAAGGCAGCTGCATTACAAGGGAGCTTGGGATATTTGAGAAGTGCCAGAAAAATGGTTGGTTAAAATTAGAATTCCCTAATTTGTACAGCCTGGATTCCTTGTTTATTTTAACTGTAAGTATATGTTACTTTGGATAATTGTGCTAAATATTTGCATTATTATTCTAGATATTCCTGTGAATCCACTTTGAGGAAGTTTTGCAGTTCTTTCTTTTTTTTTTTTTTTAATTTTTTTAACGTTTTATTTATTTTTGAGACAGGGAGAGACAGAGCATGAACAGGGGAGGGTCAGAGAGAGGGAGACACAGAATCTGAAACAGGCTCCGAGCTGTTAGCACAGAGCCCGACGCGGGGCTCGAACTCACGGACCGCGAGATGATGACCTGAGCCGAAGTCGGCCGCTTAACCGACTGAGCCACCCAGGCGCCCCTGCAGTTATTTCTTTGTTCCTGTGAAATGAACCTCTAGTGCATATGCTTTTAAACCCCAGCTGTAGGTTTTATTATTGTCGCCTGGGGCAGTATCAGACAGGTGAGGGGAGATAGGAAGTGCGACACAAGAAAGAATCATGGAAGCCACACCTCATGATGTGTGAGGACCACTTCCTGCAGACAAATGAAAGGGATGGGTCCTTAGAAATTCTTCTAGTCTTGGAGGAAGTAATTGCCTGGGCTGCCAGCAGCCCCTCCCCTAATTCTCTCTGGTCATACTTTTGTTTGATAGGATCAGTTGGTAATTAACTTGAGGTGGTTTTTTGTTTTTCATCTCTGTTACTAGATTTTAAGAAGCTCAAAGCTCTATTTGTGTCTCTAGAATTCTGGTTTTCACACTATGGCAAATCACAGGCAGGATGCATTTGAAGAGGGGAGCTGCTTGGAGCTGACAGGCAGCAAATGAGAATTGAGAGACAATAGAACCGAGAATAAGCTAACAACCTGGTGTCATCTCCATAGGGACAAACATCTCTTTAGTACTTGTGAGCCTTACCGTATTATGACAGACACGTAACTGTGATTGATAATTTTAATTGTGATGGTTGTGACTCATCAGGAAAGGTTATATAATGTTCAGTATTGATGATTAGTGAGACAGGGAAAAAGCATCGTACAATTTTGAAAGCTTTTTGTGGAGGAAAAGAAAAAAAAGAACATCTGTGCCCAAAGAGTTAGGCACATTTTTCATATCACTGCTGCTTTGTGGTATGTACTTTATTTCCTGTTGATGGCAGATTACAGAATCATGTATGGCTGCTATAATTACAGAGGCAGTGTAGCATAGTGGTTAAGAGCATAGCTAGACCTTCTTGGGTTCGGATTCCACGTTTACTACTTATTGGTTGTAGAACCTGAAGCAAGTCACTTAACCTCTGTTTCTATTTCCATATATAAAATGGGGGTGAAATAGTATCTACCTCAGGGTCACCCTATGGGATTACTATAGGAATTAAATAAGCTAACACATGGAAAGCATTTAGAGCCATGTAGCACATTGTAAATATTCATTAAGTGGGTTTATTTTTATTTCATGATTACTTACGTGCGTCACAGCTAGAATTTTCACCCTAATGCTAATAATTCTTTCTTTTTCCCATGTCTTATATAGGTATTTGCTTGGGGGTATAACAACTGTGGCCAGGTCGGATCAGGATCTACAACAAATCAACCAACTCCTCGAAAAGTTACAAACTGTTTACATATTAAGAGGGTGGTTGGCATTGCCTGTGGTCAGACCTCATCCATGGCTGTTCTGGACAATGGGGAGGTGAGCTGTCTCTGTACTCTCCCTTCTCCTCACCTCACCTGTCTCACTGAAGTACCTTTTCCTTCTTGAGCATGTATGAGATCATGGAAGGAAGAGTGCTTTGTTTCTAGAGTTTCATTGATAGTTAACTGGTTTCTGATGGAGGAATATCTGGAGGGTGTTTGCTTCTCACTGTGAATTTTCAGATGCCAAGATTGATCTGCAAGTAAGGATTCCAATGTGTCTAAAATTTATTTATTTATTTTTTGTGAGATCCAAATAGTCTAATGTTCGTAGGTATTTGTGATTTAATGTAATAAAGAGTTTGACACTAGTTCTTTCATCCAATGAAAAAATCAAGTGTGCAGTCTTTAAAGGTAACTGATGATTTTTAAAAAGCTTACTTTTTTGAGAGAGAGCGCATCGCAGGAGGGGCAAAGAGAGGGAAAGAGAATCTGAGTTTTTTCTTGTGATGGGAACTTTTAAGATTATTAGCAACTTTCAGATATGGAATACAGTATTACAACTGTAGTCATCATGCTGTACATTATGTCCCCATGACTTACTTATTTTATAACTGGAAGTCTGTACCTTTTGAGCCCTTTTACCCATTTTGTTCAACCCCCAGCCCCCACCTCTGGAAATCACCAATCCGTTCTCTGTATGTATGAGCTTGTTGTGTGTGTGTGTGTGTGTGTGTGTGTGTGTTTAATTGAAATGCAGGATGCACAGTGTTCCATTAGTTTCCGTCATGTTTGTCATGCCATGTTTACCAGAGTGTTAACTGGCTTTTTTCATCAATCCTGTTGTCATCTTTGATGACTTTAGAATTTCTTGGGCTAGTTATCAGACATCCTCCATCCTGGTATTATTTACTTGTTTATTTTTAAAAATATACTTAATCCTAAAATTATTATCATGTGGTTATTTTCACAAAGGAAAGCAAATGAAGCATGTAAAATAAAAAGCGAATACCTTTTCTCCAGTCTTGTTAATAGTTTGATGTATATCCTTTTGAACTTTTCTCTATAAAACAATTATATATGGGTGAATATAATTATCTTTTATAAAAAATGGGATTATTATAGGTACTGCTTTTTTCTGCTATTCTGCACCTTTCCTGCTTAACAACACATACAGTTACCTGAATCTGTTATCAGACCATTTATAGCTGTTCTCCATTATAATGGCTCCTTACTTTTCCTTGTCTGGATCACCCACAGCCGAAACTCTACTGATGGAAATTTCTTGTTTCTAAATTTTTGCTGTTATAAACATTGCAGCACTGAGTTTCTGTGTTACTGTGTGTGTGTGTGTGTATCTTTTGTACATTTATGTAAGTAATCTATAGAATAAGTTCCCAAGAATAAGATTTCTGGGTTAGGGTGTATGCCATTAACTTTTTTGATAGCTGTAGTAAAATTTCTCTGCAGAAAGTTAAAACCTTTTGCACTTAACGACATGGAAAGTGCATTTCACCGTCTCTTGCTAGTACCCTAAATTCTATATCCCTCTTTCCCCTCTGTCACATTGCTCTGAAAAACCCCATCTTTGACTCCACGAGACACCTCAGTTTTCTCGTTTGACCAGACCTTTAGTCTGTTCCTGCTCAGTGCTTTTTCCTGTGTCCCACACTTGCTTGTTCTAAACCTTCACCACCGCTGGCAAACCTCTGTCCAGTTCGACTACTTTCAGCTGATGACTCCCCTCTCCAGATATCTAAGACATTGTGTTATGTCTTCTTAACCTCTTTCCTGTCCATTCCCTCTCTCTTGGTCCCACTGTCACTGCCTTAGTTTCGACCCTTGTCTGAGCTCATTTGCTACTGAATGGCTGTCCTGCCTGTAGTCTCATCTAATCTGTTCACCTTTATGTGCCGCCAGCAGGAACTTTCCAAGATGTGAATATGAATCTGTTTTGAAATATTTCTGTGGGAGACCCTTACATGCATTCTACTTTTCCCTCGTGTGTGTTTTGGCACTTTATCCCTTTAGCCCTTACTTTTCCTTCTAGTCTTTTGTCCTGCCACTGTGCTGGATGTGTCCCAGCAGACCACCTCCTCATTTTCAGAACCTGCTTCCAGCGCATTCTCTGCCCTCTCCTTGGAATACTTTACTCCCATTTATTATCCTTCAGCCATGCTCAAATCTCTGCTCTCTGAAAAGTCTTTCCTAAACTTTCTTCCTGTAGCTAAGTCCTTTCTCTTCTCTGCTCCTGTAGTACCTTGATTGTATCTCTAGAATAGCACTCGCCTCCTGGCTGCAGAAAGTTTGCACGTGTCCATCTTTCCTGTTAAACTGCGACCAAAAACTTACTCCTAGTGCCTTTTATCATGTCCTGACATACAAAGGGTGCTTAATAATTGTTAAGCAGCATCAACTTCCTTGTGTATAAAGCAAGAATAAATGACTTGCCCAAGGCTATCCAACCAATAAGGTATGGAGGAGGAACTGATGCCAAATTCTGTTATCCCCCCCCCCCCCAACAAAATAATCTTCCATTTGGAGATCCCCAGTAGGATCACATAGAGTAGGAATATGGGCGTTTGGAAGTGAAAAATTACTTGATTTGTTTAGGTGGACGGCATTTTTGTATCTTCCTTCGTACTAACTGTTTTAAAAGCCTCTTGTCTCCCTTTCTCTCTCTAAGGTGTATGGCTGGGGTTACAATGGCAATGGTCAGCTAGGCTTGGGAAACAATGGCAATCAGCTGACCCCTGTGAGAGTGGCAGCTTTGCACAGCGTGTGTGTGAACCAGGTACGTGTGGTGGGCTTCACTGCTGCTCCCGTGTAGCTCCCCTGCTCCGACTCGGAGAAACACTGGACGTTGACCCTTTAGTAGATCCTTTCAGACAATGCCGTATGCCTTCATCCTTCACATTTGAAATTCTGTCTTTCCTAAATTCTCATGATGAGAAGGAACACCATGCTGGTGACACATCAGTGTTGGCAAGTAAAAAAAAAAAACTATTGGGGCGCCTGAGGGGCTCAGTCGGTTAAGCATCCGACTTCGGCTCAGGTCATGATCTCGCGGTCCGTGAGTTCGAGCCCCGCGTCGGGCTCTGTGCTGACTGCTCAGAGCCTGGAGCCTGCTTCAGATTCTGTGTCTCCCTCTCTCTCTCTGACCCTCCCCCTTCATGCTCTGTCTCTCTCTGTCTCAAAAATAAATAAACGTTAAAAAAAAAAAAAATTAAAAAAACTATTGGAAAAGTCCAGTAGTCTCAATATTTGTTTTTGTTTTTGTTTTTTTTAATGTTTTGTTTATTTTTTTAAAAATTTTTTAACGTTTTTTAATTTATTTTGAGACAGGGAGAGACAGAGCATGAACAGGGGAGGGTCAGAGAGAGGGAGACACAGAATCCGAAACAGGCTCCAGGCTCTGAGCGGTCAGCACAGAGCCCGACGCGGGGCTCGAACTCACGGACGGCGAGATCATGACCTGAGCTGAAGTCGGCTGCTTAACCGACTGAGCCACCCAGGCGCCCCTGTTTTGTTTATTTTAGAGAGAGAGACATAGTGTGAGCAGGGGAGGAGCAAAGAGAGAGAGAGGGAGACACAGAATCCAAAGCAGGCTCTGGGCTCTGAGCTGTCAGCCCAGAGCCTGACGCAGGGCTCGAACTCACGGACCGTGAGATCATGAGCTGAGCCGAAGTCAGATGCTTAACCAACTGAGTCACCCAGATGCCTCAATTTTTGGCTCTTCTAATGCTTTTTTAATGTTCCAGAGAATGTCAGTCCACACCTGATGATGAGTTGACATTCTGCAGAAGCTGGCTGTAATCTTTAAGTAGATGTTTTCCCTGTCCTTCCTGTTTTCCTGTTTATGGTAACCATTTAAATTTACTTGCAGATTGTCTGCGGCTATGCACACACTCTAGCACTAACAGATGAGGGCTTGCTCTATGCCTGGGGAGCTAACACGTATGGGCAGCTGGGAACTGGCAATAAAAATAACCTGCTAAGCCCAGCACACATCATGGTGGAGAAAGAAAGGTAACTTGGCTGTACCATGTGTCGGGACTATGTGTGTGTTTTTGGATTTGGGATTCTGTGTGCTGGAGCTACGGTGTTTGGCTTTGTCACGCTTCTGTTTATTAATATTGTCATTTTGAACAAAAGAGTTTGAGTAGCAGCCAGAATGGACATGCGGTTGATAGGATTCTCATGTGGCTTCCTAAAATAACCTCCTGTGATTGATAGGCATTAATGCATCTTGATATAATTCTCACATTTCCTGTGGCTCATTTAGTAGGGAAGTAAAATGGGGTCTGTCGCCATGTAGAAATTGAGTGTAGTGTAGACTTTTCCTTTGAGCCAACTAAAACAACTTTTGAATCTGCTTTTGAAAGGAGATTTTCTGTTTAAATATTGATTTGATTTAATGTGTCTCACTGGAATAGATGCTTTGTTTGTTCAGCCAAATCTTGAGGTCTTACCCACTAAGCTTTAGAGTGTTGACTTGTGATTGCAGGACTGTGCCTAAGAAGCCTACTGAGAAATGTGTTTGGCTTGATGTCCATTTGGATAAGGGTGTGTAGAGTCCATTACCCCAAGGCCATCGCTTATTTAGAGGCTGTGAGAAGAAGTTGTGTCAAGGAGGTGGTATATTGAAGGCGGTGTTTTGTTCTTGTTTTTTTCATACTGTCTAAGCCCCCAGAACTGTCAAGACAGTTTCTCTCTGTCCACTTTCCTCATTTACTTTGGTTTTGAGTCCCTTTTTCCAAGTTTTCCTCAACAGTATGTATTATTTATCCTAATTCAGAATGAGGTCAGGATGAGAAGTGGGGTGACAAGCAAGGGAAAAACACAATACCCTTGCTGTGATCTTTTGGTTCTGTCCATATGACTTGAAGCTAATGTCCCTCAGTCCTGGGCTGTTTTTTGCAGTGTTGTAAGCATGGCCTTTTTATCTGCCTTGTGTCCTGTGCTGTAGGCTTCTATGATAAATAAATTACATGCATTTTTCTTAAAACATTTCAGGGTAGTAGAGATTGCGGCCTGCCACTCGGCCCACACGTCGGCTGCCAAGACCCAGGGCGGGCACGTGTACATGTGGGGCCAGTGCCGGGGCCAGTCCGTGATCCTGCCTCACCTCACGCACTTCTCCTGCACCGACGACGTGTTCGCCTGCTTCGCCACTCCTGCTGTCTCTTGGCGCCTCCTGTCTGTAGGTAAGAAAGCTCAGGGCTACTTTTTTTTTTTTTTTTTTTATGTTTATTTATTTATTTGAAAGAGAACATGTGCAGGGGTAGGGCAGAGAGAGAGAGGGAGAGAGAGAATCCTCTGACAGCACAGAGCCCGATGCGGGGCTTGAACTCAAACCACGAGATCATGACCTGAGCTGAAGTCAAGAGTCAGATGCTTAACCGACTGAGCCGCCCAGGTGCCCCTTTCATTTTAATCGAGGTGAAATTTATGTTCATAAAATTCACCATTTGAGCGTGTACAATTCAGAGGCATTTAGTACATTCATAGTGTTGTGCAGCCACCATTTGTATCAAGTTCTGAAACGTTTTCATCACTCTGAAAGAAAACCCTGTACCTGTTTTGCAGTCACTCCCCATTCTCCTTTCTCCAGCCCTGGCAATCACATACTTTGCTTTTACTTTCTATGGATTTACTTATCCTGGATATTTCATATAAAGGAAATCAGTGTGTTACCTCTTGTGTCTAGCTGCTTTTATGTAATGTTTTTGAGGCTTAACCATGTTGTAGTATATATATTAGTACTCCATTCCTTTTTATGGCTGAATAATATTCTGTTGTATCTATAGACCGCATTTTTTTAATCCATGCATCTGTTGATGGATGTTTGGATGGTTTCCACCTTTCGGCTATTAAGAATAGTGCCATAATAAACATTTGTGTACAGATATTTGAGTAACCTGTTTTTAAGTGCTTTTGTTATACTAAATTTATTACATAATTGAATATGAACCAGAATGAACTTAAAAAAATTAAAAACTCGTAATTTATTTATTTATTTTCAATATATGAAGTTTATTGTCAAATTGGTTTCCATACAACACCCAGTGCTCATCCCAACAGGTGCCCTCCTCAATGCCCATCACCCACCCACCCCTCCCTCCCACCCCCCATCAACCCTCAGTTTGTTCTCAGTTTTTAAGAGTCTCTTATGCTTTGGCTCTCTTCCACTCTAACCTCTCTCTTTTTTTTTTTTTCCTTTTTTTCCTTCCCCTCCTCCATGGGTAAAAACTCGTAATTTAAAGGGTGACATGTTAACTCCACTTTCTTTTTCTCACTTTGTCTTTCAACCAGTCTCAAATACTTTTATTTCAGAAGGGCACAAAAACCGAGCTATTGCAAAGGGTACTGGGATTTAGGGTGATCTTTGGTTACATAATCTGTCCCTTTTCTAAATATTGTCTTCAGGCGTCCATTGATGGAAAAATGGTAAGGTGTCAGAAAGCTGAGTAGCCATTAACAAGATGGGTTTAATCTCTTTTTCTTTTATTTCTTGTTCATTTCTGCATTTTTTGGGATGTATTTCTTCTAAGTTATTCTTTGTATGCAGAGGAAATAAGTGGATCATGATGGCCCCTGTGCTTGGAAATTAATGTAGCTCTTGTCAACTGTGGGGTTTGGGTTGCTTAGCAGTTGATATTAAAGACCAGTCTTGTAGTATGTGTCATGCTCGGGTGTATTAGCCAGCTGGCCAGGGTTGTCCCATCATCAGGTGACCAGTGTTTGTGCTCACGGGGGCAAAGAGTATGTTTAGGAAGAGTTAAGCTGCTGCTCAATTTAATGTGATATAAACATTTCCAGGTTTTTTAACTATAATACAATATTTTTTTGCAGTGAATGTTGTGATTAGAAAATATTTAATTCACAGAATGGGACAGTTTAGCCATAACTACACATAGGTGTAGCATGGACAGCCAAACACTATGTACATCTTCAGATTCCCAAGTGCTACTTAACCTGGACCCGTTCATAAAAGGCTTCTCCAGGTACTTGCCTCTCAGAAGTCTAATCCTGAGAAGACATCCTTTTCAGAAGAAAAGTTGTAACGTTTTTTAATGTTAAGTTTGGAAAAAATAAGATTCAGAATATCTCGTAGAGGACTTCTTACCACCTGCTAAAAGTCAGAAGGGTTTTCTCTTTCAGTTTATGATCTCAGCTGAGCGTTAGGAAGAAAGATGGTGAAATCACACCTCGGAAGAATACTTCTTCTCTAAAGGGAGTTGTTATACTTGTCAGAAACCAAAATGGGGAAAAGGGTTACTTCAACCCTCAGGACTGATGGCAGAAGTGGAGGCACCGATCAAAGCTGTTTTGCGGACGGGTGGGGTAGCAGTCTAGGTTCCTGGACTCCTTACCCATCTGAGTCATTTCCTTTCTTCTGTTTGCCAGAGATCCAGGTTACAGGGTGAGGGGAAAGCCTGACTTTTGAGAGATTGCCCACTTTCTGCCAGAGCCAAGAGAGCTCTGTGTTGTGGGAGTTCCAGGGAGGGCTTGGGTGAATGCTATTTCCTTGGGAGGTTCTCATAATAAAGCTCAGGGATGAGCTTACTTGTTAAGTTTCAGCCTAGGTTTTAACAGGTGTCCCTCTAAGAGCAGCAGGCTGCTGAGAGACACAGCTCAGTTCTTTGATGGAGTCCCGTTCTCATCTCATGGTAGAAACCTGTCTCCTGTGTTGACAGCACCTGCGTTCAGTGCCAGTGACCTCTGGAATTTTCTTTGTTTTCCTGTTAGCTGCCTTTTACTGGTTTTCCTTTGTCCACACATAGCACAGTAAGGTGTTACATAATTTGTACAAGTGCCTTTACTTTCCTTCATAAGGACATAGTTCTTCTTACATATAACAGTTCTTATCAGGCAATGTGATCATGTTTTTGTAAAACTGTTCCCTTTGAGTATACATTGTTACTAAGTAAATTTGCTCTGTTTTTAGATAGCATGTAAGGATTATTTGTACATTAATATTTAGGGCTAATAGGGATGTTTAGATTCCACATACCTAGGAAAAAGGGTTTTTCTGCATAAGAACGTGACTGCTTAGCATTACTACTTTAGTGGTAAGTTTGTTTCTTGATGCTCCTGGAGCTGAATTTACCAACCCCTTGAAACTACCCCAAAGCAGAGCAAAGGTGTTTTCAGTGTTTCAGTCAAGGAGAATTGATAAATTCTTAGCCCTGGAAGAGAACCACTCAAGTTTTTTTTCTTTTTTTTCTTTTTTTTCAATTAATTTTTAAATTTACATCCAAGTTACTTGGCACATAGTGCAACAATGATTTCAGGAGTAGCTTTCAGGGATTCATCCCCTACATGTTAATACCCAGTGCTCATCCCAACAAGTGTCTTCCTTAATGCCCCTTGCCCATTTAGCTCATCCCCCAATCCACAACCCTCCAGCAAACCCTCTGTTCTCTGTATTTAAGAGTCTCTTATGTTTTATCCCACTCCCTGTTTTTGTATTACTTTTGCCTCCCTTCCCTTAATGTTCATCTGTTTTGTATCTTAAATTCCACATGAGTGAAGTTACATGATATTTGTCTTTCTTTGACAGACTAATTTCGCTTAGCATAATACCCTCCAGTTCCATCCACGTAGTTGCAAATGACAGGATTTCATTCTTTTTGATTGTTGAGTAATACTCCATTGTATATATATATACCACATCTTCTTTATCCATTCATCCGTCGATAGGCGTTTGGGCTTTTTCCAGTTTGGCGATGCTGTAAACATTGGGAGAACCAATCAAGTTTTAAGTGAGCAGTGATACAATCATGGACTGCCTATAAATTTTTCTTTTCTTTTTTAAATATACATTTAAAAGTTTTTAAATGTTTTATTTTTGAGAGAGAGAGAGGGAGAGATTGGGGGAGGGGCAGAGAGAGAGAGACAGAAACTGAAGCAGGCTCCCACCTCCAAGCTGGCTCTCCCTGATGTGGGGCCTGAGCTCACAAACTGTGAGATCATGACCTGAGCCAAAGTCGGACACTCAGCTGACCAAGTCACCCAGGCACCCCTAAAAAATATACATTTTTAAATGTCTAACTTCATATATAAGACTGGTAATTGGCCTTTTCAACTACATACATATTTTTTGGTAGTTTATAGACTTAAGATACGTATTTTCATATGGTGAAATTGATTTGTCAAATAAGGCACAAACTTGAAAAAAATCTGAGTTATTCACCTTGCTAATGGTTATCTTTTAGAAGTCTTTTCTTATCTCTGGCACATTTCTTCAGATTTATGTACTAGTAATGGGTTTGTTGCTTTCAGAGCATGAAGACTTTTTAACAGTTGCTGAATCACTGAAGAAAGAATTTGATAGTCCGGAAACTGCTGATCTGAAGTTTAGAATTGATGGGAAATATATCCATGTCCATAAAGCTGTTTTGAAAATCAGGTATTTTTGCACGAGCTTAGAGACATCGATAACCTTACTTTCTTTTTGCAGTCTCCTTTTGGTGACCGCTAAGAAATAGCCTTGGTAGTAGAGAGAAATGGCGCTACTTACTATATTTGTGGATAGTATCCATGCATTATCTGTGTGTGTGAGTGTGCACTCGTGTGCCTTTTTGAAAAAGCATAATGTGGTAGTAGAAGTATTTGTCTATATATATATTTTTTTAATATATATATGTATATTATATACATATAAACATATATGTATACATATATATGTGTACATATATACATATATATATAATATATATATATTTAATAAAATATATGTTTATTTATTTTTGAGAGGGAGAGAGAGAGATGAAAAACACGAGAGGGAGAGGGGCAGAGAGAGAGGGAGACACAGAATCCGAAGCAGGCTCCAGGCTCTGAGCTGTCAGCACAGAACCTGATGGCGGGGCTTGAACTCATGAACCGCGAGATCATGATCTGAGCTGAAGTTGGACATTTAACCGATGGAGCCACTCAGGCTCCCTGTCTATATTGTTTTTTTAAATGAGGTTCTTATGAATTCTTATTTCTATCGACAAATTTACTTACGTGATTAAAAAAATACAAGAGATTAAAGTGTGTATGTCCTCTTAAAGATTCATTCCCCGCCCCATCAAGAAACTCTCATGGTCAGGAGTGATGGACCTCTGGCCCTGAGGGACATGTGATTCCCAATTAAAGGAATGATCTTTAGGGGCGCCTAGGTGGCTCAGTCGGTTAAGCAGCCGACTTCGGCTCAGGTCATGATCTCACAGCCCATGAGTTCAAGCCCCACGTTGGGCTCTGTGCTGACAGCTCAGAGCCTGGAGCCTGTTTCGGATTCTGTGTCTCCCTCTCTCTGACCCTCCCCCATTCATGCTCTGTCTCTCTCTGTCTCAAAAATAAATAAACATTAAAAAAAATTTTTTTTAAATAAATAAAGGAACGGTCTTTAGATATAGTAAATGGTGGGAGTTATTTGTATAAATGTGAGGGAACTTTGTATTTATTAATAACAGTTTGGACTCTTGCCCCCTAAGGCTGCCATCACTGAGAAGGAGGCACATGAAGTGAGACCATAGAGAGTTAAACTGGTCCTTTTTGAAATGTAGTTAAAAACCTCTTTACAAAATAACACGTTTTAAGGGAACTTAAAAGCCATATAGATCATTCATTACTAAGAGAGTAAATATCTGAACCAAAGGAATGAAATTATAGACTGGAAATGTTTCTTCTGGGAACCTGTGGTCAACTAGTCTGTTCCTTTAATGCATAGTTTTCTGACCCATTTGTCATTCCTTGCCTAGACAACTATTTCTTTTAACTTCTCAGATGAAGTAATTTCTTATGTAGATGGAGCCATTCTTTTGGTTGTGAATGGATTTTGAAAATATTCTGTTTATTTATACCATATCTCATTTTAAAAGGATTTGAAAAGATGATTTTTTAAAACTGAAATATGTAGAAAACCCAGTTTTAGAAATCAATTTTGCATGAAGGTGGCTTTTTACATGCAAATATAACATAAAAAGACCCACTTTCCTAGTGAATGTTTTTTCTGAGTAAGTTAGTAACAGACTTGGGTGTATTGGAGAGGGAGCAGGTCAAAGCAGAGGAACAAAATAGGACTGATGGCTGTTTTGGAGATGAGTCAGAAAAGGAGGAAAATTGTCATGTGAGGTAATGTGATAATCATCAGCCTAAATGTGATCCAGTTAACATTGAAAGCGATTTTAAGAACATGCTGATTACTTGAAAATTAAAAACCAAATGAGTTATTTGAATGATGTTGATGTATCGTCAAAGATTTGAACTCTCATTTCTGAATTTCCTTTAATTTCATTGTTTAAAATGCATTTCTGTATAATCTTCTTAAGAAAAATGAGGGAGCAAAATCCTTGATCTGGATGAGGACTGTCAAAGGCAAAGAGTGGTGCACCTGAAGGGCTGGGTACTTCTAGGCCCTACTTAGAATCCTTAGTATTTAATAGGAGATGCCCATCAGAAAATGCAAGTGAATCGATTCAGAAGGTGAATGTGAAAGCCTGTGCTAGCTGAAGATTCCTAAGCCTGTGAGTGTGGGCCTGAATATAGTAGTAGGTAGGGAGACCTATGAGAGTTGTTGGATTTCGTCAAGTTCGTTAGATAACTTTGCTTGTTCTGTTTAGGTGTGAGCACTTTCGATCCATGTTCCAGTCTTACTGGAATGAGGATATGAAGGAGGTGATAGAAATAGACCAGTTTTCTTACCCAGTGTACCGTGCCTTCCTCCAGTACCTCTACACAGACACAGTGGACCTGCCACCTGAAGATGCCATAGGTACCTCAGCCACCGGGACGGGCCAGGCCTCACGAGCAAAAGTCTCTCCCTCCACGTTCTCACAGTACTGAAGTGTAAAGAGTTTCAGCTCAGTTGGCTTTTACATGGTTTTTAGAAAATATTTGAAGTAAATGTCTTTAAAAATAGTATTGTATAAGTTGTTACGGTTCACAGTTATAGACCTAGTTTATTTATGGCTATGGACTTATTTTAATTTTAATAATTTTTAATTTTGTAATATTTTAATTTTTAATACGTTGCTAATGCATTTCGTGTATCCTCTTGGAAACAAAAGAAGGGGGGCAATTCCGTTTATTCCCCTTCTTTTGTACTGTAGAGGAAGTTGTGTAAAGCGAGTGTAGGAGAGGTCTGTTCTGGGGTGGGGAGGGGAGTGAGAAAGAGGATCTATTTAATAACCTTTAGGGTAGCATTCATTAAGAAACTTTTGATTCATCTCCATAACTCTTTTCACCAAAATGAAATATATGTTTATAAATTAGGGGAAAGTATCATAAACTTGGGGTGAAATTCTTTTTCGTTTTTAGGTCTTTTGGACTTGGCCACGTCTTACTGTGAAAACCGGCTGAAAAAGCTCTGTCAGCACATTATCAAGCGTGGAATTACGGTGGAGAATGCCTTTTCATTATTCTCTGCTGCAGTCAGATACGATGCAGAGGTAACATAAACAGCAAACTGAAGCCAACCCCTCCAGCTCCCTGTGCTCTGCCTCCCACCCTTTTCTTGCATGAGACAAGGAACATGAATAATTTTGTATCTGTGTATGCTCTGAAATTCTATCATTGTCTAATTGTAACTCATAATGATTCATGTGCGAAGAGCTTGCTCTGGACTCCTTTTTATTTGTGTGTTTGTTGTGGATGGTTGATTTTGCACTGGATTGAATTCTTAATCTGGGATTCATGGGTCTCTAAAGAATCTATGAATGAATGGCCTTTTGAGAGTCTGAAATTTTGCATTTGGTATGTTTTCTTGAAGTTAAGAATCAGAGCGTCATCATATTGTAGGCTTGTGAGCAGAACTGTTTCTTATTCTCTATTCTGTAGTGCGTGGCACATAGTAGGCACTGGGTGATAAATGTTTGTTGAACTGAATGAATATGGTACCACCTGAAGGATACATTAAGGATAATTAGTGAACTAAAGTCTGGTACGGTTGGTTTTATAAATTTATAGAGAATATAAGGTAGAGAGCAACAGCCTTGGAGTCCAGCTAAGGCATACACCTTTAATGACACAATTAGCCCGTTCTTAGAGGTAGTATTTTGTCATCATTTGACAAGGCAGAGTACGCGGTATTGAGATTTACCAAACACCTGCAGGGATCTTCTCCTTTATCAAACTTAGGGATCCAAATGGACCATTACGTTTTGTATTTTCAAAGTGCATCCTATTTTTATTTGAAATTATATTATCATAAATATTTGCTAAGGTCAAATATAGTTGACTTTGTCTGTGGCCTGACAGCAGATTTGGTGATTAAATTATTTCTAATAGGAAATGGATGTCTAGATTTTTTTCTTGCCTTTTTTGTGACACCATGAACTTGTTTATTAGAAGTGCCCTTTTCTTTAGGTTGCATTTCTACCTAGTGATGTAACTTTAAATTGGTCAGTGCCCTTTCTGTCCATTTGGTAATTCACTTTTAGCATCTTCTCTGGATCTCTCCCTTCTCCTTACTACTAATGAGTTCCATATTCTAGGGGTTAGGATATTGCTGATTAAAACCAGTTAGAACCACCTGGGCAGAGGCAAATATCTCAGCTCTAGTTGCTGGAAATTTCTCATTTTAAGTTAAAACCTATCCCATCAAGTTTCCAGGAAAAAACCTTATGGCACTTCTGCCTGTGCCAGCTAATCACTTTTTTAAATTAGCTTTCATTTTTCTCATGCTGAGTATAGACATTAGATACCATCTCTTGCTTGAGACTGCAAACGTGTTTCCCTCAGTCTGGCACAGTGTGGGCATATGGTTGGCACTCAAGAATGTATGCTGAGGGGCGCCTGGGTGGCTTGGTCGGTTGAGCGTCCGACTTCGGCTCAGGTCATGATCTCACGGTCTGTGGGTTCGAGCCCCACGTCGGGCTCTGTGTTGACAGCTCAGAGCCTGGAGCCTGTTTCAGATTCTGTGTCTCCCTCTCTCTCTGCCCCTCCCCTGTTCATGCTCTGTCTCTCTCTGTCTCAAAAATAAATAAACGTTTAAAAAAAAAAATTTAAAAAAAAAAAAAAAAAAAAAAAAAAAAAAAAGAATGTATGCTGAGTTTAATGAATGAGTGAATATATGTGAAACACCTTGCCATGAAGGTGTCCTTTAAAAAATGAAGAAAACAATAAACTCCAAACGCCCCAAATATTAATACATTCAATGTAGAAAACTTGGAACGTAGAAGACAAAAACAGAAAGAATCACTTCTTTCTTTTTAGGCTGTATTTTTTTTGGGGGGGGGGATTCTTCTAGGAGTTACCTTGTATTTCCCTTAATGCAATAGAATGTAGTAAGTAAATAAATGAAGTGTTTAGAATGTAAAAATAAAACCTACTAGCTGTATCTATAAGTTGATGCGAAGCTACCACTAAGATTGGAAATTTACCACCAAAATATTGACTTTCAGAAGCTCCGCTTAGGGAGACTAGATGACTTTGCCTTCATTCTGTGGTTGAAATGCTAGGAAGATGGAGACAACCTTCTCACATTTTTTCTGTTTCCTGTAAGTTCTTGTGGTTCCTCCATACCCCCTTTTGACAAGGTAATTTTGCAGCAAATGACACACATAAAAGCAACAAAAATGTATTGGCTCAGTAGTTAGGAAGATTTTTCTGGTTGTTGTGGAGCCCCGGCATTCTGAATGCACTGTCAGTCTTCCTCCAAGTTTTAAGTGAAGAACAACCCGGCAGAGGAGCCCTTCAGAATTCCTCCAGTACAAACCCAAATAAATGTTGCCATCAAGGGAGTAGATGTGAAAAAAACATTGTATCGAGATAGTTTGTATCTTATTACACAAATTTTGAAATGTTTCTATTTATACTGTTTCTTTTCAGGAAATGTTTGTTTTCTGTGTATTTTTGGGTTTTTTTGTTTGTTGGAAAGAGAAGGCGAGCTGGGAGAGGGGCAGAGGGAGGGAATCTTAAGCAGGCTCCACGCTCAGCACAGAGCCCAACGTGGGGCTTGATGCCACAACACTGGGATCATGACCTGATATGATCTGTTCAACCCACTGAGCCACTCAGGCACCCCCTAGTGTATCTGAACATCAGGAGAAATAGCTGGGAGGGAAGTATTATTTGTTGAACCAGAGTGGAGAGTTTTCCAGAAAATCCTCCTTGCTTAGCAATTTAAGTCCTAAGATTTTGCTCTTGGAAGTAATAAATATAAGGCCAGGAATCTAATTCCAGAATTAGTTTGGGATATGGGTGTTGAAAGTTTTGCGCTAAAACCAAATGGTCAGCATTTTTTCTTCTTTCCAAAATTAAAAGTTTTCTGTGATCAGTAAAGTATTTTTTGGTTAGTGAGAGTGCCTTTTCTTTCTTTTGTCCTATTAAGACTTTAAGTACATTGTAGGGGCACCTGGGTGGCTCAGTCGGTTGAGGGACCGACTTCCGCTCAGGTCATGATCACACGGTTTGTGAGTTCGAGCCCCGCGTTGGGCTCTGTGCTGACAGCTCGGAACCTGGAGCCTGCTTCTGATTCTGTGTCTCCCTCTCTCTGCCCCTCCCCTACTCATGCTCTCACGCTCTCTCTCTCTCTGTGTGTCTCAGAAATAAATAAACATTAAAAAAAAATTAAAAAAAAAAGACTTTAAGTACATTCTAAAAACCAGAGACCACTTTGATATGGAATATTTTGTACCTGATATACTAGGAAACAAATTCTAAACTTACAGTTTTGGGGTTTTGTTTTATTACTACTTTAACAATAATTTTGGGCAAAGTTAGGTGTGGTTCACAATTTCTTGCCATCCAGAATATGTCTCAAGGGGGGCTTGTAACACATAGGTAGCCTGTCTCATCCTGGCCAAGTAGCCTTCCATAGAAAAATTAGCATTCGACTATTTTAGCTTTGGAGGACTCAAGACTGGATAAGAACTCCATTTAGGCTGCAATAGCATTTTTTAAAATGTGGATATTTAGACCATCGATTGTGTTTTAAGAAGATCTGTGGAAAGGAAAAATGACTTATTCTCGGAATATATAAATTGGAATAATTTAAACATTGAAAAATTTGGAATGAGTTTATAAATTAGAGTAGCAATTTATTTTGATCTTCCTTGCTAATTACAACAAATCTGACATTTTATCTGATTTGCCTCAGAGCCACTTTATAATAATTTCACCACAAAATGTCATGAATATGGAATTACTTCTGATATACCAAAAATATTGTATTAGAGCCCCTGATTTTACACTCTTTCCCACTTTTATATTCCGTCGGCCTTAAGAAGATGCTTTCATTCTATTATGAACGTTTTTCATCTACGGGTCAAGTAATCCTTTTTATTCTTCTTGGAAATGTTTTATATAAACAGTTAAACATATATAAGCTTTTATACAAAGCCCAGCAGTTCTGTTACAGTTAACTTACAGTTGGGTAAGTGTTGTATTTTCTTTTCTGGATAATTGAAGATGTGATACATTTGCAGAGTGAGGTGAACAGATCATGTAGGTTCTCAAAATATTCAAGAATTATCAGGAAAATATTGGTCTCGTTCACACATCAGAGGCAGGCTGGCTCAGGGCATTGGCTGCTAAGTGAGTTGCATGACTGTGCCACTCTGTTCATGCAGGTGAGCTTGCATATCCAGTTTCTCTCTCCAAGGGTACTCAGTGCTTCCTTTTCCATAGATCTGCCTTAAGCAAGAGTCAGTTATTAAATAAATTCTTTAAACAGCCCAGCTTTAGGTTCTTTTCAGGATTCTCTAGTTAGATTTGTAATGTTTGAAACTGCTAAACATTTTTTGAATACTGAGCTATCTTACCAATTCAGACTCATTGGAGGGGAAGGGAAGACAGTTTGCTAGAGCTGTTTTCATAAATGTATGAAGTGATTTATAATTAGAGGTGCCGTCTGTGTACCTGTGCTATATAAAAAGTTCTTCAGAGTTTATACTCAAGATAGTCTTTGGATATACTCATTGTTTGACCTCTGAAGATCTTGAATTCCGGATCTGTAGACACTATAATAAGGTTTTACAGTGCCAGAATTTAGTGCAATCTTCTTTGAATTTGAAATTGTATAATTAAGAGTCAATATTTAAAGATCCTCATCTGATACATTAGATGGTTTGAGGGACTTTGTGTGCTTATGACTGGTTATTTCTTCCTAAAATATGTGTAGATAAACTAGTTGTCTCTTTTTGATAAATAAGATAAAAATGACTTTTCTCTCCTTGTGGAATATAATTTAGTCCCAAAGCTGTGTATTAATCATTGGGTTATTATACCAGGAGTAGGACTTTTTCTTCAATAATTGAGAGGGAATGTTTAATATAGTTTAACATTATAGTTTATTATAACACACGGAACATTCAGCTGTACTTCAGCCCACTGGGAATCTCTTATTTAAAAACGTGGATGTGGAGATTGTGCTGATATTTTAAATGCATTGTGAATTATCTAGAAAGCAAAACTCTGTCAGCAGCTGGCTGATACACATTAGATGTGGTTTATCTCTTACTGGTTATATGACTGGAAGGGGACATCATTCAGCTAGGGACAGAGGGACCCTCAGAATAGGGAAGTATTTGTTCGCAGGGGTCTGCAATGAGAGAGTAGAAAGGAGACGTGTCTCTGTGTTTGTGTGGGTCCTTCCCCATTCTGCCTGACATTCTCATTTCACAGTGGCTGGAAACATGAAGCCAAGACACTGCAGTTTAAATGTTGTCCAGTTCCTGGTTTGATAGAACCCTGAGTATTGACCTTCAGTGTAGCTGGCAAAGTTACAAGAATCAAGGTGTTGGTGATAAGAGCTTTTAGTGTGATTTGCTGTTACATAGTTAGTCTTTGTATACATTCCAGTACCTAATGGATTTAATAAATACGTGTTCCGGCGTTTCAAGGAACAAACATGGTAGTGTTTTGCTGGGGATGAAAGGCTCTGTTAGCATTGGCAGAAATGTTTAAGTTGTTCTGGTTTACCACTTGTATATGTTACTTCTGAATGTCGGTAGCTGGACTTCTTTTCCTGAGTGAGAACTCCAGACTGAATATTTTCCTCTGGACCGACTATCTGAGAAATTAGTGTGTGGGAGTGGGAGTGTGTCTTCCTTTGTGGCTTTAACAATGAAGGCATTTTTATCTCGGAGAGCATGAAAGTGAATTTAAGGTCTGTGGTTTTTTTTTTTTTTTTTTTTTAATGTGTCTCCTTAGGACATCTCTTCATCACTTTTGTATTTCTTAAGGTCTTCCTTAAGCTAAATAACCCACATCTTAATTCTTTTCTCCGACTTGACTGTGGTCAAACATACGTTGGAGTAAAGTTGCTTTCAGCTTTGTTTTTAATTATTATTGAAGAAGAATTGACGTATAATACTGTATTAGTTTCAGGTGTATGCGTTCAGCTCGTTAAAGTCTTTGCATGTGACCGGGCTGTGTGACAGCCATGCGGAGGCTGCCCCCCCATAGGCTCTGTGAATGGGTGTACGTTCTAGAGAGTCAGACTTGAGGTAGGGGAGCTGTTGGACTTACTGTGTTGTGACTAAATAGTACGTGCTTTTCTTTTTTTATTTAAAAGATTTTTTTAATGTTTATTTCTGTGTGTGTGAGAGACAGAGCATGAGCGGGGAAGGGGCAGAGACAGAGGGAGACACAGAATCCAAGGCAGGCTCCGAGCTGTCAGCACAGAGCCCGGCGGCGCAGGGCTCGAACTCACTCTCAGTGAGATCATGACCTGAGCTGAAGTCGGACACTCAGCCGACTACTGAGCCACTCAGGCGCCTCAATAGTACGTGCTTTTCTGATGCCTACCTATGTACAGTCACTTGTTTGCTTAGTTTGAGGTTTCTGGCCTCAAATATCTTTTCTAGGGGAGGGTGAGAGATTTGGGATGAGGGGTTTGGATAGAAGTAATTTGATCAAAGTTAATAAAAAAAAGTCTCTTTTTGTTTTTATTTTTGTTGTGTGTGTCCAGGATTTAGAAGAATTCTGCTTTAAGTTTTGCATCAATCATTTGACAGAAGTTACACAGACTGCAGCATTTTGGCAAATGGATGGCCCTCTGCTAAAGGAATTCATTGCTAAAGCCAGTAAATGTGGAGCCTTTAAGAACTGAAGCCCCAGGCTGCTGGGTTTTGTGAATGCTCTGGGGCACTGGCCATGGTGGCTGCTTTGTGCTCTGCGGGTGATGTAATTTTGCAGGTAAAAAACCCGTCAGCTTGTTTGTTTTTCACATCTTGAGACACCATTCTCCGTGTAGGAATGTATGAAGGATGTACAGCTTTTCCTGAACCCGTTCTAAACAAGTCTTGTTTCCAGATATGTGCATTTTAAATGTGACCTTAATTTGGCTAGAACATTGTAAAGGGGTGAAAGTTTAGCTGGTCGTTTGTGTTTTGTTTTGTTTTGTTTTTGATTAGAGGAACTGCTGAACTTGGAAAGGAGAAGTTTGCGGTAATTCTCCTGGCTCACATAGTAACAACCCTTTCGACCCCAGGACCTGGGATGGTTTGTGGATTGTGAGATAGACATAAGAGGCCCCACCTTGAATTAAAGATGCTGACTTTGGGGCTTGTTGAAATGCTGCATCAGTTGCTAGTTCACTAGCCGTACTGTGAAGGAGTAGTGAAGATAGTTTGAGGTTTTTGTGTGTGTTTGTACTACTGAGGACCTTTTTTAACTTCATCGCGTATCAAAAAACAATATTCAGTTTAATATGAGTTAAACCTATTACGATGATGATTATGCAAAGATAAACTTGTAGGCTAGCCAAGGTTTCTCTTAAGAATTAAGTCCATAAAGAGTAGTAATTTAGGACTACCTGTAAAAAGTTGATATTGAAAGAAACTTTGGACAGAGGTCAATATAGAGTATCCACTACTCTCCAACAGTGTTTTGTTTTATTAAGATACAGTCTAAGAGCTGAAGTTTAAATTTGATTCCCCACCGTTTCCCCCATAAACGCTAATCATGAGAAGAAAGTAATGGCATATTCAGCATACTCTTGCCTTCCTAAATTATGGCTGCTAGACGATCAGATCCACTACATCTGACTCACAAGGTGTTCTTAAAACCAGCTTTCTGGCAGGACTTCATAGAATTTCTCTCTTTTATCTATAGGCCAAGTGTCACACCTTTGCTCGTTTGCAACTTCAGCTTTCGTTTTTTATTTCCTCGTCTTTTGATTGTGTTAGGTATAATATTTAGCACAATATAACTTTGAAAAAGGATCAAAATTATGATTTCCCTGAAAAGATCCTTTTAAATAGGGTCCTTTTAAGTTCAAGTTTTTTGTTTTGTTTTGTTTTGTTTTTTTCCCCCGTTTCTTTTTTGGTCTGGTTATGAACATGACTTTTGGAGGAAGAGTGTTCAACTCTGAGTTTTATCGTGTGTGTCTGTTGAGCTTGCTGTAAGAACAAATCTTTGTTCTCTCTGGCTCACAGACTCATTTCCATTTGTGGGCATTCCCTTAGTGAACGGTTTCCTGTTTGGAAGGTCCCTCATCTGAACTTGGAGGCCAAATACATTTTCAGAGTCAAATTAACAAGAGAGTGAAGATATGCTGCAGCTACTATTTTTAGCAGTGTTTCTAAGTGTGTCTGAGGGTTTGGGTGGGAGTGAGGGCCCAAAGATAGGAATTCATTGATAAGTGAGATAAATTCAAACCTAGAAGTCCCAGCTCCCTTTTCTTGACCATGTTGCAAGTGATTGAAGCCCAGTCAGTTATTATTTAGGATTAGTTCTGCAACATGATAGAATTTTTCTTACTAGGTTGATGAATGCACATTAATTTGATTATTAGCTATGATGGGTAGTGTTCATAACAATCACTGTTCTATAGGCTTATGATCTGGACAAAACAAGAACTGCGGTATGTTTACTATTGCTCTTACTTGAAAAAAACTTAAAGCACAAATTAAAGTAGTAGATCCATTTCCATAGATTGTTCATTCATTCAACAAATATTTACTGAGGTTCCTTATATAGGTAAAGAACCACTTCTCAGATTACCGAGTAATTTGTATGAGTGTGTATGTAGTGAAGAAAATGGAAATATGTTCTTTGAGAAGTACTTGAGTATCTTTTTTTTTTTTTTAATACACTCTTATTTTTCTACTTGGTTTCATTGTTAATCATAGCAGGAAATGAAAACTGTTCTTTGAGTTGTTTTTTTCATCTGATGTGATAATGAAAGCCAAAGTATTCATATTTCTTAAGATAACCCTAAATGTACTCTTGAACTTCTTACTGGAATAATATTTGATACTCTAGTATATAGGCTGTATTTATGTAATGTTTAGAATGACATATTAATAAATAATGTCAAGACATACATGCAGAGTTGTTTTTCCCTCTCAAAAATCAGTAATGTGCAGCCTTAAAACGGAAGGAAGTTCTTCTAACACATGCTGCAACCTGGATGAACCCCAAGGACATTATGCTGGGTAAAATATGCCAGTCACAGAAGGACAAATACTGCATGATCCCACCCACACAAGGTAACTAACATAATCAAATTCACAGAGACAGAAAGCAGAATGCTAGTTGCCAGAGGTTGGAGGTGGGAGAGAGGACTTAGGAGCTAATGTTTAATGGATACAGTTTCAGTTTTGCAAAATATAAAGAATTATGGAGGGGCGCCTGGGTGGCTCAGTCGGTTGAGCGGCCGACTTCGGCTCAGGTCATGATCTCACGGTCCGTGGGTTCGAGCCCCACGTCGGGCCCTGTGCTGACAGCTCAGAGCCTGGAGCCTGTTTCGGATTCTGTGTCTCCCTCTCTCTGACCCCCATTCATGCTCTGTCTCTCTCTGTCTCAAAAATAAATAAACGTTTAAAAAAAAAAAAAAAGAATTATGGAGATGGGTGGTGGTGGTGACAACACAACAGTGTTGAATGTATGTAATGCACTGAACTGCACACGTAAAGGTGGTTAGCTTGATAAATTTCATGTTCTATGTATTTTTCCAGCATTAAAAAAAACCGGTACTATGATTCTTAGCAGGTATCAGGCTGAAAACAGGTACCACAGTGAACAGGTCACCTGTTTCTCAGTTGTATCCCCTACTCCCATAGAAATCTTTTGGTTTTGGGGCACCTGGGTGGCTCAGTCGGTTGAGCATCCGACTTCGGCTCAGGTCATGATCTCACAGCTTGTGAGTTTGAGCCCCGCGTCAGGCTCTGTGCTGACAGCTCGGAGCCTGGAGCCTGCTTCGGATTCTGTGTCTCCCTCTCTCTCTGCCCCTAACCCACTCACATTCTGTCTCTGTCTCTGTCTCTCTGTCTCTCTCTCTCTCTCTGTCTCTCTCTCTCTCTCTGTCTCTCTCTCAAAAATAAACATTAAGAAAAAAATTAAAAAAAAAATATTTTGGTTTTATTCCTACTGAAAGATAATATGATTGAACTGTCACAGCAGAAAAATGCATCTGGATCCTTGTACCTATAAATGAAGGGAAGGACAGTCCCTATCCTCAAGGAGCGTGTAAGTTATTAGGAGAGGGGAGAGAGAAGTTGAGGAATTAACGTAAAAACATATTTATAAACAATTTTTCACAATAGGTGGTGCGAGAAAACTTGATAGCTTATTATGAGAAATAGATGCTCTGAAGATAATGTCCTTCTCACTCATTCCAAAACAGCAGGTAAGTGGCATAAGCAAAGGCTTAGAGGTGGTGGCTGATAAGCCTTCCAGAACTTACCATTAGCAAGTTTGGTTAGAATGGAGAACATAAGCCAGGGCCCATTAGGAGGAAACGTGGGCAAGGAGAGGGTGTGTGTGTGTGTGTGTGTGTGTGTGTGTGTGTGTGTGTGTTTGAGAACATTTGTTTCCCATGGTGCCAGACATTATGCCCTATGCTTCACATATTTTCTTCTTTAGTGTCCACGTTTTGTACCGTAAGGCATAAGGTAGGTAGAGTTAAGCTCAGATAGATTAAGTAATTTGATTGAAGTTTTTCGGTAGTGAATGACATAGCACAAGTACAAACCCAGGTTTAATAGTTTGCCTAATATTTGCTTACTTAGTGACTGTCAAACACATGTTGCTCCATTGTGCCAAGTTGCCTCCCATGGTAGGAATGACAGATTAAATTTGAAGGTAAAGTGGGGGACAAAGGTTTTCTCTTAAGTAAAGATCATGACATCAAAACTCAGATAAGCTTTGCTATGGGATATAATAGCAGGAGAGGAAGTTACAGTCGTCACCTGGACCAGGAGAAGTCTTCGTTCAGTGCATCTGGACGGAGTCTTCTGTAGTTTTTTTTTATATTCAGAATTCTTATTTATTGTGGTAAAACATAAATGAATTTACCATTTTAACCATTTTTTATTTTAGAGCACATTCAAGGAGAGGGACAGAGGGAAAGAGAGAGAATCTCAAGCAGGTTCCACATTCATCATGGAGCCAGATAACGGCTCTGATCCCACAACCTGGGATCATGACCTAAGCTGAAATCAAGAGTCAGATGCTCAACTGACTGAGCCAACCAGGTGCCCCCCTTGTAACCATTTTTAAGTGTACAATTCAGTGGTTTTAAAAATTGAAGCATAGTTGGGGCGCCTGGGTGGTTCGGTTGAGCATCTGACTTTGGCTCAAGTCATGATCTCATGGTCTGTGAGTTTGGGGCCCATGTCAGGCTCTGTGCTGACAGCTCAGTGCCTGGAGCCTGCTTCGGATTCTGTGTCTCCCTCTCCCCCTGCCCCTCTCCCACTCATGCTCTGTCTCTGTCTCTCAAAAATGAATAAATATTAAAAAAATTAAAAATTGAAGTATAATTGGCATATATCAGGTTTTCAGTAGGTAATTTGATAATTATGTACATTATGAAATGCTTACCATGGTAAGTGTATTTACCATCCCTTACCACACGGTTAATACAGTACTACTGACCGTATTTCCTATACTGTACTCTTCATCCCCATACTTAATTATTTTATAACTGGAAGTTTATACCTCTTAATCCTTGTCACCTATTTTGCCTGTCTCCCTGTCACCCTCCTCTCTGGCAGTCATCCTATATTAATGAGTTTGTTTCTCTTTTCTGTTGTTTGTTCATTTGTTCTGTTTTTTAGATTGTTTATATAAGTGTAGTCATACTTTGTCTTACTCTGACTTACTTTGCTTAGCATAATACCTCTAGTTCCATCCACATAGTTGCAAATGGCAAGATTTCATTCTTTTTTGATGGCCAAGTAATACTCCATTGTATATATACACCACATCTTCTTTATCCATTCATCCATCAATGGACAGTTGGGGCTCTTTCCATATTTTGGCTATTGTCAACAATGCTGCTATAAACATTGGGGTGCCTGTATACCCTTCGAAACAGCATACCTGTATCCCTTGGATAAATACCTAGTAGTGCAATTGCTGGGTAATAGGGTAGTTCTATTTTTAATTTTTTGAGGAACCTCCATACTGTTTTCCAGAGTGGCTGCACCAGCTTGTGTTCCCACCAATGATGCAAAAGAGATCCTCTTTCTCCTCATCCTCGCCAACATCTGTTGTTGCCTGAGTTGTTTATTTTAGCCATTCTGACTGGTGTGTTGAGTCTTCTTTTTTTCTTGATGAGTCTGGCTAAAAGTTTATCAGTTTGGTTTGTCTTTTCAAAGAACCAACTCTTAGTCTCATTGAACTTTTCTTTTCTTTTTTTCTTTTTTTGTCTCTTTCATTTATTTCTTCTCTGATCTTTATTATTTTCTTCCTTCTGCTAAGTTTTGGCTTTGTTCTCCTTTTTCTAGTTCCATTATGTGTAAAGTTAAATTGTTGATTTTCCTTGTTTCTTGAGGTAGACCTATATTGCTATAAACTTCCCTCTTAGAACTGCTTTTTCTGTGTCCCAAAGATTTTGGATTGCCATGTTTCCATTTTCATTTGCCTCCAGGTATATTTTCTCTTTGATTTTTTTTTTTGTTGATACATTGTTTAGTAACATGTTATTTAGCTGCCACATGTTTGTGTTTCTTCCACTTGTCTTATAATTGATTTCTAGTCTCGTATGGTTGGATATAATTTGTGATACATCCTTGGTATAATTTCACTTGATACTTCACTTGATATGATTTCAGTCTTATTAAATTTATGAAGGCTTTTTTGTGACTAGTCATGTGCTGTGTCCTGGAAAATGTTCCATGTGCACTGGAATATGTATTCTGCAGTTTTAAATGGAATGTTGTGTATATGTCTGTTAAGTCCATCTGGTCTCATGTATCATTCAGAGCCACTGTTTCCTTACTGATTTTCTGTCTCAGTGAGCAAGGTATCCATTGGTCTAGGTGGGGTGTTAAAGTCCCCTACAGTTATTGTATTGCAGTCAACTTTTTCCTTTATGTCTGTTAGTATTTGCTTTATATATTCAGGTGTTTTTATGTTAGGTATATAAATACTTAAAATTGTTATATCCTCTTACGAGAGTGATCCCTTTATCCTTATGTAATGACCTTTTTGTCTCTTGTTACAGTCTTTGCTTTAAAGTCTATTTTATCTGAGGTGGCTTGGTGGAGCACTTGGGTGGCTGTCACTTAAGGATCCAGCTCTTGATTTTGGCTCACATCATGATGTCACTGTTGTGAGATTGATCCCCGCACTGGGCTCCATACTGAGTGTGGAGCTTGCTTGGGATTCTCTCTCTCCCTCTGTCTCGGTCCCTTCCCTGCTTATATGAGTATTGCTACCCCAGCCTTTTTACTTTCATTTGCAAGATAAATATTTTTTCATCCCTTCACCTTCAGTCTGTATGTGTCTTTAGGTCTGAAGTGAGTCTCTTGTAGGCAGCATATAGATGGGTCTTGTTTTTTGTTTGTTTTTTTTTTATCCATTCATTCACTCTTTTGATTGGAGCATTTAGTCTATTTACATTTAATTATTGATGGGTATGTACTCCTTGGCATTTTGTTAATTGTTCTCTAGTTGTTTTTGTAGTTCTGTTTCTTTCTTCTTCTCTTGCTCTTTTCCCATGGGGTTTGATGACTTTCTTTAGTGTCATTCTTGGATTCCAATCTATTTTTTGTGTATTTATTATAGGTTTTTGATTTGTGGTTACCCCAGGGGGTTCTCATGTAACATCCCATGTGTTTAGCAGTCTATACTGAGTTGATGGTCAGTTCAGACACACAACGGTGCTAAATTTTTACTGCCTCTTCCGTGTTTTATGTATATGATGTCCTATTTCACATGTTTTTATTTTGTGTACCCCTTGGCCAATTTTTACTAGTTATGTAAGTGAACAACACACTGCTGGATGTGGCAGTGCAGGTGTGCGTGGGGCAGGTGGGTTGGATGGATAGGTTCCTCAGGAGAACGTAGGGGCAGGGTACATGGTGATGGCAAGGTAGATGGAGAGTGTCAGAACTGACTCCTGAAAGCCTCTGGCTGTCTAGGGCTGGGGAAGGCAAGGAAAACACCAGCAAACACTTCTGTTCCTGGAGAAACAAATGAATTCTGCAGATCCCTGCCCCTCTGGCACATACCCTAAAGTCAGTCACTAAATCGTTAGCTGTATCCCAGGCATTTTCCAGACCACTGAATCTGTGCAGTGTCTTAGGTCGTCATTCAGTGTGCTGGCCATTTAAGGGCAGAGACTCCATTTCGTATAGCTCTCTGGCTCTCCCCAAGTTAAGCCCCATTGGTTTTTAAAGCTCCCAGAATTCAGCCCTGCTGATTTTCAAAGAGGAACCTGGCTTTACAGTGTGGATCCCCAGGGTGGGGGGTGCCCAATTTAGGGCCTGGGACCCCTGCTCCTTTGTGCCTAAGATGTCCCTACTATTTAGTGGGTAGTCATACCAGGGGTGTGGCTACTGACTGTGTCTCTCCCCCTCTTCCCCTTTTTTCTTTAATTCTTATTGATTTATTCTGAGAGTGTGTGTGTGTATGCGAGCAGGGGAGGGACAGAGAGAGGAGAGCGAGAATCCCAAGCAGGCTCCATACTGTCAATGTGGAGCCCAACACGGGGCTTGAACTTAGGAACTGTGAGATCTTGACCTGAGCGCAAATCAAGAGTCAGACACTTAACTGACTGAGCCAGGCAAGCACCCCTCCTCCTACCCTTTTCGATGTAGCTGCCTCTCTAGGTCTATCGGTGGAAGACCTGTTCTGCCAGTCTTCAGGTTGTTTTCACAGAGAGTTGTAGTACATATGCTTGTTGCCTTGGTGTGTCCCTGGGAGGTGAGCCCAGGATCTTTCCTAATCTGCTATCTTCCTTGACTCCCTCCTGTAGTTTCTTAAATGCTTGGGTGATTCTGATGTGCAGCTGAATTTAAAAGCCACTAGATTTAGATTTTTGTCACTCAGGTAATTATGAATTCAGCTAGGGTTGCCCTTAAAACAGGAATGGACGTGTACTTTTCACCTATATCCTATTCTTCATTCAGTGGATATTTTTTGAGTACTTAAAACGTGTGAGACACCATGCTGGGGACTTGGATCAAACTCATTTTGCAATGTGGCATTATTGTGTATCAGAGTAGTGTGGTAAAAAGAAATATGAATGTCAGGTTTTCAGGGATCAGATTTGGTGCATAAAAATCCAAATTGTTTTGTCAGAGAAAAGTCTTAGTGATTGTTTTTCATTCTTGTGTATTCCAGCTGATGTTCTTTTGTGGTCATTTTAAATTGAAATACTTATTTTAAAGATGATATACCCCCATGTAGTGACTGCAGCCAAAAAGAAATTTAAAAAGCAGACTTTGTTGGGTCACCTGTGTGATTGTCAGTGAAGCGTCTGATTCTTGATTTTGGCTCAGGTCATGATCTCACGGTTCGTGAGTGTGAGCTCCACTTCTGGCTCTGTGCTGACAGCGTGGAGCTTGCTAGAGATTCTGTCTCATTCTTTCTCTGCCCCTCCCTTGCACGTGCACTCTCTCAAATAAACAAACTTAAAAAACCCAAAAATAAAAAGCAGACTTTGTGATGACAGGTAAATTTGGTATAAGTGGAGTAAAATATTCAAATTTACTTTATCTGAGTCATTATGAGCTGGAACTAGTCTCAAAGGATAATAACAGTTTATGCATTTATTGAGCATCATAGGTGCTGGGAATGTGTTGAGAGCAAATCACAGGAATAGTGAGATTTTGCCCTCAGAATTTATACCCTAATGGTGGGATGTAAGATACAATGGGTTACCTTGGGAAGTGATCTCAGAGGGAAGAAGGGGTAGAACTGGTGTAATGAGATCTGCAGGCAGAACAGGCAGAGAAAGGAAACAGAGTAGTTAAGGCTTCACAGCAGGACAAGCAAAGGCCCTGGGGGGAGCCTTTACTTCCAGGAGTATCTTGTATGGTATCGAAGTCAACTTAGATCACTGGAGTGGGGGAAGCATGGGAGGCAATACACCAGCATGAAGCCACCATCGGACTTTCAGGGCAGAGGGTGGGAGAGATGGGAGGTATAATCTAATTTACTCAAGTAGAATCTGAGAAACATTTTGTTGGAGAACAGAAGTGAGATGATAAGAGGGAGGCAGTAAATACCCAATCAGGCATGAAATGTAGGAACAGGTAAGAGTTGATGAGGATTGAAGTTTGAGGACCAGAGAGACCTGAGAGGTGTAGGTCTAAAGATGTGTGGCTTCCACAGGTTAGATCTTCTGTTGGCAGCCTGCTTGCAGCTGAGCCTCATTCCTGGCCCAGGAAATAGTAATCCTTAGAAGACCCGGAAGATACTGAAGTAGAACTTGACCTAAGTTCTCTATCTTCTTGAAGAGACCGCAAGGTTTTTTTTAAGTCTTGAAGTCCTTCAATCTCTTCCTTCAGTTGCTTCTGCCTTTCTTCACATTGATCAATTTTATTCTCTATTGCTGTGATAAGAAATGAAATGATTTCAGGTTGGTAGTTTTATAAACAATGGACTATTTCTAGCCTCTTTTACATGCAAGTGCACAGTGCTGTGCAGAGGGCCTGGTTCTTATATGCCTTTTCTTCCTCTTCTAATTCAGGATAGAATTCTAGTATTTATCACATACAGCTGGTCAGTATGTCTTTAGAGCTTGACTCCCTATTGTATATCTTTGAGAACTCAAAAGCAGAGACTGTATAATCTTCATGCTACACTATATCTGTTAAGTGGAGAGAGCATGTGTGTAGAATAGCAAGGTTAAGGGCAAATCATTTATAAAATTGCATCCAATTTTTAATGTTACGTAAAAGCTTTTGATTTTAGGAATAGGAAGGCTTTTATTGTGGAAACAGGCTCTGTAAATAACACTATTACTCAGTGACAATGTCATTTTTTGAAAACTTAGAAGTTGAAGAATATTAAAACGCACACATACATAATCTTTCTCTAGAATACCTGTAGTTAACTTTCTTGAACATTAGGCTAAATTAAGCAAGATGAGATGTCAAAAGTTAGGCCTTTTAAGTTCTAATGCAATTCCAAATAACGCCTCCTCTTGGTGCCCCACACCTCCCAAATACTACACTGTAATGTGTATACTCTCAACCTATGCAAGTAGTGACAGGTGCTAGAAATGTAACTTTTATATGAAAGTCTCCTACAAAATTAGGCTTAAAAAATTTTTTTAAAGGCTGCTTTAAAAAATATATGGATACTCACATTAGCAGTATGCATTCTCAAGAGACTATTAAAGGATATGCTGGTTTTTCTGATTAAAAATGTAATACAGAATTTGAATGGAGTGTAGGGCACAGTGTACAACTTTAGGGGGAGCTATTTACACCAAATTCTGTGCGAATGTGTGTCTCCCACTCTGGCCAGGATGTACAGTGCCCAGCCTGTCCAGCTGTGTGGGGCAGCTTAAGAGAGAGGTTGATCAGACTCATCAGTAAGTGGAAATTTAGTCAGTTTTGAAAGCATGTTAATGGTACAAGGACCTACTCAGTAAATGGTTGATGTATTATTAACATACAATGTCGTATCAGTTTCAGGTATACAATATAATGATTCAATAAAACCTTTCTGTAAAATAGCAACCATTTAAGTCTCTGCCCCCTCCAGGCTTTCTTCTTTTTCAAAAGTTTCTTGACTTTTTTCTTGCTCATCTTTTTTTCTTAAAACTTGAGAATAAATGAATTACAACCCTCCTTCCCTAGTTAGATTTGAAGATTAATACCAAGAGAATTAAAATTTGTACACATTAAGTCCAGGGAGGGAGTCAAGCAGCCATGGAGTTTATCACAGCCTTGCTGCCTCACCAGTTCCTGCTGAGTCCTGAATAAGGGGACCGAATACCTCCCATTTTGCAATCATTTAAAAAAGTAGAAACAAAAAATGGAGTTTTTACTGATTACTAAGATACTGTGTATATGTGGAAAATGTAATGTGGCACTGTCCAGCCACTTACAGAGAACGATGGTTTCCATTTGGGTGCACTTTTTCTGTTGTGTGTGTGAGTGAGGGGTCATAATGCTTTGTAATGGGCTTTTTCATTTAATAAGACAAAATTCTTCTGAAATAGGATTTTTATCTGCTGCATAGTAGTGTATTACTTTAATATATATATTTACAAACTGTGCTGCTCAGTTATAACTCACGTACCTGTTTGAAAATTTACAAATGTGTCTTCAAACAATCTACTGTCAAAAAGTGAAGTCCCAATTTCTTCATAGTCTGTAGGGAGAAAACATTTTCAGTTTTAATTTAAATAATTTATATAGGCAGAAACACCTTACAAAGTAACCCCAAATAAGGAAAAGTAACCAGAGCAGCCAAGCACAGGGAACTGTGGTATCTGTCAGAATCAGACTGCTGAAGCAGCAGTATCCCCTGGGGACGTGTTAGAAATACAAATTCGTGGCTGGGTGAGGCCCAGGTACGTGTTTTAACAAGCCCTGCAGGGATTCTGAGAGGCAAGTTCAAGTTTGAGAAGTGCTTGGTCTAAAGTAAAGAAATGAATGAAAGAATGTCATGAGTGAGCTTTTGGAAATGTCTTCATAATTTCACTTTTTGATTTTGTCGTGTCGAAAATAATCCCTCTCAGATAATCATATACTTTACATTGTTGCCTAGAGTCTAGACTTGTCGAGCTTTTCCTTGTAAGATAACTCCATTTGTCACGAAGTTTAGAAGCTCACGGTGTAGGTTCTAAGAAGGCAAAGTGGCTATACACTGCGTATACAAATGGAACTTTGGCTTCCCAGACAGCTTTTTTACAAAAGGTCACATCTAACTAAATGAAACATCAAAGCCTTACTTTTCCTTCAGTGAATTTTGAGTTAACATTATAAACAGAGATGTAAGGAATAGAATTTGAGTCAAATCAAAACTAAATGCCATTTTCAGATGTTGGCAACAAGTTGTTGGCTGTATGACTGCGTGTGGTTCTGAACATACCTATCCCGTTGGTGGGGGGGGGTCACTCTCAGCTACGCACTTCTGGAAAGTACATCGAAACTTTCAGGGCATCAGGGTGCTTTTGACTGCATTAAGTTTCTGAATTACCCACATCCTACTGATTTATTATAAACAGGATCTCTAGAGATCTGAAGCATTGAATTGTATCAAAGAATGAGAGAAGGAAAAGGTGCACTTTTTGTTTTGTTTTACGGGTAGGTTTGTGGGAAGCCTCTACATGTAGAAATGTTGCTATTTCAATACCTGATTCGGAAGCAGTCTCATCCATGAGTCTTTCTTGAATCAAATGAAGTTTGTCTAATATTTCTTCAAATAAATCATCAAGAAGCCCCACTTTCTTACATTTCTTAAGAAAATCAGTTTTCACACTTGATCTAATTGCATCTAAAAATAAACACATTTTAGAAGGAAATAGTCTCAGGGCTGCTATCATCAATCCCTATGTGGTCACTTCTGCAGACCTTGCCTAGTGATGGAGGAGCACAATTAGTAAGATAATAAATACAGCACCTTTGTCTTTTAATTGTAATTTTCACCATACCTCATTTTTTTCCCTAGCTGAAACAATGAATGTTACAACTAATTCTATGAATCAAGAGGATTTTCTAAAATTTAGTTTCAAATCTTTGATAGCCTCCTGTCATGATGGAATGTCTATGTTTCCTTGACAGGAACCTGTAATTACTGGCTTCAGCTTCCTGGGGGGAGTGGAGGGTACAGTGCAAGGGGCAGCGTGTCCCTGGATTCTGAGCTCAGGTAACCCTGGCTTCTAGATCAGGAAGTATATCCTTTCTTTGTACTAAGAACAAAGGACCATCCATACCTAAGATTACTTTGATCTGCTGGCCTTATGATAGAGTGGACAGCTACGATAAAAGGTTCCTATTCTAACAATTACCACAAGTCCAGAAGAATAAAGTGGGATACCAATTTTGAAAAAAAAGAGTCTTCATTGTTATAAGTATTGTAAGTCATATTTGTTACAAAATTTATAGCAAACCTGTGTGTCTGCTGTCCTCTTCCTTCATTTCTTGTATGAATCTATTGAGTGTCATTGTTTCAGATGGCTAGAGGGAGAGAAGAATCAAGATTACACTTACTGTTGGCATTTAATGTTGCGTAAAATGAAAACCAATGTTTTGTTGCATGTAATTCATCAATATGCCCATGGTGAAAATCATGCCCCATATTCATTGATAGTTTACTTGTAAACATCAAATGTATTTTTGTATAACAAAACATCAAGAGTTGTGACTAGTTCCTGTTGTATAAACAACAAGAGGTAAAAGGTTGCTAGCTCATATTCATTTAGCTCATATGAGCTGATAAATAAACTTTCAAGTTCCCAAAATACTTCATACACTTTATACATAATAGTAATGCAGAAAATTATGAGTTATAAGTTAGGTCAAGTGTGGATCGTGCAACTGAGAAATACTTGGCTAGGTAAGGATGCTTTGCTGCACCTTGCCCACATTAAGACCATAAGTGCACGGTGCACTTAGACACTCTCACTGATGTGGTCCCAGGGCCTGTGCTACAGGAGCCATGGGACCTGTCACCTCCTGCAGGTCATGTGCTAGGATACCCAAGACACAGCCAACTTTTCTTTTACATTCACCTTATGTTTCTGGTACCATATCACCTGATATGTAGAACTGTTTTAGAACTGTTAAAACAAGGATTTTGTGTAAAGAAACTGAAAGCTATAATAAAATGAAGTCAAATTACCTGTACAGGAACGCCTGTTGAGAGGCGTTTCTTTCTTCCTCTTTTTCTTTTCAGTCCTGAAAAATCAGTTGAAAATATGAATCATGTAGAAACCAGAGTCCAAAAAGGAAAAGATAGATGCTTGACTACATAAAATATAAAACTCCTGTATGCTAAAAGTTATTACAAAGTCGAAAGATATGGTGGACTTACACTAAATGTTTGCAACACATATGATAAAGTACCAATTTTTAAAATCTAAATATAAATCAATATAAAAAAAGCAGAAAAATGGGCAAAGGGGGGGACCCTCTAGGAAGAGTTCATTAAAGAGACTGGATCACAGGAAAACAAATATAATTGATGAAAAGATAGGGGGATACATTCACCTTTACTCCTAAGTGAAGACATGCAAAATATTTCTCCTACCAGACTGACAACGATGAAGGTGTTTAATATATAATGTTTGGAGGGATTGGGATAATGGTGTACTGCTGGTATTACAGCCTCTTTGGAAGGTAATTAGCCCATTGTTACCACAGCTTCGTTGTTTATACTCTTGGACCCAGCAATCCACATGAAGTTTTCGAAATGGTACGGTTCATAAAGGCACAACGATGAATGGAAAAAAATGTTAACTACATTATTTAATGTGATAGAAAATTATGGAAAAAAGGGTGCTTGGATGACCCAGTCTGTTGAGCGTCCAACTCTTGATTTTGGCTCAGGCCATGATACCAGGGTTGTGGGACTGAGCCTGGCATCAGGCTTGGCACTGAGCATGGAGCCTGCTTAAGATTCTCTGTCTCTGCCTCTCCCCTGCCCACATGTGTGCTCTAGCTCACTCTCAAAAGAAAATGGAAATAACCTAAGTGTCTATTCAGAAACTAGTTTAGTTGTAAGTCAGCTATGCAACTGATACACTGGAATAACATGCTGCCTTTTAAAACCAAGGTATGTGTATTTGTATGGACATGGAAGGATCTCTAAAATACAGTGGGTGAAAAGAAAATATAGTTACTACTATATTTCGTATATACAGGAAATTTTTAGAGGAATACAAATGAAACTGATAGTTTCCTCTGGGGAGAGGATTCATAACAGTGTTTTCATCTGCTTTTCAAAACTATTGATTTTTTAAATTTCTTTAAAAATAAAACTAATACATTACCTTTCCCTATCAATAAACACTGATTGGGGCACCTGGGTGGCTCAGTTGGTTAGCCTCCCACTTCATCTCAGGACATGATCTCACGATTTGGGGGTTTGAGCCTCACACTGGTGTGGAGCCTGCTTGGGATTCTCTCTGCCCCTCCCCCACTTGTACTCTCTATCAAAATAAACTTTAAACGTTTTTTTAAAAATAAACATTGGTCAACAGCTATATTTTTAATAGTAATTTCTTAAAAAAAATTTTTTTTAATGTTTTATTTTTAAAACATTAAAGACAGAGCATGAGCAAGGGAGGGGCAGAGAGAGAGGCACAGAATCTGAAGCAGGCTCCAGGCTCTGAGCTGTCAGCACAGAGCCTGACGCAGGGCTCGAACTCACGAACTGCGAGATCATGACATGAGCCAAAGTTGGACGCTTAACCAACTGAGCCACCCAAGTACCTGTAATTTTTTTTTTTTTTTAATATTTTGAGAGAGAACAAGCACACCTGCGTGAACAGGGAAGGGACAGAAAGGGAGGGAGAGAGAGAATCCCAAGCAGGTTCCTTGCTGTCAGTACAGAGCCCAACGTGGGGCTCAGTCTCACTAACTGTAAGATCATAACCTCAGCCAAAATCACTGAGGCACTTAACCAACTGAGCCACCCAGGCACCCCTGATAGTACTTTCTGATAAAAGGGTAATGACTGAAAAATGAACATTGTTTAGAGAGTGTTGTTTACTACCAAAAAAAATGCAATTGCTATAACATGGAACTAAGCCTTTCCAAAGAGGTCCTGACTCTGGTCCACAGTGAGCATTCCAGATTTAGTGCTGATAAGACATTGCTGGTCAGGAGTACACAGAGGCCATTCATGAATGAATGTACATCCCATAACTTCAGTTAGCCAGGGCCCACTTTTCCTTAATTAGAACTGAAATGCTAACCATGAATCTTGAGAAAAATTCAGGGAACATGCAGCAATTTATCAATGTTATCTACTGAAAATTCTGATACTCGTTTAGAAGAGAAGCAGTCGCAAAAGTCAAAGCTTTTTACCATATCCTCGGTTGGTCTTCTGCTTGTAGTGAGAAGGGGAAATACCAGACAGAGACTTTCCTGAAAGGTGCACAGAAGAAAAGTCCATTAACATTGCACACTGCACAAAGAGACTGGCAATTTTATAAATAGGTAAAAATTTAACTCAAAAACTTATTTAATTCAGTGAGGCTAGTAAATCAGATTTCCATGTTTTACCTAAATGTATACCTTTCTTTAAACACACAGTACTAAATTTTAGAGACGTACCATCATGAGTGTCTTTCAGTGCAGCATGTTGTTGGCAGAACACTCTGAAAACAGGCAATTTCAAAGAATTAATATTTTTACGCTTTTAAAATATGCCAATTTTCCTATGATTTTAAAAAGGAACTAACCTATTTTTCATGATGACTTTACCCTAAATATTTGTTACAGAAAAATACTGTCCACACCTGTGTAAGTTACTGACGCTCATCAAGTGCAGACGGGGCCTCTGTCAGATGTCTTTTGCGTTCTCAGCCCTCGAGTACGCTCTCCAAAGGGGCGTGTGTGAAATATTTTGAATAAGTAGTTCATATATAGTAGTCACTGGGATTTTACTGTATAAAGATATCTAGAGATCCCATGTCTAAGATAAATTTTCATCTGACTACAACAAAGTTCTGATTTTCAACAAAAGCACAAAATTGCATGCGTTAATTTTGGGAGAAGTAGTTTTCTAACTCAACAGATCTCTCCCCCAGAACTCAGGGCTGAACTGCACGAATCTAGAATGGATCAATGCACTGGAAGGCACACTATGAAGAAGAAATGGAGTTTTGAGGAGCTGCTCAGGCCCCATTTTTTCCCCGGGCTTTCTTCCTCCTTAGCCTCCAGCTACGTCTCCCTTCCTTTCCTTATTGTGCTGACCCTCAGGAGGCAGGGTCCCTGTTGCCTAAGGGAACCTATGAATTCTTCTCGTCTTACACCAGTTTCCACCTCTTCCAAGCAATCTTCCTGGAAATCCACCATTTGCCCATGCAAAGTTAATCTCCTCACCCTTTGAATTCCAGTATCTGAGCACTTTCCTTTCTTTTTTTATTATGAAGAATTTCAAACATGTATAAAAGTGTTAGAGAGATGATGAACGTCATGGCCCCCACCCCTCACCTAGTTTCAACAATTATCAACTCAAGGCCAAGCCAGTTTCATGTGAATCCCTTCCTGCTCCCATCATGCCACATGCTTCTAATCTGGCCTTTCTGGTCCTTCAACAAGGTGATAGGTTTTCTGAGGCTTAGTCCATGTCCTGTGTCTCTTCCTAGTCTTACTACACCTGACAAGATGTCTTATGTATGATAGGCACTCTAACAACTGAATGTTTAAATTCAATTCAAAAAATCCATAGAAATTCACCTGATACTTGATAATGACAAAAATGATTTTAGTGAGTCTCTATTCATTGGTTCTACTAATACAAGATCAGTATTTTTGCAAACTTTAAGATATAGCAGGAACTTGGGGTGCCTGGGTAGCTCAGTTGGTTGAGCCTCTGACTCTTGATTTTGGCTGAGGTCATGATCTCACAGTAATGTGATTAATAAACATAAAAAAAGGGTGGGGTGCCTGGGTGGCTCAGTCGGTTAAGCGTCCGACTTTGGCTCAGGGCAGGATCTCAGCTCCTGAGTTCGAGCCCAAGTCAGGCTCTGTGCTGACAGCTCAGAGCCTGGAGCCTGCTTCAGATTTTGTCTCTCTCTGCCCCTCCCCAGCTCATGCTCCATCTCTCTCTCTCTCTCAAAAATAAACATTAAAAAAAAAAAAATGCAGCAGGAACTTGACTCCTTTTTGTTCAGTCTTGTAGCTCTGCTAATAACAGTCTGTTTAGTGGTTATTTGAGGTCATTATGGAAGTCATAATTAAATGAACTCTTTAGGAAGGTAAAAACAAAGTGAAACTATTGCAGCCCATGAGTTTCACAAATCAAATATAAAAAGAAGATGGTACAAAAACATTTATATATTCCTTTCTAGTCTCAAACAATGAAATACCTATGGACCTTGCTCAAAATCAGATTTGAGAGAGCATGAGTAGGGGGCAGAGAGAAGGAGAGAGAGAGACTCCCAAGCAGGCTCCATACTGTCAGCACCAAGCCCAACTCGGGCCTTGATCTCACAAACTGTGATATCATGACCTCAGCCAAAATCAAGAGTCGGAGGCTTAACTGAGCTACCCAGGCACGCCTTTAACAAATTTCTTGTAATGGTAGGCTTGCCCCTATTGTTTTAGAATATATGGCCCCTAAGCCTTAAGAGGGTACTGTGGTGAGGAGCAAGCCCTATGAAGCCCTAAAGCCCAGCTCGAATACTCATCAGCTGTGTGAGCTGGACAAATTACTAAGTCTCGCAGGGACTCAGTGTCTTTGAAAGCTGGGGTAATATCTACCTCACTGGGCTGTTAGGCAGATTAAAAGAGTTAGCATTTGTAAAGTACTTGGAAGTATTTATGGCACAAAGTAAATGATTATTAGATAAAATAATACAAAATGATAAAACTGGAGATATGTGCCCAAAGAGGAAAAAAATCTAGCCTATAAATGCAATTTTAAAATATAACTTAGGAGCTCACAAAAATCATATTAAAAACATAGTGCTCTCATTCAGAATATTATGAATAAAAATATTGGGGCGCCTGGGTGGCTCAGTCGGTTAAGCGTCTGACTTCGGCTCAGGTCACGATCTCATGGTCCGTGGGTTCGAGCCCCGCGTCGGGCTCTGGGCTGATGATGGCCCAGAGCCTGGAGCCTGCTTCAGATTCTGTATCTCCCTCTCTCTCTGACCCTCCCCCGTTCATGCTCTGTCTCTCTCTGTCTCAAAAATAAATAAACGTTAAAAAAAAAAAAAAAATATATATATATATATATATACTCCACTGAAATTTAAAATATTCTCAGAATGTATGCACAGGCCCTAAGGAAGTGAGAAGTGTCTGTCTGGCTCTTAAAGCCATCATTTTCTTTTTTATTCCATTCCATAACTTTAAAAAAAGTGAAAACTTCTTCTAGATATTTTCTTAACTTTGTATGTCATGTTTTAGACTGCATCTACATACCAAAAAAGGGTAATCCATTGAATCAGTTCAGTTAACAACTGGCTTACCAATTCCATCTGACTAAATTGTCTTATATAACTGAACTGCCATCTTGCATCAGAAGGAAGATCAAGTTTCTTCATTGATAAAACAAATACAATTCTATTGGACTTGAAACATGCCATACTGGGTCCAAATTACCATTAAAGAATCACTGAAGGAAGAGAAGCAAGATTTAACAGCCAAAGACAATTCAAATAGAATTAATTTCTTCAAGGACTCAATGACTGATTACTGTATTTGCTGCATAGTTTATCATTTTTAAAAGCTGTTTATATGTAAGATGGCGGTGAGAGTGGTGGGAAAAAAGCATTCAGCAGACAAGATGGATAAACCATGGACTTGTGGCCAACAAGTAAGGCTCCTGTTAGGAGAAGAGGGCGATAGTCAACCGGTCCTGTGGCCACCCATTAGGTCACTCATGCCACTATGGCAACCAGCACTTTTTACCAGGAAGGAAAGGATGTAGGAAGAATAAAATCAAAACCGACCCTGCTTATTTTCTTTCTATTAGATTTAGGGAAGGTATCATGAAGTCAGGTTCCCAAATGAGCATCCCCCAAACCATGTTCTTACTTGGAAACCATTTGCATGAAATTATCTTTGAAAATCTGTTTGTATTAATCTAACCACTCCTTATTCCATTCCCCCAAATGTAGTTTTAAAATTGATTAAATACTTATAAATTCCTCGAGATCTATCGGTTTGTAGAACTGCGTGGGCATTCTTGGCACAGAAAAAGTGGTAACTCTTGAGACAGGCTTTTATATCACATCCCACGGTGGCTCCTCTTTTATTACAGAATGCGCACGTCTATAAAAGAACAGATTTTACTGAGTAAGCACCTGTTTTTCATAATCTTTTTTAAAATTTAAAGTTAAAGGTGTCATTAAATCTTATTTTTTAAAAAAAATTTTTTTTCAACGTTTTTTATTTATTTTTGGGACAGAGAGAGACAGAGCATGAACGGGGGAGGGGCAGAGAGAGAGGGAGACACAGAATCGGAAACAGGCTCCAGGCTCCGAGCCATCAGCCCAGAGCCCGACGCGGGGCTCGAACTCACGGACCGCGAGATCGTGACCTGGCTGAAGTCGGACGCTTAACCGACTGCGCCACCCAGGCGCCCCTAAATCTTATTTTTAAAGTCAGCAGCCCTAATGTCCTCATCCACAAATGTTAGGTATTTACAGCTGGCTGCTCATTTTGAAATTTCAGCAAAACCTCTGCTAGGTAAAGTGTTTGGTTTGTACTGGCCTGTAATAATTTGACTAAAAGCAGAAAACCCTTTTTATTTCCCCCCCCCCCAAAAAAATTTTTTTTAAGTTTACTCATTTATTTTTGAGAGACAGAGTGAGCGGGAGAGGGGCAGCAAGAGGGGAGACAGAGAATCCCATGTAGGCTCTACCAGTATAGAGCCTGATGTGTGGCTCCAATTCATGAACTGTGAGATCATGAGCTGAAATCAAGAGTCGAATGCTTAACTGACTGAGCCACCCAGGTGCCCCCAAGGACTTTAAGAGAGATTTCTAAAAATAAATTTGTCCTGTTCTGGGCAAGGGGTCCTGTTAAGGACACTGGGGCCTATGACGAGGGTGGCTCCTGGCAGTGCCCCCAAGGACTGTGCAAGGCACCGGTCTCCCCTCTCTTAGACCCAGGTCCTTCCCTGGGCATAACACTGCCTGTCTTAGAGTTTCTACTGAGGACAATGTGACATAAAGTAAGTGAAACATCTCTGGAGTCTATGTAGTAGGGCCAAAAATTTTAAATTAAAAAACAAAACAAAGCCCTGAGTGGTAAATTTTTTTCTAAGTTCAATTTATTTGATCTCTTGCTTTTATATATTAGCCAACTGATCTTGAATTTTATATATGAAGGTGATGCAGAGATGGCTAGGAGGACAGTCTGTGGCCAAGGAAATCTAACTGGTTTAGGGGAGTCCAAGGCATGCCCAAAGCTTATCACGCTCTGTTCTGAATGAAAGGGAAGCACAATGAAACCACCTTGCAAAACAGGAGATAGCTCACACATCCCAAAGTCAGCACAAGCAACCATACGAACAAAATTCAAATATGGGTAAGAAGTTAGATTATGCTAAAGGTGGGATTTCAAATCAGAGCACAAAAGGATGATCATTTAATTTGGAGGGCTATCTGGCATTATATGTAGAAAAAAAACAAAGTTACGTCCTTACCTCACAATATATTATCAAATAAATTACACATGGATTAAGGCTCTAACTATAAGAAAAAAATTTTAATTAATAAAAAATGTATGGTATTAAGGTCAAGAAGGCTCAGCAAGGAAGGAAACTCAGAAGCTACAGAGAAAAAGACTGACAGATCGGACTACACAAAAAATTTAAACTTCCATTTGTATGGTGACAGCTACCATTAGAAAAAAAATGAAAGAAAATGTATGAAAACAGAAACAGACTCATAAATACAAAGAAAAAACTGGTGGGTGAATAGGTGAAGGAGATTAAGAGGTATAAACTTCCAGTTATTAAAAAAAATCAGGGGATATAATGTAGAACATAGAGAATATAGTCAATAATACTGGAATATGGTGATCAATGGTAATTAGGCTTCTTATGATCATTTCATAATGTATATAAATGTCAAATCACTATGTTATACACCTAAAACCAATATTGTATGTCAACTATACCAATAAAAAAAAGAAAAAAAATGTTTTGCTGCTTATTTGATAAAGGGTTGAGACTCGGGGGGCACCTGGATGGCTTAGGTGGTTACGCATCTGACTTCAGCTCAGATCATGATCTCATGGTTCATGGGTTTGAGCCCCACCTCGGTCTGTCTGCTGTCAGCACAGAGCGGGCTTCAGATCCTTGGACTCCCTCTCTCTCTGCATGTCCCACATTTGCACTGTCTCTCACTCAAAAATAAACATTTTTTAAAAAGGCCTAAGACTCTGATAAACCCACAGAAAAATGGGAATGGGCAAATCACAGAAGAAATACAAATGGTTAATAAAATTTCATTCACATAACGACTGCTGAGTAAATGGGACGTGGCCAGCACTGTTCTAAGGTAGAGGGAAACAGTAGTGGACAAGATATATGCCCTTGTAAAGTTAACATTCTAGTGGAGAGAGACCATGATCACATAAAGCAAACCTAATAACAGTGATACATGCTCTGTATAAATTAAAATAAGGTGAAGCGACACAGTTGCTGGGTCCCTAATTCAGGTTGGAGGTCAGCAAAGGCCTCTCTGAGGAGGTGATATAGAAGTTCAGATTTGAATAATAGTAAGAGGTCCTAGCAGGCAAAAAAGCAAGGAGAAGGCTATTGTAGGCAGAAGGCCTTATGTTCTGGTGCAAGAATGTGCTTCCCACCCACTGGCAAGCTCACCAGAAGGACAACAGGGATGGGCTAATGTTGCTGGAGCAGAGATTTGAGAGTCAAAGATCCAAGGGGTGAGCAAGGGGTTGGATCATGTATGGGATGCAAACCAGAGTAAGGAGTTAGGGTTTTGTCTTCATGCAATGGGAACATGAAGTGATCAGTATTTTAAAGACACTGTTGTGGCTTGTGTGGAGGATGGGCTGGGGCAGGGATGCACAGGAGACAGTGCAGAAAAAGCATCAGTGATGTTTAGGGAGATCTGGGACTTCACTGTGGTAGGTTAGTGACAGAAAGAAGGGGAGGATGCAGGGTCTGCGGGTGGCACTGACGGGCTCCACACTGGGCTGGGAGGTTGATGAGAAGATGATGATGGACGAATGGTGGGCTGTTCACTGAGGTGAGGACCCAAAGGGTGTGGATGCAGTGTGTGTATGTTTGGAGGGGCTGGAATTGTGTCCTTTGGCCGGTTTAATATGAGATGCTATTAAATATTCACATAGGTATGTCAGGTTGGTGGTCAGGGCTAGAGGCACAGAGGCCCTGGCACAAGTACGGTTCTGAAGCCATGGGGACTGGAGGAGGTCACACAGGAAAGACGTTCAGATGGAGGAAGGAGCCCGGGAAACCCTCGGGGACTGCACACTTTAGAGGTTGAGCAGAGAGGGCAAAACAGCCATGGTGCCTGGGTGGCAGCAGCCAGAAAGGTCAGAGAAGTAGCAGCACAGCATGTGCAGGAAGTCAAAGGAAGAAAGGGCTTCAAGGTGCAGGGGCGTGGGCAATTGTGTAATGAATACTGCTCAAAGGTCAGCTAAGGACAGAAAAGTGACATTGTAATTGGCCAGGTTTTTTTGTGTACAAAGGTGGGTTTAAGATGACATGATCAGTTGATCAGACATACATATGCTGAAGGAAATAAGCTAGTACAAGCTGGGATACTGATGTGAATGGGGTAAAGGGAAATGCAAGAGATAGTCCTTAAGGAGGGGCAGGTGATGACTCCAAAGTCTAAGTGGAGGGTTGGCTTTGACAAGAGGGAGGTCCCAGAGTCTGGGGACAGAGGTGGATGGGCAGTGGTTTGGATAGGAGTTCCTGGCTAATGGCTTCCATTGCTAGGTAAAAATCAGACAAAAATATGTACACCACCAAGATGAACTCTAATGTAAACTATGGACTTTGGGTGTTTTGATGATGTGCTAATGTAGGTTCATCGGTTGTAACAATGCACCACTCTGGGTGGGGGATGTTGATAAAAAGGAGGCTGTGTGTGTGTGTGTGTGTGTGTGGAGCAGTGGGAGGTTTATGGGAAGTCTTTGTACTTTTCCCTCAAGTGTTCTGTGAACCTAAAACTGCTCTAAAAGCAAAAAAGTCTATCAAAAAGAAAAATGAAGTATAGTCATCAACTTGGGGATGGGCAGTTGGGGTGGGGAGAGGTTCTAAAAAGAAAGGAAATGAAACAATAAATGTAGAGGGTGCAGGGTGAAGTGTTGAGATTCCTTTTGAGATTTGTGGCCGTGAATCTAAGATCAGGCAACACATTTGTGGGTTTTTGTCCGGTTGTTCAAGTGCTCAAGTGCCAGTCTCTTCAGCACAAGCAGACAACAGACAGATGCATTTCACCAGGGGTGGGGGTTTTGATGGTGGGTAAGGAAATGGTGTGTGAGGGTGGTGAGGAGAGGGAGTCCAGAGTGTTCGCAGGAGAGTGCTGGCAGTGCTGGACTGTGGGACTGGGAAGAACTGCTGGGGCTGGGTGGGGGTGGGGCGGGTGGGAGGTGCCTGAGGAGAACTAAAGTTCAACCTCACCAGTGAGGGGAAACGCAAGGTACCACTTCCTGTCAGGTGCAAAAATTAAGCAGATTCGTGATGCTCATTTTGTCAAGGGCTGGGAAAAGTGCTGTTTCATCCACAGAAGTATAAAATGGTACAGCCTTTCTGGGGGACGGTTTGTTAGCACGTTTCAAAATTATCAGAGGGAATTCTCTTTGACTCAGCCATTTCACTTCTAGGAATGTGCTCTACAGCAACGCTCAAACAAGTACACAGGATATGTGTACAAAGATGTTTACTGCAGCTTTAGTTGTCAAAGTGAGAAGCCAGGGTCGACTCATTATCTACGACAAGAGATGGTTTCCTGCATTCTCGTGTATCTTACAGAATCCCATAAAGTCAGGAGACAGGATGCCACACACAGTCATGTACTTTTAGTTTTGTAAACATGCCATCCTCCTTCCCCATCTTCCTTACCCTCACTCCTCCCCAGCCAGGAAGGCTTCCTGGTGCTCACCTGTGCTAAGGTTCTTGCTTGCTTGAGTGACCTGTGCTGATCCTTCTCAAAGCACATCAGGCTGTGCAGAAACTGCCTTCATATATGTGTCAGCCTTGCAAGGACTACATAAATGTTTGTTCCAGATCACAAACCTTACTGTAGTGGTGGGCATTAGGTGCTCACACCTGCTGTACTGCTTGCTAAGCCGTGAAGGGCTTTCCATAGAGGAAGTCTGCTGTAACAGAACCAGGAGGGTAACTACTCCTCACTCTACCTTCCCAGGGGGAGCTGACCCCAGATCCAAGGGGATAGATACTAATTAGTTATGGTCACCTCCAGCAACTGGTGCAGGAGGATGGGTGTGGCTTAATTAAATTTTCAGAAGGGTCTTACTCCATACTTGGGGATGAACTTTTTCTTTCACCAGATGGGAACAAGAAAGCCTGACCCTTCGGTTGTTGCCTATGGCCTACCCTATGACCATAGAAGGACCAACTGATGTGGACAGGATGACAGAAAGGATGATGGGGTCTTGATGACACCATTAAGCCACTAAATAAACCAACTCTGAAGCCAGCATTCCCTCTGGCTAAGTGAGAAAATAAGCATCCTTTTTTTAAAGCCAGTTTGAGTTGGGTTCCTTCTACTTACAGCCCAAAGCATTCTAACTCCTATATACTTTGCTGATGAAGCATGTTGTAGTTTATTTTAAAATATTAAATGATCAGTAAAATCTAGGTTTCTAATACAGACCCTACATCTTTTTTTTTTTTTTCAACGTTTTTAATTTATTTTTGGGACAGAGAGAGACAGAGCATGAACAGGGGAGGGGCAGAGAGAGAGGGAGACGCAGAATCGGAAACAGGCTCCAGGCTCCGAGCCATCAGCCCAGAGCCTGACGTGGGGCTCGAACTCACGGACCGCGAGATCATGACCTGGCTGAAGTCGGACGCTTAACCGACTGCACCACCCAGGCGCCCCTACATCTTTTTTTTAATATATGAAATTTATTGTCAAATTGGTTTCCATACAACACCCAGTGCTCATCCCAAAAGAAGCCCTCTTCAATACCCATCACCTACCCTACCCTCCCTCCCACCCCCTATCAACCCTCAGTTTGTTCTCAGTTTTTAGGAGTCTCTTATGCTTTGGCTCTCTCCCACTCTAAAGACCCTACATCTTTCAGCTCTACAAGATGTGTCTCTATCCCTGGTTTACCAATCAAGTAGACTTTCTTTTGGAAACATCCCCTTTAATATCTGTTCGTTTTGTCTGAGTAATAAAGTCATTTGTACTTACCAACCTCCTTCCTCTATGGATTTCTTTCTTTACTGACTCCACATCAAAACTTCTGTCGTCATTACTTGGATCATGGTCCTCACATTCCACAAGTGCTGAAGAATACAGCTGCAGATTGGGAAAAGAAAAAATTCAGAATATGCTCAAAGTACCGTTGAGAGCCACAAGTCATAAAATGGTATCGAAAGTACTCACTGGGGGTGGAAGATGGATTGGGGGTATAACAGTGACCATCTTTTGGGGTGTATAAGCAGATCACAAGCCACCCTGCTTTTCTTTGGAAGGATCCCCAGGCATGTTTTATACTGCATAACCCTGACCCCAATGTTTAAATGGACCTGGTTAGGGCCCTGACCTGAAGCTGGGCCAACTGGATTCCCTACCCTGAGAAAGTGGAATAGACTCTAAGCCACATGATAGAGAGTAAGCCAGTCTGCAAAGAGGAAAACAAAAATGAGGGCTAGAGAGGACATCATGGGTTCCTGATGGCTTTCTAGCTACTGTTTCTTAGACATGCTTGTGTGTCTGCCTTCAGGAGCCATGAAATGCCCCTGAAGTCTGATTAAAGAGTCACTTTTATATGGAATATTACTGGGCAATCAAAAAAGAATGATATCTTGACATCTGCAACAACATGGATGGAACTAGCGTGTATATTATGCAGTGAAGTAAGTCAGAGAAAGACAAATATCATATGATTTCACTTATATGTGGAATTTAAGAAACAAAACAGATAAACATAGGGGAAGGGAAGCAAAAATAAGATAAAAACAGAGAGGAGACAAACCATAAAAGACTCTTGAGTACAGAGAACAAACTGAGGATTGCTGGAGGGGTGTTGGGTAGGGGAGGGGCTACATGGGTGATGAGCATTAAGGAGGACACTTGTGATGAGCACTGGGTGTTATATATAAATGTTGAATCACTAAATTCTATTCCTGAAATCATTATTACATTATATGTTAACTAACTTGGATTTAAACTTTTAAAAAAAATTTGAAAGGCAACTTTTATGTTTAGGTTGGCTCAAGTTTCTGTGTGTTACCTGAAAACAAAAGAATCTAACCTATCTCTCAATTGAAGATCAACATTACACAATGCAATCACAAAGCAATCTATAGATTTGATGCCTTCTCTATCAAAATACCAATAGCATTCTTCACAGAACTACAACAAATAATACTAACATTTGTATGGAACCAAAAAAGACCCCAATAGCCAAAGCAGTCTTGAGAAAGAAGAAGGAAGTAGCACAATCTCAGACTTAAAGACACATATAATAATCAGACAGTATGGTACCAGCACAAAAACAGACATATAGATCAACGGAACAGAAATAAACCAGGAGACCACAGAAATAAACCCATGATTATATGGCCAACTAATCTTCAACAAAGGAGATAAGAATATACAATGGGGAAAAGACAGTCTCTTCAATAAATGGTGTTGGGAAAACATGGCAGCTACATGGAGAAGGATAAAGCTGGACCACTTTCTTATACCATATGCAAAAATGAACTCAAAATGGATTAAAGACCTAAATGTGAGACTTGAAACAATAAAACTTCTAGAAGAAAACATAGGGAGTAATCTCTTAGACATCAGCCATAGTAACATGATATGTCTTCTTTCTAGATATGTCTTCTTAGGCAAGGGAAACAAAAGCAAAAATAAACTATTGGGACTACTCCAAAATAAAATGCTTTTACACAGCACAGGAAACTGTCAACAAAATGAAAAGGCAACCTACTGAATGGGAGAAGATATTTGCAAATGACATATCTGATAAAGGATTAATATCCCAAACAGATAAAGAATTCATATAACTCAACACCAAAAAAACAAATAATCTGATCAAAAATGGGCAGAAGACCTGTAGAGACATTTTTCCAAAGAAGACATACTGATGGCCAACAGACACATAAAAAGATGCTCAACATCACTCATCATCAGGGAAAAATAAATCAAAACCACAATGAGATATCACTTCACACCTGTCAGAATGGCTAGTATCAAAAAGACAAGAAATAACAAGTGATGGCAAGAATGTGGGAACAAAGGAATGCACATGCACTGTTGGGAATCTAAATTGCAGAGCTACTATGGAAAACAGTATGAAGGTTCCTGAAACAACTGAAAACAGAAATACCATACGATCCAGTAATACAACTACTGGGTATTTATCCAAAGACAATGAAAACACTGATTCAAAAAGATATACTCACCCCATGTTTACTGCAGCATTATTTATAAGAGCCAATACATGGAAGCAACCATAAGCAGATGAATGTATAAAGAAGGTGGTGTGTTTGTGTGTGTGTGTGTGTGTGTGTGTGTGTGTGTGTGTGTAATGGAATATTACTTAGCCATAAAAAAGAATGAGATCTTGCCATTTTCAACAACATGGATGGACCTGGAGAGCATTATGCTAAGTGAAATATCAGACAGAGACAGACAAGTACTATATGATTTCAATGATACGTGGAAACTAAATAACAAATGAACAAACAAAAAATCAGAAAAAGACCCATAAAGAGAGAATAAACTGGTGGCTGCCAGAGAGGAAGGTGGAGAGGGCACAGGCAAAATGGGTGACGAGGAATGGGAGGTCTAGTCTTCCAGTCATGGAATGAGTAAATCCCAGGGATGAAAGGCACAGACTAGGGAATATATGTAGCTAATGGTATTGTAACAGATGGTAGCTACAGTTGTGGTGAGCACAACATAATGTAGAGTAGTAGAATTACTCAATATGTTTACACCTGAAACACATAACACTGTGTGTCAACTACAATTTTTTTTATACTTCAATTTAACGAAAAAAAGCATTAGGAAAAGGTAATGAAACAAAAAACAAACAACAACAAAACCAAAGCCAGGAAAAAGATTAATCCAAAGTTCTAGACCTCTATATAAAAAAAAAAAAAATGTTTGAATATTTCTGAAATTCATAAAAAATGACCTGAATAGTTGGAGATACTCTGTTGATGGATAGAAACACTCATATAATTTTTCCCAAATTCAATGGAATTCCAGTTAAAATTCCAAAAGGAATTTGTGTGAAACTCATAAACTGACCCCAAAATTCAAAGCACTAAAAAAGAGCCATGGCTTATCATAAAATTATAGTAATTAAGACAATGTTGTACCAGCTGAGGGATAGGCAAAGTGACCAATGGAACAGACTAAAGAGCCAGAAACAGATATGTATACATATATCGTTAGCACACTGGATAAAAGTGGGGGTTCTAGAAGTAGACAGGCCGGGTAAGAATCCTGGCTCAGTCACTTACAGCTGCATGACCTTGGGCAAGTGACTTAAACTCTCTGTGCCTCAGATGTCTCATCTTTAGTTTGGGCATAATAATGATACCTACCTCTTGGGGTTGTTGTAAGGATTAATAGTTTAATACAGGTTAAGCTTCCAGAATATTACCTTACACCTGGTGAACACTGAATAATAAGAGTTATCATTATTATCACTAAAATCAATGACAAAAGAACAGATTAGTCAAATAATGCTGGGAAAAGGGGTTAATCATATGACAAAAGAGGAGATCCCTACTTTACACAGTAGTCCAAATAAATTCCAGTTGGATTAAGAAACTAAATGAAAAAAGACAAAATTTAAAATTTGGGGGGGGAAATCTTAGTAAAGAAAAGAATTTCTTAGTGAAGAACTCCTACAAATTATAAAGGAAAACAATGATATATTTAACAAGAATACATTATAAGGCTCTGAAAGGAAACACCATAAATTAAAAGCTAACATATATAATAATGCATTAGCATCTATTTATATACATATAAAAATACACTTAAACAAAATCAATATTCCAAAGACAAAATGTGGTCCAGCAACACAAGTCACAGAAGTGACAAAAAGATCTGTGCATAAGCATAGCCAAATCTAGAAACTGCAAATGAAAACAAGAGACCATTTCACACCCATCAGAGAGGAAAAAATTAAAATTTCATAATATCATGTATGGCAAGGAAGACAAGAAATGAATTTGGTGTCATCCTTTTGGAAAGCAATTTGGTGCATGTAGTGAGGTGCAAAATGCACCCTCTGTGTCCACCATTTCTGGTTTTTGCTCTGTGCCCTACACCAGAGAAATTCTCCCGTGATTTAGGGGACTTATACAAGGATGTTCATGACAGCTGGTTAGTTATATGAAAAAAAGTGGAAAAACCTAAATGCTCATTCACATGAGAATAGCTTAATAGTGGCAGTCACAAAAGAATTCTCTAACATTTAAAATTAAAGACTTAAGAGTGAAATTTCTCACATGGATAAATCTCAATAGTTCACAGAAGCTGGCTGAAATTCTACAAAGTCCAAGAACATGTAAAACCTCATCATACCTTGTTATAAGCACTTAAATATACATGGTGAAAACAAAATCTGTGATGGCAATTATATCTCAAGAGGATGGTGGGAGGGGAAGAGAGAGAATTAGAGAGTCCTTAACTATGTTTTATTTCTTAAAAAAAAAAAAAAATCCAAGCTAAAGCAAATACAGTATGATTTTTCAAATCTGGGTGAAATGTCTATGGGTATCTATTATATTTGAAATATCTCATTAAAATATCTTCAGAGAAGCTTATCATAATTGTGTTCGATCAGTTATAAATACAGCTAAAATGTAATCATAAGGTGGTAAGATCTGAAACAGTTTAAAAAGTTAGGAAATTTGCTTCCCAAATCCCCACTTAAAAGCCCAAACCATGGCCAACTCATCATTCTTTGTCTCCAAAGTACATTATCTATATTAGTACGTCCTTCCCTAAAAGGACTCATGTGTTTTCAAGTAACTTACCAAACAATTTTCATGAGCAGCTATAGTCTCTTTTTTTGCAATGTATAGGACACTATACTCGGAGTCTTTGGGGCAGAGTGCACATGTCCTTTTTTCCATCTTTTCTGCAACCTGAAAGACACCTATAAGTAACATCCTTGATGAGAAATGGAAAGGTAGAATTTCTTGGTCTCCATAACTCTTCCACCAGTCTTAAAAGTAGAAGGCAGGGCACTTGTTTTTATGAGAGGTCCTCAACTACTAGAGAGAGAAAAAAAATCGGGACCCAAGTGGAAAAGCAAGTTATTTTGTATTTTTTTTTAACGGCTTAATGAATGGAGGGACAATAGTTAATGTTCATTTAAAATGTCTAAACACATGGAAAACTTTGTTCAAGAAACAACCAGAGGGTGCCTGGATGGCTCAGTCAGAAGACCATGCAATTCTTGATCCCAGGGTTGTTTGAAACTCAGGTTGGGTGCAGAGATTACTTAAACAAACAAACAAACTTAAAAAAAAAAAAAAAAAAAAAAAAAAAAAAAGGAAAGAAACACAACTAGGAATTTTTTTTTTTTTAAATTTTTTTTAATGTTTATTTATTTTTGAGACAGAGAGAGACAGAGCATGAATGGGGGAGGGGCAGAGAGAGAGAGAGACACAGAATCGGAAGCAGGCTCCAGGCTCTGAGCCATCAGCCCAGAGCCCGACGCGGGGCTCGAACTCATGAACCGTGAGATCGTGACCTGAGCTGAAGTCGGACGCTCAACCGACTGAGCCACCCAGGCGCCCCACAACTAGGAATTTAAATACAAAGCTCTCAAAACACTGCCTTGCCAATACTAAGCTCTCAATAATTATTACTATTATCATTACAAATCAACAAGAACACAATGATATATTCAAGAAACAGTGCTCTGCTCAACTGCTTGTAAACAAAAATTTTAGATCCTGTGTCAGACTATACTCAAAAATAAATTTTGAGTGAATTAAAGATGTAAATGAGCAATGTGCTATAATTTAAATACACTTAAATCTAGCATTATAATAACTTAGGAGAGAAAGCTACATAAAGGTAGAAAATTGATTTTTTTTTTTTTAAAGAAAGGAATGGAAGAAAGGAGAGGAACTAAGAGAAGGAGAGCTAGGAAGAAAAGGGAAGAATAAACAGAGAGAGAAAGAAGCCATCTGTTCTCAAAACCCCACTGGCATGTCACTGAGAGGTAACCTTCCCATTTGTTTGCTATTCATTTGGCCACAAGCATCCATTTAACAATTTTTTTTTTTTTTTTTTTTTTGCCCTTTCCAATGCTCATCCTCTTTTTGATTTGGTTTTCTGTATTAGAACACACTTGTGTTTTTAATCTTTCAACTTTTAGTTTTGAAACAAGGACTTACTTTACCATTTAATGATGACAGTTTTAAATTTAGATGAGGTTGAGGTGCCTGGGTGGTTCAGTCGGTTAAGCCTCCAACTTCAGCTCAGGTCATGATCTTGCGGTTTGTGAGTTCAAGCCCTGCGTCAGGCTCTGTGCTGACAGCTCAGAGCCTGGAGCTTGCTTCAGATTCTGTGTCTTCTCCCTCTGCCCCTCCCCTGCTCATGCTCTGTCTCTGTCTCTCAATAATAAATAAATGTTAAAAAAATTAAAAACAAAATAAATTTAGATGAGGTTAACCACTTAAGGGGTTCCTATAAGTTGTTCCTAAAAGTAGTTTTTGTTATTCAAAACAAAACAAAATCTCTGAAATTAGATCTTGCATTTCACAAAATCATAGGACAGCACTTTTTTTTAAAAAAGGTTATTTATCTATTTATTTTTATTTTAGATTGAGAGAGTGCAAGCGGGAGGCAGAATGAGAGAGAATCTCAAGCAGGCTCCACACCCAATGCAGAGCTCTATCTCACAAGTATGAGATCATGACCTGAGCCAAAATCTAGAGTCAGATGCTCAACTGACTAAGCCACCCAGGTGCCCTTAGAAGACTGTGCTTTGGAGTAGCATTTATCTCACAATCTTCCCCCCCCCACCCCATGTTTATTTATTTATTTTGAGAGAGAGAGAGAAAGAGAGAGAGCGAACGAACACAGAAAGTGAGTGGGGAAGGGGCAGACAGAGAGAGAGATAGAATCCCAAGCAGGTTCAACGCTGTCAATGTGGAGTCAATGCAGGGCTCAATCCCATGAACCATGAGATGACAACCTGAGCTGAACTCAAGAGTCAGAAGCTTAACTGACTGAGCCACCCAGGTGCCCCTCAGATGAGTTTCTTCTTTAATTTCTGTTTCCTGGATTTGGGTCCTAACTGCTGAGGATAAAAATATGTAGTCCCTCTGCTCCCCACCAATCAAGAAAAAGGGGTTGAGACTGAGAGAAAAACCTCAAATGACTGAGAGAAAACCTCATTTTCATTCATTTCAAACCACCACCAATTTGGGAGCACCTTTGGTAGGAGAGTCATTTTGCTGGGCACTCTAGATGGGTGCTAACAGAAACATAACGTGAGCCACAAATGTGACCTACAGCTAAAAAATTTCTAGGAGCATTGTAAAAAAAAGCATCAAGAAATGGGTGAAATTAATTTTACCCATTAAATAATGGGTTAATTAATAACAGGCTCTATTCAACTAAACGTATGCAAAATATTATCCTTTCAACCTTTAATTGACATAATTAATTCATTCTTTAGTACTGAGTTTTGAAGCTTGGTGTACTTTGTGCTGAGTGTGTCTTAACTAAATAAGCCACATTTTAAGTGCTCATAGCCATGTGTAGTGAGTGGCTACTGTGGAGAACTGCATAGCAGAGGACACAAAGAAACAGGAGACAGAACTGTTGCCTGAAAGAAGCTAACAAAATAAGGAGATGAAATGCTAATAAGGAAAATAAAGTAACAGGATAAATGCCACAAAGGAATATGATTGCTGAGTGGAAAATACAATACATGCTATGGATCCAGGGGACTACAGTGCTCCCCTGTGGGATGGGGGATGGGGTGTTGTCAAGGACATGGGCCTTGAGCTGGTACAACCTGGAGACAGACAGAAAGGGGGGAGGCGGTGGGAGGGACACTGGAGACTATGTACCCAGTGGCAAAAGGTCAAGAGGTTTGACCAGGGGCCAGAAAACCAGGATCCTGAAGGGGGAGGGAGTCTGTGCAGAGGAAGCTGGAAAAGAATTTGAGAAACAGATGTAGAAGACTGCCAGGAAGGATTTTTAAGCAGGGGAATGACATGATGAAAGCGTTGTTTTAATCAACTAAATTTCAATACAAAAACAAAAACACAACATGGCAGGGGGAAGGGTATTACAAAGTTGCCAAATGGAGAGACAATGTGTATGTTTCTCTTGGTCTAAAATAATTCACATTATGGGGGGAAAAAGTTTTAAGCTTGATCTCAATACATGGAGAGAAATACTGTGCTCCAGAGTAGGAAGACGGGACATTATAATCCTGTCAATTCTTTCTCAAATTGTAGGTTTAATGTCATTTCAACTTAAATTCCAAGAAGGTTAAAGAACTTGGGGAAAAAAAAGTTTATTTGGAAGAATAAAAGGGCATGGATGGCGAAGGAAACCTTGAAAAGAAAATACAAGGGTATCTGGCTATCCCATCGAAAACCATACTATAAAGATACAACTAGGACAAAAGAGTAGATGACTATGTCAAAAGAAAAGATACAAAGCATAGAGAGAAGAATATAATCTATAATTATGAATTTAACATATCATAAGGCAATATGTGCATTTCTTCTCTGGCACTGATGTCCTCAGGACATTTTGTGTTGGGTTATTCACTATTTTCTTATTGATTTATGAGCCTGTTATGCATTCTTGTTAGTCGTATGTGTGGTCTTTTTTGTTTATAAAATGGACATACAGAATGTTTAAACGTTTTATTTGATAAAAAGGAGATATGACTTAGAAAATACCTCCATAGCTCTATTTTCTTCTAAAATTTTATTTTTATATTAAAATATTAATGTGAAATTTATTGTATTATAAAGTACGAGATGGGGCTCTAACTTATTTTCATAGTGGTTAGCCAGTGATTTAAATCTCCTTTTCATACATTTAATGATTACATATGTTTGGGTTTGTTCACATACTTGTATTTTGTTCCATTGATCTGTCACTTTCTCTGCCAATACCACACTTTATAATTTTCAATGTTTTAGAATACATTTTAATATTTGACAACATAATATACCATCCTAGATGGAAAATAAGGAAAAAAAACCCCAATATTTTATTCACCTCAGGCCCCAAATATACTTTGTTAAATACTATATTCTTTTTAAAAGAACACACAAACTGGATATTAAATTTATAAAGCACAGGCTAAAAAAAAAAAAAAAAAGCATCAAATTATTAGTGACAAAATCTGGAATAAAAATCCCTAATAAAATAGTATGATAACATTTGATAGGCATGCAATGCTCCTTGTTGTATAAGAGCTAGGCATTTTCACACAGCATTACCCTTTCCTTGTGCAAAGCTGGACTTTTGGACAGGTGCACTGTGCAGGGCTGAGCGGTCAGGCTTTGGATACTAAGCATGGCCCCCTGTGTTTCCTTTGGGGACTGACCATCTGAGTTGCATTCCCAAGTCTGCAGGTTTTTGGGTTTTGGCACCTGGGAATATGGTGGTGGTAGCTACACCATTGCCTTCTGACCTAGAGTTTTGTCACTACAACCCCCAAAGTGGGACACGCAGGCTCCCCCTAATGGCCTTTTCTTGGTAAAACACGTCCTCCTCATAGTTTCTTACAAGATCTTGGCTTTTCTAACTTGTTCATTCTTCCAGACTGGAGGAAGCATGTAACTCTGGAGTTGAGGGGAAATCACACTAGAGGCTCTTATATAGACAGGCATCTCTCACTATCTGAATGCTTGCTATGCATTATCCAAAACTCATGGACCAAATAAATACATTTGGATAACTGATAGTCCTCACCTTCTGAATTCAGGAACTGTATAGGTTCAGACAGTGAGGGATAGGAGTATTATGGGAGCTGGGCATTTTAGGGAAAAGTCCATTGGTCTCCATCAGCAGCTGACACTAAGAACAATGAGGATCGGCAGGGCTCCCCATGGTCCTTCTATTGTGTCTAGCAGGCCTAAGGACTCACAGAGACTGATCTGACAACAATTCCCCCAAAATTAAACTGGTAGTCAAGAAAGGTTCTACAGAATGAAGCTGCAGAAAAATGACAAGCCAGGAACATATGAACTCTGACTAACTCAAACCAACAGAATGAATCTCTGTCTCTAGGCCCATCTCCATCTGGAAAGGGATTACTAATGTCACAGCCTCTGCAGGGATGTCAGGGGTGTCTTCCAAATGTTCCTTTTCCCAGATATGGTCTTAAAGCCCATTGGACAAGGGAAATCCAGCCAGAGGACAGAATCTGGGGTAGCCAGACTGGATAGCCAAGAAACACGTTTCGCCACTAAATGAGTGGATGATGGAATGAGAGTCCCTAATCTTACAATTCCATTTACAATGCCCTTTTGTTATGATTTATGTTCTGGACTGGCAACCGATGTATGGTGCTGGCTTGGAAACTTATTCCTCTTTTCTTCTTTGATCAACTTATCTATTATTGCAGCTTTTTAAGTTCTTCCATTATACATAAGATATGTGGGAAAAGTCAACTTTACCACTGAGTCCCATGACAGCACACCTGTAATGGATAAAGACCAAAACAGAAGAGGAGTGGACATTACCTAGAGGCTTGGTAATGGACTTGGAAACATAAATGTATTTGGGAGAGTCAGAAAGCATTACTGGGGACAGCTTTAGAGTGTATAAACAGGGGGATGCCTGGGGGGCTCAGTCAGTTAAGGATCCAACTTTGGCTTAGGTCACGATCTCATGGTTTGTGAGTTCGAGCCCACATCAGGTTAGCTTGAGCCCTGCTTCAGGCCCCACACTGACAGTGGAGAGCTGGTGTGGGATTCTCTCTCTCTCTCCCTCTGCCTCTCATGGGATTCTCTTTCTCCCTCACTCTCTGCCCCTTGCTTGCTTGTGCCCTCTCTCTTTCTCAAAAAAAAAAAAAAAAAAAAAAAAAAAAAAGTATAAACTGGAATAAGAATGGGCATGTTGTGGGAAAGGGGTGGCGGACAGCCAAGGTGTAGGATGTTCAGTGGACTTGTTTAAGATATCTATCTCACAATCATACACAGGGATGACCCTCAGCAGGCACATTTGTATTATGTGACTCCATTTCCCTATGTACAGCTGACAGTCCCAGAGGACCTATCTGCCCAACTCTCAGATATACAGAATTCAGAACAGAAGACTTTAGTTCAAACTGGGCTGGTTTCCCTCCTTAGAAAGACATTCCCCATCAGCAACAGAATAGAAGCCAAGCTCAGTGGTACATACAAGCCCACTCATTCCTTCAATAAATTCTTAATAAGAACCTATTAGGCACTACAAATAAAACAGACAATGAGATGAGAGTTTCAACTCTCATGGAACTTTATTCTAGTAGTAGAGACAGACAAGTATTTTTTTTCCTGCTAGTGATAAGTGTTATGAAAAAAACAGAGCAGGGAAAGGAAGTAGAGAGTCATGAGGGAGGTGGGGTGTTCTCTTAAATAGCATGGGCAGGCAAAGCTATGGAGGGACACACTTGAGATTTGAATATGGTGGGGAAGTGAGAAATGTGATGCAAACAGAAAGACCCTGAGGCAGGGGCAGATCTGGGGGCTTGGAGGACCCACAAGGCAGTAAGGGGTAGCAAAGTCATCAAGATGAGCAGGTATGGGATCAGATCAGGACATGGGTTACACTGTAGGCCACGGTAAGAGATTGTTTGGAAGGTAATGAGACTGTTGAAGGGCTCTGTGTAGGAGAATCACATTCGCTTTTTTTTCTTAAAGATCATTTTGGCTGTTGTGCAGTCTTGTCTGTATGAGAAGTTGGAGTAGGGGCCAGATCAGTAGTCCAGGCAGGAGATGATGGTGGATTGGGCTTGGATGGTAGCGAAGGTGCGAAGCGGTCAGGCTCAAGATCTATTCTGAAAACAGAACTGACTGGTCTGATGCATTACATGGGAGGTGAGGGAGAAAGAGAGGCATTGAGGGCAGTGCTAACAGTTTTGGCCTGAGAAACTGGATGAATGGAATGCTGGTGGTTGAACAGGTTTGGAATACATGGATATACGCAGGGAAACAAAAATTCTCTTTGGGATATTCAGTTTGAAATCATTCTAAGCATTGATGAAGTTGGTTATACAAGTCTGGAGTTTGGGGAAAATGTCAGGATGGAATCTCATCTCTAGTAACATTCCATAGGTAACACTAGCTGAATGAAAATATTCAACCACTTGGTTTAGGGTTGCCATGTGAAGTTTTGAGGCTGGTGCCTCTTCCTGTCATCACCTTTGTATGGAACACCCTTTCAAACTTTCTACCTCTGGTTGCCTCTTGCCATTTAAAACTAAGGGCATCCTCACCTCCATAAAGCTTTCCCTGAACACCAAGTTGAGTTAGGAGCCCCTCATTTGGGCCTCTGTGGTGCTTACTTACCAGGTCATCTTCAAGTTGCCTATTCGATTCTCTAAGCTGGGGTCAGTTTAACTCATCTCTGTATTCCCCAAATCTAGCCCTGAGCCTGGCAGGTGGTAGGACCTCTACATCTGTTTAAGTGAAAGGAAGGCGCAGACTCAGACTATTGCCTTATTCACAGAGAGGGTTGCTGAGGATCTGAACTACTGAATGAAAAGGAGGAGATGGTTCCAAAGAGTCACATTCTCTGCAAGAACCTTCCCAACCGCTTCCTGAGACCCAGCTAGCCACTTCTCTTCAGGAAGGGGTCCACTCCTGCCTACTTCTCCACTTCTCTGACAACATTGTTTTACAGGTGGGTGGAGCTTCGCATGGAGAGTAAGCCCACCAGAATTTATGTCGGTTTCCTCTGATGCCTCCATTCCCAGTAGAGTAGGACAGTAGCATTGGGCTGTCCATCACAAGTGGGAGAAGAAAGCGGGACACAACTCTCCTAAGTGAAGCTCCGGGGCTGAGGTCTGGGCTCAGAGTCCCTGCGGAACTGCCCGAAGGTCTGTTGGAGGTGAACGTAGACAAGCCCAGCAAGTTCGGCAAGTTTGCCAGCGCTGCCTGAGGGGCTAGGATGTGGATCCGGGGGCCCCCAAGCGGCCGCAACAGTGAGCAGACCCTGGGCCCCGCCCTGTGATTGTGGGGCACTGCATCACCCCCCTCCTATCCACAACTCCATCCCCGCGTGTTCGCGCGCGCACATTACTCACCAGTGGGGTGGGGGAGCTGGTCCGGCGCGTCCTTGGCCAAGGAAGACAACGCTTGCTCCATGGCTGCACCCTCCGTGGCTGTCCAACGGCTGTGCTCCTTGCCTGCACTTCCGGAAGTTCACAGGCAGTTGCAGAGTTTCGTTTTCGTAAAAGCTGTGATGATCCATTTCCCCTGCATAGGGGGAAGTTCTGAGCAAGAGACGCGTAGAGTTTGCAGACGTAGTTCTCATTCAAATAGGAGCTCGCATCTTATCCAGATCTGGTCTGAATCTGAACTTGCTTTGTTTTGTTTTTAAACTTGCAGGCGTTCCCCACCCTGCCCTGACTTTTCCTCTTCAGATTGGGAGGAAAGATGACCAAAACCTGAGATCAGCTGAAGTGACTGCTCTTCTGTTTCTTTAAAAATTGTGTAACACCAAGTCTGGCCTAAATAGTTATGTCATAAACGTAGGCGGAATTAACAGACTAATTCCAGTTGCAAGTCGCAAGTCTTTATTTAGCACCCATGGGGTACACAGCACCATACAAGACGAGGTTTTCAGTGCATGTGACAAATATACATGTAGAGAACACAAATGCATATAAATTACAGATAAAAAAAATTCTGGAAAAGAAGCATGTCATAGTCGGTGGTTTGCTGAGGAATTAAAGGAAAACTTCTGCAGGTCTTGCATTTTGAGGTTTTAAAGAGAAGAAAGGCAAAATTGGGGACAGCAGAAAAACAATATTTAAAAAGATAACTTGGGACAGTCTTGACAAATACAGAAATGGGTTACAGAAGAATGGGGCTCAAAGGGGAGATAAGAGCAGACTCTGGCAGCCAAGTTTTTGCCCTTAAATCAGGAGGAGAGACAAGTATTCCTTGGCAGGCCAAAAACAGTCCATAACAGACCATTAGAGACTTGGTAGCTCAGCTACCTCATGGTGTGGCACTTGAAGAGCCCTTTCCCCCAGTTTATAATCTCAGCCTTTTTAGTGTTCCACTCTTGAGTAGACTGCCAAGATCACCAACTGAGGAAAGTCTATAACATGAAAGACAAAGACCAAAGGAAATATACAGTGAAAACAAATAAACCTTTGAGGTCACAAAATATGCAGGAAGAATATAGATATGAATGTGTGTGCACACACTTAAACCTATATACATGACACTTTCAAGAAGATTTGATACTGCAACCATGAACCAAAAATAGGATGCTATTAAAGAAAAATTCAGAGAAGAGAGCTCTAGAAATTAAAAATATGAGACCAGAAGGGGAGCCTGGGTGGCTCAGTCTGTTAAGCATCCGACTTCGGCTCAGGTCATGATCTCACGGTTTGTGAGTTCGAGCCCTGTGTCTGCCTCTGTACTAAAAGCTTGGAGCCTGCAGCCTGTTTCAGATTCTATGTCTCCCTCTCCCTCTCTACCCCTCCCTACTCATGTGCTTCCTCTCTGTCTCAAAAATAAATGAAACATTAAAAAAAAAAAAAAAAAAGAGACCAGAAAAATAAAGCACAATACATCTATATTGGAAGATTCAGACTGAGGAAATCTCTCAGAAAGTTACAGCAAGAAGACAGCTGAAAATATATTTTGGGGAGCCTGGCTGGCTCAGTTGGAAGAGCATGTGACTCTTGGTCGCAAGTTTGAGTCACACACTGGGGGTAGAGATTACTTAAATAAATAAAAAAAAAAAAAATGAAACTCTTAAAAAGAGAGAGAAAAGAAAATTAGAAGAGAGTCAATCCTGGAGGTCTAACATCTGAATAACAAGAATTCTAGAAATAAAGAACAGATTAGGAATCATTAAAGAAATGGTTCAAGATGATTTCCCTGAACTGAAGGACAAAGTTTTCAGATTGAAAGATCCCACCAAGCACCCAGGATGAAAGATGAAAATGGACTTCACCAGAAAGGAACACTGAGACAAAGATAATTCTATCAATTTCAAGAGAGATTAAAACTGGTCATATATATAAAAAATAAGGAACAGAATGACATCTGACTTCAGTAGTCACCCTGGAAGCCAGAAAGGAGACCATTTTAAGACTTCATAGCAGCAGCACTGGAAGCTAGCAGATGCCTTCAATATTGTGTATGGAGGCTACTCAAGAATTCTATACCCTGATAAAATAGCAATCAAGCATACAGGTCAAAATAACATAATCAAACATGCACAGTCTCAAAATATTTACCTCTCGATTTTCCTTTTCAAAAGCAACTAGGAAGAATATGTCCTTCACCGATATGTGGGAATAAACCAAGGAAAAGGGAAATAATGGAATTTAACTGGAAATAGATCTGACATAGACAAAGAGAATCTCTAGGACACTGATGGAAGATGAGAGCTGTGAAGCAGATCAAGATGTTAGGACTTCTGCACAAAAGTATTTCCCATACTGATTAAGTATCTTCACTTTCAGTGTACTACCTAAAACATCTTTACTGTGAATAAATGGACTTAACTTTCCTCATCTGTCTGGAGGCTGTTTGTTGGCTTGTAACTTTTGCTCCTCTTCCTAGTTCCTAGGTTTCTCACTCCATACAACAATTTCAAGTTACATTTTCATCTAGTTTAATATTTTTAAGAAATTAAATTGGGTCCAAACTTTGAACAGGTTTTTTTTTTTTAAATTTTTTTTAATGTTTATTTACTTTTGAGAGAGAGAGAGAGAGCAAGCGAGTGGGGGAGGTGCAGAGACAGAAGGAGACACAGAATCCGAAGCAGGCTCCAGGCTCTGAGTTGTCAGCACAGAGCCCTACGTGGGGCTCGAACTCAAGCTGTGAGATCATGACCTGAGCTGAAGTCGTACGCTCAACTGACTGAGCCACCCAGGTGCCCCGAACAGGTTTTTTTTTTTTTTTTTTTTAAATATTTTTGAGAGAGAGAGCGAGAGAGAGAGAGAGAGAGAGAGCACGAGAGCACTGCAAACTGGGAAGGGGCAGAGAGACAGAGACAGGCTCATAGCACAGAGTCCAATGCAAACTTACTAAGCATGAGATCATGACCTGAGCTGAAGTCAGATGCTTAATGGACTGATCCACTAGGTGCCCCAAACTTCAAATAGGTTTTTATTTGAACAGTAACCAAACTAAACCCAGAATCAAGTACAAAAGAAAAGAAAAAAAAGACATAAAACCTCTCAAAAGCCAGAACTACTTTTAATTACTACTTTTTGAGCTGGTATTCCTGTTCTGGTTCCAAGGGAGAAGTTCCTGGCAGTCAAATGTACATCTTTGTTATGGGTAAAATTAGTTTTGACTCTTGGAGATTCCCAGTCCTCTTTCTGCTCCATGATAAGGGCTGGGTAACCCATAGCAGAGTAACTCCCTTTTTCTCAACAAAAACAATTTGCACATCATACACAGGAGAATTCAAGCAGCTGTTCCAGACTTTACAATTGAGTAGAACTGCCTTGTTTTGTTGTTGCTGTTGGTTTTTTTTAAAGTGAAATTCTTGCCCAGCACAATCCCTTCTGGCTTAAGTAAGACACTAGTTTTCTAAGTTTTGCTAGTTTCTAAGTTTTGTTTTTCTTATGGCTCTCCTCTACTTAGAACAAAAATATTCCAATTCCTCCAGGTTTCTATTCCCTTTGTTTCTTGTCTGTGTTTGTACTGGAGAAGTAAAGAGAACCTATGGAAAAGAAGTTTCCTCTCAAAGTTTGCCAAAACCTTCTCCATCTTAGCACTCAAATGGTTTGATGGGGCAGAGTTGCAAGGAGCCAGACAGAGCTTCTCCAACTAGTGTTAAAATATTGGAAGTGATATGTATAAGTTAGTTCTTACATATTCCTCAGGCTCTGTTGCCCACCTTATGGCTTATAATGATAAATTATTTGCCAAGAATTAAACAAATTTTGTAAGTAACAATGTGAAATTTGGCCTTTTGGGGGCATAAACTCAATAATCACAAAAGTAAATACGATCAACTGAATTCTATTGTGACATTTGTTTCTCTTAATATATAATTTACAAATAAGTTACAAACTGTATAATGGTATTTCATATAAAATATACACTTCCATCCCACTCATGTAAAGTTGAACAGCAGAAAGAATAAAGAGATAGCCTATGTGTATGAAAATGTCCTTATTTTGTTTCTAGCATTTTAAGCCACACAAATGAATTCCTTGACAAGGGTAAACTGAGAGGAATTCTCTTGATGGATCACAACCTAAGTTAATTCCACTGATGACTGAAAGTTTCTTGCATGGCTCTAATTGCAGCGTGATATGCTAATTTCTTCAATAGGCATTAGCTACAAATTTATAATATTTTCTTTCTACATTTATTAACCCCACACTGGCAGAGGATTTCTTTCTCAGGCACAGTCCCAGCTTCATACCCATAATCCCATGTTAGTTCTGTTCTTGCTTTCACATACCTAGAAAGTAGAAATGAAAAAAGTAAACAAATTACTCTGAGTAACTACCAAATGAACCAAATTTATTATATCAATTTCTTAGTAACATTATTAAAAATCTTCAACCACCATCCACCAGTTAGGAATGCTCTTTTATTAAGAATAATCATTTGAGTTTTTTTTTAAGATTTTTTTAAAGTGTATTTATTTATTGAGAGAGTGTGTGAGAGTGCGCGCAAATCACGGAGGGGCAGAGAGAGAGGGAGAGAGAGAATCCCAAGCAGGCTCTACACTGTGAGGGCAAAACCTGATGAGGGGGTCAAACTCATAAGCTGTGAGATCATGACCTGAGCCGAAGTCAGACACTTAACTGACTGAGCCACCAAGGCATCCTAATCATTCGAGTTTTATTTCAAATCTACTAAAATCCTAAGTAAGAAGAAACTTGTCAATATCCCAAGAAAGGAAGTGTTTTACAAACAGTGGAACCTAGTGACATGAGGAGGTCTGTGGTACAAGGCCTGTGGTGTGATAGTTGGGGGGTAGTTCTGACTTAAAGAACTAGTTAAAGATATTCTATATCACTTATTCCCTGAATTGAGCTGGACAAGACCTGCCATTGTCAGCCCTTTCAGGCATTAATTCTCAAAGGAAATAAGAACTGAAATTTTAGCTGTTTAAAATTTTATTGACTAGCAACAGTTTGGGATAAATGAATATTCTAGGGTACCAGATATTAGGGGCTGTAAGCACATATTTTCTTTTATATTTTCCTATTGTTATTTTTTACAATTTCAAAATTAAATCACATAAAAGAAGTTTCAAACCTGTTGGTGAAGAATGCCACCAATGGAAAATTCCTGTCACGTGTTTCTACAAAAACATTCTGTACCAAAAGATTTGGGCAACAACTATGCTGTTAAAATAAATAAATAAACACAGAGGTTAGATAAAGAGTTTGATACCTCGTTTTTGAAGCATTAGAATATCATTCTGTTTCTAGCACATCTCACTTATTTTCCTTTCTTTGTTTTTGCTAATATGCAAAATATCAGAGACTGTAATTTTGTTAATATTAGGAACCCAATCGGAAAAGCTCTGTTCTGACATTCTTATCCTGCTGGTAGAAATGCAAAATGGTACAAACTTCTATAGAAGATAATTTGTCAATTTTGTCAATATTATAAATGCATTTATCCTTTGATTCAGCAATCCCCTATCTGGGAGTGTATTCTACAGGTACATCTGTACATGTATCTATGTGTAAGATTATTCACTGAGCATTGTTTCTAAAAGTTTAGAAACCCAAATGTCTTATCTAAAGAGGATTGGTTACAAAATAAACTTTGGTATATCCATACAATGGAATCCTATGCAGCTATAAACAAAAACAAACAAAAAGAAAGAGAAGCTCAGTGTACTGATATGGAAAGGTCTCCAGAGTATATTGTTAATTAAAAAAAACAAGGCATAGGACAGTGAATATGCTGTTATGTAAGAAAGAGGGAAAATAAGAATATTTATATTTATTTGTATTTCCATAAAAAAACACTGTAAGAATACGTAAGAAAGTAATAAAAATGATTTTACATATAGAGGGTAGAGTAGGGACAAGGTTAAATGAATGGAGGCATAGTTATTTTTTAGGGTATTTTTTTTTAACAGGACAAAAAAGGTTAATACGAAGAATGTATGTGACCTGAGTTTTACATGATCATCAAACAGACCTTCTAGAAAGGGAACATATGTAAGCAACTGACATCTCTGCTGAATACAACCATTAGTTATCCTTGTTCAACGCTTCTAACATGATATTATTTTCTCTGATTACCACCATTCCAATATTGTTCTATTGTCCACTAGCTCCCATCTCCATACATTCATCTATTCCCAGATTCACAAAAAGACCAAATCCAAGCAATTTTCCTTGAATATGTCTGCCACCATTCAATTTCAATGATAACTTCCTGTCCACATTTTTTCAGTTGTGCCAGTAAGCTTTACTCATCGTGCATACATACAGGCTCAGAGTTACCCTGAAACAGAATTCTGTTTGGCTGTATGTATGTATTCTGTATGGCTTTTTATTTATTGATATATTTGCTTTAATTTTATTTCCATTTTAAAGTCACGAATGTATTTTCTTTTTCTTTTTTTTTTTTTTTAAGTTTATTTATTTATTTACTTAGAGAGACAGAGAGCAAACATGCACAAGCAGGGTAAGGGCAGAGAGAGAAGGAGAGAGAGAGCATCCCAAGCAGGCTTTGTACTCTGCACTGAGCCCAACATTGGGCTCAATCTCATGACCATGAGATGAAATCAAGAGTCAGATGCTCAACTGACTGAGCCACCCAGGTGCCCCACAAATGTATTTTCTATATTAAAAAAAAAAGGAAGGAAGGAAAGAGGGAAGAAAAAGGGGAGAGGAGAGGAGAGGAGAGGAGAGGAGAGGAGAGGAAGACAGATTAATTCTATTTTTCCACAACAAGAGAGTTTTTCCAAAACTCAGGTTGTGTGCTAATGGGGAGAGGTAAAACCAACCATATGGTTCTGGTGCAGCCACTTTCAACACAGCTGACAGGAAATAAAGCCATGACAGTTCTTTGTTGGGGATCCTTCTTTAATGGCCCCTTAGTTATGTTTAATGGCATCTGACATGTTTGGCAACAGTAGAGAAGTAGTCAAAGTGGAATAAAGAACAGCAGTTGGGGACAGAGGAAGAGAAGAAAGGATTCTGTTCCTTGTTAACCAAGTATCCTCCTAACTAGGTGAAAAAGAAGCCAAATAAACAGATCACCTAGCAAGGAAAAGGCTATTTTTTTAATGTTTATTTATTTTTGCGAGAGAGAGAAACAGAGCATGAGTGGGGGAGGGGCAGAAAGAGAGGAAGACACAGCATCAAAACAGGCTCCAGGCTCTGAGCTGTCAGCACAGAGCCTGATGCAGGGTTTGAACTCATGAGTAGTGAAATCATGACCTGAGCTAAAGTAGGACGCTAAACAGACTGAGCCACCCAGGCGCCCCAAAAGCTGTTTGTTTTTAAAGATTTGCTGACTTTAGGTTGGGCAGGGGAAGGGGGGAGCGGATGGGAGGGTGGGGGAGGCTGGGTTGGGCCTGCAGGTCAGAGAGGTGCTGAGTATTAAGGAGGGCACTTGTGATGAGTACTGGGTGTTGTATGTCAGTGATGAATCACTAAATTCTACACTTGAGACTAATATTGCACCGTATGTTAATTGGAATTTAAATAAAAACTTGAAAAAGAAAAAAGATTTTCTGACTTCAGAATCTTATTCTCTTTTGATGGCAGGTCAATTACATATGACTGCACATAAATTTCAAACCATTCAAAAAAGCATAGAAAAAGAAGTTGTTTAGAAATGTGATCAGCCCATATACTCACATTAAGGAAGCGGCCCACGTTTCCTTCTTTTGTGGCATCCAATAAAAACACATTCCCTTTATTGAACTTCTTTAGAGAATCAGGTGAAGTGTTCTTGGTTTCGCTTTGGAACTCTTTATCACAAAAGACCTGCTGGTTTTGAAATGCTGGAGATCTTTCCCCTTGGGGCTTTTGTATTTGAGACTTGAATTCCTTTATAATATTCTGATTATCCAGTGGGGTTGCTTGGTTACATCTTCCCCCTGATGGTATTTCTTCTCTACATTTGGTTATATCTATCACATCTGATTCAATCAGCAGACTGTTTTCAGTGTCTTTAACTTGGTAAGAGCTTGAATCCTCTAAGAAACATTTTAGAAGGAAGTGTCAGCAAATATACTTGGTTAAGCAACAGTCCGGAGATTAACATACTAATTAAATGCTGGCTGCTTTAATTATCTCTAATTCTTACAATGTATGAAGATAGATAGTACTCCAACTTTACAAATGAAACGTTGAGCCTCTGAGAGGGTAAGAGATTCACCTGACTGGCAATAACAATGAGAAATGGGGTAAGAAACCAAGAACTGTCTCAAATATTTGAGAAATGTCTAGCTCCAAGTCTGCCTTCTTTATACTACCTTTTTATGAATGTACTGCTTGCCTCCTGTTACTATTACTGTATTTAATCTCTACTACTCATAAACTGACTTACCTCTCTTCAACTCTGGAATCTCTGTTTCCATATATTCTAAACACCTGTAACAGTGGGTGTTTAGGGAGTACTCTAGGCCTGTAGGACAACAATGAAAAGCCTGAGAAGACCTGCTGGCATTACCCTCTACAAGTCCCAAGAGCAATAACTGTATTGCTGGGGGTTGTGTACACATTAGTGTTTGGTGGTTCTGCTACATGACCACTCAATAGTTACAAATTTTTAAGCAATAATACCTTACAGTAAGATACGCTGCCTTAATCATTTTTTATCCATAAGGGAAATTTTTTTTAGAATATTCAAAAGTATGAATCCTTGTCAAACAGAATAAGTAAAATCATTTATTCTTTAAAAGTTACTGTGTCACCTAACTCAGTGGCACAAACAAATTGTTTCCTTTAATGGTTTTGATTTAATCATTACTGTTACTGGCTGCTGTTCCTACATGTTCTCGTATTTTAATCATAGGTTCCATGTGAACCATAATAGTACAGAAATGATTTTTATAGTGCCTGCTATATATTAACACTATAGCAATCAATGAAAATAACAAAAGAACCAAAGCAGTAGTATTCATTATGGCTCACAGGCATGAAATGGTGAAGGAAACCAGAATATGCCATCCCAAAATATGCTTCTTTGACATAAGATTATTTTAGACTAACAGCGATTAAGCAGCATATGCAGGAAAAGCTCATCTCCCTCCCCTTATCTGTTTAAAAGCAGTACATAAATTTACAAAGGTGTCCCTCCTCCTACTAGGAAGGACAAAAGTTAGTGACAAGAGACAACTTTACACTTTCATGAGCCTGGAAACCAAACCAGTGGAATCTACGTAACAAACTTTACTAACTAGCCTTTATCCACTATTGGTTTCTCACATATTTACCTTCCCACAACTTGCTGCCACTAGAGACTCAAGGTCCTTTTCATTTGTCCTGTCACCCTTCTAAAAATTTATTGTTGTTTTTTGAGAGAGAGAGAGAGAGAGAGAGAGAGACAGACAGACAGACAGACAGACAACACAACCAGGGGAGGGGCAGAGAGAGAGAATCTTCAGCAGGTTCCATGCCCAGCGTGGAGCCCAATGTGGGGCTCGGTCTCACAACCATGAGATAGATCATGACCTCAGCAGAAATCATGAGTCGGACGCTTGACTGAACCACCCAGGTGCCCCTAAAAATTTACTGTTCTTTGGCTAAGATGCTAGATAAGCCACAGTTCTAAGCTACTTCTTTGTTACTCATCTCTAAGTACTCCCAGGTGTTATATGTATGATACACACGGTAATAGTGATACATGGCAATGAATTTCTTTTTGCTTTTCTCTTGTCAATCTAATTTACAAGGCCTCACACAGCTAACCTAAAATGGGTAGAAGAGATTTTCCTCCCCTACAATTATAGAATAATTATAATACACAAATATCCTTTGTGATAGACCTTTTCTGTCAAGCAGCTGCCTCGCTCCCTACTCCCAATCTCCATCCTTTAAGACCAGGTTAGGAGTTGGGGATACAGATGCAAGGAAGCTCAAAGAGAGAAGAGGCAATGGCTGGTTATTTAAAAAGGGTCATCTTTCAGCAGTATCCCTCTGTGAGGGAGATAGTGAAATGCAAAAGTACCAAAATCCAGGTCTGTCAAGTTGTAACATGAAATCCAGCAAGAATGGTAACATTCAAAGACAAGCACTCAGAATAGCAGTATTTTTGCTCTGTGCTGAGCATCTCTGCAGCAGTGTTGGGTGGAGTACTGTAGAATGATGTATCTTTATTGTTAAAGAGTTAGGAAATGGCAGCTTTGGACAATGCTTCCAAAACCAAAGATAACACTGTGGACTACGTAACTCAGAGTTGTCTCTACCCCACTCCTTCCTGCCATGCCTCAGATCACTGTTGGCATACAGACTAGAGGTTGGCACACTTCTTCTGCAAGGGGACAGAGAGCAAGTATTTTAGGCTTTGTGGACCATATGGTCTCTGTCCTGACTATTCAGCAATGCTGACATAAATCATCAGAGACAATATATAAATTAATGAGTGTGGCTATGCTCCAACAGAAGTCTTTATGGACTCCAAAATTATAATTCCATATAATTTTTGAGTGTCACAAAGTATTATTCCTCTTCTCATTTTTTTCCAGTTATTTAAAAATGTAAAAATTATCATAGCTCATGGGCCATACATAAACAGATGGTGGGCCAGATTTGGTCCACAAATTGTAGTTTGCCAACCTCTGATATAGACAAGAAGTAACTTATATAATGAATGCAGCTTGTTTAAGTCTGAGAAAATGAGCCACAGGTATTGAGCAGGACAGACAAAACAGCAGAAGACGCAGGCAATCACAGAGTGAAACAAAGCCTACTTTTCATCTCCTTGGCTTTGGAGTTCAGATGTACTTGGGTCGGTTTAAATCCATCATTATCTTCTGAGGTGACAGACTCTGAGGAAGTAAATCCCTTAAAAGAGAACAGGGAAGAGGTCTTTACTTTCTAGCTCAGGAAAAAGAATTTAATTTAGCAGTTAGCCCACTTTCATCAAGTGTCAATCTTCATAGGCTGTAGCTACCAGATTAGTTTTGAAAGCCTCAAAGCTGATATCATAAGGAATCTCTGGAGTGATGGCACCCTTTTGGCCATGTTCTGCTTCTAGGCACTTTAGTAAACCACAGCTATAAAGACTTTATCAAGACTGTCAAGACATTCTTTAGGCATTAAAATTTAAAATAAAATTCTAATACATCCATCTGTATCCCTCAATTCTGATACCAGATTTGGCTTCAACCGTAAGATGTGCAAAGACAAAAACACACTTTGGCTAGTTTTTACTTCAAAGAGAAGGTTAAGGGAGTTGCCTATCTTTATGGGTTGTAGACACTGCAATCACTTCATATGGTAAGGGTAGCTTTTAAAAAGGGCATATACTTAACACCATGCTTGGCACTGAACTAACTGTTCAATAAATGTTGACCATTATTAATTATTCAAGTTACTTAAAGGGTCAACATTTATTGAGCACTTGAGTGTCAGGCATTGTGCTACGCAAAGTATCTGATGTTTATCTCATTTAATCCTCTTAACTCTGAGATCATTTTACAAATAAAGGAACGCAGACTTGGAGAGATCACCCAGGTAGTAAGAAACAGAGCTGGAGGTCAAACCCAGGTCCATGTGGTCTGATGGCCCAACTTTTTCATAATTTTGTGATCCTGAGGAGGTATTTACTGTACATTACTAGGGCAGAAGATAAATATCTGCACACCACCTAGGGCGGAGTTTTTACTTTTCATCAACAAGCCCTACTATGAACTACCATTATGTCTTCCTGTTCTTTTTCCGGTATCTTTCTTTGCTTTCAGGTTATAGTCTCTGACTAGTTATTCTTCTCAGTACAGACTGAAAAGTGTACCTTTAGAGGCTATCATGTAAAATGGTGCTTTCTGGAAGATTCTTTTATTAGGCTGTGCCTCTTCTTTCTCTTACATCTTACAACCTTATCTCCTAAGCCTACTGTATCTTTTTTCTTATTATGTATCACTATCAACTCTGGAACACTTTAACTTTTCCTACAAATTCTCAGAACTGGATAGCTCTTAGTCTCAGTGGAATACACTGTCAGATCATGACCAATCCTCTCCTTATGTATCTAAGTTGGGAACATGCCAATCCACCATGGAGGACACTAATAAAGCACGGTCTTAACATTTCAAGAGTACGCCCATTCCAAAATAATAAAAGAAATCCTACACATTGAATAACACAAACAATTGGAACTAAGTAAAAGACAGAAAGATGAGATAATAGTTAACGTTCTCAGAAGGGCCCCATCTACATTTTGCAGTTTTTACCATCTTTTTCCCATTGTGTTGAATAATGGCTGTCTTGGCTTTAGGACTTCTAATGACTGAATGATACTGAATTCTTGAAATATTGTTACATTTCATTTCTCTGAAAAGAAAAAAAAGTTATTCTATATATCACTAAAAATTCTCTTTATTGGACTTTGAAATACAGATATCACTGTTACATAAATATCTATTAGAAATTAATCTAATAACATCTACGGATAGCCCCCACTAAAGAAAGAAACATATTTTAAAGTCAATCATATTTGAAGTACATTAAAAAAAAGAATCCATGAAAAGCTTTGCACATAAGTTGATAGAAAATACAAAGGACTGCAAAAGTTATGACATCCATAAAGACTCCGATTAAAGTCATAAATTTTTTAAAGGTAAAACTCCAGAAATGGAACACTGAGGAAAAAAGTATGTTGGCTAGATTTTAAAATCTAAGTGTTCTAGATTTCTCTGTGTTAAACTTGTAACTGTGAAGCAAGTTGATATACAGGAGATACACAGGAGTAGGGGTAAAGTAAGACACAAAGAGAACCACGCTTGATCAATAATACAGATCAATCCTGATTAGGTTTCTAAGATTTTACTTACGTAACAGGTTCTTTTAAATTATTACGGAATGTAGGTGGACACTCCTCAGTCTCAGCACTTCCATGTGTTTCCAGGTCTAATGGGATAACTTCTACCTCACAATCTGCAACTTCTATTTTCCTCTTTTTTGAAAACATATTTTTCATAATATTCTCTTCCTTTCCATTTTCATCAGTAGGATCAGGTTTCCCAGTGTTAGATCTGCTTAGTAATCTTCCTAAAAGAAAAAAGGGTTTAATGAGACAAAAGATAATTGCTAAGCAACAAAAGAGCATCTCTATTCTGCTCCATTACTAAAGAACCCTGTGAAATATCCTTTATTTCTAGAATGAAAATAAACACATTAACTAATCCTAGAAAACTCTTGTAAGAAATAATAAACAAAAGACCAGTGAGAGATTTCTTATCTTCCAGGATATGAAAAAACATTGGCCATCTAAAAAAAGCATTGTCTGTTCTGGTATAACATGAAAGAGAATAGATTTAGCTACAATAATATAAAACAAAAATACAGATCAGAAAGCATTCTAGAAAATTAGAGAGGTGAACTCTAGTCTTAAGATTACAGCTTTTATGGGGCACCTGGGTGGCTCAGTTGGTTAAGCATCCAATGTCAGCTCAAGTCATGAGCTCATGATTAGTGGGTTTCAGGCCCACATGGGGCTCTCTGCTGTCACCACAGAGCCCTCTTTGCATCCTCTGTCCCCCTTTTTTCTCTGCCCCTCCCCACTCATTCTCTCTCCTTCTGTCTCTCTCAAAAACCAACATTTAAAGAAAAAGAGTATAGCTTCTGTGTCTAGTTAAAAATGCTGTATCAGCTAAAACGTCTATTCTTTTTATAAAGTGACCTATTTAAATCTGAGGTGATATGCACCTATTATTCTCATATTAAGTTCTAGTATAATATTAAAATCTTCAAGTTTATGCATTTTCTTGTAAGGGACTCAAAATTATACTTACCAAGTCAAAATTAGCAGCCGGATCAGAGAGATACCTTAGGTACATTTTCTAGTAATGCAGATAAAGCCAATGATACTTCCTGGACACCATGTGGCACCTTATAAGGCAGCTAACTTTCATCAGAGTTATTTTGAGAAATATGAGAGACAAATGTGTAGGTAAATTGTGTAGGATGTGTGTCTGTAAGTGGTATGTGACAGGGATCCAAGTGTGACTGTTATGAATTATAATAATTCTTGCCCTCACTGAAGTGAACCTGGAATTTCAGATGAGAAGGGCTGCTCTGGTCCCTGCTGCCTTACTGTCAAGACTCAGTCTAGGACATTTCCTTTAGACTGGCTCCAGAGTTATGTTCCCTCAACCTTTCTCATTTCATGGTACACATAGGAAGTGAGGATTTTTGCCTGATACTCTGGGGTAAATGGCTGACACTACCGGAGACTGGTGTTTCTGGCCTGGCGGCCGTGACCAGAAAGAATCAGTAACTGCACAGGCGTGCCCGGGTGGCTCAGTTGGTTAAGTGTCTGACTTCGGCTCAGGTCATAATCTTGCGGTTCATGAGCTCGAGTCCTGCGTCAGGCTCTGTGCTGACAGCTTGGAGCCTGGGGCCTGCTTCAGATTCTGTGTCTCCCTCTCTCTCTGCCCCTCCCGTTTGTGTGCGCGCGCGCTCTCTCTCTCTCTCAAGAATAAATAAACATCAAAAAAAAAATCATTAACTGAACAACTATGACACACCAGTTGGGAAGTTTTGCTCAGAGTGTGGGCAACTCTCTCGAGTCCCTGAAACGGAATGAGCTGCTTAAAGTCACTGCCTGAATCATCCTGTGCAAGTATTTATTACAGACTTAACTTGTTACATTCTAACAGCCCAAGTCATTGAGCAAGACAGTCTTTGATTGATAATCTTTACCTTAGCAAATCAGTTACAGTTTTCTTTTTTTTTTTTTTTTAATGTTTATTTATTTTGAGAGAGAACGGAAGAGGGGCAGAGAGAGGGAAAAAGAGAATCCCAAGTAAGCTCTGTAGTGTCAGCTCAGAGCCCAATGCAGGCTTATTCTCACAACGACAAGATCACAACCTGAGCCAGTATCAAGAGGTGGACGCTCAACTGACTGAGCCACCCAGGCACCCCCACCCGAGTCATGTGGTTTTCTTTCTTTTTTTTTAAAGTTTATTTATTTATTTTGAGAGACAGAGACAGTGTGAGTGGGGGAGGGGCAGAGAGAGAGGGAGACAGAAGAGAATCCTAAGCAGGCTCCATGCTGTCAGCTCAGGGACTGACCTGGGGCTCGAACTCACAAAACTACGGGACCATGACCTGAGCCCAAACCAAGAGTCAGATGTTTAACTGACTGAGCAACCCAGGCACCCCTAGTTTTCTTATTCAAAAAGACTTCTAACCTTACCACAAAGCATCTGTAGCTATCATGGAGACCAAAAAAAAAAAAAAAAGCCTCACACAATAACCCAAGTTTTATCTCTGAGCCTTTCTTTTCTGGAACATCCAGTGTTTCCTAGAACATGTCACCCCTTCAGTGCTCAATCTCCTAGTTACTTGTCCCCCTCTCTTATGCTCCTCCTATATATTGTTGCTCCTGTCCTTGCTATAAGATCTCAATGGCCCTGGCTAGTAAAAGAGATTCAGAAATGTGGACCTTACTATAATTTGAATAATTAACCTTTGCTTTACCTGAATAAATGCAAACAAATGTCCCTCTGTCAATGTCATCTAGGCAGCGTACTCCCCATCCCTTCTTTTCAGTTTTGAACACCTGTAGCCTCACTTGAGGTCCATGCTGCACAACTCGGTTTTGACACATTTGTCGATTACACTTGCACAACAGGCTGCATTCATAAATGCTGTCAATAAAATATGCAAGAGAAAATCAATCAGATATCCAAATTAAAAGCAAAAGCAGTTTATACCGCTACCTCACCAATAATTACCAAGGGAGGCAGACTAAGTGTGAAGGCTCCTAAAGCTAGACTGCCTGGATTCTCATCATAGCTCCAGCCATCTACTATACTAACTGTGTGGCTTGGATGAGTTATTTAACCTCTGTGCTTCAATTTTCCATTTTTAAAAGTGGGGATATATGATAGTACCTGTCTTATAGGGCTGTTTCATCATTTAATGGGTATTTACAAGGTGCTTAAGGCAATGTCTGGCACATAATAAATGTTAGCTTTTAAAAAACTGTCTAGAAATGTCTGGCAAGGGAATGTCTAGGAAGAAAGATTTTCTGTTTCTATGTATTTTTTAATAACATCATTCTTGAAAGTTTGAAAACTCCCAATTTTTAAATGAGCTTTGTAAGCTATACTTCTTAATGAAGAAATGGCTGCCCAAAGCAGGCTAACCCTAGAGGGGAACAGCCACCTCAAAGCAAACATTTAAGTATATTCTGTGTGGTACATGAGTGTTCTCTGCCTTCCATTTCCAAGAATATATAAATTTTTTATTCCTTAATATATAGATTTCTGCTATAAAAATTAATATTTAATGATATCTATAAGACTATAGACCACAATAGTAAAGTACCCACCTTCAAAAATACAAACACCCTGCAACAAATCCTCAAGGTATCTTACCCAGTAGGTATTTGTCTCTGTAGTCTTTTATATTTATATCCAGTGGTTATTTTATTACTCGATAAGGGGCAAGTCTTGGCATTCCTTGCTGTCAACTGAAGACATGCACATTTTGTTCTAAAAGGAAGGCAATGGATGGAGAAGTTAGAATAAAAAAGCACCAACTTGAGTAATGAGAGTCTTCTTAAAAGTGTAAATGATAGGGGTGCTGTGGTGGCTCAGTCAGTTGAGTGTCTAACTCTTGGTTTTAGCTCAGGTCATGATATCACGGTTCATGAGCAAGCCCCACATGGGGCTCTGTGCTGACAGTGCAGAGCCTGCTTGGGATTCTGTCTCCTTCTCTCTCTGCCCCTCCCCTGCTTGTGATCTCTCTCAAAAATAAACAAACATTAAAAACTGTAAATGACAGTAAAGGATGTAATTGTATTTAGAATAGTCATTTGGCTCATGGACAGCTGGACTTTTTCCCTAAACAGATTTCTTTAAAAGACAAAAACTAAGAGGAATTTATAAATAATTCTAAATAATATAAATAATTCTAAACTACCCTATCCCTGTATTTGTTCATGAAATACATACTTAACTATATGAGTTTTAGTTTTTTGTTTTTTTTTAACGTTTATTTATTTTTGAGACAGAGAGAGACAGAGCATGAATGGGGGAGGGTCAGAGAGAGGGAGACACAGAATGTGAAACAGGCTCCAGGCTCTGAGCTGTCAGCACAGAGCCCGACGCGGGGCTCGAACTCACGGACTGCGAGACTGTGACCTGAGCTGAAGTCGGCCGCTTAACCGACTGAGCCACCCAGGCACCCCATAGTTTTAGTTTTTTTAAATGAATTCCTTTCATTTCCTATTCAGCAGAAGCTAGTTTGTGAAAATTCTCCTAGCTCCCCTCTCCTACAATGGATAAACTTATGTGCGAAAGGGCATAGGTAGTTTTGCAGACATCTTAAATTATCTCTCCCTCGAATTACATGAAAACAATTGGGGAGATTGATGCTGGCCATCTGGCTACTACAATCTGCTTTTCATAATGTTGCTAAAGCAGACGACATACAACCATAGATTTCTCTCATGCAAGATGGCAATGTAGAAAGACCTCCTCCATAGACACACCAGATCTACCTATTTGTAAAGCAATGCTTCGGGAAGAACTGAAGGCTGACTGAACAGCTTCTTCACAACAAAAGATAGACCATGTACAGAATGGCAAAAGAGACAGAGACACTGTAATGAAGGGAACCCCCACCACCTCTGACACTGCAAACTGCAGTGGGGAAGGACTGGTGAGCAGATTTATCTGCCCTGGGGCACAGAAAAAAAGAAAGGACAACTAGAATACAAAGGAACTGGCCTTAGAACCCTGTTGATTGGCAGGGGAGCTGCTGCAACTCTCTGAGTTAGAGGGGCTGGCAAGTGCCCCATTTTACAGTTCCTCTGCACCTTAATAGCAGATGAGAGTACAGTCTGGGAGCCCTAATTGGACTATCACCATACCAAGCCTCAGACGCCTTGAAGCACAGAAAAAAAGCTGCATTTTCAAAGAACAACTAGGACATAAAAGACTCAGCCCTAAAACTATGCAAAATGGCAGGGAAGCTGCTGAAACCCTCTCAGAGTCAGAGAGGCTGGTGAACACCACAGGTGATATTCCCCCTCCACCCTGACAGTGCAGACAGGACAAGGGTCCAGGTACCTTAGCGGACCTACCACTGCAGTGAGCCCTGGGACCCTACCCCACACCAGCCCTAGCCATCCCATTAAAGCGGCCCCAGTGCAGCACACACCAGATACCTCTGGTCAGCATTCACTATAGCTGCAGACATCTCTTCAAGGTGACACAGGTGCAAAGTACCCTGGAAGACTCAAGGCTCACACTACTCTGGCTTCAGATGACATGTTAGCATATCCCTGGTACACAGTATCCTAGGACCTCCTGACCCATTTCCTGACTCAGCCCTAGCCCCCCCTGAATAAAGAACTATGGGACCTTTGGCCTAACACCCATTTAAGCTTCAGCTGTCTTCCCAAGGTACCCTCTCTGTGAAGAACCCTGGGACCATCCCAGACAATGTCCACTTCAGCATCAGCTGTCTGGCCAATGTGCAATCTATGCTGAGAGCCCTAGGACTGTTCCATCCCACACCAACTTCATCTCCAGGCATCCCACCAGGACAGTGTCAGCATGGAGTCCTCTGTCCCACAACCCACAAGAGCCACAGATCCAGCCAGTCAAAGTCACTTAGGCACACAGTCTCCACAGACACAATCACACACAAGATCATTACTTCCTGTTTAGGAGAAGTTAACGATTATACCTAATTCAACAAAAACAAAGACAGAAAGTCAAGTAAAATGAGGAGACAGGAATATGCTCCAAACAAAAAAACTACACAAAACCTCAGAAAATAAGCTAAATGAAATGGAGATAAACAATATGCTTGATAGAGAGTTCACAGTAATGATCATGAAGACATTTACCAAACTGTAGAAAAGATTGGATGAACTCAGTGAAAACTTCAACAAAGAAGATAGAAAATATGAAAAAGAACCAATCAGAGTTGATGACTATAACTGAAATGAAAAATATACTAGAGGGAATCAACAGATTCAAGGATGCAGAAGAACATATTAGCAATCTGAAAGATTGGGTAATAGAGTACCCAAGCTGAATAATGATAAGAAAACACAAGTTAAAAAAAAAATGAGGATAGGTTAAGGGATCTCTTGGACAATATCAAGTGAGCAAACGTTTGCATTACAGGGGTCCTGGAAGTAGAAGAGAGAGATAAAGGGGCAGAAAACTTATTTGAAGAAATAATAGCTGAATATTTCCCTAACCCAGGAAAGAAACAGACATCCAGGTTCAGGAAGCACAGAAAGTTTCAAACAAGATGAATCCACAGAGGTCCACACCATGATACATAATAATTAAAACGTTAAAGATTAAAGACAAGGATAGAATTTTAAAAGCAGCAAAAGAGAAGCAACTAGTAACATTTAAGGACAAACCCATAAAGCTATCAGCTGGTTTTTCAGCATAAACTTTGTAGGCCAGAAGGGAGTGGGCATGATATATTCAAACTACTGAAAGGAAAAAAAAAAAAATCAACCACCAAGAATATTCTATTTGGCAAGATTATCATTCATAATTCAAGGAGACATAAAGACTTTCCCAGACAAACAAGTTAAAAGGTTCATCATTACCAGATTGTCCTTACAAGAAATGTTAAAGTAGAACACAAAAGGCCATAATTAGAAGAAAATTATGAAAGGGAAGAGGACTCACAAAATAAAAAGATATAAAATATGACAATATAGATATAACATGTGGGAGGGGGGAGTTAAAATGAAGAAGTTCCTTTAGACTGTGTTTAACCTTAAGTGACCATAAGCTTAATACAGACTACTCTATACTTAGGATGTTATATATAAACCTCACAGTAACCAAAAACCTGTAATAGAGATACAAAAGAAAGCCAAGCCTAATACTAAAGAAAGTAATCAATCTTAAGGAATGAGAACAAGAGAAGAAAGGAATGGAGAACTACAGATATGTCCAGAAAACAATTAACAAAATGGCAATCAGCACACACTTATCAATAATTATGTTAAATGTAAATGGACTAAATGCTTCAATCAAAAGACATAGGGTGACAGAATGGATTTAAAAACAAAAACAAAGACTCATCTATGTGCTGCTTACAAGAGACTCTCTTCAGACCTAAAGACACAGACTGAAAGTGAAAAGATGGGAAATGATATTCCATGCAAATGGAAGTGGGAAAAAAAAAAACCTGTGGTAGCAGTATTATATTGGACAAAATGGACTTCAAAACAAAGATTGTAACAAGACACAAAAAAGGGCAATATATAATGATACAGGGATCAATCCAAAGACAGGATACAGCATTGTAAATATTTAAGCACTCAACATGGCAGCCCCTAAATGCATAAGACAAGTTTTAACAGACATAAAGGGAGAAACTGACAGTAATACAATAATAGTAGGGGACTTTAATATCCTACTTACATCAGTGAACAGATCATCCAGGCAGAAAGTCAATAAGAAAACTGTCTTTTTTTTTTTTTAATTTTTTTAACGTTTTATTCATTTTTGAGACAGAGAGAGACAGAGCATGAACGGGGGAGGGGCAGAGAGAGAGGGAGACACAGAATCTGAAGCAGGCTCCAGGCTGAGCCATCAGCCCAGAGCCCGACGCGGGGCTCGAACTCACGGACCGCGAGATCGTGACCTGAGCCAAAGTCGGACGCCCAACCGACTGAGCCACCCAGGCGCCCCAAGAAAACTGTCTTTCAATAACACCAGACCAGATGGACTTAAGGGATATACATATACAGAACATTCAAGCCAAATACAACAGAATACACATTCTTTCCAAGTGCACACAGAACATTCTATAGGATAGATCACATATCCCAATAAACAAGTCTCAATAAATTTAAGAAGACTGAAATCCTATCAAACATCTTTTCTGACCACAATGGAATGAAATTAGAAATCAATTACAAAAAAAAAAAAAGTGGAGAAACCATAAACATGTAGAGGCTAAACAATATGCTACTCAACAAGCAATGGCTCAATGAAAAACTCAAAGAAAAAATTTAAAAATACCTGCAAACAAATGAAACCCACTGGTCCAAAATCTTTGGGATGCAGCAAAAGAAATTTTAAAAGAGAAATGTATAGTGATCTCAAGAAACAAGAAAAATCTCAAACAATTTAAACTTACACCTCTAGAAATTAGAAAAAGAAGAACAAGACCCAAAATTAGTAGCAAATAATAAAGAATAGGGCAGAAATAAATGTAAAACAGACTAAGAAAAAAAAATAGACAAGATCAATGAAACCAAGAGCTGAATCTTTGAAAAGAAAAACAAAATTGATAAACCTTTAGCCAGATTCATCATGAACAAAAAGAGGATCCAAATAAATAAAATCAGAAATGAAAGGGGTGAAGTAACAACTGACACGACAGAAATACAAAGGATGATAATAGATAAGAGACCACTATGAAAAATTACATGTCAACAAGTTAACAACCTAGAAGAAATGGGTAAGTTCACAGAAACATATAATTTTCCAAAACTATATCAAGAAAAAGAAAATCGGAATAGTCTGGTTACTAGTAACCAAACTAAACTGGAAATAAAAAAACTCCATTTAAAGAAGAGTTAATACATATTCTCAAACTATTCTAAAAAACAGAAGGGAAAGGAAAACTTCCAAATACATTCTATGAGGCCAGCATTATCTTGATACAAAAACCGAATAAGTATATTACAAAAAACTGAAACTACAGGCCAAGATTCCTGATGCAAAAATCCTCAACAAAAGATTAGCAAACCAAATTCAACAATACATTAAAAAGATCATTTACCATGATCAAGTGGGATTTATTCCTGGGATGCAAAGATGGTTCAATATATGCAAATAAATCAACATGATACTCAACATTAACAAAAGGATAAAAATCATAGATAGGATCATCTCAGTAGATTCACAAAAAGCATTTGACAAAATTCAACATTGTTCATGATAAAAAAAACTCTCAACAAAGTGGGATTAGAAGGAACATACCTCAACATAACAAAGGCCATAAATGACAAACTGAGAGCTAATATCATACTCAGTGGTGAAACCTGAGAGCTTTTCCTCTAAGATCAGGAATAAGACCAGGATGTCCACTCCCACGACTTTTATTCAACATAATACAGGAAGTCCTAGCCACAGCAATCAGACAAGAAAAAGAAATAAGAGGCATCCAAATTAGTAAGAAAGAAATAAAATTGTCACTATTTGCAGATGACATGATACTACATACAGAAAACCCTAAAGACTCCACCAAAAAAACTACTAGAACTGATAAATGAATTCAGTAAAATCAGAGGATACAAAATCGATGTACAGAAATCCATTGCATTTCTCTACATTAACTAATACAAAGAGAAATTAAGAAAGCAATCTCATTTACAATTGTACCAAAATAGGGATGCCTGGGTGGCTCAGTTGGTTAAGCATCTGTCTTTGGCTCAGGCCATGATCTCGTGATTTGTGAGTTTGAGCCCTGTGTCAGTCTCTGTGCTGACAGTTTAGAGCCTGGAGCCTGCTTCATATTCTGTGTCTCCCTCTCTCTGTGCCCCTCCCTCTTCCTCTCTCTCTGAGATAATAAACATTAAAAAAAAATTGTACCAAAATAATAAAATACCTAAGAATAAACTTAACCAAGGTGGGGGCGGAGGGTGCCTGGGTGGCTCAGTTGGTTAAATGTCTGACTTCAGCTCTGGTCATGATTTCACAGTTTGTGAGTTTAAGCCCTGCATTGGGTTCTGTGCCGACAGCTGTGCGGACAGCCTGCTTCAGATTCTGTGTCTCCCTCTCTCTCTCTGCCCCTCTTCTGCTTGCACCCTCTCTCTTTCAAAAGTAAATAAACATTAAACAAATTTTTTAAATGGGGCGCCTGAGTGGCTCAGTCAGTTAAGCATTCAAATTTGGCTCAGGTCATGATCTCCCAGTTGGTGGGTTCGAGCCCCGCATCGGGCTCTGTGCTGACAGCTGAGAGCCTGGAGCCTGCTTCGGATCCTGTGTCTCCTTCTCTCTCTGCCCCTCCCCTGCTCACACTCTTTCTCTCCCAAAAATAAACATTAAAAAAATTTTTTTTAAAAACTTAACCAAAGTGAAAAACCTGTACTCTGAAAACGACGGATGAAAGAAATCAAAGACAAATGGAAAGATATTCCATGCTCATGGATTGGAAGAATATTGTTAAAATGTCTATACTACCCAAAGCAATCTACAGATTTAATGCAATCCCTGTTAAAATATCAACAGCATTCTTCACAGAACTAGAATAATCCTAAAATTTGTATGGAACCACACCCACACACCCACACACACACACCAAAAAGCCAAAACAATCTTGAAAAAGAAAAACAAAGCTGGAAGCATCACAATTCCAGATTTTAAGTTATACTACAAAGCCGTAGTAACCAAAATAGTATGGTACTGGCACAAAAACAGACACACAGGTCAAAAGAACAGGATAGAAAGCCCTGAAACAAACCCATGATTATATGGTCAATTAACATGACAAAAGAGGCAAGAACATGCAATGGGAAAAAGACACTCTTTTCAACAAATAGTGTTGAGAAAACATGATAGCTACATGCAAAAGAATAAGACTGGACCACTTTCTCACATCATACATAAAAAAATAAAATCAAAATGGATTAAGGACCTAAATATGAGACCTGAAACCAAAAAAGTCCTAGAAGAGAGCACAGGCAGCAATTTCTCTGACATCAGTTGAAGCAATATTTTTCTATATATGCCTCCTAAGGCAAGAGAAATAAAAGCAAAAATAAACTATTGGGACTGCATCAAAATAAAAAGCTTCTATACAACAATGGAAACCATCAAGAGAACTAAAAGACAACCTATTGAATGAGAGAAGGTATTTGCACATGACATTATCTGATAAGGGGTTAGTATCCCCAATATATAAGAACTTACACAACTTAACACCCAAAGGACAAACGATCCAATTAAGAAATGGGCAGAAGATATGAACAGAGTTTCTCCAAAGAAGACATATGGCTAACAGACACATGAAAAGATGCTCAACATTACTCATCATCAGGGAAATGCATATCAAAACTACAGTAAGATATCATCTCACACCTTTCAAAATGGCTAAAATCAAAAACACAAAAAACAAGTTTTGGTGAAGATGTGGAGAAAAACGAACTCTCCTATACTGTTGATGTGAATGCACACTGGTGCAGCCACTGTGGAAAACCGTATGGATGTTCTTCAGAAAGTTAAAAACTATGATCCAGTAATCACAGTACTAGGTATTTACCCAAATAATAATAATAATAAAAATACTAATTCAAAAGGATATATGCACCCCTATGTTTATTACACCATTATATACAATAGCCAAATTATGGAAGCAGCCTAAGTGTCCACCAATAGATGAATGGATATAGAAGAGATGGTATACATATATATATGTGTCTGTGTGTATATATATATATATGTAATAGAATATTTTTCAGACATAAATACAAATGAAATCTTGCCATTTGCAACAACATGGATGGAGTTTGAGAGTATAATGCTAAGTGAGATAAGTCAGTTAGGTAAAGACAAATACCATATGATTTCAGTCATATGTGGAATTTAAGAAACAAAGTAAATGAGCAAAGGAATAAAAAAAAAAGAGAGAGATGGGGTGCCTGGGTGGCTCAGTCAGTTAAGCACCTGATGCTTGGTTTTGGCTCAGGTCATGATCTCACCGTTAGTGGGTTTGAGGTGTGCATCAGGCTCTGTGCTGACAGCATGGAGCCTGCTTGGGATTCTCCTTCTGCCTCTCTCCCTCTCTGCCTTTCCCCCACTCACGTGTGCATGCACTCTCTATCTCTCAAAATAAATAAATAAAACTTAGCAGAGAGAGAGAGAGAAAAATCAAGAAACAAACTCTTAACTATAGAGAACAAACTGATGGTTATCAGAGGGGAGGTGGGTGGAGGAATAGGTTAAATAGCTGATGGGGATTAAGAGCACACATATCATGGGGTGCCTGGGTGGCTCAGTCGGTTAAGCGTCCGACTTCGGCTCAGTTCGTGGGTTCGAGCCCCGCATCAGGCTCTGTGCTGACAGCTCAGAGCCTGGAGCCTGTTTCATATTCTGTGTCTCCCTCTCTCTGACCCACCCCTGTTCATGCTCTGTCTCTCTCTGTCTCAAAAATCAATAAACGTTAAAAAAAAAAATTAAAAAAAAAAAAGAGAACACGTATCATGATGAGCACTGAGTAATATATAGAACTGTTGAATCGTTATAATGTACACCTCAAACTAACACTGTATGTTAAGTACATTGGAATTAAAATAAAAATCTTAATAAAAAATTAAAATTAAAATGCAAGACAAAAAGCCCCAGAAATCTGTTGCATTTCTACACACTATTAACAAAGTAGTAGAAAGAGAAATTAAGAAAAAAACAATCCCATTTATAATTGCACCAAAAGGAATAAAATATCTAGGAATAAGCTTAAGAGGGGGCGCCTGGGTGGCTCAGTCGGTTAAGTGTCCGACTTCAGCTCAGGTCATGATCTCGCGGTTCGTGAGTTCAAGCCCCACGTCAGGCTCTGTGCTGATGGCTCAGAGCCTGGAGCCTGTTTCAGATTCTGTGTCTCCCTCTCTCTCTGACCCTCCCCCGTTCATGCTCTGTCTCTCTCTGTCTCAAAAATAAATAAACGTTAAAAAAAAAAAAAAAAACTTAAGAGATAAAAATCCTATATTCTGAAAACTATAAAACACTCATGAAAGAAACTGAAGAGGACAAAAACAAATGGAAAGATATTCCATATCCATGGACTGGAAGAATTAATATTGTTAAAATGTCCACATTACTCAAAGCAATCAATCTACAGATTCAATGCAATCCCTTTCAAAATACCAATAGTATCTTTCACATAGACAGAACAAATAATACTAGAAGTTGTATGAAACCACAAAAGACTCTAAATATCCAAAGCAATCTTGGGAAAGAAGAAAAAAGCTGGAGGTAACCCAATCTCAGATACCAAGATATACTACAAAGTTATAATAATCAAAATAGTATGGTACTGGCAAAAAAATAGACACTTAGATCAATGGAATAGACACAGAGCCCAGAAACAGATGTGCATTCACATGGTCAGTTAATCTTCAACAAAGGAGGCAAGAATATACTATGGGGGAAAGACAGTCTCTGCAATAAATGGTGCTGGGAAAACTGGACAGCTACATGGAAAAGAATGAAACTGGACCACTTCCCTACACCATACACAAAAATGAACTAAAAATGGGTTAAAGACCTAAATGTGAGAACTGAAACAATACAACTCCTAGAAGAAAAACATAGGCAGCCACTTCTTTGACATTGGCTGTAGAAACATTTTTCTAGATATGGCTCTTGAGGTAAAGGAATCAAAAGCAAAAATAAACTATTGGGACTACACCAAAACAAAAAGCTTTTTTGCACAGCATGGGAAACCATCAACAAAATGAATAGGAACCTACTCAATGGGAGAACATATTTGTAAATGACATACCTAATAAGGGGTTAATATCCAAAATAGGCAAAAAACCTCACACAACTCAAAACCAAAAAACCAAATAATCTGATTAAAGAATAGGCAGAGGACCTGAATAGACATTTTTCCAAAGAAGACATACAGATGACCAACAGATGCATGAAAAGATGTTCAACATCACTAAGTATCAGGAAAATGAAAACCAAAACCACAATGAAAACAAACAAACAAAAACCACAGTGAGATACATCACTTCACACCTATCAGAATGTCTATGACCCCACAGAAATAACAGGTGTTGGTCAGGATGTAGAGAAAAACACTATATACACTGTATATATCATCTCTAAAAATAAAACATTACATTTAAAAACTAAACTTTCAAAAGATTTGGTGCTACATCCTCTATACTTTTAAGTACATATATACCTACAAACAATATATTATACTGTTTTTAAAAATTCACTACAGTTATTATCCTACAACTTGCCTTTTTCATTCAAAATAGTGTTTTTGAGATTCATTTGTGTTATATACAAATGTAGTTAATTCCTTCTAATTTTCGGACAGCATTTAGACAAGCAATTAAGTTGCTTAGTATATAACAAAGTTGCTTCTAGCTTTCAATATTACGAACAATACTGCAGTGAACAGCTTATTCTTCTGCTTATGTGTAAGCACCTCTAGAATAGTATCTCTCAAATATTTTTGACTATGACCCACAGTAAAATACATGTTCTTCATGATCCTTTACAGGCATACATACTTCTCTGTGTATGTGTATAAACTGACACAGTGGCATGAAACTTTATCCTATGTATGATGCACTTGGTTTTTTTTTTTTTTTCTTTTTAAAGATTTTAAGTAATCTGTAAACCCAACGCAGGGCTCAAACTTAACAACTCCAAGATCAAGAGTCATGCTCTACCAAATGAGTCAGTCAGGTGTCCCTTGGGTATTTTTATTTAATTTAAAAATGCTATTTACAACCGCTTTAATGATTTTACATCCCACTAAATCTGTAGGTTGGAAAACAATACTCTAGATATACTTAAAAGTACTATTGCTGGAAAGAACATATGCATATCTTCAATTGCTATGTAATTGTTTGAACAACCCCTTGTAAAAAAACTGGTCTGGCTTTGTACAGTATTCTAGTTTTACAGTTATTCTCCTTTGGGATTTTAAGCTAACATGCCTGTTTGTGTCTTCCTTTACTTCTGATGAGACGTGTGCTGTCAATCTTTTTTTCTGATAGTGTTTGAGATTTATTTGTACCTTAGAAACCTTTTAAGTTGCATCATGATGTATTTAGGTGTACATTTATCTTATTTTCCCTTCGTAGTACATTGTAGGCTTTTTTCACTCTGAGGACTGGCCTTTCTTCAGTTCTGGAAAACTTTCAGCTACCATCTCTTTAAATGTTGCTTTCTTCTTCTTCTCAGATATACTGGAGTTTCTCATTTTATCCTCCATAGTTTTTAATCTGTAAATTATCTTCCCCATGTCTTTATCTGTTTGTATTCTGGGAGAGCTCTTTCATTTTGCCTTGTAATTTACTAATGCTCTCTCCAGCTATATGAACTCTACCATTGAGTGTGTCTAGTTAGGGTAGTTTTTTTTTTTTTAATGTTTATTTATTTTTGAGAGAGAGGGTGAGACCCAGAGTGCAAGCAGGGAGGGACAGAGACAGAGGGAGACACAGAATCCGAAGCAGGCTCCAGGCTCTGAGCTGTCAGCACAGAGCCCAAAATGCGGCTTAAACTCAGGAACTGCTAGATCATGACCTTGAGCTGAAGTCGGATGCTTAACTGACTGAGCCATTCAGGTGCCCCAATCTATTTAGTTTTTAATTTCATTGACCCCATGTTTTATTTCCCACATTTCCATTTTTTTTCCTGTATATACATATACATATATATATACATATATATATTTTTTTCTCCCCCAATCTCCTTTCTCCTATCCTGTTGATGGATACTAACATTTTAATCTCTGTGAACATTTTAAACATACCTATTTTAAAGTCTCTTTTATTTTTTTAAATTTTTTAAACGTTTTATTTATTTTTGAGACGGGGAGAGACAGAGCATGAACAGGGGAGGGTCAGAGAGAGGGAGACACAGAATCTGAAACAGGCTCCAGGCTCTGAGCTGTCAGCATAGAGCGCAATGCGGGGCTCGAACTCACGGACTGTGAGATCATGACCTGAGCCGAAGTCGGCCGCTTAACCGACTAAGCCACCCAGGCACCCCTTTTAAAGTCTCTTTTAATCAGATTCTGCATTTATCTCTGATTCTTCAGGTGTGAATTCTCTCATTTGTTGAGATTCACACTGTCTTTATGGTCCTAAACATCTCTGTATGCTCTGTATGAAATCATACCTTGGGGCACCTGAATGGCTCAGTCGGCTAAGCGTCTGACTTCGGCTCAGGTCATGATCTCACAGCTCGTGAGTTCAAGCCCTGCATCGGGCTCTGTGCTGACAGCTCAGAGCCTGGAGCCTGCTTTGGATTCTGTGTCTCCCCTCTCTCTCCTCCCTTCCTCTACTCGTATGCTCTCTCAAAAATAAATATTAAAAAATTAAAAAAAGAAATCATACCTTTCCATAAGGTTTACTCCTGGGTACTCCTTTATGTTGACTCCTTTCCCTGTTGCTCTGGCTATGACTATGGGTTTCATTGCTCTGCAACCAGTTATTGTTAATCTCATTCTAGGCTTTGTGAGATAATTAGCCTGTTCCCAGTCCTGTAGAGGTCCCTGTTTCCATTCCCAGGAGAACTCAGTGCCCACTCAATGCCATGCATGGGACATGTTTAATTCCCATTCCTGTAAGAGTTAGAAACCCTGGCCACAGTGCTTGTGTCCATTTCCAGATCCCAATGGGTTTCAGCCTTTGCTTTTGTGATTTCTCCTATAACTTCTGGCCAATAGATGCAAATATGTATACTGGTGGCACATTTTATATAAAGATTAGTGTCCATGGTATTAAAGCAAAAATTGCATATAGCCAAGATTCTTTTAAAAAATCTCAAAAACTGACCATTAGGTAACAGTGTCCAACAGTTTTTGTTTTTTTTTTTTGTCTCCAGCACTGAGAGATTGGGGCTTGGCCACATGTAGTTAGATTATACTTAGAGGCAATGTTAAGACAAAAAAACAACAACTTATTTTTAAACAAAATAAAACCTGGCACTGTAAGAGATTTCTCTCTCTAAAGAGATTTCTCTTTAGGCCTCTATGACAGGCCTAAAAAACTGAGCCAAACTGAGGTAACAGCAAATTCATGTATCTCATCTCACACTTCAACTAACAGAGAAAACGGTGAAACTACTATCTTTACTATTTAAATTATTTATTTCTCTCTCCTTCTTTTGCCAAGTACAGGTAGCTAAATTTGCATTAAATTAAATATGTATAATGCAACTCCACTCTATATATGCCTACCTACAAACACATGTATCTTACATTCCTTTAAAACAAAATTTTCAAATTCCTAATATATTGGAATATGTTTTAATTTTTTAATGGAATGCCAATGTTATGAGAATACTAATTATAACTATTTATAAGGGGTGCCTGGGTGGCTCAGTCGGTTGGGCAAATGACTTTGGCTCGGGTCATGATCTCACGGTTTGTGGGTTTGAGCCCCACATCGGGCTCTGTGCTGACAGCTGGGAGCCTGGAGCCTGCTTCGGATTCTTTGTCTCCCTCTCTCTGTCCCTCCCCCACTTGTGCTCTGTCTCTCTCTCTCTCTCAAAAATAAGTAAAATGTAAAAAAAAAAAAAAAAAATTTAATAAAAAAATAAGTGTTTATAAAAAAGCAGCAAAGAAATATCTGTAAAAGTAAAATAAGACATAAAACATAATGATTAACAGCATGGGTTCCAATCCTGGCTTTTCAATTTGTTTGCACTATGATCTTAAAATTGGCTTCTCAACTTCCTCATTTGTAACACAGAAGTAACATTACCTACCTCAGAAGGTGTGTGAGGATTAAATAAAAAAGTGTATGTAAAGTGCTCGTCACAGTGTATGGCACTGTTACATGGCATTAGCTGGACTTGCTGCTATAATGATTGTGGTACTAGATTACAGGAAATACTCATCCTTGGGAGAAAGAATTTTTAATTTACTATTGTATTTGGCAAGCAGTTTTCTTTTCTATTGCTGGTGAGAGTGTATCTTTCCATTTTAGATTCTTGGTAAACAGAGTTTAGACAGACAGACAAACTGATACACAGCAGGACTTCTTGACAAGTACCCTACATTCAGAAGACATTTGGAAATGCCATGTTTCTCTACTCACATGTCTATGCAGCCCTCAGAACAGTCACATGAATCAGTAAACATGTTGGAAAAGCTGTTTAGATAATATGCTCGTGGCCACATAGTCCTTCTGTACTTAAACTGTGGAAGCTTTCTATTGTCAATTTCATTACAGAAAGAAATGGGTACCGATTCCACTCCATTGCTAATATCCACATCAGAAACAATTTCTTCTTGTTTTGGGTAATTCCGAGTCAACTGAACATAGGTATTGAAAGAAAAGTTATCTGTAAATAAAAAGTTACACTCTGTCTCAAGCAGGTAACGAAAAACTTCCTCCACGTTTCGTAGACTCCTTCCACAAGGGGTTCTATAACTCACGTGGAGTGCTGAAGAATGAGAGTTTGTCTTTGCGTGTCGTCTTTGGAAGTGGCATTTGATTGGTAGCTGCAGAGGGTTTTCTCCCTTGAAGGTTAGTGGCATTTTCATCAGACAAGTTCTAGAGCAGTCATGACTTTGGTAACGTAAATTCAAAGATAATTTCTTTTCTGTAATGTATGCAGCTTTATTTTCCAAAGGAGGAATTTCCTTATTTTTTGTAGATCTGTTTAAAATTAATTATTCATTAGTATCTCAAATATATAGCACAATTCCCCATTTTTAAAAAACATTGTACACTAAGGTGCAATTAGTTCCTATTATCTTCTTTTTAGACATAATACAATAAGCCAGACTCTGAAATACACATTTTACTTATTATGTTCTGTAGCCATATAGAAGTTACACCTTAGGGATTTTTTTCCTTTGGACACCAAATACATGGTGTCTACCTCTTCAACTGGGTGTCTAACAATTCGGTCCAATTCTGACACTATCTATCTACTTGGAGGCAGCATCAGCTCCCAGGTGTTAAAGAGCTCAGTCCCACAAGACTGTCCCCACTTCAGATGCCAAACACAAGTTCCAGGCCACTCAAACTTTTGACCAACCCAGGGGTTTCCACATGCTTTCCTCAAGTTTGGTAATTTGCTAGAAAGACTCACTTTAATTACTATTACCAGTTTATAATAAGATACAACTCAGGGACAGCCAAATGTAAGAAGTGCATGAGGCAAAGTAAGTGGGAACTGGCACGGAGTGTTCCTACCCTCTCTGTGTGCACCACCCTCCCAGCACCTCAAAGCATTTACCAACCAGGAAAGCTTCCCGAACCCTGTCCATTTAGAGGTTTTTATGGAGACTTTATTATGTAAGCATGACTGATCAAATCATTTGCCAATGGAGATTATCTCAACCTCCAACCCTTCACCCCTCCCTGGAGGTTGGGAGGTAGGACTGAAGGTTTCCAGCTTCTAATCATAATGTTTAGTCTTTGGTTGACTAGCCCCCACCCTGAGGCTACTCAGGAGCCCCTCATTAAGAGTCATTTCATTAGCATGCCAAAGACATTCATTCTTCAGCCGACTCCAAAGGTTTTAGAGTCTACACAGGATCAGAACAAACACCAAGTATCTTTCCTATTATACAATAACCTAATTTCAGAATATTCCAGAAAGTTTGATTACAGGTGTAACTCCGTGCTACAGTACCTATCAAATTTAGAGTTTATTTAGAGCATGCACTTTGAGGAATGTTACTTCTTCAGGCATGCTTGGGTTCGCTTGTAAGAAAACCGGTAAAGGCTAGCTAAAAAAATTACGAATTCATCAGGAATCCTTCAACAATTGTACCAGTTTTTTTCTGTAATATGTATTACACCTAGCATCATACTGACATATTTTAAAATAATCAACTGACATGAGAAAATGGAGAGGTTACTGAATTTAAGAAAACAAATCTGTGAAAAGACTCCATGTATATGGAACTTGGGTTTTAATATTTCTTCAGATACCTGAAGAAACTAAGTTTTGCTTTACATAGTATTTTCTATCTTTAGGTATCTGTTATTTATTATAAAAGTTATATAGGTATTTTAGAGATATTTTTACAATTACCATATAAAGCAGCACTATCCAATAAAACTTTCTGCATTGATGGAAATGTTTCATATCTGTGCTGTTCAATTTGGGAGCCCCACTAGCCACATGTGGCGAATTATTCAGCACTTTTAAATGTGGCTAGCATGACCAAAAAAATTTTTTTTAATTTTGATCAATTCAAATTTAATTTTAATTCAAATGATTCAAATGTAAATAGGCACATGTAACTAATGGCTACTTACTGAAAGCAGAGATATGAAGTTCCCCATCCCCTTTCTAGTTATATAGCAATCCTTTGCATAAATTCCACAATTTATTTAACTAGTCTTCTGTTGTTTCCAATCTTTTGCTATTACAAATCATTATGCGGTGAATAACCTTGTGCATAACAATTTCATACATGTAAAGATTACCACTTCAGAATACATTTCCAGAAGGGGCAGTACTAGGTCACAGGGTAAATGAATTAGTAATTTGTAAAGATTGCCTAATTGTTCTCCATGGGGTCAGCCCTTTGAGCAATTTATGAGAGTACCTGCTTTTGCAGAGCCTTATCAGACAATGGCTCTTGATGCTTTGGGATTTCTGACAATCTAATAGATGAAAGGATGTGCTAGAATGTATTTAATACAAACCTTTTAATGTAGAAAACATTTGTTTCCAATTTTCCTGTATGTTACTACTTTGATCAACATCCTCATACATAAATCCTTAACCAATTCCTGATTATTACCTTAGGGTACATTCCTTTAAGAAGAGTTATTAGGTAACTAGAATACACATTTTAAAATAACCTCTTATTAATAAAACTTGCAAACTTAGATAACTGTGTATTTTCTCATTAAAAAACCTGATACATTGGGGGAACCTGGGTGGCACAGTCAGTTAAGCTTCTGACTTTGGCTCAGGTCTTGATCTCGCAGTCCATGAATTTGAGCCTTGAGTCAGGCTCTGCGCTGACAGCTCAGAGCCTGGAGCCTGCTTCAGAATCTGTGTCTCCCTCTCTCTCTCTGCCCCTCCCCCACTTGTACTCTGTGTCTCTCTCTCTCTCTCTCTCTCAAAAATAAACATTAAAAATTAAAAAAAAAAAAACAACAACACAAACCTGATATATTGGATCCCCATATACTTGTAAGAACTGTAGAACTCTTAGCACATGATGCCTCCATCTAAACCTGTGCACTACCACAACAAAACTCCGCAAGGCTTCTAGCAGCATAAGACCAAGTCTCTGGGATGACCCAAATCCCCCCCAGTAACGTGCCTGCCTAAGAAAGCTCAAGGCTGTCAAGACAGTTCATGGTTTCTTGTAGCCAAAACCTGAAGATAAGCTCCTGACCTTCCTTCCTTAGAACAGTTACTAAAAAGGGGCTTACAATTGTGAATCTTTCTTCCATTCCTCTAAGATGTGTATTTATCTCCTACAACTCAAATGTGCCTTGGGGCGCCTGGGTGGCCCAATCGGTTGAGCGTCCGACTTCAGCTCAGGTCGCGATCTCACCGTTGGTGAGTTTGAGCCCCGCGTCAGGCTCTGGGCTGATGGCTCAGAGCCTGGAGCCTGCTTCCGATTCTGTGTCTCCCTCTCTCTCTGCCCCTCCCCCATTCATGTTCTGTCTCTCTCTGTCTCAAAAATAAATAAACATAAAAAAAAAAAAAAAAAAGAGTGCCTTTCTCAAGGTCCTGAAGGGCCTTCCTTTGAAAGTTAATCATCAGGAAGGGTAAGGCCTCTGTCTTCCAGTCTCTGTGGGAGGAGAGATCCTAACATTGATGATCCCAGCTAGGACACATAGCTGGCCTCATAAACATTCACACTGACTCTTTGTAATTTTTCACTTGGGTTCCTCTCTTCTTCTATCTCTACTCCCTCATTTGCCTTTAAAACACTAGTCACCCCAGCATAAACTGGAATAGAGCTCAGCTTTTTTCCTTAATATCAGTAGTTACTGCATAAAATGTTTTCATCACTTCAATGTCTGGTTTTGTTTATCTTTGACACTTGTTACCAAACTTCAGTAGTTATCAACATGTTGCCTATTTTACTTCTATTTTCCCCCCTCTTGCCCCACACCCACAAAACATGGGGTATTCTAAAGCAAATCCTAGACATTACATCTTTTACCTGAAATAATTCAGTATGTATGTCTAATAAATAAGGTTTTTAGGGGCATCTGGGTGGTTCAGTCGGTTAAACATCCGACTTCAGCTCAGGTCATGATCTTACAGTTCGTGGGTTCAAGCCCCGCATTGGGCTGTGTGCTGACAGCTCAGGGCCTGGAGTCCGCTTCAGATTCTGTGTCTCCCTCTCTCTCTACCTCTTGCCCGCTCACACTCTCTCTCTCTCAAAAATAAACATTAAAAACAAAAAAAAAATTTTTTTAAAGTAAGGTTTTTAAAAGAACCTACAATCTCAGTGACCCATCTTCACATATCAGTGATTATCTTAAAATCTGAATCAGAATTCAAACAAGTCCCACACGTTGGATTTGATTCAGATGTCTTTTTGTCTCTAATCTTATAGCAGTGCCCCTCTCTCTTCATTTTATGACATTTATTTGTTGCAGTTGAGTAACTGTGTCATTTGTCCTGTAGCATTTCCCACATTCTAGAATTTGGTTGATGCTTCCCTTGTGGTGGTGTCATTTAACTCATCCCTCTATCCCTCTATTTGGTAAATCAGTAGTCAGTTTTAGAAGCTTGATTAGATTCAAGTTCAATTTAGGTGGTGGGGGGCAGGGAGGACAGTGCTATAAATCTTTCACTTAATAGTTTAGTTATTCACTCATTAACATTATCTAGGTCAATGCTACTCAAGGTATGGTGGTGCCATCCTACAGTGGTTGGCTACCAATTCATAAGTACAAAAATATAAAGTTGTAAAAGTTTAGGAACTTTTACAGCAATTTAACACCGCTGCAACATTTCATTGTATTTTATGAGTATTCATCCTCAATAAATTTGAAGTTTAAAACAAAACAAAACAAAACAAAACACCTGTTCTTACCACAATTAGTTTAACAGCACTGGCCTAAGGTCACTGTTTCTTTGGGAAAGGGGGGGGGAAGTTGTAAAAATAACAATCTTCTAATTCTACCATTTCTACTGCATTTTTTGGCTGGAATTCTTTGATAAGGAAGAAATTTTCCTCATCAACTCTTGGGTTATCTGAAATACAGTTAATATAGGAAAGGCAGGATAAATGCTTGATTCTTTCTCTTCAATTACTAGTGCTCAGAATGGTGAGTTGTATCCTAGCAACTACCAAAGTGACTGATTTTTAAATTTTGTTTAATGTTTATTTATTTTTGAGAGAGAGAGAGAGAAAGAGAGAGCGTGAGCAGGTGAAGGGCAGAGAGAGAGGGAGACAGAATCCGAAGCAAGCGCCAGGCTTCAAGCTGCCAGCACAGAGCCCAACGTGGGGCTTGAACTCATGAACTGTAAGACCATGACCTGAGCCGGAAGTCGAACATTTAACCAACTGAGCCACCCAGGCACCCCCAGTGACTTTTAAAATGTTATTTTTAAAATTTAAAACGGGTTTTTAAGTATTTAATGTGTTTAAATCAATCACAGTGATTATTCCTTTTGATATCCAAATTGTGCCATTTTTTGGTCAGTGGGAGCTCTTTCAAGTTTGCTCCTATCTTTCTAACACACTTGGTAGTCTTTGATAGCCTTCTTGCTTTCTGTCACAAGATGCCCCAGGTCTGGAGTTAGTCATTTCTCCAAAGGACTATGGTTCCACTTAATGAGCAATAACATTTAGAGACCACAATCATGGCACTAGGAGGTACACACATTTTAACCAATACAGGCTAACCAAACCGATTCTCAAAAAGGCCGGATCAATTTATACAGTATGAGTGTTGATCAATTGATTATTCTAAAAATTTTAACTGATTTGATAAATGAAAAACAGTACTTTATTACCTCCTTAATGTTTTTCTCTAGGAATAGAGAGATTGAACATAATTTCATGTTTACTGTTTTTTCCCTTATGGTTAACTGTCTGTTCATATGCTTTCTCCAATTTCCTATCAGGGGTTTGTTTGTTCATTCACTTATTCATTCTTCCATCAGATTTTTTGAGTGCCTGCTATGCACCAGGTGCTACAGAAGTAATGATGAAAAGCTCTGCGATCTCAAGGAGTTTACATTTTAGACAAAGAACTAAGTATATATAATAAAGTGTAAATAATGTAATGAGTAAATTGGTGATACATAATGTCATGGGAAGACATCTAATCTTTATTATTACTATGATTATTTTTTAGGATTCTCATTTTTAATTAATTAATTTTTCCATGAATTGGGAGTCCAGTTTCATCTGGAATTTATTCTGATGTGCCATGAAGATCTAACTTAAATTTTCTAAATAATATCCAATTGTTCAGAGTCATTTACTGTATAACAAGTCTTTCTTTTACTGGATGACTTCTGACTTACTGACTTAACAATACCCCACATTCTTACAAATAAAAATGTTATTTTTTTTCTATGCTTATTCGGTCTCTTGATGCAATTGTTAATTCTTCTACCAATGTGGTTTTTTTTTTTCCTATAGGTTGACTCTTGATTTTGGCTCAGGTCATGATCTCAGTTTCGTGAATTAGAGCCTCTCAATGGGCTTTGCACTGACCTAGAGGAGCCTGCTTAGGATTCTCCCTCTCTCTCTCTCTCTCTCTCTCTCTCTCTCTCTCCCTGTCCCTGCCCCCACTTGCACTTGCTCTTGCTCTCTCTAAATAAATAAACTTAAACAAAATAAATAAATAAATAAATAAATAAATAAATAAATAAATAAATAAATAAAAGAATAAACCAACTCTTGCATTTATGTTTGAAATAAAAATTTTAATGAAATAAATAGAAAATGAGAGAGTTTTGGTGGTAATTTATATGAAAAAGAATCTTGTATTTTAGTGATTTAAAGTGATTGAACTTGTTTTTTACAAGGTAATGAAATTTTGTAGATCAGAAGACCAGAATTTCTGGCTTTCTCTGAGAGTATTTTTTTTTTTTTAATTTTTTTTAACGTTTATTTATTTTTGAGACAGAGAGAGACAGAGCATGAACGGGGGAAGGGCAGAGAGAGAGGGACACAGAATCGGAAGCAGGCTGCAGGCTCTGAGCCATCAGCCAGAGCCCAACGCGGGGCTCGAACTCACAGACCGCGAGATCGTGACCTGAGCTGAAGTCGGATGCTTAACCCACCAAGCCACCCAGGCACCCCCTCTGAGAGTATTTTAAAATAAGTATCAAACGGGGCGCCTGGGTGGCTCAGTCAGTTGAGCATCCGACTTTAGCTCGGGTCATGATCTCACAGCTCATGAGTTCGAGCCCCGCATCAGGCTCTGTGCTGACAGCTCGGAGCCTGGAGCCTGCTTTGGATTCTGTGTCTCGCTCTCTCTCTGCCCCTAACCCACTCACATTCTATCTCTGTCTCTGTCAAAAATAAATAAACATTAAAAAATTTAAAAAATAAATAAATAAGTATCAAACTGTAATGACATCTCTAGTATTTGCAAATGCAAATCATATGCAAAATAGTCAATCTGTAACACTCATAAACCCTAAAAAAACAACAAAAAGAATTCTAGGGGAGCCTGGGTGGCTCAGCTGGTTAAGTGTCCAACTTCTGATTTTGACTCAAGTCACAATCTCATGGTTTGTGAGAGTGAACTCTGCACCAGGTTCTGTGCTGGCAGGGCAGCCTGTTTGGAATTCTCTCTACCTCACTCCCTCCCTCTCTGCTCCTCCCCTGCTCATGCTCTGTCTTTCCCTCTCAAAATAAATAAGCATAAAAAAAAAAAAAAATTCTACACTGACAATTTTTTTTTTTTTTTGTCAATTTAATATGTAGCTGAAAAGACAAACAAAATAAGGCAATTAACTTAAGAACTTTCTTTATAAAGACACTTTTGTTTTTGAAATTGTTCCCTGGTGTAGCACAAAATACTTTCAGGAACTTCCTTTAAACTACTTCTTAAAGGTTTTAGTATAGGTGTTACCTCCTAAAAATAAAGATTATGTGTCACAATGTAGATTTCCTTTCATACGATTCTACTTTATGCTAAGGAATCTTTACTGAAATGGTAAAAGGAGAAAGAAACAGAAAAATTTAGCCTATTCTCCTAAGTAATTTAGAGCCATTTAAGTATTTGAAAAGCTGAATTGGTACTGAAAGAAATACTGTTTGGAGCACCTGGGTGGCTCAGGTGGTTGAGCATCTGACTCTTGATTTCAACTCAGGTCATGATTTCATGGTTCATGTATCCCTCTCTTTCTCAAAATAAATAAACTTAAAAAAAAATACTGTTACCCTCCACTTTAAAAGAAATAATCTAGGACTGCTGGTTCAGGCAGTAGTGCATGTGACTTTTGATCTCAGGGCTGAGTTTAAGCCCCACATTGGGAGTAGAGATTACTTAAAAATAAAATCCTTAAAAAAAAAAAATACTCCAGGAAAAATAATTTTTTAGTTAAAAAAATTGCCAACTTGGTAGCTTTTAGTATATTAATAACATACACAAAGACATCTTTTTTTTTTTTTTTAAAGTAGGCTTCAGGTCCAACACGGGGCTTGAACTCTTGATCCTGAGATCAAGACATGAACTGAGATGATTCGAGTCAGATGCTCAACCAACTGAGCCCCCACGTGCCCCTATATACAAAGACATCTTAAGCTAAATTTTATTCAAAGACTTGATTACCTAGGGATATTAACAAGTAAATACCTTGTTAAGAGACTCATGAACCTTTATCCTACATAAAATACTAAAATTTATGACTTTTCAAGTTGATGGGAAAAATTTTTTTTATATATTTTATCTATTCTTATGTCAAATGATTAGAAAGAATAATTCTCTTTCTGGAAATGAAAGCATTGACAACATAAAAAAAATTTAACCTATATACATACAGAAATGTACAGTCTTCTGGAAAGGAGTCTTCATATGATGTAGAAGGCAATGAACCTGATTTGTTTTCCTGTTCATTCTGGATCACCGATGTATGATCTACATGAAAAAAATACAAACATGAGTATTAAGTATATCAAGTTAAGAATCATCTACTCTAATATCTAAATAATATCTTTATTGATTAGAGATACATGGCGCCCTTAAATCTGCAAACATATGAAAATATCAAGATTAAATTAAAAAATCAGGTGTGAATATTTTCAAAAATATTGACAAAATAAGATATGATCAAGTAAAAGACTTAGGGTAGAAGATACTTCTACTGGAGAAAATCTAGTTTGCCCTGAACTTTATTTGAATTTTAATCAACCTTTAAGGTAAACATCGAGTATCCTTATTTCTGCCTGTATTTTATAGAAAAATAACATAGCTCGTACTATAAAAGGTCACAAAATGGAAAATTTATGTTATCTTTTGCTTTCTCATTGTTCCCACTGCTATCTATATTTTTGGAGGGTGGGGTATTTGGGTACCTCTTTTTGTACTTCCACTTGTCTTTTCATATTACTTAGTCTTTCCTATATCTTTCTTCACTTAATTTCTTTTTATTTAAAAAAAATTTTTTTTAACATTGACTCATTTTTGAGACAGAGTGTGAGTGGGGGAGGGGCAGAGAGAGAGAGAGAGAGAGAGAGACAGACAGACAGACAGAATCCGATGCAGGTTACAGGCTCAGAGCTGTCAGCACAGAGCCCAACACAGGGCTTGAGTCCATGAACTGCAAGATCAGGACCTGAGCTTAAGCCGGATGCTTAACCAACTGAGCCACCCAGGTGCTCCTGCATTTAATTTCATCCTCTATCTTGTGTTTTTTCTACTTCATCTATATTTACTCTCTAACATGACTACAATAATAGAAGTAAGCTGTGTATTTAGTGAAAAAAGTTATGGATTCCCTGTTCTTATTTTGAAAAATGGTTATGTAGAAAATTCTATGTTTGGTTTAAAGATATTTTTTTTTTTTTTTTTTTTTTATTTATTTTTGGGACAGAGAGAGACAGAGCATGAACAGGGGAGGGGCAGAGAGAGAGGGAGACACAGAATCGGAAACAGGCTCCAGGCTCCGAGCCATCAGCCCAGAGCCTGACGCGGGGCTCGAACTCACGGACCGCGAGATCGTGACCTGGCTGAAGTCGGACGCTTAACCGACTGCGCCACCCAGGCGCCCCTAAAGATATTTTTTAAACATGTTTTTTCCTATGCATTGAGGACCTTTAAGAAAAAAAGGGATTCTCATCTTGCTTCAGGTTATTAACTTACATTGGTCTTTTACTGCAGATCAATCTTATTAAGAAGAAAAAGTTTGGGGCACCTGGGTGACTCAGTTGGTAAAGTGTCCAACTCTTGGTTTCAGCTCAGGTCATGAATTCACAGTTCATGGGCTCAAGTCCCTCATAGGGCTTTGTGCTGGCAGCAGGGAGCCTCCTTGGGATTCTCCCTCTCTCACTCTCTCTCTGCCTCTTCCTTGCTCACGCTCTCTCTCAAAATAAACAAACATTAAAAAAAGGAAAAAACTTTAAGTAAATAAAAGAATAGTTTAAGTTATAACATGAGGCCACTACTTGGCTATCTGGAAAACAATTATCCCTCTTTAATTATCAAGATAAAGAAAGGTTTAAAATCTGATAGTTGAAAAGAGCTATAATACCTGATTAAAATTAAGTTTTACAATTTAAGCATTTCTGATTTTTCCCAATTTCTTTGCATAAATCATAAAAATCCATACTAACAAATATGAATAGAATAAATGTATATAAACATAATTAAAAATAAAACTTACTGAAACATGGAGATTTTATTTATTTTGAGAGAGAGAGAGAACAAACCAGCAAGGAGGGGCAGAGAGAGATGGGGACAGAGAATCTGAAGCGGGCTCTGTGTTAACAGCAGAAAACCTGATGCGGGGCTTGAACTCAAGTACCATGAGATCATGACCTGAGCCAAAATCAGATGCTTAACCGACTAAGCCACCCAGGAGCCCCCAAACGTGGAGATTTTAAAATTAATCATCAGATATGGTAGGAAAGGGGAAATAATAACTCCTCTCAAGAAAACAGTATCCAATCCTTTGTTTGGGGACATAGCACATATTTACAGTTAGACACAAACAAAGAAAATAAAGGTAATCTGTGGTTTGGGACTCAAGTTGGATATGGGATACCTTGTTTTGACCTTAACATGAAGTCCTTTTGTCTTTCCCAGTTTCAATGTTTTTTAAAAAGTAAATACTAACATGAAACTTTATTACTAGAAAGTTTTTAATCTTTGTTTTGCCAACAATGTCAATTACATAACTCCCCAATTCCTTACTTACAAATATTGCTCTATACCACTGGCAAATATATACTTTTGATAAATTCATTACATTTCAGAGGAACTATATAAAAATACAAAATTGTAATATTCAATATTTCTATTGATAAAATTATCACAAAAAAACCAAAACCCAATTTACTTTGTTAGTGAGAAATAAATTGTTTTAGAATTAGTTCCTCTTACCACCTCCTGCATTTAAAAGCCTCTTTTTGCAAAACTAGTGTGATCTCTCAAGTATGTTGATTCCAAGTGCTACTGAAAGATACTGAGTAAGGTTGTTTTCTTAAAGAAACTACTCTTGGGGCGCCTGGGTGGCTCAGTCGGTTAAGCGTCCGACTTCAGCTCAGGTCATTATCTTGCGGTTCATGGGTTCAAGCCCCACGTCGGGCTCTGTGCTGACAGCTCAGAGCCTGGAGCCTGCTTCAGATTCTGTGTCTCCCTCTCTCTCTGACCCTCCCCCGTTCATGCTCTGTCTCTCTCTGTCTCAAAAATAAATAAACATAAAAAAAAAAACTACTCTTCTAAAACTATACATTAGCTACTGAAATTGAGAATACTTTTGAATAAGAAAAAGGTTTCTTTAAAATAGACTCATGATGCTAGGCTATATTTTCAGAGATTTAAAACCTTAAGACCCCAAATTATGTAAGTTAAATTATAATTTGTTAATAATATTTAGCAGCATTAAAATCCAGTAAAGTACCTTCTCAATATTTTAGGAAATTTGAGATAGACTAAGACTTATAGGAGAGTGATTCTGATAAAACAACTTTTTAATTTTATATTCCTAGTTCTGGTACAGTATCTTTGATCAATTCCTCCGAAACCTAATTTGTTTAGAGTCTGCAAGACTAATGGTCTAATAATCTAGAAATAAAAAAATTTTACACTAACTTATCTATGCCAGAATATACCTTTCTAGTATTGTTTTTCACACAAGGTGGGTTTACAGTAGTCTGGGGTCTTAGAATTTTTTGAAGAAGAGATACATTTGTTCATTTCCTAAGAGGCTTAGAAGAGTGTGCATTTCCTATCGCTGGATGGGTAGGACTTTTTATTTAATAGGGACACTGATTTATATAATTTACCAGTATAGGTCTTACATTTTATATTAAATTATCTTTAGGTAATCTCACATAATCTGAACTCAATTAAGCCTGCATCAAGTCAAGAAAATAACAGAATACTCAAAATTGGGATTATTAATGCACATACCCTTTATCAATGTTGAATTGTTACTTATGGTTGCTTCATTCACTAGAATCATTGCTTGGATGTATTCTGTTAAGGAAAGGAAAAATGCATGAAAACCAGCAGCAGCAGCATCATTTTCACTGTGCCAGCTACTGTGCTAAATAATTTATGTACTTTATCTTAATCTTCATTAACTCCTCTGAGAGATTCTTATGATTACCTGCATTAGAAACAGAAATTGAAGCTTAGGAGTTAAACTATTTATTCCAGGTCATTCAGCTAGGAGTTGTTAGAACTGGATTCAAAACTAGATATATCTGACTCATGAAGGAATGAGAAGGAACATTAAAATGAAAAACAGTGCTACTGTTTGGACAAGCAAACAAAAGATTAATGTCATAAAAACATCCACAAAGTATTAAGAAGAGTCCAAATGAAAATTTGCTTGAATATCTTATGTCCTGAAGGAAAGAAGTAAATTTCTACCTAAAAGTCTTCTGTTCTACAACCAACCAGGGTTGAAAACAAAGAAACAGAAAAAATACAAACTTGGCTGACAGAACTGACTGCTGAAATAGAAGGCAAGTTCTGATTAAAGCAGGCAAAATATCGTTACATGTACTTTCGCATTCTTAAAAAACATTAGGTGTCTCTGAGTAATGGGGTGGTGGATAATTTTTGTTATATTTTTCTATTGGTACTAAACGTTGTACAATGAGCAGATATTACTTTTGCAATACCCATCACCCCTTAAAAAGAGATATAAAGAGAAAGCAAAGATAAAATCTGGGGAAAACAAGGGAGCCTGACAGAAAAAGAGATAAACTCAGTAGCTAACATTCAAAGTAATCATTTTCACCCACTTTTACAAAATGTCTATGGCATATGGCAAAAGCATGTTTTTGTTGAAGCAGAGTACAAACACACACAAAGCAAACAGAACTGATAGGCTCTTAGATAACAAAAGAAACATAGTGGAAACAGCACTGTATTATACTGCCAGTGGGTAACATTTAACATTAAATGTATTAAAAGTTTTTTGTGCTTCATACCTTTATTTGTGGCAGACCCATCTTTAATCTTTTGTTTCAGTGATTGTAACACATTTTGCACTTGTTCAAAGATGGAGTCCACTTTTCCATCATCTTCCAGCTCCATCCAGAAAGTTTTTGCATCACCTATAATAAAAGTGAATAGCTTAAGAGCTCAATAAAAATAGACTGTAATTTCCCCAAGGCATATGTTATAGAGAATCCACGTGGTTTCTAAATAACGTCAAGATTTAATTGGTCTATTTTTTTCCTTGAGGAAGATTTTTATCACTGTTTCTTTATAAAGAATAGCAAAGAATATGACCTAAATATCTTACTCATTTCTGCTAACATAAAAATATGTTGAAAACTTTAATGGTACTATTTCTGGTGTCCCTGGAAAACAGAAGGAATGGCTTCATTCTAGGCTGGTGGTAGATGTATGTATAAGCATTTTAAAAGTTTCAGGGATATAACCTCCACTGAGTATGGAAATGGTTTTAGAATGAAACATCTCAAGAATTGGTGAAGTAACTAAATGTCTAACAATAACGTTTTTAAATGTCTTTTATAATTTTTAAATAATTATATGAAGCCAAAATAATGTTTATACTTTTTATAGATAGCTATATAGATGAACCAATATTTCATATGCCCAGCAAATGAACACCTTAGTCATAAATTCCTAGAGAGAGGTGCCTGGCTGGCTCAGTTGGTAGAGCATGCAACTCTTGATCATGGGGTTGTGAGTTCAAGCTGCATGTTGGGGGTAGAGTTTATATAAAAAAAAAAATTTCCTAGAGGAAATAATTCTTTGAAAGCTGAACACAGAAATATGAGAAATACAATTAAACTGGCAAAAGCCAAATCTCACACCCACACCACGTTTAAAAGTAACAAAAATACCTAAAATGTTATAATTTATTTGTTAAAATGTTAAATGTAAAAACATATGAAATGTTCAAAATTAACAGGGCCTTAAAGAACAGAGAGACATGATTATTGCACTTTAGAAAGGTCACTTGAGAAGCCATTAGGAGGATTAATAAGCAGAGAGCCTAGTAAGCTTACAAAAAATATATTTTCCTTAATAAAAATTAAACCTACATCTCTAGGTTCAGCAGTGGGGTGAGAAGAGTCATAAAGGCTTAGGCCTCATAGTCCCAAATCTCCCTGGCAAAGTCACCTTACCCAAAGGGGATCTCTGGCTAATTAGGGATGCTGCCACCATCGCAGTCTCAGAAGGGGTGTTGTTCCCTTGTTGACACTTTGGCCTGATGCCTCCAAGACCAAGCCTACTTTTAACTCCCCATAGGACAGCTGAGACAAGATTTTAAACAAATGCAATGTGAGAGGACACAAAGGATGAAGAAAGAGGTATTAGAGGCAGGAGAAGCCATGCCATGGAGAGCCTTTCACTTGAGTTTTATACAAAAGCCTATGGGAGCCACTCAAAAGGTTTAAGCATCTTATATGTGATTAGTTTCTTAAAAGGTCACTCAGGTGGCAGGGAAAAGAGGGAAGAGTCAAGAGTGATTTCTAAGTTTTTGACTTGGGCAACCATATGCACAGTAATAGTATTCATTGAGATAGGGAATAAAGACAGAAGACAAGTGAGAAATTTAAGTAGGGCAAGTACACTGGGTATACAGGCTCCAGAGTAAGATCTGGTCCAGTTATACAAATTCTGGAGTAAATGGTACACAAATGCTTGAGTAGATGTAATTAAGGACAATGTATACAATGAGGAGTGGTTTTTTTTTTTAATGTTTACTTATATTTGAGAGAGACAGAGACAGAACATGAGTGGGGGAGGGGCAGAGAGAGAGGGAGACACAGAATCCGAAGCAGGCTGCAGGCTCTGAGTTGTCAGGACAGAGCCTGACATGGGGCTCAAACCCACAAACCGTGAGATCATGACCTGAGCTGAAGTCAGACGCTTAACTGACTGAGCCACCCAGGCGCCCAGAGAAGAGGATTTTCTATATATAAGGCATAAGTATAAGAAAAAAGAATCAGGGAGATCAAGAAGGAGCAAGCAGGTGGAAGGAAAACCCAGGAGAATAGCATATCAGGAGTCAGTGGAAGAACAGAAGTGGTGATTAACAATCTGGGCTTTGGAGTTCAGATGCATTTGTGTTTGAATCCCAGCACTAGCAGCCATTAAGCTGTGTGACCACATCTATAAAATGGGAATAGTGATAGCATCTAGCTCACGGAGTTGATGTGCAGATAAGCATGTGGCCTTTATCGAGAAATTACTGTAATTTAACAGGGGACATAGTCTTAAGCACAAGAAATTAATCTCTACTTGTGGAACTTTAGATATCATTTAGCTAAGAGGGAAAAGTATCTTGTGAAGGACCTTCCCAGAATCCTTAAAATCATTTTTTCACTGAGAGATCACCAACAAAAATCACTGCTTTTAGACAAAACTATTCATGAAAGCACTTAATTGGTTGTTACTATGTTTCTTTTCATGAATGAGTTAATACTCCACACTAGGGATTTATCTTTATCTGAGGTGGACATCTAGACGGAAAGGATTTTGAAAGATACTTAGAAATAGCTTCTAGTAGCATTATAATCTTCTGGAATCATCTACAACTCTCACCTGGCCTGAGAAAGCCAGCAGCATCACTGCTTAGTGATGTTGAAAAGACCACAATTAGGATTCATCTGAATTTGTTTTCCAGTGACTATCATTTAAAACTGTGTTCAAAATGTCAATTCAGGATACCAAGTTATTCTGATAGGAAATACTTAAAACAAATTATCTGAAAAGTGAACAGGGTAAATTATTAGTTTTAGAACGGATTAATGGACACTGGAAATAGAATTTAAGAAAATAAAGCCAATCAGAAAATACTGAAACTGTCTGCTTGTATAATAAACGAAAGTAATTTAGAAATTCATATTTATTTATTCTGGGTTTTTGATATTGTTCTTTATGGTATCATTATTTCATATGGCTAGTTTTAATTCTCATTTAAATGGTTCTTATTCCTCATGTCTTCCCTCTTGATCATTTTTGTCTTCTCAGTATGGGAATTTTTAACCACAGTAATATTAAGAAAAAAAAGGTAACTGATTTATCTGAAAAATGAGATTAACAGATCCAGTTAATAACTTTTTGAAGAGGCTAAATGAATATCACATGGAGAAATAATTGAGTCATTTCATTTCAACTGTATGCCATCTAGATGTTTACCACAATGTAAATATTTTTGGTTTCTTGCTCCTTTTCTTTGTACTGTATGTATGTTTGAGATTATAATCTAATACTGTAAATATTTCAGTATATTGCACTAGAAAACACTTACGAGGAATAAATCCTTGAATTGAAAATCAAATCAGTATACTAATATTGCTACTTGCCTGTAGAAATGAAGAATACCATCTCATTATTCTACTGTTGTCCTAACTTGCTCCCTTAGCTACATATGACTATTGCAGGGACATAATCACTAAGTGGGAAGTATAGTTGCTTTGGAAAGAAGACAGACAAATTATATACTTACATTATATTGTGTCTCTCAATCTCCCTTGACATACACTGTCTATGTAAAAAGGCAATACTCAAGAATCACAGCTAGATGAGTTATTTGCTAGACACCTGTTTTTGGAGTACTAACGAAGTACACTGATAATAGGATATATATATATATATATATATATATATATATATATATATATATACACATACATACACACACACACACATATACATATATATATATCCATCCCTACACACACACACACACACACATATATCCCTGGAGGTGCTTCAGGGCATTGGTCTAGAGGATCTCTATGATGTCTCTGAGTCTGTGATTAGCAAAGTGTGATCTATGAGCCCTTGGGGTCCCCAAATCCTTTCAGAGAATATGCTAGGTCAAATTATTTTAATAGTAATACTAAGACATTATTTGTTCTTGGTCGGCCGCTTAACCGACTGAGCTACCCAGGCACCTCTGCAAGTACACTTTTTAATTTAGAGATTTTTAAGTATCTTGTAGATGAAGTGCATACACTTACCCATTCTTTTTCAGACACTTCATGGCTTAAATTTTAGAGTCAGTTTAGAGTTCCCCATACTGGCGTTTTCTTTTCTTTTCTTTCCTTTTTTTTTTTAAGTTTATTTGTTTTGAGAGAAAGAAGGGTGCAAGCATGGGAGGGGCAGAGAGAGAGAGAGGGAGAGAGAGAATCCCAAGCATGCTTCGTGCCATCGGCATGAGCTTGAAGCGGGGCTGGACCTCATGAACCCTGAGATCACGACCTGAGCCGAAACCAAGAGATGACACTTAACTGACTGAGCCACCCGAGCACCCATGGAGCTTTATTTTCAAGTTGTGTTGAATATGTATATGAATTTTTATAACGTTGGCATTATTCCATTGAATCTTACAGTTAATCTTATTATATCTATTTATTGATATAGAATACTTATATATTCTACAATGCTTTTCAATGGAGTTTTAAAGGATTTAAGGAGTTGGGGCACCTGCGTGGCCCAGCCAGTTGAGCATCTGCCTTCAGCTCAGGTCATGATCTCATGGTCTGTGGGTTCAAGCCCCATGTTAGGCTCTGTGTTGACAGCTCAGAGCCCAGAGCCTGCTTTGGATTCTGTGTCTCCCTCTCTCTCTGCCCCTCCCCTGCTCCCACTCTGTCTCTATCAAAAATGAATAGATGTTAAAAATTTAATGAATAAAAAAAAGACATTATTTGCTCTATTTTTTTTTCTAGAATGACTTTAACTGATGGTACAAAAGCATTGGTGAGTAAAAGTCAGTATGTCTTAGCATGAATCAAGGGGATGGCACCAAGCTACCAGCAAATTTTCTAGTATAGTACCAGTATATTTTTCACCATCAATTTCACTTAAGAATATCCTTAATAAAGCAATATAAATGGTTACCACAGTACAATGGCTGTCTCAAGCAAAAGCACTAGTGAGACTGTTTGAATTACAGGCCAAACCAGCTAATTTTTTTCATGGAAAACTATTTTTACTTAAAAGTACTAATAAAAATTATAGTATTTTTAGACTTGGGTGTTTAACACACATTTTCTTGAAAAAAAAAAAAAAAAAAAAAGTGAGCCTACCAGCTGAAGTTCAATATTGACAGCATTTGTTGCTAATGATAAAATTCACACTACCAAGTTAAAATTGGAAATTTGTAAACTTTACATGTGCCCTGGTAAGCCTGATAGCTTCTCAATAATTAATCACTTTTCAAGGAAATGGGTAGCAATATTAACAAATGTGATTTTTTTAATATTATATGATGAAATGTGTCAATATCTGGAAAATCTGCATGATTCATTGAACCAATATTTTCCAAGTGGCCAATGCATATTATAAAATCATAAAACACCTATTCAATGTGCAATAGATTTTCTGTAACAGAGTGTTAAAAAACTCACAGATATGTGTTCAAATTTCACACTACAACTGACCTGGAAGGAGTAACTACTTGTTGAGTTTTATAGTTGTATCCAAAAAAAAGTCCACAATTAGCTGAAAGGCTATTAATACTCTTCCTTTTTTCAACTTTTTGTCTGTGTGAAGCTTCATTTTCTTTATACATTTCAACCAAAGCAACATATCACAATAGACTGAATGCAGAAGTACCTGTGACTCTATACTGATATAAATAAATGACTGAATAAATACATAAATGGGAGAAAGGAGCTAAATCTCCCTTGGAGAAGAATTCCAAATAATTAATGTAGATATTCCATTCTCAAAGATGGGGAGCATAATCCCCATTCCTTGAATATGAACTATATATGGGGATTTCCTATCAAAAGTACAGCAGGGAAGCAAAGGGAGAGAAAAAAGTAATTTACAGTGGAGAAACATAACACTATGTCTGACATAACACTATGTCAGCCAGGTGATCAAGCTCAGTATCAATGAGAGAGAAAGCATGTTGATATCATGTACTCTTGGCATAATGTGGTAAAAATGGCACTTTACCACTATGGTCTTCTTCCCAAAACTCGTAACCCCAGTCTAATCATGAGAAAAATAAATAAAACAATAATTCCAATAGAGGGGTATCCTACAAAATACTTAGATACAAAATACTACAAAATAAAAAACAAGTCTGAGCAACTGTTATATCTAAGAGGGCCCTATGGAGATATGACAAGTAAATACAATGTGGGATACTGGAACAGAAAAAGACATCAAGTAAGAACTAAGGAAATATGAATAAACTATGGACCTCAGTTAATAATAATGGTTCATTAATTGTAACAAATGTACCAGACAAAAATAAGATGTTAATCGTCAGTAAAAGTGGATGTAGAAGATATGGGAACTTTCTGTACTATCCTCTCAATTTTTCTTTAAAAAGTAAATCTAAAAGTGTTCTAAAAAGTAAAGAATAATTTTACAAAAGTACATTAAAGAACTGACTTAGCTTTACAGATACACAATTAATTATCGACTATCAAAATGTTGGCTACATGAGAATAAGTCCTAAATTCCTTCAAATGTAGAACCGTCACTTGCAGTGAAAAACCTTGAAAATTCCACAATTTGGCTAAATTAAGTAGTCTACATACTTTTAAACATAACGTTTAACAATGGTTTTCCAAACGTACCATTTTTTTCTCCCATCTTTTGGTGTTGTTTATAAACAAAAGTCTTCAAAATTAACTTTATCAATGGACTGAAATCACTTTGATAGGAGAATATAACTGGAATCCAACTGTGGTATCTATGAAATTTGTAGTTCTCAGAGAAAACACATCATTATGGCATTCTAAGCCCAATGTTCTTGGATACTTGAATTTTCAAATGTAACTGTGGTTGAAGAAACTTTGAAAAATGACCGCTAGTCCAACCTGATGACAAGTCCATGCAATTTCATCAAGCAAGTATTTATAGTCATATCAGATCATTGACAATATCTTTTTTAAAAACAAAAACCAACTCCATCTTTTGGTCCATGGATGCATGAAACATTCTGTAAAGAAAACAACAAAGATTGGTATATATTTGTAAAGAATAAAATATATATAAGAAAAAAAAGACTGTTATAACAATGCCTGTATCTTTTAAAATAGCATAAACTATTATAGAAACAAGAATACATATTAACTGGAAAAATGTGTAAAATATCAAAATTATGAAATTACAGAGAAATTAAGTATCACCCATATTTAAAATACTGTCAGTTAACATAAACTATCCCCATTTTTTTACTTAACTTTTAACTTTTTTTTTAATGTTTATTTATTATTGAGAGACAGAGAGACAGAGCATAAGCATGGGAGGGGCAGAGACAGGAGACAGGAGACAGGAGAATCAGAAGCAGGCTCCAGGCTCTGAGCTGTCAGCACAGAGCCCGACACAGGGCTTGAACTCATAAACCACGAGATTGTGACTGGAGCCAAAGTCGGACACTTAACCAACTGAGCCACCCAGGTGCCCCATTTACTTTTTTAACTTTTTAAATTTTTAATAAATACTTTATAGAAACTTTTAAAATGGGGATAATAGCGCTAATTACCTCAAAGGCATGTTGTGAGGATAAGAGTTACTTAGAATGGTGCCTGGCACATACAAAGGACTCAATAAACACTAGCAATTATTATTATTCTTTCAGTATATATACTTTAAAAATAAATTTTGGATTTTAGTGTATACAATTTCTTAATAACCTACTGGTAACATATCTTGCACTTTTCCCCCTCGTTAATATTTTTCTATAATATGACTTTTAAGTGGCTGTATAATGTACTTTGGTCAATAAACCACATATTATAGTACACTCAAAACTTTTAGTAATTAAATTTTAATAAATTATTAATTAGTACTGTAAATAAACCTCTATATTGGGGATTTAGATTATTTCCATTTTTTCAAAATGATAAATGCTGGAATATACTTTATGCATATCTCTGATTATTTCCTCAAGGAATACACTTAGAGATGGAACTAATAGGTCAAAAAGCGATCAGTAATTCTCAGTCTCAAGATATTAATCAACATATGATAAATTCTGCTCCCACTCCCACACCAAACCCAAATGTCAGATTTTTTAAAATTAAAAAATATAGTCATGCTAAAGACAAAGAGGGAATTTTCTATGGACCAAGTCTGTGAGACCTCCCTAGGGAAAAGAAACAGATGGGAAGCTGAAGAGATAATGCCAACCACCATCGTAACACAGCAAATCCTCTCAGAGAAGATGAATGCACAACTCAGAGTCATCAAATACCCAAGGAAAGCTACACCATCAAAAAGAGACTTAACCAGCCCACCGAAAGATGGGCTTATCGTCAAGAGGAAAACAGAGCATCCTGAAAATAATTTTAAAACAAATGCTATTAAGGCACCTGGGTGACTCAGTTTGTTAAGCATCATGATCTCATGGCTTGGGAGTTTGAGCCCCACTTCGGGTTCTGTGCAAACAGCTAAGAGCTTGGAGCCTGCTTCAGATTCTGTCTTGGTGTCTCTGTCTCTGTCTCTCTCTCTCAAAAATAAACATTAAAGGGGCACCTGGGAGGCTCAGTAAGTCAGTTGAGCGTCTGACTTCAGCTCAGGTCATGATCTCGTAGTTCTTGAGTTAAAGCCCTGCATCTGGCTCTGTGCTGACAGCTCAGAGCCTAGAGCCTGGAGCCTGCTTCGGATTCTGTGTCTCCCTCTCTCACTGCCCTTCCCCTGCTCACACTCTGTCTTTCTCTCTCAAAAATAAACACAAAACAACTTTTTTAAAAATGTTAAAAAAATTAAATGTTATTGCATTTAACGTCCTCAAAGAGCTAAAGAAGGAAATCTCATCCATGAAATAACACAATTTTGAAAAATAACCAATTAGGTATCTTGGATATAAAAATAGTTGTTGAATAAACTCAATAGATAATTGAATAACAGCATAAACTCAGATGAAGAGCCAGTAGTAAGCTGGAAGACTGAGTTGAGTAATTCACTCAGAACGCAGAGGAAATAAGAGGAATAAAACAGAGAGAATGAAGAAAAGGCAATAATGACCAAGAATTTCTCAAAACTGGAAAACATATAAGCTCACTAAGGGTCCACTGGGTACCAAGCAGGATAAAATACACACTACTAGACAAACTGTGGATAAACTTTGAAATATCAAGAATAAAGACAAAGTCTTAGAAGCTTCCAAAAAATCTAGATTATCTAAAAGAAACACATATCATACTGGTAATCAGACTTCTTACCAGAAATGTCAGAGGCAGTAAGTTAAGGCAAAATAAGTCTGAGCCCAGAATGCCATTTCACCCAAGCTATACTTCAACAGAGAAGGTTAAAAAAAGAGACTTTTATAGACATTCAAAAAGCCAAATAGAGACTCTCTGAAAGAAATAAAGAAGTACCATAGTTGATTAAAAAAAACTAACCTAGACTGAGGTATAAGAAGCAATAATTAGCAAATGACTAAAACACATTAATGCTAAAGACAGATTAAAAATGGGTTTTAATAATAAGTGAAACAAAAATGATAGAAATAGCCATAGGAAGTTGTATTCTTTTATAGAAGGGGGGTGGGAGGGGATCACTGCAAAAGTAGAGAAAGTAAAGTAGAAGCATGTCAAGTTCTTCTTCATAGGGAGAATATTAATACTAATTAAATTTGGATCTTGTTAGGAAAATATAAATTTAAGAACTATGCTGAAAATATAAAGGTAATATATATTTTTTATTTTTTTTTTAATAAATTCAAGATGGGTCAAAGAATTAAATAAAAAAATTTTTTTAATGTTTATTTACTTTTGAGAGTGTGCATGCGCGTGTGAGAGTGTGTGTGTGTGTGTGTGTGTGTGTGTGTGTGTGTGTGTGTGTGTAAGCAGGGCAGGGGCAGACAGAGAGGGAGACACAGAATTTGAAGCAGGCTTCAGGCTCTGAGCTGGCAGCACAGAGCCCAATGCGGGGCTCGAACTCACAAACTGCAAGATCATGACCTGAGTCTAAGTTGGGCGCTCAACTGACTGAGCCACCCAGGCACCCCTAGAGGTAATAATATATTTTAAAAAACATGTAGAACATAGAAAACTTGGGGCCAACCTCAATTAGAAAATGGAAATGGGAGGGGCGCCTGGGTGGCTCAGTTGGTTGAGCATCCAACTTCAGCTCAGGTCATGATCTCATGATTCATGGGTTTGAGCCCCACGTTGGTCTCTGTGCTGACAGCTCAGAGCCTGGAGCCTGTTTCAGATTCTGTGTCTCCTTCTCTCTCTGCCCCTTCCTGGCTCTCCCTCTCTCTCTCTCAAAAATAGACAAACATTAAAAAAAAAAAAAAAAAAAAAAAAAAAAAAAAAAAAAAGAAATGGAGGGGCACCTGGGTGGCTCAGTTGGTTAAGCGTCTGACTTCAGCTCGGGTCATGATCTCCCAGTTTGTGGGTTCGAGTCCCACATCTGGCTCTGTGCAAACAGCTCAGAGCCTGGAGCCTGCTTCAGATTCTGTGTCTCCCTCTCTCTCCTCCTCCCCCACTCACGTGCGCTCTCTCAAAAATAAACATTAAAAAAAATTTTTTTAAATAGAAATGGAAAAATAAGATATAAAAGATACAAAGAGAAGTACGGTAAATAAGAGGACAAGAAAAAGGCCAAATTGTTAATCACAAAAAAGGTGACTGTGTTAATCTTACTTACTAAAGGACTCTCAAACTGGATTGCAAGCAAAGCCTAGTTATGATATTTTAAAATAAGAGACCCACTTAAATTACACAAAATGTCATCAAAAGCTTGAAATAACACTATGTGAAAAAAGATATACCAGCAAATTTAAGAAATATTCGTATCAAACAAAATAGAATTTAATATGAAAACCAATAGAAGAGACAAAGAGAAATATTTTACACTGACAGAACAATTCACATGTGTATCTAACTGAAATTACTGACTTAATACCAAATAGGCTCAAGAAGCAGAAATCCCAGTTAGAGGCAAAAGTATAAAAAAGCTAAAACAACAGTGAAAGATCTTACCAGAGCTACACACCACGTATTTCCACCTCATCCCCATTATACCAGGTCTGTTAAGTTTTATAGATGTATTCTACAAAACTTTCAAGGAATGAATAATTTCTATCATATACGAACTGTTCCAGGGCAGGAAATATATGGGAAGCCACTTAACTTTTTTTTTTTTTTTTTTTTTTAACATTAGTATAACCTTGGCATGTAAGAAATTCAAAGTCAAAAGCACTTAGGGGTATAGAAGCAAATATAGTTAAGTAAAAATATACCCAGTAAAGTATATTACCAAAATAAAATTTATCCTAGGAATACCTAAAAAGTTTAACATTGGAAAGTTTATCAATGTAAATTCCTACATTATCATATGAATGGAAAAACCAACATCTGAGATGCAGAAAACAAAACAATTCAATGAAAGCCAGCAACTATTCTGGAGGCTGGGAGATGGGGGACTCTTAGCAAACTACCAATAAAAGAGAACTTCTTTAGGCCGATAAATACTCTCTACTAAAACCTAGCAAGGAACATCATACTTAATGATGAAACCTTAGAAGCATTTTTATTAAAGTTAGGCACAAGGATGAGGACACTTGCCACCACTGCTCTTATTCACTATTGTACTGATGTCTGTGACAAATGCATAAGATAAAAAAACACCTAAAGATTTTAAAGGAAAACAAGATCTACCTGTAGAATAAACAAAAACAAAATAAAGTTAAAAGACAAGGAAAGAGCTGAGAGAAAAGACTTGTAATCTATTTTAACAATAGTAACAAAAAGGGTACATAGCCAGAGACATTGAAGAAAATTTTATTTATTTTTTTAATGTTATTTATTTTTGAGAGAGAGAGAGAGTGTGTGAGAAGGCAAGTGGCAGAGAGAGAGGGAGACAGAATCCAAAGCAGGCTCCAGGCCCTGAGCTGGTCAGCACAGAGCCTGACGCAGGGCTCAAGCTCATGAACCGTGAGATCATGACCTGAGCCAAAGTCGGAAGCTTAGCCGACTGAGCCACTCAGGTGCTCTGACACCGAAGAAATTTTTTTTTTTTTTTTTTTTTTTAGAAATTTTTAAAAATTGTATAGGATACATGGTATCTAGGACACATAAAAAATTCTTTAAACCATTAAGAAAAAGATGACTCAACAGAAAAATGGGTAATTTTTAAAATAAATTATAGAAATTTACATAAATTATAGGTTAATAAACATGAATAGATACTGCAACCTTACTTAGTAATCAGAGAATGAAAACTTTTTTTAAAAAATGACTATTAATTTCACCCATCACATGGACAAAAAGAAGACAGTATCTCGTGTTGTTCTAAAAAAAATTTTTTTTAATGTTTATTTTTGAGAGAGAGTGAGAAAAAGAGATGGACAGAGTATGACCAGGGAAGGGGCAGAGAGAAAGAACAGAATCAGAAGCAGGCTCCAGGTTCTGAGCTGTCATCAGCACAGAGCCTGATGAGGGCCTCGAACCCACGAACCCTGAGATCATGACCTTGGCAGAAGTCAGACACTCAACCGACTGAGCCACCCAGGCACCCCATCGTGTTGGTCTAGACTGTAGGAAAATTGAACTTTCAAAACCTTTTTTGGGATGTGTAAATTAGTAGACGTATTTTGAAGGCAAATTTGTCAAGACCAATTAAAATTAAAAATGTTCATAACTTAAAACGAAGCAATCCCACTTTTAGGTATATATCTTTGAGAAATAGCACATGTACACAAGATAATACATACCAGGATTTCCCTGCAGCATTGTCTATAAGGTGAAAAACTGGGAACAACCAATGTCCATCAAAAAGAGAATGGCAAATAAAATGTGCTATATAGTACCTATCAAACAAGATATGACTTAATATAAAAAAACCAGTAAGAGACAAAAATAAATATTTTACATTAACAGAACAATTCAGCCATACACTAAAACACTACCCAGCATGCATAAAAAATGAGGCATAAATTATAAGCTATAAATAACGTGTATAGACTTCAAAAACACTGTCAAATGAATAAAGCTACAAAATGATAGAGTATGCCACTATCACCATTTTTGAAAAACTACAAATGCATACATGAACGTATAGAGAATATTAAGTATAAAAAAAGACTTGAAGGTTCTGCACCAAAGTGTTTAGTATGGGGTAGTGAAGGGAAACTCAGGGATTGTGCTATCTGTAAGGTTCTAATTTTGCAAAAGGAGAATGTTAATAGTGTACTTAATGTAAAACTTAAGTATTAAAAGTCCGTTTTACAGGCTTTTGGAGCACACGGCCAAACTCCTCTCTAAAAAGGTTCTACCAACTCCTATTTCCACCTACAGTACACAAGCAGACTAATAGTTTTTTAAAGAAAAGCTCTCACCGCTGTTGTTCATACCTTGTGAAATTTTAAAAATTACTGAACAGTAAAGCATGTTTAGTGAAGAAAATTTGCAAAATATAGAACATAAAGAAGAAAAGTTAATCACTCTATTTCGCTTCAACTTACGGTTGCCTTGGTTTTGAAAAACAGGCTGTTTATGAAACTGTGACCATTTCTTCTCTATTTCTCATTTCTTAATTACGATGACAGTAATAAAGTTTATTGAGTATAAACCCTGTGTCAGGCACACTTCTACATACTTGACTTAATAATCTGCATAACAATCAGGAGAGAAAACCAGCATGCACGTTTTTGAAGAGGATGCTAAAGTGTGTCACACGGTGACAGCGACAAAAAATAAGGAACCGGGCAGGATGATTTCAGAGCCTGTTTTTTTTTGTTTGTTTGTTTGTTTGATTATTCCACTCTACCTTTTGGAAGTTACCTCTTGGCCTCATACAGAACTCACTGCAGGTTTCCACATAATGAGGAGCACAGTTCATTAGCCACTGTTCCTTATTTTACTTAATGGGTAATTACTTATTGGGTTGTGGTTGATGAGAGTCAGGTGCCTTTAGGATCCGATCTCAATTACGTGATCTTGGACAAATGATTTCTACTTATTTAGGGCTCGTGTAAGTCTTACCTGTGAAATGGGTCAGTGGTTAAACCTTCATATTCTGCTTCTGGATTTTATACTGCAGTCCATTTTTCTGCAGTCCCTTTTACAGCCTCTGGTTCCCAGCTGCTTAGGAGTCACCTCACATTAAGGTGTGCACTCGGAGACAGAAACTGAAATGGGGGTTGAGAACTCAAAATGCCCGCGGTCCCTCCTACAGCCTGGGACTGCAGGTGGGTAAAAGAAAAAAGGAGGTTGCAAGGGCTGGGGTCCACTCGGCCGAGGGTTCCGCCGCGTTCCCAGGTCTCAGGCCAAAGGAGCTGTCAGGGGGCCACCCAAGGCCGTGCCTCGGCTCCACTGGCTCCACTGCTTTATTCCGCCCGCCAGACCTGAAGGCTGCGCTGGGCCCGCTCCGTTGGCGAGGCTGGGTTTCCCCGCGGGTCGGGCTCTTCTCCGACTCCACGCCACCAAATCCCACGACCCCAGATGCTCCCAAGCCAGGAAGTACTTCACCATTTACTAGACCTCACCTCTGCAACAACTGTCCCGCCTCGCCTCAGGCGGGGAAGGAGGACCGCCCAATCTCTTTCGTCCAGGCCTTCCTAACGCTAATCCTAAAAGGGAGGAGCCGTTCACCGAAAGCTCCCCCTACTCGGCCAGGAGCCCATTGGTTGGACACCCTACTGGGTCCACACCTCTGAGGATCCGCGCGCTTATCGCCGGCAGCGCGGCGGCGCCGAATCGCGCCGCCTCCCGATTGGCTGTCAGTGCTCTCGGCTTGTCTCGCGCTCTCTGGCTGGGCCAATGGGGATATCTGCAGTCGAGAGGCCAGCATCGTTGGAGTGGTGGCGCAGCTGTTTCCTCCGGTAGGTGTTCCGCTGCCATCTTGTGTGTGGCTAGGACTGGGCTTCTTGGAGGTTGGAAACTTACTTAGCGGCTCCAGGTGTGGAGGGGTCCTGAGGGAGCAATGGAGGCGAAGAGGGGTCGGAGGGAATACACCTGGTGCCTTCCTCACTTACCTGAAAGGGAGAGGTTTTCTTGGGCTGAGTCTCAGCCCTGGCTAGAGAGAGTGATGAATGGTGGTTCTGGTGGGGCGGGGGAGATCCCAAGCTTTGGTTTCTTCGTCATTGTGAGGGCTCTGCTGCCTTAACACTGATTCCTTGGGTGCCAGAGAGCTACACCCATAATCTTTGTCTCGGAAGACTGACCATCAACTCTCCTAAGGAGGTTGTCTGATGGATTGATTCAGAAAGGAAGAAGGCTGGTTATTAATAGAAGGGGAAAGAGGGAGATGCCTCACCGCTACCCTCAGGTTAGCAAGAGACATGTTTATTGTCTGTCGTTTGCGAGGGAGTGACTGCTAAAGTGTTGGTTCTTGTCATTAGTTACCCTCTGACTAAGGCCATCCTTTGGTAATAGTAGGCGTCTAGTTCTGCGTTTGGGCAGTTTTATATATTGGTATGCAGCCAGCATTCCTGCAGTGGTCTTTTTTTTTAAATCTAGAAAGTGGTGGTCTTTGCAGAAACAGTGGAAGTGAAGGAAGAACTTTGGCAAATCTTTGTTTCGCTGGTTACGATCTGTTGAAGCTTTAGGAATTTCTTGGTCTGCCTTGACTTGCTTGGTTGCTTTGTCAGGGACAAGGAGGCGTTTGTAAGGAAAAGCACCTTCTGAGCTCTTTATGGGGTGGGAGGAAGAAAAGAATTACCTCCTTTTCCCGATCTTTTTTTTTTTTTTTTTTTTTTTTTTTTTAATCGAAGTAGAAAGCACGCATTAGCTTTCATTTTGGAGGAAAATTTATCAGATCTGAAAACCTAGCCGATAAAAGGCTAATATTTTTGATGAGAAGTTTTGACATGCATTAGACCAAAGCAGAGATACTTGCCTTATTGCCTTGGGTTTAGTTTTCCAGTTACCCAAGGTTAACTGATGACTCAACCTAGTCAACAGCAGTAAAACAATTGAATGATTAAAAACTAATTTTCTTTTTTAAGATAATGCTTTTTAAATCTTAAGAAGCCTAAGTTTCAAGAGTTCAATAATTTAGTGTTGAGTTGATGGCTAAGGTACTTGTTAATACCAGCTATCATAAAGTAGCTAAGAAAGATCAGTGGCTAAAAAACATAAAGAGCACATAATGGCAGCTCAGTACTTGTTTGCTGAAATTTTTGTATAGCATTCTCATGTAATAGCATCTGGTATATGTTCAGAAGTATAATTGTTGAATGAATAAATAAAATAATGCAGTAATTGGAAGGTGTGGACATACATTTCTTTTTAGCCTAACTGAAAAATAATTTTTTAACCTGCTTTCTAGAATACTTGATTGTCAGTTCTCTGAACTAAATTTATTTGTTGCTTCCAGTTTATGCATACAAATAATGTTATGGAGAGGTTCATAATCCTTTTTTGTGAGGTCTTTTTATGAAATCTTAATTCAGAGAAATTAGAAATGAAGATGAGCCCTTAAGTAATAATGCTTTATTTGCCATTTTTTTTGAAAGCAGTTTCAGTAAATGAATACCAAACTTACCAGTGCTTTAGATCTCTTCTGCTTAAGAATTTCTAGTTTCTTTTTACCACTGCTTAAAGTCAAAATACTGCATCTGTAAGTTTACTTTATTGCTTGATATGTTCTGTAATTTTTAAATAATAAACTAGGTAAGTATGAGATTTTTCTTTGAAGAATACAGTTCTCTAAATTTCGTAATGTATAATTTGAAGATCCTTACAGATTTTTCTAAATAGTACTTTTGCATGAACAATGCTAAGTGATTTTAAGTACAAGTGATTTAACTTCCATTGGTATGTTAAGGATTATTTTTCGGGGCGCCTGGGTGGCTCAGTCGTCCGACTTCGGCTCAGGTCATGTCTTGCAGTTTGTGAGTTCCAGCCCTACGTTGGGCACTGTGCTGACAGCTCAGAGCCTGGAGCTTGCTTCGGATTCTGTGTCTCCCCCTCTTTCTGCCCCTCCCATGGTCATGCTCATGCTCTGTCTCTCTCTCGATAATAAATAAACATTAAAATTTTTTTTAAAAAAGGATTTTCATTGCAATCTCATAATATATATATACATATATATATATACAAGTGTAGATTTTTTTTCCCCATTATCAATTGATGCATGCTGTTTAATTAGAAAAAATGTAGTAACACCTTTGAAATGAATATGGTATTTTGTGGCAGAATATAGAGTAAATCTACTTATCTTCATAAAAAATCAATAAAAACTGCTCTCAACCTGTTTGGAGTTATTGCATTTGATATTTTAGAAATCTAAATGATTTTATTAGTGAAGTTTTTGGGGTGTAAGCACTTTTAAATAAAAATAACATTTAAAATATGATAGATTTTTCCACCTCATTAACTTAAAAACCAAATTCGCATGTAAGTCATCTCTGTTTAAAATTATTTTTGAAGTACTACTTGAAATACCTTTTTATGCTTTGCAGTAATTTTGATCATACAAATGTTACTTTGGGGGAACATTTTGAGATTAATTTTCAGAAATATTTCTATATTCCTCATTAATTGGTGCATTTTGCCATCACTTTTCTAGTCTTTAACAAAATGGTTCATTATGGGGATAAATGTGACTAAAAATAAAAAATGATTTAAAACCGTATGAAGATCAAAATCACCATTGAAGTCTGTGGTGTTCTGTTAATCAATGAAATGATTGAATGCCTGAGTCATGAGGATGACCGTTAACTACAAAAAAATGCTTGCGAGATAAAACATGTGGGACATTCAGATTATTTCATTTAAAGAGAAAATGTTTCTTTTTAAAAGGAAATATTTGAAGTATTATATATTTAGCCTTTTTTAAAAGAAATTGAAAAACTATAATTTTGCCTTTACTATGACTTCTCCCTTTGTAATAATCTCATTTGTTTTTGCTGTTTAAACTATAATTTTTGTGGGGGCACCTGGGTGGCTCAGTCGGTTGAGCACCCAACTTCAGCTCAGGTCATGATCCCACGGTTTGTGAGTTCGAGCCCTGCGTCAGGCTCTTTGCTGATGGCTCAGAGCCTGGAGCCTGCTTCGGATTCTGTGTCTCCCTCTCTCTCTGCCCCTCCCCCACTTGGTCTCTGTCTCTGTCTCTCAAAAATAAATAAATGTAAAAAAATAAAAATAAATAAAAAACTATAATTTTTGTGCAGATAAGCCATAATTCTATGTCAAATTCTGTTCTTTTACGCTCTTAGCACTCATTTCTCATAGATTTTTGGACAGCTAGATCTACTCAACTTGTATGCAACTCAACATCTTTTATGTTTCCTATCTTGATTAATGGTGTAGTTATCTTCTGAGTGGATCAGATTTAAAACTTCAAATTCTTGGGGCACCTGGGTGGCTCAGTCAGTTAAGTGTCCGACTTTGGCTCAGGTCATGATCTCACAGTTTGTGGGTTCAAGCCCCGCGTCGGGCTCTGTGCTGACAGCTCAGAGCCTAAAGCCTGCTTTGGATTCTGTGTCTCCTCTGTCTCTGTCCCCCCCGCCCCCCACATAAACATTAAATAAATAAATAAAACTTCAAATTCTTCCCTCTCCTCTTTGCCCAACTCTACAATCTGTAGCTTCAACCTCCAAAATCACTTTCCTCTTTTTTCTACTTTCATTGCCACTGCCTACTGTAGGTCCTCTTTTTCTTAACATTTTATATGCCACTGTATTTTTGACAAAGCCTTCACTTCTCAACTTGGAATTTGTATTAGTTAAGATGTACGTTTGTGACATTCTATATGTATGTACTGTGACAACCTAAAAAAATAATTGTGGCCCCTAAGTTTTTTAATAAAGTTATTTTATTTTAAAAAATTACAAATTTCTTTCATATCTAAAAAGATGAGCTAATTAGGTTGCTTTGGTGCAAAAAATTGTGGGGAGTCTCCAAGATCCTCCTGACCTGTTGCTCTGCCACTTCATCCTTCAGCTCCATCTTGTGGACCAAGATGGCTGCTTCACTTCCTGTCATTTTTATGCCACATACTTAGGTTAAAAGGCTGAAAGGTATAATGGTAGGAAACACAGAATATTTGCACATGGGGGTTGGAATAAGATTTTATCCTCTAATTTTTAAAAAGCTATATTGTCACAAATTTTTAAGTAACAATTTCAGTGAGAATGTCATGAACTTTTGATGATTCTGTTTGGTTCCTACAATTAGATTTGGGAGGAATAAGGTGTGTAGCTTGCGATCCTCAACTACCACTTGCAGACTTGGGGACTACTTTATACTTTCCTTTTCTCTGTAAAAATGGTTCTCACTGCCTTCAATTAACCTTTGAAAGTAATGGATGCCTAGCTCAACTTCCTCTTTGGAATATAGACAGGTTTAATTTAATCACAACCTCTTCTTGCCCTGTTCTCAAAGTCTTCGTTTAAGCATGTTTTATATTACCTTGTTTCTCACAGGCTGTGACAAACAAAATAATTCCTTGGAAAGCAAGACTTGTTCCTGAGTCATGAACAAGTTTGCATGCAGTTGTTATTGGATGCATGTCTGCTCATTTGAAGTATATTTCATATTTCAAATAGGATAAAAAATTGGATGGGAAGGTCCATGGTGGGCCTAGCTTGCTTTACATGTCAAGTAGGATCTATACCTGTGGAGGATGTACTGGTCTCTTACCAATCAACAAATAAGAACATCAATACCCTGACAAAAGGAGCAAAAGACATGAACTCATGATCACAAAATAACAAGCACAGATGGCTTACGTGAAAAATATTTAACTTGTAATTAGGGAAATAAATACTTACGTAAGCAATTTGTAGGGCACCTGGGTAGCTCAGTTACGTGTCTGACTCTTGGTTTCTGCTCAGGTCATGATCTCGCAGTTTGAGTTCGAACCCCACATCTGGCTCTGTGCTGACAGTGCAGAGTCTGCTTGGGAGTCTCTCTCTCCCTCTCTCTCTGCCCCTCCCCTACTCACCCTCTCTCTCAAATAAATAAACTTTAAAAAAATTTAACAAGCAGTTTGTTAGAACGCATTGAGACAAAACTGTATATACTCTGACCCTTTGTAAGGAAACTTCTATGGAAATGGAGATGGGGTCAAAGCTTTACGAACACAGTGTAACTGTATTTGGGAATAACTGGAGGTAAGGAATAACTAATGGTAGAAGAATGGTTTTATAAATTATTACACATTCATCATGGTAGACTATATTTCAGCTTGTTAAAAGTATTTTCAAAAGGTGTTTAATGATACAGGGTACTTAATGATGTTGGAGAAAAGTCACCATTTTGTGTTAAATGAGAAAAGTATAGAATAGTAATTGAGGAAATGAAATGAGATACCACTATGCAGCCCATATAGAATGGCCAAAAAAAAAAGGAAGGAAGGAAAAAAAATAGCAAGTGCTGGCAAGGATGCAAGGCAACAGGATTCAAATCTTGCTGGTGGGACTGCAAATACCAGTCATTTGGAAGACAGTTTGGCAGTTTTTAGAAAATCAAACATGCCTTTATTATGAGACCTGGCAATCTCACTTCTAGGTTGAAGTCATCTAATTTCTGAGTTCTTTTTATTTTTGATTTGTTGGGTTCTTTCAAAGGTGTCATCTTTTCCTTAATGTAATGTTATATGGCTCATTTTTATTATTTTTTTTTCTTATAACAGTATGTATTTATAGCATAGTCAGTTTCCCTGTGTATTTATGTTATCCTGCACTAGGAAGAGGTTTGTTTCTGTATTACATTGCAAGGATGTACTACTGCAGTTTTAAAAAACCCATTCCCCAATTAAGAGACATCTGGGTTATTTCCAGTGTTTAGTGATTACAAATACAACTGTTATAAATATCTGCAGAGAAGTGATTTTAGGTTTCATTTCACTTTTCTTGAGAAAAGCATAGAAGAGTCCTTGGGGAAATGCAAATTAAAATCATAATGAGATGCCATTACATACTCCATATAATGGCTAAAAACTAAAAGGCACACATTTTCTATAAGTATTTGTATGTACAGATACTCAAAATGTATAAAACATGAAAAGTTACCAATAACACCAAAAATATCAGATGTATTAGTAAATATATGGGCTCAACTTAATGAAAAAGGTTTTCGGATTTGTGTATACAAAAGGTAGAGCTATACAAGTTATTAATAATAAAGGGAATTAATAAATGAAGAATTTAAAAAACAATAATCAAGGGAAGACCAAAGATACATCAGATAAATGCAAATTTTAAAACAGGGTTTTCATCTTGGTATCAGACAAGGCAGGATTTAATTCAAAAAGCATTAAAATAAAGGATATTGTCCAAGTTAAGGGCTACATTCACAATTAAGATTTTTTTAAAATGCCTATTTATCAAATAATACATCAACAGCTTTTATGAAGTATAAACTATAAGAGATGTAAGGAGAATTAGAAATCTGCTAATAGAGGACTTTCACACACCTTTCTAGTACCACTAAGTATACTGTAGGGTAAATCTAGATTTATATCAAAGTTTGAGTCCACTAATGGAGAATACATCTTTTCAAGTGCACAGGAGACAGTTTAAAAAAATCTGCTATATTAGACCACAAAGAAAACCTCAGTCCCCCCCCCCCAAAAAAAGTCAAACTTTTGATCACATGCAATAAAACTGGAAGATAATTTTTAAAATAAAAAATAACACGTGACTAAAGGTGTCTGTAGGACTATGGTAACTTTCTAAATCCAGATCTCACCATACATTCTTTACAAACCATACAGATCTATAAAGAGAGCAAATAAAACCACCACCATCCTTGCCTAACTAATTTCAAATTATGGGTATGTACGGAAGTAAATGCTGAAATGCAGCAGAGTGAGCTCTGGCACCCATGCTGAAGTGGCAAATGAGGTTGACACTGTTGAGAACAGGAGAAGGAAGCAAGATCTAGAATCAGTAGAATGCAGATAAAATAACTCCAGAAAGTGAAAGCCCTACCCTAAAGAAGGAAATACTAACAAATTTGAGACCTGTTAGATAAAAGGAAGGGACTTGAAAGCTCATGGGACCAAAGAGGCAGTCTGAGAAAGGTATTGCTTTTGAGATAAGAGGAGAGTTGGAAGGGACACTATATACCTGGAGACCTGGTGGTAAGAGTAAGAAAAGATAGTAGAAATTAGGGATCTTGATGAAAAAGAAGATACATCAACCACTCTCACCCAAAAAGGAATCATTGATTTAAAAAACTGTACTTTATCAAACCAACAGAAGGTGCTGTTGAACTAGAAAATCTAGTAATTTTTCTGAATCCCTCACTCCTGTCTATATGCTGTTGTTAATCTGGCTTAGGAAAATTAGAACATTTCAAAATGAAAAGATACTGGCACATAACATCCATATAAAGTTATTATAAGTAGAAAACATAAATTTTGAGTCAGAATATTTCAGCTGATGAAAAGTCTCTCCCAAAATATTCAACTATAAGAGCTAAAGAAAACCACAGCACAATACTCCTACCTGAATTAAATATCCACGGATAAGCATTTGCAGAGATAAAGTTCAAATACAAATTCAGAACCCCAAAACAAATGGACAAAAAGAGGAAGATGTGAAAAGTGAACTTTGCTGATGTGAAATTTGCTGAACTGAGGAAATAAAATGAAGAAAAATCATCTTTTAAAATGAAGCTAGGGGCGCCTGGGTGGCTCAGTCGGTTAAGCGGCCGACTTCGGCTCAGGTCATGATCTCGCGGTCCGCGAGTTCGAGCCCCGCGTCGGGCTCTGGGCTGATGGCTCAGAGCCTGGAGCCTGCTTCCGATTCTGTGTTTCCCTCTCTCTCTGCCCCTCCCCCATTCATGCTCTGTCTCTCTCTGTCCCAAAAATAAATAAACGTTAAAAAAAATTTTTTTTTTTTAAATAAAAAAATAAATAAATAAAATGAAGCTAAAGTCCAAGATACCTAAGGGAGAATAGAGTTCCTGAATGTAAGAGGTATTGAGGAAAGACTTGAAGATAGCCAGAAGAAGGAAAATTAAATGAAGAAAGAGAAAGAGCAAATGATACAGACAATATGTAAAAATTAGAGTTCTTAGGAAGAGAAGAGCAATAGCAGAACTAATATTTAAACTTCAATCCATGAAAACATTCTGGAATGAACAGAAGACTCAAATTGAAAAGGCTCATTGTGTACTGAAAAAATTGATCTAGAATGGTCAACTCCAAGGCATATCCTAGTAAAACTATTGGACATTCAAGTAGTGAAAAATTCCTATAGGCTTCCAGGTAGACAGAAGACATTAGGAACAAATTTCTCAAGAGCAAGATACAAAGCAGAACAGGCACAGATTGTTAAAGTCTATGAAATTGTAAGACGGGGATTTTATAACTATGACTCCATCCCAGAAAAAGTGAAAACCATGATAAATTCCATACACTAAAAAAAAGTTACATGATGAAAAGTATCATAAGCAATGTAAAAAGACCAGTGACAAGGTAGGAAGAAATAATTAAATTTACATCACAAAGAGCTGATCTCCTAGCTAATCTCTTCTAATAACCTAGAAGTCAGAGCAAATGACTGGCAACCCAATAGAAAATTGGGCCGAAGATATGAGAGGTCACAGAAAAAGAAATGCAGCTGACAAACACACAAAAGATATTTAACTTCAGTCATACTAAGAGAAATATAAATAAAAGCTATACTAAGGGGTGCCTGGGTGGCTTAGTTGGTTAAGCGTCTGACTCTTGATTTCAACTCAGGTCATGATCTCATGCTCAGGCCCCAGGTCTGGCTCCTCTCCGAGCTTGGAGCCTACTTAAGGTTCTCTCTCTCCCTCTCTCTCTGCCCCTCCCCTGCTCGTGCGTCTCCCCCCCCCCCCACAAAGCTATACTAAAAATTATAGCTACACTCAAGCCTTTCTCACCAAAATCCAAAGTTATATAATATGTTCTGTGGATTGTGGGGAAACAGGCACTTTGATGAATTGCTGGTAGGGATACAAAAGCACAAATCTTGGGAGGGAATTTGGCAGTATCCAACCCGTGTGTATAATATACATATATTATATGTATACTAAATTACACGTGCATTTACTTTTTGACCCGGGCACCTAACTTCTAGGAATCTGTTCTAAAGACACAGTGACATAAAATATAAACTGGCATTTGTATGAAGTTACTCACAGCAGCATTACTTGTATTAGCAAAAGATTAGAAACAACCAAAATGCCTGTTAATAGGGGACTAGGTAACTAAAGTACATTCAATAGTGGAATAATCTCCATTCCCCTTCCAAGTTGCTGTTTTCTCCAGAAGTCATAAAAGAGAGTGTAGAAAGTCTACATGTACCAACATTGAATGATCTGCAGAATATATTATGAAGTAGAAAAAACCCCAAAGGCATGAAACAATATATAATCTATAGGTAGAAGGAGGGAATGTGAAAGGTGCCAACAGCGGACGAGAGATTTCTCTGTTACTTATTTATATAGTTTTGACCTTTGAATCATGTATGTTTACATATTCAAAAATTAAATTAAAAAAGTAGAACTGAAGGCACCTGGATGGGTCAGTTGGTAAGTGTCTGACTTCAGCTAAGGTCATGATTTCATGGCTCGTGAGCGAGCCCTGAGTCCGGTTCTGTGCTATCAGCTCAGAGCCTGGAGCCTGGTTTGGATTCTGTCTCCCTCTCTCTGCCCCTCCCCCCCCCTCTGTCTCTCTCTCTCTCTCTCTCTCTCTCTCTGTCTCTCTCTCAAAAATAAACATTAAGAAAAAAAGAACTAAAAGAAAAATTTAAGAAGGAATGGAAATAAATTTACGTAACTGTATAGCATTTTGGTGTCATAACCATACAAGAAAAGGAACAATTTCTAGTGACTTTAGGACCTAGATTTAGCATTATTATTGTTATATTGTTATTTTTAAAGTATTTTATGTATATTATTGGGCAAAATAGATGTAAAATATCGATAATTGTTGAACAAAACCACAGAAGTTTGTTAAGGCTGTAAATTAAGAAAATGTAGTCTCAAAATTTCTTTGACAGATTGAGCAAAATGGAAGCGAAATACAAAAAAACACAGGACAGCTACATAACAGAGTACATGTTATATGGCACTGTGTCAGACACTATATATATATGATTTGACTCTTGCGTATACCTATGGAGAATCATGATATTTTATTCCTAAAAGGTTCAGAGAGGTTACATAATTTGCTTCAGATTAGACAGTTACAGAGTGGGAGGTTGAGATTTAAACCCAGATCAATGTGATTCCAAAGCCTGTGCTTTTTCTACTACATTATTGCAGGATTTCAAATATTGAGAAGAAAGAACATCAGGAGCTAAATGTTCTATTTAAACCAGTAGTTGCTGCTCAGAAAATACATTAATATGCAGACCCTAAGTCAGTGGTTTATATGTTCTTCATGCAAGAGCAATGCACTAAAGGAGAGAAGTGTAAGTTTTCTCTTATTTCTGATGGGGAAATGTAAACACACATACACATATATCCTTATATTGATGTCGAAGATAAAAATTTTGTGAAAGTTGCCATCAATGACTGAAATTAATAAAAGATGCAAACTAAAAGTGTGGGAAGTAGGAAAGAAAAACTCTAGTAGGCATGGATTTTTATGATGCTGTTAAAAGCAAAAAAAACCCTGTGCTCGCTTCGGCAGCACATATACTAAAAGCAAAAAAAACCCTTCAAAGCTTCTCTTTGTGATACTTAAAAGCTCTTTTAAGCTTTGCACAGCCTTTTTATAAAAATTGGCCTCTAGGGGCAACTGGGTGACTCAGTCAGTTAAGCGTCTGACTCTTGATTTTGGCTCAGGTCATGATCTCGTGGTCATGAGATTGAGACCAGTGTCAGTCTCTGCGCTGGACCCTGCAGGCATGGAGCCTGCTTAGGATTTCTCTCTCTCCTTTTTGTCTGCCCCTCCCCCCACTTGTATGCACATGTGTGCATTCTCTCTCAAAATAAATAAATAAAAACATTTCTAAACATTGGCCTTTGAGGTACTAGCTTAAGTAAGTTATGTTTCCTGTGGAAGATGAGGGCTAATGGATATATTTTGGGGGTGCTAGGGCTCCCCTTCTCTAAGCCACCCCCTCATACCACTACTGGTTTCCCCTGATGATAAAATATTTTCACTTAGTTCAATGCTACTTTCTAAAAGTTCTGGCACTTGAAGTAATTGGGGTAGAGGGATTTTCCTGTTTTAATTGGTTTATCTATATATGATTATGGTGGAAATTTAATTTGTAATTCTATATACCTGATAACAGTAAGAAAATATATTGGATTTGCTATAAAAGTTTAAAAGTTAATTTTGAAGCTTTTCTTTTTGTCAGAAGCTGTGTTGATCAGTGACTTTGGTGAAGACAGAAAGTTGAAACCGATTTGCAGATGATATACAACTTCTAAGGTAAGCTAATATAATGACTCAGTCAAGAGTATAAATGTTTGTCACATACTTGAAGATTACAGTAACACACTAAAATAAAACTATACAGGTAATATCCTAATTTAAATTTCACAAAGCAATTATAGAAATATTAAATAGATTTCCCCTTTTGGCAGTATGATAGACAAGAGTTCTTGAATTCGGCCCCCCCACCAAAGATGAAAAACACTAGATTTAATATTTAAAAAACCTTCATTATGAGTGGATGAACCTATAAGAAAATAAGGGAAACTTTTTGTGGCTTGAAACAGAAGAAGTACATCCTGTGAGGTAAGCAAGTGCTGAAGTCACTGAATACTCTGGGGATATGCATGGGTTTCTGTTGGTATAGAAAGTTGTGTATGAAGAGGGATGGGGACAGGGAAAAATTCCTTGGGTTCTGCAGAGTGTAGGGGTTCTGATCAGACACCATCTTGGAGAGGCATAGAGCTCTGGGTGGAGTTAAAATCTCTCCTACTGGGGCACCTGGCCGGCTCAGTTGGTAGAGCATGCAACTCTTGATCTTAGGGTTGTGAGTTCAAGCCCCACGGTGGGTGTAGAGATTACTGAAATAAAATAAATAAACTTTGAAAAAATAAAATCAAATCTCTCCTACTACTTCCTGGTTACCCGCTCACATTCACTTGGATTTGAGGCCTTACTTTATACTATTTTCATGGTCCCTAAATACTTATTTTCACGGTCTCCCACAAATGGAGAATTTTAATTTGAAATGGACGTTGGTCTCTAACACTTTTCAGTACCTGACAGAAACAATGAAAAATCTTCCACAGAGGGAGTTATAAATGTTCTTGACAAACATTTGTTTGTCAGAGTATCATTATTAAAATTCTAACAAATAAGCTCTTACACATTTTTTTTTTTTAAGTTTATTTATTTTTGAGACAGAGAGAGACAGAGCATGAACGGGGGAGGGGCAGAGAGAGAGGGAGACACAGAATCGGAAGCAGGCTCCAGGCTCTGAGCCATCAGCCCAGAGCCCGACGCGGGGCTCGAACTCACGGACCACGAGATTGTGACCTGAGCTGAAGTCAGATGCCCAACTGACTGAGCCACCCAGGCGCCCCAGTCTTACACATTTTTTAAAATCACAAAACATGAAGGGAGAAAATCAAAATTCCATGAGCAAAGAGCAGAAACCACAAACAACCAAAACAAATCTACACAGATTTTTGCTATTAGGAATATCCAAGGGACACTTGGGTGACTCAGTCAGTTAAACATCTGACTCTTGACTTTCACTCAGGTCATGATTTCACAGTCATGAGAAACTGAACATGGAGCTGGCTTAAGATTCTGTCTTGGGCGCCTGGGTTGCTCTGTCGGTTAAGCATCCGACCTCGGCTCAGGTCATGATCTCACCATTCGTGAGTTTGAGCCCCATGTCAGGCTCTGTGCTGACAGCTCAGAGCCTGGAGCCTGCCTCAGATTCTGTGTCTCCCTCTCTCTCTGCTCCTGACCCACTCATTCTCTGTCTCTCAAAAAAAAATAAACATTTAAAAAATTTTTTAAAGATTCTTTCTACCCCTCTGCCTCTCTTGCGTGTGCGTGCTCCCTCAAAAAAGAAATACCCAATACATAAAATAAATATTTAATACTTAATACGTAAAGGAGGGATGCTAAAACATAAAGAGTAATAGAATTAAAAAAAATTTTTTTAATGTTTATTTTTGAAGGAGAGAGAGACAGCATGAGTGGGGGAGGGACAGAGAGAGAGGGAGACACAGAATCCGAAGCAGGCTCTGGCACAGAGCCTGATGCGGGGCTCAGACTCACGAACTGTGAGATCATGACCTGGGCCAAAGTTGGACGCTTAACCGACTGAGCCACCCAGGTGCCCCAAAGAGTAATAGAATTTAAAAGTGACCAGGCATATTAAAATAAGAGACAATTAGAATATCTGAAATGAAGGGCACCTGGGTGGTTCAATTGGTTAGGCTCCTGACTCTTTAAAAAAATTTTTTTATGTTTATTTTTGAGACAGGGAGAGACAGAGCATGAGCAGAGGAGGGTAGAGAGGGAGAGACACACACACACACACACACACACACACACACACACACACACACACACACAGAATCCGAAGAAGGCTCCAGGCTCTGAGCTGTCAGCACAGAGCCTGACGTGGGATTGAACTCATAAGCTCTGAGATCATGACCTGAGCTGAAGTTGGACACCCAACCAACTGAGCCACCCAGGTGCCCCAGGTGCCTGATTCTTGTTTTCAGCTCAGGCCATGACTCACGGTTCGTGGGCTTATGCCCCACATTGGGCTCCGTGCTGACAGTGCAGAGCCTGCTTGGGATTCTCTGTCTCCCTCTGTCTCTCTGCCCCCTCCACTGCTTACTCTCAAAATAAATAAACTTAAAAGAATATCAGAAATGAACAGTATAATAACAGAATTTAAAGATTAAATGGTACGTTAAATTAGCATATGAGGCACAGTTAGAAAGAAACTGCATGGAAGACCATACACAGAGAAAAAAGTTATAGAAAATGAAAGATTGTAAGGTGATCTAATCAAAAGTTCCAGAAAGAAAACATGAAAGGTTACAAGGAACATTAAAAATACTCTTTTTATCCCTGTATTTATCAACAGAAACAGAATTAATTTGGGTAGGAAAAATTTGTCAAAATGATTTTTTTAATGAAATATCCAAGGCTCTCTTTCCCCTTAATTGAATCAAAGATGTTGCTATCTTAGAAATACCATTTGCATCTAATTTGCTAAGTAGCTGAGAAAGAAAGTACATTTTAAGATATAAGAGAAAATAGACACTGGGCCACCTGCTCCCCATAGGTCTCGGCTCCCAGAGCTGGGCCAGACCTTGTGGCCATGGGGCTTCTCTCTCCTTTCTCCCCAGCAGAGACCAGTGACTTGAGAGCACTTTCCAAAACTTCCCGTCTCTCAGTGTGAAATGGAACCTCTGACACTCAGGTGTGGCATCAACAAAGTCAAATATAGCAGCACCAGTCAGAAATAACAGGAATACCTCTGTACTCTTCTTAACACAGGAAAAGACAAAAGAAAGAGAGGAGATGTGTTCATAAGAACAGACCCATGTGCTATGAAGAAAGAAAAGTATGCCAGAGAAATGAGGGAAATGATTGGCATTTCAGTTATTTTTCCTCTCCTTTACTGGAGAACCTGATTGGCTTTCATTCATTCCTCAACTACAAAGAATTCTCACAAGTGTCTCAAAGAAGCTTCTAGAAACCCAGAGGAGTCCAAACCGTTAGATTTCTGCTAGCATTTGTTGCTAGAAATGCTAGCTGGTTTGTGGTACTAAGAGGATCATGAAAGAATATGATAGTTAACAGGGTGTGGAGCCAATGCAGACTAACATCAAGCAATTCTGTAAAGGAGGCAGCTATAACTAAGGGAATTATTGAGTGATAACTATTATAAATGGAAAATGAAAAAAAACTATTTGTTAGACAATAGCAGCACCATTCAGTCCTGCCAGTCACCCAGCAAAAACATTCAGCCCACTTAGCAGTTGTGTGATATCACAGGATAAATTCCATGTATTTGCTATGAAAAGAAAAAAGACAAAATATATCCAAAATATGAAGAGTTGTGAGGATATCATTTGATAAAAATGTACGATTAGCAATATTGAGCAGATATGAACCTAGAATTAATGAACAACAATGAAAATAAAAAAGTCTAAATAAAGAACTTTGTGGGAGGCAAAGAATTCCTTTTTGTTGTCAGAGGAATGGTTAGTAAAAATAACTTTTAAACCAATATTTATGTCAAAATTCTTGATGATTCTTGATTGTGGGTGTTAGCCAGAAATGAATTAAAACTATTCATAAACTCATTTATTCAGAAAACATCTTTTGTGGTGCACGTATCTTCACAAAATAAGCTCTTCTGGTGAGATGTTTTTAAGTATAAAAGATCAAAATTACAGTAATTTTGAAATCACAATTAACCAAATGTTGTTTCAAACGTAATGCTGTACCAAACCAAAGAGCGGATATTAGTAAAAATGCGGTAGGATTTGAACCCCGCTGATACCACTGACAAGTTGGCATCTAAGTCAAGCTTGCTATTTTATTTATTTATTTATTTATTTATTTATTTATTTATTTACTTATTTAGAGAGGATGCATACGAACGAGGAGCAGAGAGAGAGAATCCCACGGGGGGCAGAGAGCGAGAGAGAGACAGAGAGAGGGAGAGAGAGAGAGAGATAGAGGGAGAGAGAGGGAGGGAGGGAGGGAGGGAGAGAGCGAGCGAGCTAGCTAGCCAGAAGCCGGGCTCACTCGGGAAGGGGGGAGGGGGGGCTCGTGCTGTTACCGAAAGCGGGACTGGAGCTCACAGAGGTGGACTCCGACTCGTGCTCAGCCAATATGGGACTTGAACTCACCAACTGTGAGATCATGACCTGAGCCAAAGTCAGATGCTTAACAACTGGGTCTACCCAGGCGCCCTAAGTCAAGATTTTAACTTTCAGTTTCAATTTCCTTATCTGAATCTGCTATAGTAATTCACTTTATATTTCTTATCTTTAAAGTGGAGCTACTAGAATCATATTTCCTTTATGTTCTTTTCAAGGCTTTTATAGAGAACATATATATGAACGCTCTTTGATATTATAAAATGCTGTATAAATAATGATGAGTGTTAAATATTTAGAAGTTGTTTAAATTTGTATCCACTTAAAAACAACTTTGCAAATACTTTGAGGTAAGCCATTTAATTTCTGGAATTTAGGAATATAAACTCAAAAAGTATAGTTGTAATCACTAATTTATGTATCTTGATTGTGCTTTTTACTTAACTTTTGTGGCAGACTATTGACGGTCTATGCAAAAGTCATACCAAACCTCATATTTTCATGCCTTCTTCCCATGATTGAAGCTGCAAATGCCAGATGCTCATTTTTTTCTAGGTTCCTTTGCTCTTAGGGGTAGTCATTTTAGCCTTTTCAGACCAGTGATTTGTAGAAATTTTTTGGAAGATATCCTGAATGTATTTGTCCTCCTACATTTTTGATTCTGTATTGAAATGGAGAAACTGTCAATCTTTCGGTAGTTGGCATAAGAATGGCTTTTGTAGAAAACACTGGATTTGTTTGGAAGAAATGCCTTGATAATTCATTTGTGATGAATGTTGAGTCCACAAGGGGCTTGTCAACTGTCAGAAGATGATTGTTAAATTGCCTTAAGTGTGTCCTGTCAATTGGAAGTGACTGTTTTGTTGGTGTCTAGAATGAGTTATGTATATAGATTTGGAAGTAGACCCTGGGACAGAAATAATGAAAATAAAAATTTGAAGGGCACAGGGAAAATCCAGCAAGAAGGGAATAAGAACTCTGGAGAGATATTAGATGGGACTTTCTATATGAAATACTGTGTGTTATGTAACAGTGACTCTAACCCTGACCCCACAAATAAAAACTTCTGAAAATCAGGAAATCCTTGGTGTACCTGGATATGGGGCCAAAACATGTTTGACCAAGTGTGCGGTGAACAGCTAATATCTGGGTTTTCTCTGCCATCGAGGGGATCTCTCTAAATGCCTCACTATTTATCTTCACTTTTTCCCTTACCACTGGCTTTTTTTCTCATTAGGGTATTTCAGTTTTACCTCTCTACAGGTTTCTTCCTGACAACAAATGTATGCACCTAAAAAACCAACAACCTTCCCTGCTCACCATTCCATCTCAAAACCTTATCCCTATATGTTTCCCTTTTTCTGTTCTTTTTTACATTTTATTTATTTTTATTTTTAATGTTTATTTTTGAGAGAGAGACAGAACCTAAGTGGGGGAGGGGCAGAGAGAGAGGGAGACACAGAATCCTAATCAGGCTTCAGGGTCCAAGCTGTCAGCATAGAGCCCTATGCGGGGCTCGAACTCAACGAAGCTTGATATCATGACTTGAACTAAAGTCAGAAGCTTAACTGACTGAGCCACCCAGGCACCCCCTCCCTATGTTTCCCTCTTAGCCATGTTTTTTTTTTTTTTCCTCCCTCTCTCTTTCCTAGCTCTCTTTCCCTTTTCCTTTTATTTCTTCTTTCATTCCAGTCTTCAGATTTTTGCTAAAACATTTCCCCTTGCTGGAAATATCTCCCCCCTCCTTTTTATTTTTTTTAAGTTTATTCCTTTATTTTGAGAGAGACAGAGAAAGTGTGAGCTGGGGAGGGGCAGAGGGAAGAAGAATCTCAAGCAGGCCCTGAGCTGACAATGGGGCTTGAACTCTCGAACTGAGATCATGACCTGAGCTGAAATCAAGAGTCACATGCTCAGTGGACTGAGGCACCCAGGCGCCTGCCTCCTTTCTATCTTACTATCCAAACCCTAGTAATTTTTCAAAGTGCCTCTAAATTCCCATTTCTTGCATTAACTCTTTACCTTTTCTCACTAGATATGATCTATATTTTATCCTATGATTCTTGGTCCCTTGATTATTTCCTCTTCCTTTTACATTTTCTTTAGTCTTTATATTTTGGTGCAATTATTTCATACAGATGACTATGTTTCGCCACCCCCTTCCCCCCAAATTGTAAGCTCCTTGAAGGCAGGTCCTTTGTCACAGACTTCTTTTGAATTCTTTAGAGAACTTGGTACTACAGTAGGCTTATAAAAATACCAATAACGAGTTGTTAAATTTAATCAAGTAGTGGAGGATTAGGCTATAATGTGTAGTTAGTTTGAAAACCAGTTGTGTGTCTAAGTCCTTAGACTTATTGATAACATTGTATTGAAAATGTGACAACTTTTGTTGTGTTTATCAGCTATGAAAAGCCAAGATCTTTATTTAAGAAAAAAAGTTTATTACTATTAGATGATCATTTTATAGCTTCTTTCAAAGGACAACTAGCACCATGAGTTTTTAATCCTAATTCATGCATACATTATCCCTGAACAAATTTTTAAAAGATTATAAGGGGACACCTGGGTGGCTCAGTTGGTTAAGCATCCTACTCTTGATTTCAGCTCAGGTCCTGATCTCACAGTTGTAAGATCAAGCCCTGCATCAAGCCTGTTTAAGATTCTCTTGCTCTCCCTCTACCACTCATGTGTCACTTGTTCTCTCTCTCTCAAAAAAAAAAAAAATTATAAAATAGGGAAGGAAAAAAACGAAACAGCATCAACCTGATTGCATATGGAGAAATGGTTAAATAAATTGTGGTGCACGAATATTAAGAAGTGCCCTGTAGGGATGCCTGGATGGCTCAGCCCGTTGAACATCCAGCTTCAGCTCAGGTCATGATCTCACAGTTCATGAATTCAAGCCCCACATTGGGCTCTCTGCTGTCAGCACAGGGCCCACTTCGAATCTTCTGTCCCCTTCTCTCTCTGCCCCTCCCCTGCTTGTTCTTTCTCTCTTAAAATAAATAAATAAACCTAAAAAAAATACCATGTAGCTTCTTGAAAAGAATGAAGTCTTTTTACTAAATCTGACATGTAAAGAAACCAGGATCTACTATTAAGAAACAAAAATAACTTACAAAGCAGAATATATGGTATGATACCATTTTTTTAAAACTGTATATATACTTAAACAAACAGATTATGTCTGGGAAAAAAATCAAAGAACAGAACTAAACTGTTAACAGTGGTTAACTTTGTAGAGTGGAATTAGAGAAAAGGAAGACAGGAGATCTTCAAGCAGTAGAGAGGCATGTGAAATAAAAAGGTTTTTTTTCTACAGGGAGCATTTATTTTGAAATCGAAATGCAAAATGAAAGATACATTTTAAAAGAGTCAATAAAGCAAGAAAACTACACTAGTTTGTTTTGTAAAACAAGGTGCAATTTTGTGTTTGCATTTATTAACCATATTCTTCTTTTATAGTTATTAATAGATTGTAATAATTTTTCCTACTCTAAATCATGTTTTATAAGTCTTCAGTTATGGTAATGGAATCCAACTAGAATTACTGAACTAATTCTATAGATATTTTCCTGTTCAGGACATTACCTGAATATGTTTTACCACAAATGCTGTGTTTGTTTGCAATAAATGGCCATGTTTGAATCTGAAAATTAAATGTCTTGTTCAAGATTTTCTGTTACTTTACCCAGGCTACTTCTTTCTTTGTCTTTTCTGTGTTCTTTTTGGAGCCTGTTTTTCTTCTTGTGAGCACCAGCTCACAAATTGTACTTTTAAAGATTTGTAACAGTAATAATGTGATTTTCCAACATAACATTTTTGTGTAGTTCTGATTTCAGTAATTTGTAGAAAAGTGAGTTTGTAAAAGTTTGGAAAATTGGGAGATGATATACCTTATAAAAAGAGAATGTGTGTCAGTTCTCAATCGGATGGGAGTTGTTCTCTTATTATAAAGGTATATTGTGTTTTTAACTAATTCAAATAAGAACTTTTCACAGAAGTACCAACTATGGAAAAAAACAGATCAGCAAAGAAGGGCAGGAAGATATGAGAATTATTACCATTTAACTGGTTATAGCGCTAAGCCCATTTTTATTGCTTATGATGCTAGTTATCTATTGTATCTTAGGATTTCATCAATTCTTTCTTACCTCATCCTTTGTTATTCCCTAAATTGGGAAATTGGAAGAAAATCATAGCATGTATTTCACTTAGTGTGGTTATATTTTTTGGAAAGAAGAGGAATTGTAACTATTAAACTTAGAGTTTGGTGTACATGAATTATAACCTTTAGCTTTTATTCTTACTAGATATGTTTTTTTATAAGATCAATTTTTACTCTGCTCAAAAGCACATTCTATTATTACACCTCATTCTCTTCAGATGAACTTGAGTCCTTTTCTGAGAAAATTAAAGCAAATGTGTGCTCCCTAACTTCATTCCTCTTTACCGTGACAGTTTCTTTATTGAAACGTTATCTTTCCTTCTTATTTTAGAAAAATATGTGTCATTCTTCTTGGATATTAAACTTTTCACTTATATTCTTGATCCTTTCTTTCATTGTGAGCTCAAGAATTTCATCCCATTGATTATTCCCCTCCTCTCCTGCATCTTCCTCATATCTGTCCCACTCAATCTACTGAGAATTCAAAGTAAGAAAAAAAAAAAAGGCAAACGAAACCCCCTTTCTTTAGCCCTTCAAGTTCTCCTTCCATTCTTCACCAAACACCTGGAAACAGTATTATGTGCTTGTGCCTTCAATCCTTAACCTCATATATTCCTGATTTTGTCCTTGACTGTTGTGTGTCAGGCACTATTAAGACTTCTGCCTCTCATCCAGTCTTCTAGGCAGGGTAGTTGGGCCATGCTACCTGGATCAGATGACCAGTTTCCCTGGAGGAGTGTCCTCTGCCTGCTTTATGCTGCAGTATGCTATGGTGGTCCCAGCCTGGCTTTGATGTCTCTATCAGCCTATGTCTTTAGGATTTTAGGGGAATATGAATGCTCTATAGCATCGTACTGTTGAATGCTTCACATTTTTGAAGTTCTCTTCTTTTTTTTATTATATGTTTATTTTTCATAGTGATCTTAACTTATAAAAGAAAAATATTCACTGTTTTAAATTTTATATGTTTTATTTTTTATATTTGAGAGAGAGAGAGAGAGAGAGAGAGAGAGAGAGAGACAAAGACAAAGCATGAGTAGGGGAAGGGCAGAGAGAGACAGAGGCAAAATCTGAAGTATGTTCCAGGCTCCAATCTGTTAGCACAGAGCCCTACACGGGGCTTGAACTCACAAGCAGCAAGATCATGACCTGAGCCAAAGTCGGACGTTTAACCGACTAAGCCACCCAGGTGCCCCCAAGTATGCACTGTTTTAAAAAGCAAGTTTTAAAAAGCAAGTTCAAGGCTTCCAGTCCAGAAAAGATGATATAAAATCCATTTCTCCATATTAAGTACAGCTATACCCCTGGAAATAACATAAGAGGCAAATAAGAATTATGACAGACCAAAAAAATTTTTTTTGAAATTTAATGAGGGAAACAGTATGATTAGAAACCCTGGGGCTGGAAGAACAGTATAGTGGCAGGATGGCTTATGACCATCCCGCCCCACCTCCACTTAACAGAAAAAGATATTTTATACCCCACATTGTACTTTTTGTATCTTTACATGTAGGTGCTTCCTAAAGTTTTTTGTTTTTTGTTTTAAGTAGGCTTTGCACCCAGCGCAGAGCCCAGTGTGGGGCTTGAACCCTGAGATCAAGACCTGAGCAGATATCCAGAGTCGGATGCTTAACCAGCAGGGCCACCCAGGCGCCCCAGTGTTCTCTAAGGTTTTGTTTTTGTTTTTGGCTCTTTTTTTCATGTACTCCATTGGCAGAATGAGTGACTCTCAGGTGTATTGCTCTGGTTCTGTTTTCTCTCCCAAGTTCTAGTTTTGTATGTTCAAGTGCCCACAGGCATATATCCAGAAGTCTTGCTGGCACTTCAAACTTTTACATATCAAGCATTGGTTATTTTGTAAAAAAAATTTTCCTCCTGTGATCCTTATTGCTTTTGAGATATTACCAGCCTATTCTTTCAGGTAGAAAACAAGGAAACTCATTGTTATCTTGAGTGTTTTCTTAATTACAATTTGACATTTATTCAGTTGCCAAGCCTATTTCCTCTGATACTCACAATAGTCCTCTCATTCCCCTACTGAGTAACCTTCGCTGTCATTTAATTTCATCACCTACTGTTTCTCTTCTCTGCCCTTTTGGTTCTTATACACCCACCAAATTCATAATCGTGACATAGAGTTTTGATCACATTATGGTTGCCTTTTGCCCAGAAATTAACAGTTGAACTCATTACCCTACTCTTAAAGGCTCTCCATAATTTGGCTCAAACTTGTTTCTCCATTTTATTACTATCATTCACATAGCATTTGCTTCTGATAAACTAACTTCTTTGTTATTTACATTTTGCACTTCCTAAACCAAATCATACCCATCATTCAAGACTGAGTTCCAGGCTTACCGTCTCTGCGAAACATTCTCTGATTCCTCAAGATACACATATTTTTTTGTTCTTCTGAATTTTTATGGTATTTCATTGGTCTTTTCCTTTGTGATTCATAACTTTTTGCCTTACACTGTATTTTTGGTACATGTCTTATATCCCCAATTAGAATATAAATTCCTTATTCCAACCTGTATACCCATAGAGCAGATTGCCTTCAGATGGCTGGATGAATGAATCCTGTACATTTTTTTAGTTTATTTATTCATTTAGACAATAAAGCATTATTATAGAGCATCTCCTTGATAATTTACTATTATTTTCAAATTCACACTTCCAGAACATTTGAGCTTGTTTGTAACTTTTTACTGACATCATTTGGCTAATAGTCCCATTTCCCTTGCCCCCACTTCAAGTCTACCTTTTCGTTAGGGCAATCTGATATGAGGTAGACATTTTTTGCGTTGTTCCTTTAGCTCTGTTGTGGTGGAGCAAATGGTAGTGGCTTCTGGAAGTTTTTCTAGTTGATTTGAGGGTTAAGTCTAAGAAAAAAAAATATTCTTTAAACTCATTCCATTTTACTAGTTTTCTAGTTTACTAATTTGTCTCTAGTTATTTACTTATGTGTGCATAATCCTCTGAGATGGAGTGTTCCTACTTAAATATATAGAACAAAGCTTAATTCACTTGGGCACAAGGCAAGCAAATGATGAAGCTAGGCTGAAATCCAGGGTTTCTGTATTATCCCTATCCCATGCTTTTCTAAAATGTTGCATCCAGAATTCTTTTGGAGTTTTTTTGTTCTGGATAGTATATAAGGCAATTTAAAAAGTCCTTAAACACATAGTTACGGGCTTATTGGCATGTGGGTATGTGTATCTCTGGAGCACCCAGTATAGCCCTTTGTTTAATTGTTTTAATTGTTTAGTAAAGGAAGTTGATTACACACTGCTTGTGAATCTTCCAGTGGATCTGCATCATTCCAGAGTAGTGACAGGGCAATAAGTGGACTGATATACTTTTAATATGTGCTAGAGTTTGTTTTTTATTTTATGAGTGGAGAAATGTCTAACATTTAGCTCTTAACTGATTGCTAGGTCCATGTGCATATTATTTTACTTGATCCTCACAGCCAGTCCTGGCACCGTATTATCATCTCTGATTTAAAGTTATGTTACTTATATACAGTCAGTTTCCATTCAAATCTAGGTCTGCCTAATGCCAGAGACTACAGCCTATGAAACTAGCCGCTTGATAGCTGAAGAATATTCAGAACAGCTTATCACATACAGGCCTTCAGAGGCTATATATCTGTGTCTGTTTATTGCTAAATATGTTTAGCTGTACATTATACTATCTTAGCGTTAGGGAAGCAAAGCAATCAGTCATTCCTTGGACTGGCATAGGAGATCTTAATGCTGGGGCTGAATATTGTAGCTGCCACTGCAGCTCGGAACCAGCAGGGGGCCAGAGTAGTGCTGGAAAGAGAAAAACCCTGACTTTTCTCAGTTTGAAAGTCTGCCCTGGTGTTTTGGAAATACAGCCAATAGGAGTAAGAATGTCGCCTAATTTTTGTTATTCACCTTCCTCCCTCCTGAAACACATACACAAAAAAAGGAGATGGGAAGCAGAATAGAGTAAGAGAAAAACCAGAATAATTGAGCTTTGTTATCTTGTTCAAGTTAGTTATGAGACCTTTTAAAGATTTCCAGATTTGGCCAAGGATTAGCAATTAGTGGACAGCTGGAAATATGGTTTTTTTTTTAATTCTTTATTTTTGAAGTATGGTTGACATACAGGATTATATTAGTTTCAAGTGCACAACAGGAAATGTGTTTTTAATTCTGTCAGTTAAATTTTATTTCTGTGCAACTTGGATACCTCTAAATTATTTCTCCTATAACATTTCTTCTATATTCTGCTTTTATGAAAGCAATTTGAATATCTTTAAGCAACTTCCAAGGTCTCAGTGTTAATAATGTTTGAAATGGAAATTATGAGAAGGAAGAACTAGAGAAATCTATGTTTCTTGGGTAGAACCTATGGTTCTCAAGGTAGAATCTTGGTTCTTGGGTAGAATCTATGGTTCTCAAGACTTTATTGGCTTTTAAGGCTAATGGCTATCAAAAAATAAATTAAATGTTATTTCTGGGTTGCCTAAGATGTATATAGCTGTGATATTCTGGATTTACACTGTGGTCTTTAGGAATAGAGAAAAACAAACAAAAACGTGAATGAGAAGTAAAGAAGTGAGAATAAGAGAGAGGTAAATGCCACTAAAAAAGCCAAAGATCTGTAGTTACTCAAATTAGCAAAATTGCAATAATAGGTCTACAATATGTTTAGCCTACTCGAACACATACGTATGTATACATACATATATTTTATAATGGTAAATGTAATAGTCATTTCTGCTATACCACTTGTTTTGAAGCAGATATGTTCCAACATGATTGATTGATATATTAGGGAACAGTGTGAGCATAATACACTTTCCTTGTTTACTTTTGGGTAGTTTCATTTCGGAGAAGCACTATGGGAATGCACAAACCACCTTGCTGAACCAAGCCACATAGAAATACACAAAATGTATACATGCACACACTTCAATTTTTTTAATGTTTATTTTTGAGAGAGAGAGATAGAACACAAGCAGGGGAGAGGCAGACAGAGAGGGAGACACAGAATCCGAAGCAGGCTCCAGGCTCTGAGCTGTCAGCACAGAGCCCAATATGGGGCTTGAACTCACAAACCGTGATACCATGACTTGATCCGAAGTCAGACACGTAACCAACGGAGTCACCCAGGTGCCCCAACATGCACACACTTCAAATACCAACCAGCAATCTCAGTGTACCACATATTATGAGTCATATCCATGTACATTTGGTATTAAAACTTTCCAACTGATTTCAGATAACCCTATTACCACTATTTCAAAATAACTCACAAACTACAACTCTTTAACACCTACCTTCGTAAGCAAATGCCAGGTCTTTTTCAAAGTAAAGTGCCATATTTATTATTTATGTTTATGTTATTATTATTTATGTACTTTTAAACCATTGGGCATGTAAGACCATGCTGTTTTTATTAGGTTCCTACCTTTTCTTAAAAAAAAAATTGTCTGTGATGAAGTTTTTGAATATTGAGTTCCAACCCCACTGTACCTTGCTATTTGCCTCTTCAGTGTGATCACAGCCCTAAGCTAAATGAGTATGGGCAAAAGCAGGGAGGCAGAAAGTGTGAGAAACATATGAAAGAACCTAGGAGAAGATATGGTTAGAAAATATGAAAGATATGATGAGAAAGAAAAGATGTGTTCAGAACATAGGAGAAGCCTGAGGACCCAAGCATCTCTTCGCCCTTGGGCAAAGCTAACAGTCAACCCCAGAATACAACGTGATCTGTTGGGATGCATCCTGGGTGTAAGGGGGCAGGTTTACCCTCATTGGTTTGGAAGAAGCAGTGTAACCTGGGGGCTGGAGTAATGGACAGAGCGGTGAAGCCAGTAGAGACAAAAATCAGAGCAGCAAGTTCAGATTCAGGGATTTCTGACTTTGATTAGTAGAAAACACAAAGCCAAAGAGAATCTAAGAGAGTTGTATTGTCAAAGATATTTAAGTCTAAGAAGTAAAGGCTTGTGATTTCCCATCCCCTGGAAACTCCCAGACTACTGAATGTGATTCCGAAACAAGTGGACTGCTTCAGCAGGAAACCTCCCAGTCAGGAGCCATCCACAGTGACCTTCTCAGTGTGATTTTGGGGAATGGCTGGTAGGGGAGATCTCCCAGAGGTTAGAGACTAGAATCAGGGGCAAACAATTTGGTAACTATGGAACTCATTTCCTTTCCCGGACAGGGAAGCTTGCTCTTCCTGTCCAACAAAATATCATATATATTATGGACTGATTTTTTTTATCTCCCTTTTTTCATGTAGGAGTATTTATTGCTGGTGTCCTTTTTTTTTTTTTTTTTTTTTTTTTACTTTGCCATGGTTATTATTAGATGTCTTGGTGTGGGGATGAGCCATAGGATGATAGACCATAAGGAGCCGCTTCAAACTTGATTGAGCATATAATCAACAGATATTGGAGCTGGAGGCAGTAAACAAGTTTGAGTAAGAGTGAGTGCACTGTTCGTCACGTGTGGAAACCTTGCCTAATGTTAGGCGGGGCCATTATTGAAAGTATAGGTGTAGGAAAAGGGTAGGTGTGGATGCTGGGCAACCAGTTGGAACTTCTTTATGGAATGGTTTTATGTACCGCATAAATGTAACTGAGTGAATCCAGCTACATATGCTTTGAAGTTCAATCTTACTGTAGATAATCTCACCCGACATTTCACTTGACTCTTGACTTGAAGTTGCTCTTTCATAGTGAGCCTCATAATTCACCTTTTCCTACCTCACAGGCCTGTCAATCTCTTTGCACTAATGCTAACACACTCAGCAGCCAAGCTGGTTAATAAGTGGGCCCTGTTCTTACGCATGCGGTTATTAACAATTGGTTACCTGAACTAGCAGGACCAAAATCATTTTTCACGTTTGATATGGCTATTGAAAGAGAGGATCAGGACCAGAGACCTCTTCTTTTGAGATTGTGGGGGCCAAGGCCTTGTAATCTGTTCTACCAGATAGGGAGAGCCCAACTATGAATGAAGGCCACACAAAAAAAAAAGCAATGCAAAAAGAGAGAGAAAGAGCTCTGGTGACCTTATTTAAGCTTTGGCAGAAGTTAGCTTTAATCCAGGGTCTCTCACCCTTGGTACTGTTGACATTTTGGGCTGGATAACTCTTTGTTGGGGGAGAGGATATTCTCTGATTTTAGGATGTTCAATAGCTTCTCTAGCCTCTCCCCACTAGATGCTTCCCCAGTTGAGAACCACTGCTCTAATCCTAGGCTTGTGGCTACATGATCCTTAATTTCCCTTTTTGCTGAACTTATTTGCATTGGGTCTGTCACTTGCAGTCCAATTGTTTTAGTTAACTTTCTCCTCCAGTTTTTATATGTAAAAAAAAATAAATGTACTCATTAAACATAAACAACCCTGAAACCAATAAGGTAAAATTAACAATAATTTAATTCAATAAATAGCACTAAATTGCCAATAAAACAATCATAAAAATATGTATTTGTGTGTTTTGTATTTTACATGCTAGAGTCTTGATTTTTTTTTAACATGACATCAGTTTTTGTGACAATTATTGTTACTGCTGACAGTAAACACTTTTTTTTTAAATGTTTGTTTATTTTTGAGAGAGAGAGAGAGACAGAGCATGATCGGGGAGGGGCCGAGAGAGAGGGAGACACAGAATCCGAAGCAGGCTCCAGTCTCTGAGCTGTCAGCACAGAGCCCGATGCAAGGCTCGAACCCACAAATCGCGAGATCATGACCTGAGCTGAAGTCAGACACTCAACCAACTGAGCCACTCAGGCACCCTGACAGTAAACACTTTTTTAACCACCAGTGTGTTATTTTGATGAACTAATCAATTTAATATTGTGCCTTTAAAAATTCTGTAACTAGTTATAAGACTTATGGCTAGTGAAGTAGATATGTATCAAAGATGGAATCTAAGTCTTACAATACTCAATAATGTGAATGTGACTACTAAGGTAGAGGAGGTATTGGAATTCTGCATAGTTACACTACCACATACAGTAATAACTTTTCCCACCATGTTTTTGTATTTGAATTACTGTAGAATCATTGCTTATTTTGTGAACCATGATGTCATTTGACCATAACTTGATCTATATGTATCATTTGCATTTTTAACTTTTCCTCTCTGCTATTCTCAATAGCTGATACAACTCCATGGCACTACATTATTTATAGGTTGTTAAAGTCTCTATCTAATAATAAACAATTAAAATCTCATTCTATGGAATTTTTTTCAATTGTGAATTAACAATGTAAAATAGAAGTTTTGATTTTGTATCAGGTAAACTAATCCAACATTTTGACATTGGAACTCTCTAATATAATGGTAGTTGTATATGCTTAAAAGTACATTACAAGTTAAATTAGAAGTTAACTTGAGGGACACCTGGGTGGCTCAGTTGGTTAAGCATCTAACTCTTGATTTCAGCTCAGGTCATCATCTCACAGTTCTTGAGATTGAGCCCTGCATCAGGCTCTGCACTGTCAGTGTAGAGCCTGCTTGGGATTCTCTCTCCCTCTCTCTCTCTCTTCCTCCCCAGCTTGCTCTCTCTCTCTCTCTGTCTCTCTCAATAAGTAAACATAAGAAATTAAAAAGAAGCTAACTGAGAAAAATTGATTTTTTATTTTTTTAAGTTTATTTATTTTGGGGGAGAGAGAGGGAAAGAGAGAGAGAAAAGAATGAGCAGGGGAGGAGGGGCAGAGAGCGAGGGAGAGAGAGAATCTCAAGTAGGATCCATGTGGAGTCCAACACTGAACTCAAACTCACACACCACTGTGAGATCATGACCTGAGCTGAAAACAAGTGTTGGACGCTTAACCTATTGAGCCACCCAGGTGCTCCTGCAAAGAATTATTTAAACTTCACTTATTAGTTTTATTGTTAGAAATTTGATAATGTTATTTTGAATCTATGTTAGGTATATTGAAAGATAACCACATCATTATGTTAATGTGTTTTGAACTAAGATTTTTATGTAAGAGAAGACAAATATAAAATTTAAAAAGTAGAGTTGAAACTCTGTAATGTTAGATATAAACTAATGACATTTTTTTAAACATATTTCCTAACTTTGATCACTGAAGGATCTAGAAGCAGTGACATCCCGGTAGCAATGAGTATGCCTGGTACCCAAACTTCGTTAAAAACACTGGAGCTCCCTGGAGAAATGGCTCATTCCAGATCTGTGACAGAGTAAATACAAAGTGAGGCTGGGACATTCTGGTGAACTAGAAAGCAATAAAAATTTGAGGAGTAATGGAATTGTATCAAAAGTATGCAGGAAGTATCTTGAAGTGGCTTCCACTGGACATATTTGGGGAAATTTGCACACTTATTATAAATACCTCTTCTATATCATTGCATATCCCCTAGGTTTCACTGGTCTCAGTTCAGCTCTGTGCAAACTCTAGTGTAGGTGGAACCATACATAGCTCTATATCCTGCTGTTCTGCAAGCCCCTGGCTTTTTGCCGTGTCCACAGGGAAGACTCACACATATGCACCCTGGAGGTACAGAGGAGTTAAACTCAAGTGTATGGCAGTTAATGCTCTTTTGGGAAAGCCTTTCTTTAACCGATGGAAAATGAAGCCAGTGAATAAATTGTATTCTTTCTCTTTTCTCCTCATACCTTAGCGGTGGTCCTGAAATGTGCTTATATGGCTCTTAAGAGGTTCAGTCTGACAAATTAAATAGGTGGCCTGCTTGATAATGCATATTGTCATAATTGGCTCTTCCTCCTTTATTTTATTCCTCTTGTCCCTCACTCCTGCTTATTGTGATTGGGTTACTTTTAAAACTAATATTACATAAGGCTTTTTCTTCAGACTCTTCTTTTTTGGGAAACCAAGCTAGAAAGATGGCATCAAAAAAACTAATGCATGTAACTTATTGAAGCACTGAATATATAAAGATTTATGAACGATTTTGAATGATACTCAAAAGAAGAGAAAGACTTACCTCACCAAAAACAATCTTTTATTTGCAACCATTGGAAGTGAATGTTACCAGCTTTTTACTCTCAGAATTGGTAATTAAAGGAAGAGAATTAAGCCATTATCATTCTTTTTCAATTAGAAATATAGTTGAGGAGAAGCTCTTTCCTACAAAACAGTGCCAGCCAATATAGCAGAAAGAAGAATAGAATTTTTTAAATGACCAGTTTTCAACCCCTGATGAAATGATTGATTTAGGTTAGGATCATCAGTGAAGACAAATTCTTGCAGAAAGTGTTAGTGGAGAACTGTATATTACTGCATGCATGTTACAAATGATCACTCTATACCTTGTTAGCTAGTTAAAAAGGACAGAAAGTCTTTTCAACAAATAAATTTGCTATTATTACCTTAACTCATAGTAGCACCTTAATTATTACTTAAGATTTTAAAGCCGTATTGTATTTTCCTGGTTTTTTGCATGCCTAGTAATTTTTGACTGGGTGCCAGACATTATAAATTGTATGCTGTGTGCTACATGTCTAAAAATTCCCTTAAATATTTTGACTCTACTCTAGGATGCAGTTAATTTATTTGGAAAGAATTTTAACCTTTCAGAATTTACCTACTTGTAAGCTCTATAAGGAAGCACCAGAACAACTTTTAACCTAGGGCAAATTTGGTCTCACTGCCAAGGCAGTATCCTTCAGAATATTCAACCCAACTTTCCATATATTATGAGATTTCTTCATTCTGGCTGTTGGGAACAGAAACTATTTCCAGCCCTGTGTGAATACTGGGAATTCTTCAGCCTGATTCTTTCCATTGGTTCATCTCTTGGCCTTGGAGAGTTTTCTCACTGACGTGCTAATCAGTTCTCAGATGAAGATCTGAAGAGAATCCTCTGCAGATCTCTGGGACGGTCTTTGCAACTCTCTCCTCTCTGGTATTCTGCCCTGTGATTTTAGGCACATTGGCCTTTTTGAATTCGCAACCCTTGTCTCTTTAACTCAGGGAGACTGCCATGCTCTGTTTGGGTTCCCCTTCCTGTTCTGCTGCCTGGGGCTATTACCTTGTTTGTTTCCCTTCTCTCAGGGATTACTGGGCTGAGCTGCCTTGTGTCCAGTGTCTAAAAACCATTGGTTTATATATTTTGCCCAGTTTTTAAGTTATGTAAGACAAGAGTAAATTCAGTCCCTGTTACTTCATCATATCCTGAAACAAAAGTCACTGTAATTGTACTTTTTAATTATTCTGTTCAAATAATTTTTAGAAGACTGTACTTTTAAGAAAAAGTTTTAAACATTTATTTTTGAGAGAGAGAGAGAGACAGAGTGCAATCAGGAGAGGGACAGAGAGAGAGGGAGACACAGAATCTGAAGCAGGCTCCAGGCTCTGAGCTATCAGCATGGAGCCTGATGCAGGGTTCAAACTCATGAACCGCGAGATCATGATCTGAGTCCAAGTCAGGCACTTAACCTATTGAGTCACCCAAGCACCCTAGAAGAATGTACTTAAAATTTTTTTCAAGTATTAATAGGATTAGTTAAAGAATATTTGCTTATCTGTTAAAATTTTTTTAAATAACTTACTTTTATCATCTTGTTTTCAGAGAATGAAGTTGTACCATTTTTCCTTTGGAAATTTATTGCCTTTTTTTGGTGACTTAATATATGGCCACTTTTTGTGATTTCTTTGTGTGCATTTTAAAAAATGGTGTTTGGTAGGAATCAAATGTAAACACATATATAATCATATGTAGTCAGTCTTACTATATACTTTAAATACCTTGTCTTTATTTTGTGCCTTAGAATCATAGATTGATATAATGTCTCTCAGTGCTAAAATGACTTAAAAAAATTTTACCTCGTAGTTATTCTAAGCACCATCCTTACAAATTCTGAATATCTTCAGGTATACCAGAACTTTTTGAGTATAATCTTGGACTCAGGAAGATACAAGGCACTTAATACCCTTTAGTGATAATATCCATTTAACACTTTATTTATTTTTATTTTTTAGACAGAGAGTGCAAGTGGGGGAGAGAGAGAGAATCTTAAGCAGGTACTGTGCTCAGCATGGAGGCTGACACAGGGCTCGATCCCAAGACCCTGGGATCATGACCTCAACTGAAATTAAGAGTTGGATGCTCAAATGACTGAGCCACGCAGGCACCCCTCCATTTAACATTTTTTAAAAGTAGGGAATAAAACTCTGTTTTACAAAACTACAAATTAAAGGAATAATTGACAGACTAATTTCTAGTCATCTTTGGTGCCTATTTCTTAGGTGTTAAGAATCAAATTACATTATAATATATTTAAGTTTAAAAGTCTACTTTAAATGAACCACCTTAAGAAATACATATTTTAGAATACAAATATATGTATATTAGGGTATATTTATTAAACATATGATATATAGATTAAGAAATAAAGCCAAGCTTTATTTGCTTTTTTCTTAAGGGTAATAAACAATTTAATCTATTTATAGATTTAAAAAAAATTTTAATAATTTTTAAAAAATGTTTATTTATTTATTTTTGGCAGGGGGAGGGGTAGAGAGATGGGGAGAGCAAGAATCCCAAGCATGCTCCACACTCTCAGTGCAGAGACTGCCACGGGGCTTAATCTGAAGAACCGTGAGATCATGACCTGAGCTGAAATCGAGTTGGATGCTTAAGTGACTGAGGCACCCAACTGTCCCTGTAGATTTTTGCTTTGCAGTTTATGTAAGCTCATATTCTTAGGGATGCTTTAGTTCTGCAGAGACTAAGATTAAAATACAGTAGGTCTACTGACTATTGTCAGTTCTGTAATTGAGAGGTCTGTCATCAGAAGAGGAGCCCTAGGGGTACCTGGGTGTCTCAGTCGGTTGAGCGTTCAACCCGACTTCAGCTCAGGTCATGATTTCATGGTTTGTGAGTTTGAGCCCCGTGTGAGGCTCTGAGTTCTCAGCACAACCTGTTTCTGATTCTGTGTCTCCCTCTCTCTCTGCCCCACCCTCCCGCACCAAAATAAATAAACATTAAAAATAAAATAAAAATAAAATAAAAAAAGAAGAGGAGCCCGAGAATTTTGATTGGAAATATAAACTGGGAGACAGAACCTGAAAGTCTTTGGGACTGAGGAACTAGAAGAGAAAACTCCAAAGCAGGCCCTGACTGGCATTCTCTCAAGGCCAGCATGTATTCCAAGCTGAGTACATTGCCTCTTTAATTCCAAAGAATCCTACAAATGTTGTCTAAGCCTGTCACCAGCCATTCCACTCAGTTTTCTACTTAATTCTTCATTCTCAATTTTTGCAGAGAGATGCATAATTTTAAGGTATTTTACCTTATAAATCTACATGTGTAATAATGAAAAAGTGGTATTATAATAGTCGTTAGCCTTATAAATTCTCATTGAAGAGATATTAATCATCCTGAGCAGTGTTTGTGTATGTATATGTGGAGGGACGGGGGCTTCTAAACAAAGTAATTGTATTTGGTTTACACATAAGTAGTATAAGCTGTTCTACTTAATATTTTCAGGGTCTGTATGTTTCTGTGTTCTTTGTAATTTTCCCTTTTGTAACTACAAATGTTGTTTCTAAGTTTCAAAATATGCCATATTTTAAAATACAGTAAACTTCCACAAAATTACACTTAAAATTAAATTATGAATACTCTAATTCTAAAATCTTCCTTGCTTTTTAAAATCTGAAGATTAAATTCATAATACTTGAGTATTTCCTTGCTACATTTTTATTATGATTAGGAATCAGCATCTTCCCCGAGAAGCTAACATATTAACAGATGAATCTGTTATTATCACTGTCAACACACCTTTATTAGAAACATTTTTAAACAGCATTGTCAGGCCAGTTTTATCTGTGGACAGAACCCCATACATGAACGACTATAGGACTTTAAAGGGAAAAGATGGGATGAGAAAAATATTTTGTTTATCCCTAGACTGTTTTGGGAGGAGGGAGCAAGATTTAAATTTGCCTCAGCTTTAATTGCTTTACACACATTCTTGTGACGCACAGTTGGGAGGGAGGAAGAAAAAGAGGGAGCTGTTACTGTGTGGTATGTATCTAAAAGAGTGCATTTGAAAGGGAGAGGAGAAAGCAGAAGCAAGCTGGTCTGACCAGAAACAGAACTGCCTGTGACAGATTAAGAGACAAGCGAGGCTTGGAATCTGAGAGCAAGCAAAGAGAGTGGAAATTTACAGCTGCCCTGTGTGAGTGTTCAAGTGATCATTTTCTGCTAACGTTTTCCGGTGGTAACTGTTACTCTTCAAAGAGAGAGAGAGAAAGTCAAGACGGGATTGTGGAAACTCTTTTCTCTGCAACGCTTTGGTAATAGGAGGCACCCTCTATTAAATGGAAGATAGAGCTACTTCATGTAAAGTGCTTTGAGCCCAAGAGAGAGCTGTCTTCAGCACCTCACCATGTGTCTACTTTTTGTTGCTTAGACAAGCCTGGACATTTCTGTAACATTTGGTGAGTATCAGCCAGGTTACCTATACTAGTTCATAGAAATGGAATTAATATGGTAAACTTTAGTTTTAGTAAAGGTTTTACAGTTATTGCTTATACATTCATTTTAAATTGTGTTGTTACCTTGTTTCTTTGTGCATGATGAACTGCTGTTACTAGGAGAGGTTTAAAAAAACAGCAACTACAAAACAATACTTCTCTGTTGCCTAAGGCACTTGAACCATTACCAACTATTCTGTGTACGTGGAATATCTTATTTTGGAAATGGGTTTTTATTTACAGAGGGTTACCAAAAATAAAATAGTGGCAGTATACCATTTTTCATGTTTCTTTTTCAACTGCATAAAAATTCAGGAGTTACCTCTTTCTGTGTATTGTCACTAAATTTAAAATTATCAATGTGATGTTTGGTATCTTCAATTATTATAAATTACACCCTTCTCTCATAATCCAAGTGGATGGAAGTGTTAATGATACCATTATTTACAAGGACATACAATTTAAATATTGAATGCTTCTGTTAGATCCAATAAGTGACACATGATTTTTTTCCCCAAATTCTGTAATGAATGTAAAAATTAGACAACGTACATATCAAATTTACCATTTGATACAAAATGGATGCACATGGATTTCAAATTAAGGATTAAAACAGTTATTTTCTTATAGCTGATACCAAGCTCTCACATAATATTTTTGTTCTGCTGAAGAACTGTTATAGCCAGATGCATATATGTATACAAGCAATACAGCAGAAAAAAGAAAAATAAACTCATAAAATATGTATTCACATTCCAAGAAAAACTTTAATTGTACAACCTTAACATAGGAGATTGTATACTCATTTTTTATATGTCTTTTTAAAGGCATCAGTGGAAGACACATAATCATTCTTCTGTGGGAGGAAGGAAATATACATTGTTAGCTGCTAAAGTGAGTCATTGCATAGAGGTGCACCATTCTAGGCAAAGTTTCTAATTTCCTCTCTGCCAGCATCAAAAAATATGTCCTTAGTGATTCAAGTGAGTCCTTTAAGGCAGAACAACTTAGCTGAAATGAAAACTTCAATAGAGTGTCAGTAAACATATCAAAAGGGTTTATACCCTAGACATAATATATAAAGTGGTGCATTTCCTCTATGTGTGCAGAAGCCTGTAGAACAGGTTTTGTTTTGTGGTTTCTTTTCTTTTTCTTTCTTTCTTTCTTTCTTTCTTTCTTTCTTTCTTTCTTTCTTTCTTTCTTTCTTTCTTTCTTTCTTTCTTTCTTTTTAATGCCTTTGACCTATGTATAAGAAGAAACTCAGCTGATCTTTGGAAACATTTTCTGGACCAGTATCTTGCACTTAAAGTCAAAAGTAAATAAAATAAAGATAATATCACAAACCAACTTTTCTTCTTTACTGAAGTTCCCATACTCGGTCCTTCTTAGACCAGTGGAAGGTTTGCATACAGCTTCACAATTGTCAGAATAATTTTTTATTTTAAGCTAGTAAGTGATTGGTATTACCTTGGTGGTGGCACCATTTCTTAAGCCCATAGGAATGTAAATATAACAATAAAGATTAAGTCATTCTCAGTTTACAAATATTTTGTACTTCAGAAGTTTATTGTGAATGGGTTGTTGGGAATTTGGGACCCATCTTCCCTGGAAAATAATTCAATAAATGATTGACTTTTATTATAACCTGAGGACATATTACAGTCACAGTATAGAAAAACCATTGCCACCCTGAAAAATACTAGAAAAGCAAGTCTAGTAATGAAACTAAATGTAAAAACAATTCTATTGAATAAGACATTATTTTTATTTATCTTAGATATTAATGCTTGAAGAAAAGCAAATTTAATGAGATGAATGGGTTTTGGGAAAGATGCTTATAAATAGGATTTCTAGGTACTTTTGAGAGCTTCCATGGTTGATTGCATTCCCTTTATGAGACCTTATCCCATGTTAAGATTAGTGATTTTTGTTTCCCTTGCCATAGGCATATTTCTAGCCATTGCTTTTATCCTTATCACCCATTTCTAGAGTCTAGCTCAGTGGCACATAAGCAGATACCTAATAAATAGTTACTGGATGAGGCCTAAACTTTTTCTTTGGTTCACAGAAATGGAACTGACGAATTTTTCCAAGATACCCAAAAAAGGAAAGGGGTTTAGGGGCACATGGTTTTCATTATGAGAAAGATATGGCCTGATAAGAATCATTGAATTGTGAGACACAAAGCAATATTAGTACAGAATAGGCCTAACTATTCTGAGAAAAAGGGAAGACCTTGGTATAACTTAGTGGCAGCCCTGAATGAGTAGGGATGGTGATGGGGGAGGCAGTTTACAAGCTTGGTATCTTGAGTACATGGGACATTCTAAGGTAAGGTGTCACCTTTATGTATTTGCATAAGTGTACCAGGACTCATGAAGAAATGTGGCCTATTAGGAAAACTCAAATTAGGTCTATCTAAATTAAGTTTAGTGACACTGGTCCTAAGAGTTTCTCTAAAGTGCTGTAGTACGAAATTTAAAAGCTGGCAATGTAATAAACACATATAATGAAATAAACAACACGGTGAATGCAGATTGCACTTAGATGATTTTCAGTGGCAGAACAACTTTTCCATTTGATCAAGAAATACTTTCTTTGTTCTATTTGAAAAACTATAAACCTTGTCTTAATAATAACAATATGTAACCAAAACTTGATGATTGTTATGTATAATATGTGTGTGCTTACAGGAAAGACTAAAAAAAAGTCAATTTTGAGTTTCCCTTGATAATTCTGTTGTAAAGAGTAACCATTTGTGAATTTCAGTGAGATCTGATGCTTTGAATACAGGTACTAGTTTTTGAGAATACGGACCTAGCTTCAGACCTCTGCTATAAGTTGAGATTATGAAATTCTAATATAATATTCTCATTCATTGACAGTCATTAATCAGTAATAAATGTAGAAAATTTTAGCTCTGACAAATGCCTGGATCTGTCAACAGAAACATCACTATAAACCTAATGAATGAAGTTACTGGTTGTTTTCCCTGGAATAGTAGTCTAGTAGGTTATTATTTGTAATAACAAATACATTAGCTGTTGTGTGTCTTCCTACCTTCATGTACTAATTGTGTTTTTAAAATTATTTCACTGGTTACAGTACACTAGAATTAAGGAACAGTTCTCAAGGACATGGGTTTCTCTTAAAAAAGAGTTTTTATTCTGATGCAAGTCTGACCAAGGCTTCCAGATGAATGAGGATGCATAAGAAACTTCTCACAAGTTTTCCATTTCTGTGTAAATTGTCCACTTTTAGAAAAGCTCTCTCCTAAACTCTGTTAATAAAACTTATAAAAACAAAATCATTCTTAGTCATTTTGAACTGAGAAAAAGAATGACCAAAGTCCTTATTTATACTCTATTGCCTACAGTTTCACTCATTTCTATAGGTTTTCAAGTGAAAAATTTAATGGTAGTGCCTAATTACATTTAACATATGTATTTTAAAATAGAATCATTAAAGAAGCCATTGGTTGGAAAACACTTTGACATATATCATATGCTCCATAATGGATTTGGTGTCATAATATGCATAACTAGAATGATATGCTTTGTAATTTATTATCTCTGTGAAGGCACTTCTAAATTATGACTTTGTCAGTGGGGGGAAAGGGGACTACTTGGATATGACAAATACAGCAGAACCATTGGGAATACTTAAAAATTTTTTAAATATACGTTAAATCAAATTTACCCATTTAAAGAGAACAGTTCAATGAATATTGACAGATGTATATACTCATGTATATACATTAAAAAAAATGAATCTTACTAGCCCAATTATCTGCCATAGATGCACTTTGATCATATCATGTCTGTGAGTTCTATTTGCAATACAGATAAAAGAATGCTCATTACTGAACTTTTGTGGTTTTTTTTTTTTTTTAATGTGGGGCTAAGTTTTATTTTTTTTTTTAGTTTAAGAGAAGGTAATTATGCCTTAAGTTTAAATTAGCAAGCTCTAAGAAAGAATTTTGGAAATGTTCCTCTCTCACTCATTGTTGATTGTAAAATAAACATGTGAAAGGAAAGAAGGCTCATTTTTGAGTTGGCTTTCTTTCAGTGAATAATTTAAATTAAATAGAATGATTTAAAAATAGAATTAGTACATGAAGTTAGGAAGATATATAACCACTAAGTTAGAAGTTTGGTTACTTTTTATGTTTTTATCTATGGAAATCTTGAGAGTTTTCTTGGCTTCAGAGATGAATTTCTCACTTCCTTAAACTTTTACGGGAAACCTTTGAACTATTTTTGAACAGTATAATTGGAGGTTAAACATAAAGGCCTGGAAATGCTCATTAGCCCCTACAGATAGACATTTATTCCCCTTTAAATATTTTAAGGAATGAAAAACAAGGAAATTGAATGTCCCAAATGACCTTTTCTCCTAGCTTCCCCTTCTCATTCTCCTATAAACACTCCTCTCCACTTATATCACTGAACATGTTCAGATGACTCACTCGAGTGATTGACTCAGGGCCATCTTTAACAACACTCACATGTAAGTTAGGGATATGAAGCATTTTACCACGTATCAGAAAAGGGAATGCTGCCAAAATCTACTACAAAATCTACAGGGCCTGAGTTCTCTGGAAGTAGAGCTGAATAATTTTTTTTGGCTTTCTCTCCAGAATCTGAGCCAAGTTCTACTCTTTATGAAAATTTCATAGCCAAAGTAACAGAAATCATATTTGTTTGACTAATGCTTTGAAAAGACATGGTGACCAGATATTCCACAGTTTGAACTTTAAAACACAGTTAGTTGTTCACTTATTGAAAAATATCATTTATGAGAAGATGTTTCCATTATAAGAGCATTTGCATGGCCTGTTAAACAAAGTTTGGGAAAAAAACCCAAAATCTGAAGGAAAAAGAAAATTTAGCATACATAAACCGACTACCCAGAAACCATCACCATTAACTTTTGTAAATTATTTTTTCTATGTGTATGTTTTGTGTATTTGTGTTTTGTTTGCTTTTAAACAGTTCCATAATATGGAATGCTGTTTTTAACATTTCCATTTTATTTCACATTCTTTGCAAACATTTTCATAGCCATACAATGTACTGCATTTCATCAAATCTAAGAAGCCATTGGTTATAAGTCATATACTTTATATACCATTAAAAAGGAAGGAAAACAACCTACTATTTAGGGTAAAGTTTCCTCAGTTGTAAAAACACCTCAATTTCAGAGATGTTAAAATGTTTTTAATAATGTCTCAGAGAAAACCCTTAGTTTATCTTGCTAACATAGATTTCCAGAAACAGAAGTAAATCAGAGGTTGTGAACATTTAAGAGTTCTAGATCCATACTGCCAAATTACTGTCCAAGTAATATTCCCATCAGTGTGACCCGAAGGGGAATGGGATCAGGGAGATGTACCAAGGGGGTTGTTTAAGTTGTTTTGTATTTTTTAAGCTGGGTGGTAAATATACAGGAACTAGTTACATTGTTTTCTATTTCTTCTTCTATATGCCCCAAATATTTTATCTAAACCAAATTAAATTAAAATATCTAAGGTAAGGGGCATCTGGGTGAATCAGTTGGTTAAGCCTCCAACTCTTGATTTTGGCTCAGTTCATTATCTTATGGTTTGTGAGTTTGAACCCCGCATCGGGCCCTGCATGAAAGTGTGGAACCTGCTTGGGATTCTTTCTCTCTCCCTTTCTGTCTCTCTCTGCCACTCCTGTGTTTTCTCTGTCTCTCAAAATAAATAAAATAAACTCAAAAAAATTATTAAAAAAAATAAATAAGATATCTAAGGGGAAAAGTGCTGTTGAAGCATTTTGATTAGCTTAATGGTGTCACAATCCACTTGTGAGCCAACTGCTGTAGTCAAGGCAGTGGAAGGAATATTTTGGCCACGCCTGGGTCATGTTCTGCCCTTTGGGTAGGGTGGGGTGGGAAGTAGAGCAGACAGGTCTATCACCAGGAGAAACAGGGACCAAATAGCTACCAGAGATTTTCTTTTTCTTTTACTTTTCTGATTCAGTTGTTTCTGCTTCTATTGTTGCTATTTCTATCTCTCTCTTCTTGGAGATTTTTGGGGTGGTTTCCTTTTTAACTTGAATTCTTATTTATTTTTATTCCTGTATGAATTAATTATAATTGTAGATTCTTACCCTCCCACATGTCCTACCAACAATAACAAGGCATCCTTTCAAGAATTATTTCTGATTTTTAGCATTTATTTTGTTGAACCTTTGTGGGTTTGATTCCGTCTCGTCTCATACGATTTTTAGTAAGCATATACAATCTGTTCACACACAAATATGTTTGCTAGAGATTCAGTTATGAAGTTATAGACTTTCAGAACTCTGTAGGTTTTTGTCTATGTTCTTATGACATTTAGTTTTGTGGAAGTTCAAAGGCAACTTGACTTTTATCCTTTGTTTTTGTTAAGGTCATTTTATAGGAATGAGCTTTGAGAGCATAAATTTTGTTTCTTTTAAAAGCCACAAGACACGGAATTTGGGGTGTCATCATTAATCTCAACTAGAGAAGTTCTTTAGGGGAACAGAGGTTTTGATTTTTTTTTTTTTTTTTTTTTTTTTTTTTTGTCTGCTGAAGCTATTACATCTTTCTTGCCTCTGCTTCATTTTTTAGATTTTTTTGGTTCTTGTTGGCTTCCTCCACCTCCCCCCATTGTTGTAATACCTGTTTTTGTAGGATAACACTTTATCTTTTCCACATCTCTGTAATATACATATATAGGTGCTCAGTAAGTGTTTTTTTTAATGAACAAATGTAGACTGACTAATTTTGTACCTTTCAGTTGTCCTCAGTCAATTTTCCATGGGGTCGTTTCTGCTCTGTGCAGGTTTGGATTACTAGACTGTATGTGTGTGTATGGATATGTGTTTTTGATCTTTCATCTTGGCTGGGTTTTAGCTGAAGTCCTTTTTTCTCTCTCTCTCTCTCTTTTTTTTTTTTTCCAGTTACGTTTGTTCTGTCTCCTACAGAGAACTGATTTGGGAGGCAACCTTTCCTGCCTAAGCCCATAGGGCATTTCTCCCCTTTCTTGGGCTGCATTTTCTTTTTTTTTTTTAAATAGACCCTACACTATTTATTGTTTATTCTGTTTACTCACTCTTGAAAATGGAAAAGTACAACAGGGCCACTGTCAGTCCATAGACGTTTGTTTGCTGCATGGCCCGCTATCAGCACTACACTAGAGGGCATGTTGGTATGCGCGGCCTCCATAGTTTTCAGTGCTCAAGAGGCATTCCTCTAGTGTCAGTCTGTTGGACATAATCTGGCATCTTCTCCTGTCCCTGCTTCCTGCTTTGCTGAAATATAATGTATATTCTAACAACTCTGAGGTGGACTTTGTGGAAAAATTACTACTACCCCTTTCTCCCCAGAAGGCACCATTTTCAGGACTCTGTCATTCCTTTTGTCTCTACCTGAAGCACTTTGTCTTTAGCCATGATGGATAGATAGTAGGAGTCAAAGACAGAATGGATATGGATCAGTGATGAGCAACCTAGAGCTCACTGTATATAACCGGTCTAATTTCAAAATATGATGCTCTTTCTTTAAGAGCCCTCTCTTAACAGTATGGCAGTTCCTCAAAAAGATTAAAAATAGAACTACCGTATGATCCAGCAGTTCCACTCCTGGATATTTATCAGAAAAAATGAAAATACTAATGTGAGAAGATATATGCACCCCCATGTTCATTGCAGCATTATTTTTTTTTTAATTTTTTTAATGTTTATTTATTTTTGAAGGAGAGAGAGAGTGTGTGAGTGGGGGAGGGGCAGAGAGAGAGGGAGACACAGAATCTGAAGCAGGCTCCAGGCTCTGAGCTGTCAGCACAGAGCCGGACGCGGGGCTCGAACTCACAGACCGTGAGATCGTGACCTGAGCCGAAGTCAGACGCTCAACCGACTGAGCCACCCAGGCGCCCCCATTGCAGCATTATTTACAATGGCCAAGAAATGGAAACAACCTAAGTGCCAAGCAATAGATTAATGGATAAAGAAAATGTGCCTCCCTGCCCCTGTCCCTGTCCCTCTCCCTCTCTCTATATATAATTCACACATAAGTATGATTCACCCACAAAAAAGAATGAAATCTTGCCATTGATCAATATGGATGGACACTGAGGACATTGTGCTGGGAAAGTAAGACAGACGAAGAAAGACAAATATTGTATGAGTGTACTTATGTAAGTGGAATCTAAAAACAAAACAAAACAAAAATGAGCTCATAGATGCAGAGAACATATTGGTGGTTGCCAAAGGTGGGGGGGTGGGAGTGGATGAAATGGGTGAGGGACAGTCAAAAAGTACAAAGTTCCAGTTACAAAAAGCAAATAAGTCATGGGGATGCAATAAGTAAAATAAAATAATTAAACTAGTATTAACAAACAAATACAATGTATCTGGCCTTTCCCAAGGCATTTGGCAATTTTTTTCGATATCTTCATAAATGAAATGGAAAAATATGAGTTAGGGTGATATGACTAACTGAATTCACCGTTAAAGTTTTTGAAAATGAATGCCCTCATTTTATAGATAGAATAAATGACACACAGACAAGGGTGATAATTTCTGAATCATAGTGGATCAGTTACCAACCCAGACCAGATGAAGTTTTGTTTAGCAGGTAGTATTGAGTGCCGGTGGCTCATTTGTTAAATGACCAGTGGGGTAAAGGATGTGATGCACATGCAAGTGACCAGCGTGGCTGCCCAGAATAGGAAGGGCAGTCAGGAATTTGAGGGCGATACAGGAAGGTGTTCAGTCTAGAGGTGGGGTGGGTCTGGTTACGATCTGAAGAGAACAGAGCAGTTAGGAGAGTTTCATCTTAATTTGTGGAGGATCAGGGACTGGGGCTGCTTAGTTTGAGATACAGTTTTGATTTCCCTCATGATATGGATCCCAGAACTGAAGAATAATGATCCTATGAAATTTAAAAATATTATTAAACTGATTTTATATATAGTGGTTATAGTAAGTAGATATACCTAAAATATGAAAATAGTGATTTCAAGAAAGGAATACTGTATTGAGGGGCATTATACTGTGTCTTTCTTTCCCTCTGTTATATGATCTCATTGATCTTAAAATGTTTACTTTCTCCATTTAATAGTAAGTTCTAAAGAGCAAGGATTGTATTTTTCTTATGCATAGCTCTATCCTAAGTACTTAGCAAGATTCTTGTGCTTAGTACTTACTGATTGTTTGTTGAATGAAAAAGTAAATGAATAAATGAACAAACCAACACGCAAATAAAAAGTTGGGAGACAGCAGATCAGGAAATGCTGGGTAACTACCATGTTAACATGGGAGTCCTGAAAACATTTGTAATTTTACCAGAATTCTCATTAGAATTAGCTCAATACAAGGAGAACTGAGCAGAGCAATAAGTAATGAACAAAAATCACGTCATATGATACCATATTCTAATTTGTATTTTGTTTTGATGTCAGGAAGCATTTAGTTGAAATTCCCACAGTCAATTATCTTTACCTTAGTGCAGAAGAACCACATGAGGAAAAAGAACAATTACACAAATGCATTTAGCTAAAAAAAAAACAACTTATAATGCTAAGTATTTTATCATTAAATATTTAACAATGAAAGAATAAATGTACATTTTTTAAAAGAAAAAGTGTGTGGGTCAAAGAGCCAGAAATATCTAGGGCACTTAATTAAGACAATATGATATCTCAATTATGTCTCAATTATTATTATGTCTCAATTATTAAGACAATATCCCATCTCAACTATGTCTTTCTCTTTCATGAAATAATTTATTCATTATGACGTAGAACCTTTTGTAATAATAGCAGCTACACATTATAGAGTACCTTACTTATACAAGGCCCTATGCAAGGTGCTCTACTTTTTAATCCTCATAATCCTAAGAGGGAGATGTTATCATCGCATTTACAGATGAGAACAGAGCCTATAGAGGGATCACATCCTGTGCCCAAGATCACTCAGGTCGGAAGCAACAATTTGCTTGCTCTGCCCAACTCTGTAATGACTGTTTCAGCACCCACCCTACTTCCACATTACACATGCTTTTAAATTATATGCTACCTTCATTTATTTATGTGTAGGGCTGATTACTAAAGAAAAACCTAGTCTATCTTCATAATTTTATTCTTGAATTTTATTAAGGTGCATGATATAATATTCTTCTGATTCTCTCTTTTTTGCACCTGACACCATCCACTGAGAATCAGTGTGATCCTCACATGCTTTATCTTTGAATCCTCTGTCAACTTTCAGTATCCACTTTAGAGGCTCCCTGGGGTCTCTTAACTTGCTTTTCAAACTTATCCTTGCCTTGAGGGTGGGCAAGTTCCCTTCCCACTGACTTTCCCCACACTGAAAAGCTGAGGCACCCGACTGAAAACAGCATCTCTTCTGAAAACAAGAATTGTTTTTTTAGGTCTTCTGTTTTATCATCAAAATCCACACTTACCACTTTGATTTCTACTTCATAACATACACATATCTCACTGGAATTCCTGATCACAAACAACACATACTGAAGGAATTTATTGGAAGGATATAAAGTAGCTCATAGAATGGCAGAAATGCTAGAGAATCAGAATCGGGAAATAGGAATCTAGGGGGATTAGGGATTTAGGACCATAACCACGGTTTTGCTATAGGAATAGCTAGTTAGAATGCTGCTATCCACTGATGTGCATGTTTGTGTATACACGTTTGCATGATATCCTGCATTGATTAACTGCATCATTGTGAGTAAGAAAAATATTAGAAAAAATGGAATTAACCCAAATGTCCATCAATAGGGTATTGGTAGAATAAATGATATAGTCGTTTAAGAAGAAAATGGGGCACCTGGGTGGCTCAGTCGGTTAAGCATCCGACTGCAGCTCAGGTCATGGTCTCGTGGTTTGTGAGTTGGAGCCCCGCCTCAGGCTCTGTGCTGACAGAATAGTATATTGGATAAAAGTTATTGTAATAGAACTAACCATACACTCATAGAATGATATTCAAGATATTTTAAAAAATGGGAAAAAGTTACAAAATAATGTTTAATATTATATTGCCTTAAAATATATTTATTTTGGAGGTGCCTGGGTGGATCAGTCAGTTAAGTGTATGACTCTTGATTTCAGCCCGGGTCATGCTCTCACAGTCGTGAGATCAACAACTAACAGCATGGAGCCTGCTTGGGATTCTCTCTCTCCCTCTCTCTCTCCCCTCCCCCACTCATGTGAGCATGCCCTCTCTCAAAATAAATAAATATTTAAAATACATATATATATATATATATATATATACGGGGTGCCTGGGTGGCTCAGTTGGTTGAGCATCTGACTTTGGCTCAGGGCATGATCTTGTGATTTGTGAGTTTAAGCCCCAAGTCTGGCTCTGTGCTGTATATATATATATATATATATATATATAATATACATATATATATATGTATATTTAGGGGCACCTGGGTGGCTCAGTCAGTTAAGCAGCCAACTTCGTCTCAGGTCATCGTCTCGCGGTTCACGAGTTCGAGCCCCGCGTCAAGCTCTGTGCTGACAGTTCAGACACTGGAGCCTGCTTCAGATTCTGTGTTTCCATCTCTCTCTCTGCCCCTCCCCTGCTCACGCTCTGTCTCTCTGTCAAAAATAAATTAAAAAAAAACATTAAAAATATATATGTTTATTTCTATATGTATAAAAAATTTCAGGAGGAATATATACCAAAGTTTTTTTCTCTAGGTGGTTAATTAATGGAACACTTTGATTTATTATATCATATTTCTGAAGTGTTTGAAATGTTTTTGTTAATAATATAAAGTACATGAATATGCCTCTCCTCACTGAAGCTTTCAATTATAATTTTCTCCCTAATACTTACATTTTTAGTGTAAGTAGGGCAATGACAGCCATATTTAGCTTTCTCTGCTCTACGTAAATAGATGTTCTCAAAAACAAGAATTAATACTCCCTTTTCCTCACTCTCCTCACCCTCCACTCTGGTAGGCCTCATTTCTTTAGTGAGTATGGCCAACTGAATATGGAAGAGTAAATACAGAACAGATTCTAAATAGTTTCGCATTGCAATTTTGTGATTGTCATGGAGTAGCATTAAATATTGCTTTACCACAGTATGTAGATTCTAATCCCACTCTTGTTTTACATTTTTCTTTTATCTATCACTGTTGTCATCACTCTCATCAGTTAAAATAACTACTTTTAAATATCAGCTTATTCTCTAAAAGTACTCCTTTTCCCATTGGGATTTTTTCCCAATCATTGTATTGTAGAAAAAAATTTTAAACTCTGAGTAAAAACTATTAGGCAAAGTTTTTAAAATATGTCTTAAAATACTTATATGTATTTAAATTTGGTGTAAAACTTGATGAAACTCATTTTAGTTTGATCAATATTAAAAAAAATTGTTTTAAATGTTTTATTTATTTTTGAGCAAGAGAGCATGAGCTGGGGAGGGGTAGAGAGAGGGGAACAGAGGATCCAAAACAGGCTCTGTGCTGACAGCAGTGAGCTCAGTGCAGGGCTTGAACTCATGGACCTTGAGATCATGACCTGAGCTGACGTCAGACTCTCAAGCAACAGAGCCATCCAGGCACCCCTAATTTGATCAATATTAATGTTTCAAATTATTGAATTAAGATTATTAGAAACTTATAAGATATTTTGGTATAATAATTTAATCATGTTAAGAGTTAAAATAATTGCAAACTGGTGGAGCCACTCTGGAAACAGTATGGAGTTTCCTTACAAAGTTGGGAACTTGCAGCCCAACATTTATAGCAGCATTATCTACAATAGCCAAATTATGGAAACAGTCCAGGTGTCCATTGACTGGTGAATGGATAAAGAAGATGTGGTTTATATATACACAGTGGGGTATTACTCAGCCATAAAAAAGAATGAAATCTTGCCATCTGTAACAATATGGATGGACATGTAGGGCATTGTGCTAAGTGAAATGTCAGAGAAAGACAAATACCATATGACTTCACTCATGTGGAATTTAAGAAACAAAACAAACAAGCAAAGGGAAGGAAAAAAGAGAGAGCAGCAAACCACGAAACAGACTCCTAACTATAGAGAAAAAACATGGTTACCAGAGAGGAGGTGGGTGGGAGGATGGGTGAAATAGGTGATGGGGATTAAGGAGGGCACTTGTGATGAGCACTGGGTGATGTATGAAATGTTGAATCACTTCATTTTATTTATTGAACACCTGAAAATAATATTACACTGTAAACTGACCAGAATTTGATTTAAAACTTTAGGAAAAAAATTAAAAAGAGTTAAATTCATGATTTTTGTTTGCTTATTTGTTTGTTTTTAGCATTCTGTATTGGAAGAAGAGATTTCTATAGATGAAAAAGATGCCTTTGTTTAGTAAATCACACAAAAGTCCAGCAGAAATTGTGAAAACTCTGAAAGACAATTTGGCCATTTTGGAAAAGCAAGACAAAAAAACAGACAAGGTATGAACTAAAACAATAATGTTATTTTTTAAATGCATATGTTCCAAAACCAAAAACCAGTATAAAAGCTTGATGAAGAATCCCAAATATGGTCTGTGATGCTCACATAAAGTTTCTATAAATACATTTAAGTGTGGCGGGGCACCTGGGTAGCTCAGTCGGTTAAGCATCCAACTTCAGCTCAGGTCATGATCTCACAGTTCATGGGTTTGAGCCCCATGTCGAGCCCCATGTCTGTGCTGTCAGCACAGAGCCTGGAGCCTGCTTCGGATTCTGTGTGTCTCTCTCTCCCTCTCCCCTGCTCACCCTCTGTCTGTCTGTCTCTCTCTCTCCCTCTCAAAAATAAATAAATATTAAAAAAAATTAAAAAAAATAAATTTATTTCAGGTTTTATGCAATTGTTAAGTCTGTTGCCTTGAACTCTTAGTTCACTCTCTTGAGCCTCTGACCAAACTTGGATCCCTTTAGACTATAGAGCTTAAAAATCTAAGGGGTTACAATGGAATATAATGTTATACTGACATGAAGGATAAAACGGTTTTTGTTTTTTGGGTTTTGGTGGGGGTTTTTTTTGAGAGGGAGAGAGAGAGAGAGAGAGAGAGAGAGAGAGAGAGAGAGAGAGAGACAGGGCATGCACAAGTGGGAGAGGGTCCGAGAGAGAGGGAGAGAGAGAATCCCAAGCAGGCTTCATGCTGTCACTGTGGAACCTGATGTGGAGCTTGGTCTCATGACTGTGAGATCATGACCTGAGCTAAAATCAAGAGTCATATGTTTAACTGGGTGAGCCACCCCAGGTACCCCAAGACATTTTTATTTAAAGATCAACTGATAATTTCTACGACAGTGAACCTCATTTTAACATTTTTCAAAGGTCCTACTAAGCAGGGTTTCCTCATAGGAAGGATTGTTTTTATTATTTTATTCCTTCAAAGGGATGTTGGATCCTGCATATTCAATTTCTCTCTAAAGTGACTAGTATATGGCAAGACTTAAGAGATCTATAAAATAAATATTCTTCAGTTCACAGTATCTTTCTATCTCAATGTATAATACAATCTTGTATTCTTATAGGAATGTAGGAATCTATTTTCTATCTGACATCTTATAAGGGATGTAGAACTGTATTTTAAATTCTTGTGTAGTTGTATAATATTGAACCAAATATTGGCCCAATTAGAAGAAATGACCTCCATAAAAGAGTAAATATAAATGGAAGAAGACAGGAAAAAAAAACCATAAAAAGATACTCATTTCCATAGTAGTCAGGAAAAAGCCAATTAAAACCATAGCACATTCCTATTATACACCCACTATCTTGGCAAAAATGGAAAATGTCTCATATTAAGTGTTGGCAGGGATGGAAAGCAAATGAGAACTTTCATCCAGTGTGAAGGATAAAGTACAAACTGGTGTTACTGCTTTGGAAACCAGCTTAGTATCATCAGTCGTATATGAAGATGTGCCTGTGCTAAAACCTGCAGTTCCACTCCTAGGTACAAACTCTAGAGATAGTCTTGCACTTAGGCACCAGGATGCATGTATAAGAGTGTTCATAGCATTGCTCTTCATAATAACCCCTCAGTGGAAACAGCCCAAATGTCCATCAAAGGTAGAACTGAAAAATTGTAGTCTTGCCATCAATGGAATACTTGAGAGCAATGAAGTTTAAGGCACTGCTGCCTACGTGCAACCGCATGGATGAATCTCGCATACATAATACTGAGTAAAAGACGCACCTCATAAAAGGACACAGGTACTATATCAAAAAGTTCAAAATTGGCAGGACTAGACTATATTGTTTTGGAATGCAAACACAAGTAAGAAAACTATAAAGAAAACTAAAGAAATGATGCTCATCAAAGACATAAAAATATTTTCTTCTAGGTTGAAAAGGTTGCCTTCAGGTGACTTCAGGGTTTCTGAAAATACTGTGTTCTTGCCCTGTGTTATGGTCACATAGCTGTTTGCTTTATAATTATTCTAAACTATGTACAATATAAAGTACTCTTCTCTGAATAAATCTCACACTTTGAAGAGACTTCCAACCTTTAATAAATTAAGGATTGTTTCAGTCAGATCTTAAGATGTATCTGGAAATTATGTTTTTAAAGTAGTGTTATGCTGCTATGAATTACTTTTATTTAATTTGCCTTATTCTCTTAATTTCCTGCTTCAATTATAATGATTACAGTAGTACACTTGAAAGTATAAAACTATATTTCTTTTAAAATATTCAGCAAATTAAATTGTTAACTGATTGGCCTGTTCTCCTTTGCTCGCCTGCATTAATTAAAAAAGATTTATTTTTTTTTTTTTTTTTTTTTTTTTAATTTTTTTTTTCAACATTTTTTATTTATTTTTGGGACAGAGAGAGACAGAGCATGAACGGGGGAGGGGCAGAGAGAGAGGGAGACACAGAATCAGAAACAGGCTCCAGGCTCCGAGCCATCAGCCCAGAGCCTGACGCGGGGCTCGAACTCACGGACCGCGAGATCGTGACCTGGCTGAAGTCGGACGCTCAACCGACTGCGCCACCCAGGCGCCCCAAAAAAGATTTATTGAGTAAATTCACATGCCATATAATTTGCTCCTTTAAAGGGCAATTTTAAAATTTACAATTCAGTGATTTTTAGTATTCTCACAAGTTTCCACAATCATCACCAATATCAAATTCCAGAACATTTTCACCACCCCCAAAATAAACCCTGTACTTGTTAGCAGTCATTCTTCATTCGCCCTTCCCCAAGCCTGAGCACCCACTAAATCTACTTTCTACTTCTATGGATTTTCCTATTATTCTTTAAAATATGGAGAATTTTTTTTTTAAGTTTCCTAGATAGCAAAAAAAGGCAATGATTATGTGGGAGAGATAAGTGGATTAACAAAATTTAATGGGTTTTGATAATTGTGTGTTTGACAATTTTTTTTTTTAATTTTTAAAATTTTTTCTTAAAAAAATTTTTTAATGTTTATTTTTGAGGGAGAGAGAGAGAGACAGAGTGTGAGCCCGGGAGGGGCAGAGAGAGGGGGAGACACAGAATCTGAAGCAGACTCCAAGCTCTGAGCTGTCAGTGCAGAGACCAACGTGTGGCTCAAACTCACAAACCATGATATCATGACCTGAACTGAAATCAAGAGTTGGATGCTTAACCGACTGAACCACCCAGATGCCCCAACAATTCAGTTTTATTACTTAGTCCGTTAAAAAATCAGAGTAATAGGAATTTGTTGAAAAACCTTAACAAATGCTTTGAATAAAGACGAGTAGCTACTCATAGGATAGGTCTTCAAAACAGTCAATTTAATTTTTAAGAGTAAAATTTATAGTTAATTACTAGCAAAGTTGGACTATGAGTATGGTTTTAAAAGTTTTTTTTTTTTTTTTTAAGTTTGAGAGAGAGAGAGAAAGAGAGAGAAAGAGAGAGGGAGGAGTGGGAGCAAGAGAGAGAGAGGGGAAAGAGAGAGAATCCCAAGCTGGCTCTGCACTGTCAGCATAGAGCCCAGTGTGGGGCTTGAACTCACGAACTGTGAGATCATGACCTGAGCCAAAATCAAGAGTCAGATGACTAACTGAGTGAGCCACCCAAGGACCCTGAATATGTTTTAAAAGAAAATTGTTTTTTAATTATGTTGACTAACTAGAAATACTAGAGATATTTTTTATGTGAATAAATTTTTGCAACATTTTCCAAAATAGAAAAAGAAATGTCTATGAAAAAGTGTTTTTTTGTTTGTAACTGTAGTGTTCTTTGATCATAAATAAACAGGATCCAGAAAGTAGATTTGTTCGTTTGTTTGTTGATAGCTTGAAAATATTCATTCCTCATAACTATGAGTGTATTTTTTATTCACCAGGCTTCTGAGGAAGTGTCGAAATCACTGCAAGCAATGAAAGAAATTCTGTGTGGTACAAATGACAAGGAGCCTCCCACAGAAGCCGTGGCTCAGCTCGCACAAGAGCTCTATAACAGTGGCCTGCTGGTGACATTGATTGCTGACCTACAGCTGATAGACTTTGAGGTAAACTATCTGTAAAAGGATGACGCTTCTGTTTTTTAATTTTAGTGTATACAAGATCATAAATACTTGACTTTTTCTATTATTACCATTCATATATTATATAAAACCCCAGTATTTTTCTAAAACTTCTAAAATTTCTTTAATAAAGCAAAAATGTATCTTATAGTTAAGTTTTCTGCCGGTAGGTAGCAAGGTTGGTGGTCAATAATAATAGTAATAATAAGAGATAACTTTGAGTGCTTACACATGCCACACAGTTCTAAGCACTCATCTCCTTTAATCCCCCCCCCCTTTTTTTTTAAATTTTTATTCTCAAGTTAGTTAACATACAGTATAGTCCTGGATTCAGGAGTAGAACCCAGTGACTCATCTCTTACATATGACACCCAGTGCTCATTCAGAAGAGTGCCTCCTTAATGCCCATCACCCATTTAACTCACCCCTCACGCCCTCATCTCCTTTAATTCTTAAAACTACCTCTGTGATTGCTACTATATGATTAGCCTCATTTTACTGATGAAGAACCTAAAGTTCAAAGATAATAAGTAATTTGTGCAGTCACTCAGGTACTTAAGAGCCTAAGCTGTATTCAAACTTAATGTCTCTCAGGCCTGTTCATTTAGTTATAAAGTATTATACCAATGATTTAAGAAGTTTGTTAAATGCTAGTAATATAGGATATTTATCTCATTTTGAAAGCAGTTATACCTCATTTATCTAGATAATAAGTGAGCTAAATAAAAAAAAAATTTAGAAATGTTAAATGGTGAATAAGTATAGGCATTTAATTACCTGTGGCCTGAGAGCAGTGTTTTTCAGTGAACAGGCTGTATGTAAGGCAAGTTTGGCCATTGGCTGTTTGAGTGATGGAAGTCAGCCTTGATTTGTTTGCTGTTTTGTTACCACCATTACTAAGTGCTTGGGTTTCTATTGATTTTCAGAGATAGAAGAAAATGCAAATTTCTGAAATAGCTTTTAGTTTTCTCACTGAGGAGATGAAAGGAAAACTAATTATGGTGATTACAGTGATTAGACCAAGATAAGGTCAGGGCTCTGGGGATCTTTGGAAATACTAGCTCACAGCTCTCTGGATGGCTTAGATAGGGGAAGATTTTTGGCTGAGGGCATGGGGAGGAGGAATGCAGAGCAAGACTGTTCTGGAGACATGAAGCCAGGTGTGTTGGCTGAACACTATACTGAGTGGAGGACCCCAAAGGGTCCAGACTTCAACTCATCCTTCCTTTCAGACACACCTGCCTTTTTCTTTCTTTCCTTTCCTTATCTATTCTTTTGTCTTTGACATTTCTGCTCAATAATCTCTTTTCCTACTTTCTCCTCTTGCCTAGCTCGCTCACTCGCGCTCCCCATCTTACTCTTCACTTTTTAAACTGGCCATATGTGGAATGAAGTGTAGTTTTATCATTGCATCTGTGTATTTTCATGTTTCTTTTATTTAGTTTCAAATGAGATATTATGAACATTTATAGGAGTCGTGCCTAGTGGAAAAATACTTGGAATTAAAATTGTTTAGAGTCCCTGCTGTGCCATTTGATAGTAATGTAACCTCTTTGAGACTAACTTTTGTCATCTCTAAAATAGGAAAAGTATGAACTTCCAGCAGTTTTAAATAGTAAACTGAATTTAAAAAATACATGTTGTATAATAACAATAAATACATGTACAGACTATACACAAATGTCAGATAGTATATTCTTATTTCCTCTCTTAAACTGAAGTTAAATGTAAGCTGGTTTATTTTTGTTATAACCCTTGATTTTTTTTGTTTATTATTTTAATTTTAGATTTAGTTAATCAGTGACCATAAATGGGAAAAATACTCCCTACTCTTGGATTATGGTATTATATTTCTATAAATCTATTGTTTTGCAGATTTCCCTCAAAGCAGCAGTATATTAAGCTATTATCGTGATTAATTAATATGTTAGCTTGAGTTGGTTTATGAGATTAGCCCAATTTGCAGTTGGATGCTGGAAGAAATATGACCAAGGATGGTTATGTTTTGAAGAATGAGTCAGGGATGAGATGTCATGAGGTCCAGTGAACTAGGAAAGTCTTGAGCAGCCACAGAATAGTGTTGGTTCAAAGCACTACCCAAGAATTAGGGAGGTAAGAGTATATCAAGACAGACTTAGGGTATCTTGCAACTTTGCTTAGCGTTGGCTTAGATAACAAAAGAGGAACAATAAGAACTACTTATACAAGACTGTCAGTTAAGTGTCTGACTCTTGGTTTTGACTCAGGTCATGATCTCAAGGTTCGTGAGTTCGAGCCCCACATCAGGCTCCGTGCTGACAGTGGGGAGCCTGCTTGACGTTCTCTCTCTCTCTCTCTCTCTCTCTCTCTCTCTGTTTGCCTCCCATCTCTCAACAAATAAATAAACATTAAAAAAATATTTTTGGATTAAGACATCCAGTTGCCTAAAAGTTGACTTACACATTATCAAGTCAACTTTTACTGTCTGGAATCCTTAGGGAAAGAAGTATCTTTCTGAATATTTTCATTTTCCATGTAAGTGAAGATTAATTCTTCAAATAAAGGAAGTCAAACAAATTACTTTTGTGGATTACATTTTGTCTAAAATGCATTGTATACTTGCCCTTCTCCAAAGTAGTATTCTAGATATGATTTTTTACTGTTGACTCAGAACTAACATTATGAAGATCTATTGTTGTTAGCAATAAAACAGCAGACAGTTCTTTTTGTTTTCAACTTTACTGAGGTATAATTGACCTGACAGTTCTTTCTTGACCTTGTCCATTCAACTGATGTAAGATGATGCCTAGAACTCTGTTATAAATGAATGTGATATTCAGTAGGTGCGGCTGTCCTTCTCAAGACCATAAAAAAATAGACAGTTATAAGTACTTCTTGGTTGACTAAGTGAAAAGCAGTTAAAATTTAGGACAGTTCAATTTTAAGCATTCCACTGATGACATACAGTATTTTCAGGAAGGAGGCACCATTTGTAGCATTATTAGCTTACTTGCAGAAATATGCTATATATCTCTATGGACTGGAGGTACTAACCGTCAGCCTGCAAAGCAGCGTCTTTCTATCTCAAGCCTAAAGTATCCATATAAGCTAGTGAGAGCTTGAAAAAATTCATCCTAACTTTAGAACTCAGTCTAATCACACAGAACTCTGCCCTCCTTGTCTCTTGGTTCGTAGGTAGAACTGGTATAGTCCCTTCTGGATTGAAAGTATCTTGAGTACTAGAACCCTGTTTCCCACACCTAATGCTATACACACTGGTTGGTTGAGTGAATGAATGAATGAATGTAGGCATGAGAATGAGAGACTGAAGCAGAGGTAAGGGAATTAGACCAAAGGAAAGTGTTCTGAATGCAGCAATAAGCCAGTTTTCTTGAAGAATTAGTAAATTGTTTAGAAGATAATTCAAGAGCGATGATAACATTCTAGTAAGTGAATAGCCTCTCATGGGGTTTTTGGAGAGTACAATAGTCATCTGACTGCAAAATTTCTGGTATGTGTTTATAACAGGAAGAAAAAGATATTATTTAGGGATGGGCTATAGCTTTTGTCAGATAAACTAAAAGGATGGGACATTCCTTACAGAGAAAAGTGAACTTTTAGAAGACACCGAGATGGGTTTTTTTGTTAGTTGTAAAAGTTTAGGTCTCTAGGCAATGTCTGGAAGGAAAAGACTAAAAGGGAAGAGCTTAAATTTCCTTTTGCAGAGTAAAGTAACAGAAATTTGAGAAATGCCCTCTCTTTGGCTATGATTGATGGAAGTAGGGGAAAGTTTTGGAGTGAGGGAAAGAGATTCCAGAACCATGACAGAGAGAAGGGACTTAAGGAAAAAGATGATCAGGAATTCTGACAAACCTTTAAAAATAGCGATTCATAGAATTCAATTTGAAATTGTTTCTGCACTATGCTATAATTACCCTTTGTTACCTTTAAACCTTTGATAAAAGAACTATGTACTAACAGTATATGCTGAGTGAAGGAGAAAGGGTGGTTTTCTATACTTGGAGGCAACAGGGTGTTGAGGAAATAACTAGCTGCAGGAGGAAGGACCGGGAACAGGGTTGAGGGGAGCTTGGAGCAGGGGTTCAGAATCCAGAGCTGACAACAGTGATGGTGGCCATGGCAGTGGCTTAGATTGGGTAGCAGGCACTGCCTTGGGAAACTGTGTGACAAACCCATTTCTCCTTCAGGAATCCAGAGCAAAGTGGTCCACTGGGGAGGGGAAAGTACTGGAGTATCCTACTATTTTGTAAATAAGGGTAGTTAGGAGGCACACCTTCGAGTTAAAATTGTGGGTGGCTCAGTCAGTTAAGTGGCCGACTTCAGCTCAGGTCATGATCTCACAGTTTGTGAGTTCAAGCCCCACGCTGGGCTCTGTGCTGACAGCTCAGAGCCTGGGGCCTACTTTGGATTCTGTGTCTCCCTCTCTCTCTGACCCTCCCCCACTCACACTCTGTGTCTCTCTCACTCTCAAAAATAAATATTAAAAAAAAAAAAAATGGGGCGCCTGGGTGGCTCAGTTGGTTAAGCGCCCAACTTCAGCTCAGGTTGTGATCTCCCAGTTTGTGGGTTGGAGCCCCTCATTGGGCTCTGTGCTGACAGCTCAGAGCCTGGAGCCTGCTTCAGATTCTGTGTCTCCCTTTCTCTCTGCCCCTCCCTTGCTCATGCTCTGTCTCTGTCTCAAAAATAAATAAAACATTAAAAAAAAATTAAAAAAAAAAAGAAAGTCTCATTACTTTATAGCCATAAATTTTTAATCTAATCCTTTAGGCCTTAAAGTTGCTGACAGAAAGGAACTACTTCTGCATATTATTATGAGGTTAAAAAAAAAAAAGACTTGTGGCCGAGATTGCAAATCTTCAGATTTTATGGGCTCAGGATCAAACTCAGAGCTGTGTTTTTTGAGGTTTGGCCACTATTCAAGACACAGCTTCAGACTCTGATGTTTTGAAACACAATGTGATAGGAGATCAAAGGATGAAATTTATTGATGCATTCATTTTAAAGAAAGGCAGGTGTGCCTTGCAAAACTAGGGTGGATGCAAAGTCATCTGTTCGGGCTGAATTAGAAAGTAGTTCAAAGAAGCAGAAAACTTTCTGCTATAATAATTTAATCTCTAAGGCTTAATTCTTGCTACATTAAATAAAAGTCAGCAAAATGAGTACTTCAGTATCAGCTTCTCATTAACCCATTTTATGGTCCTAAATTTTTGAAGATTTCTGTCCCTTTTTAAAAATCCTTTTCTGTTCCCTGGCCTCCTCTTTAAAGTGGTCCTTCACCTTTGGTTTTATTACTATAAAAACGAAAAATCATAAAGCCTTAAGACATAAACTCTGACTATGCTTCATGCATAATTTGAAATGCTTACCATGTGTATAGGGCATTGATTCTACTTGGTCTTCATTCTGTTTGGTTGTTTATATATTTTGCACCTGCCATTAAACAAATTAAATTACAGAATTTACAATTACAGGTGAGGAAATACTATATCATATTAAATGGAATTTTATGTTATTGTTACCCTAATGCCCTCTTAAAATAATGAATATAAACTTTAGAAGCATTTATCCTATAAAGGTACATAATATGTAGGTGATTTAAAATGGTGTTGGAATCAGGCCCTTAATCAGAAGCATAACATGTTAATTGGTTGTATTCTCCCTATAAAGACAGTGACCATTTTACTTTGACCCTACTATACTTTTTAAGCAATGTAACCTGCCATAAAGATTAAGACTGCTCATGCCATGTATAATGTACAGAATGTTTTGTCCCCTCTGCTTTCTGGGGAACACTGGCTCCTTCCCCACCCACGTGGTTACAGTGGGAGCAGCCATTTTGCGTGGCTTGACACCCTGCCCCCCACACACAGCTGATTGGCTTAGTAGTGGATATCTGATCAAAGGGACAGGACCACAGTATTCTGCAGGATTCTGGAAGTAAAACTGAGGTAGAACCTCAGTCTCCAACCAGGAGCTAATGGTATTCCACGCGAGTTCTGTATCGATGGTCAGGTTTCCTACCATGTAAATGAAAAAAGTAGGAAGCCAGCCTGCAGAAAAGACAGAAAGAAGAATGATGATAGGGAGAGAAATAGAGGGTCAGAGAGAGATAGAGGGCCATCCTTGATGGGATTCGTGTCATAGGTAAATATAATTATACTGAAAAAAATTTGAGAGCAACTCATCCTGAGCTAGCCTGTGTTTGGGTTCTTCGAAACTTTCCCAGTACCTGTAAGTTAGTTTAGCTTGAATTTTAGTCCCCTGCAAAAGCGCTCATCCATGCAGTGAATACTCCCCACCCCCAGCTCTGCTTATCTAGTTCTGCTCCCGAAAGTCAGTACAAACATTTGCCCTACACACCTTAGCTCTCCCCGTCCCACTCCGCAAGGCCAACCTGTACAGGAGCAGAAGGGAGAAAGAAGCGAACAGAGGAGAGAAGTCAATGGCTACAATTATGTTTCATCTTTTTAAAAGTTAAGGTATAATTTACAAACAGTGACATTCTCTCTTTTTAATATGCAGTTCTGTGATATAGGAAAATTCCATCACCCCCCAAATTTTCCCTTGCCCCTTTGTAATCCTCTCCTTTTCCTACCATCAGCTGCTGGCAACCACTGGTCCATCTTCTGTCCCTGTATTGTTTGCCTTTGTAGGTGTGTAAATGGAATCGTGCAAAATGTAGCCTTTTGAGTCTGTCTTCTTGCATATAGTATAATGCATTTAGGATTCGTCCATGTTGTTCCTGTGTATCAGGAGTTTGTTCCTTTTCATCGCTGAGTAGTATTCCACTGCATGGATATACCACAGACCATTTATCCATTCTCCAGTTGAAGGATATTTGAGGAATTTCAAATTACAAATAAAACCTTTATAACCGTTTATGTACAGTTGTGTGTGCCAATGTAGGTTTTCATTTCACTTGGGTAAATACCTAGGAGTAGGATTATTGGGCAGTATTTGGATTTTTTGTTTGTTTGCTTTGGCTTTGGTTTTTAACTTCAGTCACTGATGTAAGTGTTGGTGGTATATCATTGTGATTTTAATTTGCAGCCTCCTAATGACTCATGTTGTTGAGCATCTTCTCATGTGTTCATTTGCCACCATATCTCTTCCTTTGTGAATTGTCTATATAGATCTTTTGCCCTCTTTTTATTTGGTTGTTGAATTTTGAGAATTCTTTATATATCTTGTATACAAGTCAATGGTTACAACTTTAAAGTGGGTGCCTGCTCTGTTTTACTCCTGTATTTGCCTTCTCTTACTTATGTTATCAGCGAAGGGTGCTCTTTATCATTAGTTACTTCTGATTGCTGTTTATTGCTTCTTTCTTCCTTCTTTTTCTTTTTCCTTATTTAACTCCGGTGATACTTCCATATGTATCATTCATTCTGCAAATAATCTTTGAGCATCTCCCGTCAGGGCTGACCTTTTTGATTTTGCCAGCTTAACGCAAGTGCTTCTTCAGGTTTGGTATCTGTTCACTTACATTATATGTTATTTTAGAATTACTGGCTAATTTAAGGCATTTTTGGTCATTTCTAGATGTTGTTTTATTATCGTGAAACATTTTCTTGTCTTTTTTTTTCTGACCACTTCTAGATCTAGAACTTGAGACCTAGCAGTCTGATGGTTGGCTGAAGACTGGTTTTGAAATAGTTAAGGCTTTACTCTAGTTAGTGTGATGAATGGATATCTGCATAGGTTATGTGTTATGGAAAGACCATCATTAATCATCTTGTACCTGTTTAAGGTTTCTCTAGTCCTTTCCATTCTGATCCTTTCCTCTGATGTGAGAAACTGTTCCTGGTATCAGAGCTTGTTTTTGTTATCCACAGGGGGCTTCCTTTGCCTTTGCACACTATTTGCTAATGAACCAGAAGAATGTTTTTCTCTGTGTAAAAGTTGGATAGAGTTCTGTGGAGCTTCATTTCTACTGTTCACTGGAATGCCGTATGGAAATGTTCTTGTGGCATTTCACTGGGAAGTATGAAAAACATGCTCTTATGACTTTTCAAAGAGGACTGATATTATGTAGTATTACTGTAGAGTCTAGAATGGTTTGAATAAAACATTTTATTTTTAATTTAAATTTCATTTTAAATTTTAAATTTTATTTATATTTACAGCTGTACCTCTTATACAAGTGTACTGCTTAACATCTATATAAATGAAATTGAGATAGCATGAAGTAGCATACTAGAACCTTTTTTAGTATTTTAAAATTATGAGAGCAACTGACCCTAAAGCATCCTTTTATTTGTTTTTAAACATTTATTTATTTTGAGAGAGAGAGAGAGAGAGAGAGAGTGCGAGCAGGGGAGAGGCAGAGAGAGAGGGTGAGAGAGAATCCAAAGCAGGCTACGTGTTGGGTGTGGAGCCTGACTTGGGGCTCGATCCCACAATCCGGGAATCATGACCTGCACCAAAATCAAGAGCCAGACACCCAACCAGCTGGGACACTGGGTGCTCCATCTAATACATCCTTTTAAATTGAAGGCTCAGCTCTAATTTTCTAAATTTGGATTTTATGTAGTGTTTTTTCTTAAAGGAAGATACAATTTGCTTTCCCAAGTGCCTGTGTTTTTTTTGTTGTTTGTTTTTTTTATCTTTCTTACTCCTCTTTTCTTAAATTCTTCTTTCTTCTTCCCTGGCTCCCTTTCTTTTCTGCTTTCTTAATTCTCTCTCTTTCTCCCTTATTTCCACCCCTCTCTGTTTCTCTCCACGGAATAAAGTGAAAGCAATGGATAGCCATAGATTTTTCTTATATTTAATTATTACCAACATTTTGATATTATTTCTGTCAGTTACATATACCATAATTTATGTAAGCATGCCTAATTCTGGACATATTGTTTCTAACTCTATAGTATCACCACTATGATTAAGACTTCTGTGCCTGAAATTTTTCTTCTGTATTTAACATTGTTACTTAGGATTATTTCCTCAGGCTAGATTTCCCAGTTTGAGATTCTAGAACATCATTCAGGTATTATTTAATTGCTTTATATCCTCACCAGCAATGTATGAGAACCAGCATCAAATTTTACCATTTAAAAAATTCTGGGATGGGGCACCTGGGTGGCCCAGTCAGTTAAGGATCTGACTTTAGCTTAGGTCATGATCTCACAGTTTATGAGTTTGAGCCCCACATCAGACTCTGTGCTCACAACTTGGAGCCTGGAGCCTGGAGCCTGGAGCCTGCTTCAGATTCTGTGTCTCCCTCTCTCTCTGCCCCTCCCCCACTCGTGCTCGCGCTCTCTCTCTCTCTCTCTCTCTCTCTCTCTCAAAAATAAATAAACATTAAAATATTAAAAAAAATTAATTCTGGGACTCTGGACTTAGATGACAACATAGGAGGCTCCTGAATTTCCCTCCTCCTATGGATAAACAGAATGTACAGTTATACATGTGGGAATTCCCTCTGAGAGAAACCCAGAAATTCAGCTAAGTGATCCCTACTCATTGAGCAACTGAGAAAATACCCACATCAAAATGAGTGGGAAAAGCTGAGACATACTCTGGCCATAGACCCTACCCACTGGCATAGCACCATGCTGTTGGGAGGGAATCCTAACACCCATCTTCTCTTTGAGGAGCAAAGGGTTTGAACCACACATCTAGTGCCCCTACTTTTAAGGCTGTCAGCTGAGGGATGGGCCCCCAAATCACCTATGTATGAAAGCTAAAAGGGCTTGCATTCACGAGTCCCAAAGGACTCTAGCAAACAAAGGAGCAGTTCACGGGTGCATGAGCACTTGCTGTAACTATCCCTGACTCCCCCGGGCTAGGCACAGAGGAAGCCGACAGAAACAACCATCTCCCAGTCTTTCTCTGGAAGGGGGTTTGATGCATACTTTACAAGCTGCTGTGTGAGGTTCTGGCCTTTAATTAACATGGATCTACTTGCTGGCTACAGTCTTCCAAAGGGCCCAGAAGAGCTAGTGGGCGCTTCCCCTGCTTTCTTCCACCAGCTTGCTCCAATAAGAAAAGCAATAATAAATAATGCAGGGAAATCTCATGTACCTTGCCCAGTTTCCCTGATGGCAATATCCTGCAAAACTATAGGGCAGTAACGTGATGAGGATATTGATATTGATAAAGTCAAGATATAGAAATTTTCCATCACTACAAAGATCCCTCCACTTGCCCTTTTATAGCCACTCACCTCTGACCTCTAGCAACCACTAATCTGTTCTTCATTTCTGTAATTTTGTCAATTCAAGAATATCATGTAACTGGACAATGTGTAATCCTTTAAAAAATTTTTTTTGAGTTGACACACAATGTTACATTAGTTTCAGGTGTACAACATAGTGATTCCATAAGTTTATAATTTATGCTGTACTCACCACAAGTGTAGCTACCGTCTATTCCCATATGTCACTATTACAATATCATTGACTGTTTTCATTATGCTGTCTTGATTTATATATTCCATAACTGGAAGCCTGTTTTCCTACTCCCCTTCACCCATTTTACCAATACCCCCACTTTCCTCTCCTCTGGTAACCATGAATTCATTCTGTGTTTATAGGTCTATTACTGCATTTTACTTGTTTATTCATTTGTGGGTTTTTTTTTAGATTCCACATGAGTGAAATCATATGGTATTCATCTTCCTCAGTCTGACTTATTTCACTTAGAATAATACTCTTTATGTCCATCCATATTGTCTCAGATGGCACAATCTTACTCTTTTTTATAGCTGTGTGATATTACAGTGTATATATATCACATCTCTCTTACCCATTTGTCTGTCGATGGACATTTAGATTGTGTAACCTTTTGTTGCTGGCACTTTTCACTCAGCATAATTCCTCAAGATTCATCCAGGCTGTTGCATGTATCAAAGTTCATTCCTTTTGGGGGCACCTGAGTGGCTCAGTCAGTTAAGCATCCGACTCTTGAATTCTGCTCAGATCATGATCTCAGAGTTTGTGAGATCCAACCCTGCATCGGGCTCCACACTAGTGGCACAGAGCCTGCTTGGGTTTCTCTCTCTCCCTTCCTTCTCTTTGCCCCTCACCCAAATAATAAATAAGTAAGCTTTTAAAAAAAAAAAAGCATTCCTTTTTTATTCCTGAGCCCCTGGTATGGATGTAGCATAGTCTGTTTCACCATTTACCTGTGGAAGGATTTCTAGGTTGTTTCTAGCTTTTGGTTATCATAAATAAAGCTGCTATGAACATTCATGGCCAGGTTTCATTTCTCTGTGATAAATACTAGGAGTGCAACACCAATATAGCAGTTGCATGTTAAGTTTTTAAAGAAATTGCCAAATCGTTTTCCAGATTGACCATATATATTAGATCTCCCACCGGCAGTGTACAAGTGCAGTTTCTCTGCATCTCTGTCAGCATTTGCTGTTGTCACTTTTTTATTTTAGCCATTTTGATAGGTATATGTAGTAATTTCTCCTGGTGGTCTTAATTTGCATTTCCCTAATGGCTAATTATGATGAACATCTTTTATGTGCTTGTAGTCATCTGTAGATCTTTGGTGAAATATCTCTTCATGTCTTTTGCCCATTTTCTAATTGGTTTGTATTTTGTACTGTTAAGTTCTGAGGGGAGCACCTGGGTGGCTCAGTCAGTTAAGCATCTGACTCTTGATTTCAGCTCAGAACATCAGTCATGGTCGTAAGATCGAGCCCCGTATCGGGCTCTGTGCTGAGTGTGGAGCCTGCTTGGGATTCTCTCTCTCCATCTCTGCAACTTCCCTGCTTGTTCTCTGTCTCTCTCTCAAAATAAATAAACATTCAAAAAAAAAGTTCTGAGGACTCTTTACATATTCTAGACACTAGGTTTTTGTCATATATATGTTATGAAGTTCTCCTAGTCTGTAGCTTGTCTTTTCATACTATTAACAAGATCTTTTGCAAAGCTTAAGTCCTGAATTTTGATGAAGTCTATTTAAGACTTGTCTTAAGTCTGTATTTGTTTTACAGATTGTGCTTTTAGTGTCAAGTTTAAGAATCATATGCCTAAATCTAGTTCCTGAGGATTTTCCTCTATTTTTTTCTAGAAGTTTTATAGTTCTACGTTTTATATTTAAGTCTGTGATCCATTTCGAGCCAGTTTTTTTTAAGTTTATTTATTTTCGAGAGAGAGAGAGAGAGCTCACACCCAGGTGCACACACGAGTAGGGAAGGGGCAGAGACAGAGGGAGAGAGAAAATCCCAATTAGGTTCCACGCTGTCAGCGCACAGCCTGATGTGGGGTTTGAACTCACAAACTGTAAGATCACGACCTGAGCCAAAATAAAGAGTCTGATGCTTAACTGACCGAGCCACCCAGGTGCCCTCAAGCCAATTTTTGACAAAGTTAATCCTTTAAGAATATTTTATCCTTTCAGATATTCTTTAAGAATATTTTTCTATGTTAGTATTCTTAATCAGTCCTTAGTGCACATTTCATATGTCTAATAGCTTTAAGATTGAGTAATTAATTGAATAATCTTATTGTCTTCTTTTCCTTTTGAGTCCTAGTTCTTTTATTATTAAAAAAGTGCCTCAATAATAGATAAGCGAGATTCAGTGGTCTCTGTTTGTGCTAAAGGGTTTACAAATGACTATGCCTCTAAAGTAGTAAGTCAGGACAGTCAATATTGAATGCTGCTATCTATTGGTCCCTACTATGGACATTGAAATATGGCTTTCCTTGGGAGCTAACAGTGTGATGAGGACTTTAGAGACGAAATTCATTAATTTCAGTGTTCTGTGCTCATTGTTGGAGTCAGCTTAGTATGATGGCTAAGAACCTAGACTCTGGATTCCATCAGTTTGGGATGGAGTTGTGGCTTTCTCACATGCCACCTGAGTAAGGTAACCTCACTAGTCCTTAATTTCCTTACTTATAAGATGTACATTATAAGGTTGTTATGAGGATTGGAAAATACATATAAAGTTCTTAGTATAAGTGCCTGGCACAGAGTAAGCACTTCTTAATAAGTTGACCGTGGTAGAGATGGAGGTAGTGGTAGACAGGAAAGAGGAGACCTACTGGTCTACGTAGGCAAAGATGTTGTTGTAATACAGAGAAGAACAGTTATCTCAGAGATGAGTACTCCTGAACTGAATCTGAAGGATTAAAAGAGGACTTCGACTACCTCCATTTTGACCTGTCTGTACTTTCTTATTGATTAAGTTGTTCTTTCCAGCTTATCTCTTAACTTAGGCAAAAGACCCCTGCAGGCAAAGCATCCCTTGGCGGGAACCACAACTATCCCCGCAAGCAATGAGGTCTGCTGTGACATCAGCAAGACCCCACGTGACTGACCCCAAGACAATGATCTTTATAGCTTACCCACATGTACCCACCAACCTTTGTCCCACATTCTCCTTATATAAACCTAGAAGTATTTTCAGCACTTTGGAAACTAGCAGACGCTAGTCTGCTGTCTTCCCAGTGTTGGCCTCACCAAAATAAATCCCTTTCTTGGGTCACCCTCACTCATCTCTCTACTTGTGGATTTTGTCAGTGGCACGTGGCTTAACCTGGTCTGTTTGGGACCCCCAGAACCAGGTGCTCTTGCACCCCTATGCCCCGATTACAGGATGACTAAGATTTAGCTAGGAAAAGAAAGGAAGGAAGAGCATTCAGGACAAATACAACATGAATAAAGGTACAGAAATGAAAGATTGTGTATAAGTGTATGCAATACAGCAATTTGTTATTAATAGAACTTGAAGTAGGAATTGAAAAGTAAGAGAAGTGGCTGGAAAGGTAGGCAAGGTTCAGATCATGGAAGGTACTGGACTTTTTCAAAGCAAAAGGGGGGCACTGAAGAGATTAAGAGAATAGAATGGTGGGGCGCCTTGGTGGCTCAGTCGGTTAAGTGTCCAACTCTTGATTTCAACTCAGATCATGATCTCACAGTTCATGGGATCGAGCCCCATGTCAGGCTCTGAGCTGACAGCATGGAGCCTGCTTGGTATTTTCTCTTTCCCTTTCTCTCTGCCCCTTTCCCACCTATGTGCTCTCTCTCTCTCTCTCTCTCTCTCTCTCTCAAAATAATAAACATTTTTAAAAAGAGAAGAGAATGGCATAGTTATTTGCATTTTTAGTAAGCTCACTCTGCAGAGTGAAGACTGCTTTGAAGTGGAGGGCATAACTGGAAGATGCTCTTTGACAGTTCAGTTGAGAGATTAAGGCCAGAATCAGGGCCATAGTAACTGAGAATGGAATGTCATTCTTGTCCTTATTTTCATATAAAAATCTCCTGTTCTGGGTACATGGATGGCTCAGTCAGAAGAGCACACAACTCTTAATCCCTGGGTTGTGAGTTCAAGCCCCACATTGGGTGTAGAGATTAATTAAAAATAAAATCTTAAAAACAAAAAACAAAACAAAGAAACAAAACAAAACAGAAAACAACCTCCTATTCCATTCAGAGCTTCAGTTGGTGAAGCAGACTAGCCTGAGGTTGTAGGGTGTGTAAGACTGGAAGTCTGGTATATGAGGACTCTAAAAAGTTCTGTCTGAGACTGGCTATAGTTCTTCTGGCTTCAGCTACTAGGACTGAGTGGTCCCGTCTGTCTTCTAGGTTAAATATGATCTCTTAATATCACCTAAATCATATATATTCACCTAATAGAAAACTGATCTTTTTTTTTATTATTTTTTTTTTGGTAATACACCAACTTGGGAATGGATAAAGTGGAGGGAAGAAATTACTTAAAAGTACATGTAAGAAACAGGAATTTGATTCCACCCTACATTTCCTAAAATCTTTATTTTCCTTCACCATTTTCCCTCCTTGTTTATGAAGGCTTAAAAATGTTAATCTTAATTTCTTCTTATATAAAGCTAAATAGTAAAAAAGCATAAAGAATTCAATTCACTGCTGTTTTATATTCTTCTGTGCCATTTCATTTATGACAGTGAGAACAGACTTCTACTTATTCAAATTAACCACAGTGCAAATCCTTTGGAAAAGAGCTGCATCCATTTTGTAGACTGTTTGAATGTATGAAAGTACAGCTGACTAAAGATATATGACAAGAATAAGTTAATGTTTTTGGATATTACAAAGAAGAGTGCTATTTCTCTTGGTGTGTGTGTATGTGTGTATACACAGCTTTTGAGATAAAACTTACACTCCATAATTAAACTATTTCAAGTGTGCAATTTAATGGTTGGTTGTTTCTTTAACAGGGAAAAAAAGATGTGACCCAGATATTTAACAACATCCTGAGAAGACAGATAGGCACTCGGAGTCCTACTGTGGAGTACATTAGTGCTCATCCTCATATCCTGTTTATGCTCCTCAAAGGGTAGGTACATGGTTTCCTTTAAAGAAGTAGGTTTGATTATAGAATAGTTGTTAAAAGTATTATAGCATTAGCCTCATTTGAGATATGATGGGTTCTCATTTGGAATCACAGGAAAGCTATTTGCCATACTTGAGGTCAGCCCTCCAAATCTACATTTCTATGATTACATGGGTTACAGCAAAATCTTTTCTTTGTATGTTTCTAAATAGAGTTCCTTCCATTTACTGTTTCTTTTTCCTCTACTTTCCTGTTATCTCTGTCTCTTCTTATTATATTATTAACTGTGTTTCCCAATCTGCCCTTTTCTTAGCTATGCAGTTACCCTTTTCCTGTTTGCATGAGACCGAATCCCCTGACCCTGAACCTCAATACACATACACACACACACACACACACACACACACACACACCTTCCAGTGGCTGGCTAGCATCTGCCAAGGTGACATGCTTCCATGTGGGGAAGCATATCTGCTTGTGCAGTATATGTATATATATATATATACACACACATGTATATGTATATATATATGTATATATACATATACATGTGTGTGTATATATATATATATATATAAGCCAAAAAACTAAAGTCTAGTCAGATAATAGAATCTCTTATTATTTTTTTATATGTATACTCATTTACAAATGTTTCAAGGACATTCTGTGTCTACTCTAACTCCCAAAGACCAGAGATCTGGATGTAGCACGTCTTGGGGACAGCAGACTGTCTTCTTCTTCCTCTGCCCTATTTTTCTACCTCACAGTCTCAAACCTAGCATGCTGTTCCATACCTACCCCATCTCATCTATGTTCAGTTCCCATTTCCTCCCTGGTACATTTAAAAATACTTAATTGGGGGGAGGACCAAAGATGGTGGAACAGCATGGAAGTTTTTTTTGTGTCTCGCGTCCATGAAATACAGCCAGATCAACACTAAAGCATTCTGCACACCTAGAAAACTGATTTGAGGATTAACACAATGATCTGTACAACCTTAACGACAGAACTCAGCAGGTATGCGATGTGGAGAGGTCAACTGGGGGAGAGAGAAGCCGTGGAGGGCAGGGAGCAGTTTTTGCCTGTGGAGAGAGGACAGAGAGGAGGGGAGAGTATGGGAAAAGCACCCCCCAAAAATCAGGTGGAGAGAAAGTGGAAAAGTGGAAACAGCCAAAGGGACTGAACTAAAAAGGGAGAAAGGAGAAAGGAGAGGGCTTAAATTCCATTAGAACTCTATAAACAGGGGGAGCACAGAGTCTGAAACTCCACAGCTTGATACCTGGAGGTGCTCTGGTAAGAAGGGCAAATCCCCTGGAGCAAAGTGAAGTCCGGGGGTCTTCCGGCCACATGAGGAGAGGCAGTTCCCCTGCTGGGAGGACATCTGATAGAGGCTGTGTGGCCTCCCCCAGGGAAAGGCCCCAGTGGCCTCAGAAGAACACCCACATTTGCTGGTGCTAGTACAAGGTCGTTGGGGGTGAAGCCTGGTGCCAGATGTGTGTTGTGATTTTTCCTAATCCCTGAAACGCTGCTGCTACACCATCTCGGGAACTTTTTCTGGGGTGGGCTGGCACCCAGCCACAGTCTCTGGGCATCAGCAGCAGCACGTTCCCGTGAATGTTCCTGGGTGCGGCCAGCACCCAGCCATTGCTCAGTTAGGCCCTCCCGCAGAGTGGCGGAACGGGTCAAAGCCACAGTCCCTCAGAAGTAAGGGGTCAGGAAAAACAGCCACATTTGAGATAAAACTCAGGAGGGAGGAGCTGCCTGGGGTTTGGTCATGGACAGTGTAGGAGTGGGGAGTGGACAGAAGCCGGAGACAAAGGACAGGTGTGCAATTATGGATGGGGAGAACAGAGTTCTGATACTAGAGACTGGGTAGCTGGGTGATGCCATTTTCACCCCTCCCGCTCATGGGCATACACACCTATAAGCTCCACCACAATTCACACCAGTAAACTAAGCAGCGCCATCTAGTGGAGAACAGAGTTGTTACACTAAGCCCAGTCCAACTGGGCCAACCTCACTCTTCAGGAATACAAATCTCTCCATCTGCTTAGTTTATGGAATATAAAGCGATTCATAGTTTGACTTCTAGGCGAAAACGAAGTCATTCAATCATATTTCAGTTTGTTCACTGGTCCATCTATTCAATATTCTTTTTCTCTTTCATTTCTTTTTCATGAATACAGAAAAATTTTCATTGTCAACTTTTATTAAAAATACCTTTAATTTTTTTCTACTATATTTTTTACTTTTGTGTAATTTTTTTCAAATTCTATTTTATTTCCATCATTTCATTTTATTCTATTTCAGTGTATTCAGTTTTTCAAATTTTCAAATGATTTCCTTTTTTTTTCTTTCCCCTTTTTTCTCTAATCTATTAAGCCCCTTTAAACACCCAGACCAAAACACCTAGGATCTAGCATCATTTATTTGATTTATATGTGTGTGTGTGTGTTGTTTTTAATTTTTTAATTTTATTTTTTTAATTTTAATTTTTTTTTACCTCATTAATGACTTTTCTCCCTTCAAAATGACGAAATGAAGGATTTCACCCCAAAAGAAAGAGCAGGAAGAAACGACTGCCAGGGACTTGACCAACACAGATGCAACAAGATGTCTGAAACAGAATTTAGAATCACGATAGTTAAGAATACTAGCTGGAGTTGAAAACAGATTAGAATCCCTTTCTGCAGAGATAAAGGAAGTAAAAGCTAGTCAGGATCAAATAAAAAATGGTATAACTAAGCTGCAATCTCGAATGGATGCCATGATGACAAGGATGCATGAGGCAGAGCAGAGAATCAGAGATAGAGAGGACAAACTTATGGGGAATAATGAAGCAGAAAAAAAGAGGGAGACTAAGGCAAAAAAGCATGATTTAAGAATTAGAGAAATCAGTGACTCACTAAAAAGGAACAACATCAGGGGCGCCTGGGTGGCTCAGTCAGTTAAGCGTCCGACTTCAGCTCAGGTCACGATCTCACGGTCCGTGAGTTCGAGCCCCGCGTCGGGCTCTGGGCTGGTGATGGCCCAGAACCTGGAGCCTGCTTCTGATTCTGTGTCTCCCTCTCTCTCTGACCCTCCCCTGTTCATGCTCTCTCTCTGTCTCAAAAATAAATAAACGTTAAAAAAATTTAAAAAAAAAAAAAAAAAAAAAAAAAAAGGAACAACATCAGAATCATAGGGGTCCCAGAAGATGAAGAGAGAGAAAAGTGGGTAGAAAGGTTATGTGAGCAAATCATAGCAGAGAACTTTGCTAACCTGGGGAAAGTCACAGACATCAAAATCCAGGAAGCACAGAGGACTCACATTAGACTCAATACAAAACAGCCACCAACAAGACATACCATAGTCAAATTCACAAATTACTCTGGCAAGGAAAGAATCATGAAAGCAGGAAGGGAAAAAAAGGGTCCTTAACCTACAAGGGAATACAGATCAGGTTTGCAGCAGACCTATCCACAGAAATGTGGCAGGCCAGAAAAGAGTGGGAGGATATATTCAATGTCCTGATTCAGAAAAATATGCAGCAGGAATTCTTTATCCAGCAAGGCTGTCATTCAAAATAGACGGAGAAATAAAAAGTTTCCCACACAAACAAAAATTAAAGGAGTTTGTGACCACTAAACCAGCCCTGGAAGAGATTTTAACAGGGACTTTCTTGGGGGAGAAAAGATATACATACATACATACATACATACATACATACCAAAAGCATCAAAGACTAGAAATGACCAGAGAACACCACAAGAAACTCCAACTCTAGAAGCAACATAATGTAAATAAATTCATATCTTTCAGTACTCACTCTAAATGTCAATGGACTAAATGCTCCCATCAAAAGACATAGGGTAACAGAATGGATAAGAAAACAAGATCCATCTATATGCTGTTTACAAGAGACCCACTTTAGACCGAAAGACATCTTCATATTGAAAGTAAGGGGATGGAGAACCATCTATCATGCTAATGGTCACCAAAAGAAAGCCAGAATAGCCATACTGATATCAGATAATCTAGACTTTAAAATAAAGAATGTAATAAGAGGTGAAGCAGGCATTATATCATAATTAAGGGGTCTATCCACCAAGAAGACTAACAACTGTAAACATTTATGCTCCAAATGTGGGAAAACCCAAATATATAAATGAATTAATCACAAACATAAAGAAACTTACTGATAATACCATAATAGTAGGGGATTCAATGCTGCACTTACAGCAATGGACAGATCATCTAAACCAGAAAATCAACAAGAAAACAATGGCTTTGAATGACATACTGGACCAGATGGACTGAACAGATATATTCTGAACATTTCATCCTAAAGCAGCAGAATATACATTCTTCTCCAGTGCACATGGAACATCCTCCAGAATAGATCACATACTGGGACACAAATCTGCCATCAACAAGTACTAAAAGATCGAGATCATACCATGCATATTTTCAGACCACGATGCTATGAAACTCAAAATCAACCACAAGAAAAAATTCGGAAAGGTAACAAATACTTGGAGACTAAAGAACATCCTACTAAAGAATTAATGGGCTAACCAAGAAGTTAAGGAAGAAATTAAAAAGTACATGGAAGCCAGTGAAAATCATAACACCACAGCCCAAAACTTCTGCGATGCAGGTTCCCATAAGAGGGAAGTATATAGCAATCCAGACCTTCCTAAAGAAGGAAGAAAGGTATCAGATACACAACCTAACCTTACACCTTAAAGAGCTGGAAAATGAATAGCAAATAAAACCTGAAACCAGCAGAAGACAGGAAATAATAAAGATTAGAGCAGAAATCAATGCCATCGAAACCAAAAAACAGTAGAGCAGATCAATGAAACCAGAAGCTGGTTCTTTGAACGAATTAACAAAACTGATAAACCGCTAGCCAGTTTGACCAAAAAGAAAAAAGAAAGGACCCAAATAAATAAAATCAAGAACAAAAGAGGAGAGATCACAACCAACACAGCAAAATAAAAATAATAATAAGAGAATATTATGAGCAATTATATGCCAATAAAATGGGCAATCTGGAAGAAATGGACAAATTCCTAGAAACATATACACTACCAAAACTGAAACAGGAAGAAACAGAGAATTTGAACAGACCCATAACCAGTAAAGAAATCGAATTAGGAATCAAAAATCTCCCCAAAAAACAAGAGTCCAGGGCCAGATGGCTTTCCAGGGGAATTCTACCAAACATTTAAGGAGGAGTTAACACGTACTCTCTTGAAGCTGTCCCAAAGAATAGAAATGGAAGGAAAACTTCCAAACTCTTTCTATGAAGCCAGCATGACCTTGATCCCAAAACCAGACAAAGACCCCACTAAAAAGGAGAATTATAGACCAATTTCCCTGATGAACATGTATGCAAAAATCCTCAAGAAAATATTAGCCAACTGGATCCAACAATACATTAAAAAAATTTTTCACCATGACCAAGTGGGGTTTATACCTGGGATGCAGGGCTGGTTCAATATCTGCAAAACAATCAATGTGATTCATCACATCAATAAAAAAAGGACAAGAACCATATGATCCTCTCAATAGATGCAGAGAACATTCTTCACAGAGCTAGAACAAACAATCCTAAAATTTGTATGGAACCAGAAAAGACCCTGAATAGCCAAAGCAATCTTGAAAAAGAAAACCAAAGCAGGAGGCATGACAATCCTCCTGAAGCAAGGATTGCCTGTGGAAGCAAGACTTCAAGCTGTATTACAAGGCTGTAATCATCAAGACAGTATGGTATTGGCACAAAAGCAGACACACAGATCAATGGAAGAGAATAGAGAACTGAGAAATGGACCCACAAACGTATGGCCAACTAATCTTTGACAAAGCAGGAAAGAATATCCAATGGAATAAAGAGTCTCTTCAGTAAGTGGTGCTGGGAAAACTGGACAGCAACATGCAGAAAAATGAACCTGGACCACTTTCTTACACCATACCCCAAAACACACTCAAAATGGATGAAAGACCTAAATGTAAGAAAGGAAGCCATCAAAATCCTCCAGGAGAAAGCAGGCAAACACCTCTTTGACCTTGGCCTCAGCAACTTCTTACTTAATGCATCTCCGGAGGCAAGGGAAACAAAAGTAAAAATGAACTATTGGTACCTCATCAAAATAAAAAGCTTCTGCACAGGGAAGGAAACAATCAGCAAAACTAAAAGGCAACCGACGGAATGGGAGAAGATATTTGTAAACGACATATCAGGTAAAGGGTTAGTATCCAAAATCTATAAAGTATCAAACTCAACACCCAAAAAACAAATAATCCAGTGAAGAAATGGACAAAAGACATGAATAGACACTTCTCCAAAGTAGACATCCAGATGGCCAGCCGGTGCATGAAAAAATGCTCAACGTCACTCATCATCAGGGAAATCCAAATCAAAACCGCAATGAGATACCACCTTACACTTGTCAGAATGGCTGACATTAACAACTCAGGCAACAACAGATGTTCGCAAGGATGTGGAGAAAGGATCTGTTTTGCACTGCTGGTAGGAATGAAAACTGGTGTAGCCACTCTGGAAAACAGTATGGAGCTTCCTCAAAAAATTAAAAATAGAACCACCCTATGATCCAGCAATTGCACTACTTGGTATTTATACAAGGGATACAGGTATGCTGTTTCAAAGGGGCACATGTACCCCAATGTTTATAGCAGCATTATCGACACTAGCTAAAATATGGAAAGAACCCAAGTGTCCATTGACGGATAAATGGATAAAGAAGATGTGGTGTATATATATACAATGCAGTATTACTCAGCAATCAAAAAGAATGAAATCTTGCCATTTGCAACTACGTGGATGGAACTAGAGGGTGTTATGCTAAGCAAAATTTGTCAGAGAAAGACAAATATATGACTTCACTCACATAAGGACTTTAAGACACAAAACAGATGAACACAAGGGAAGGGAAGCAAAAATAATATAAAAACAAGGAGGGGGGAAACATAAGAGACAAATATGGAGAACAAACAGAGGTTTATTGGAGGGGTTGTGGGAGGGGGGATGGGCTAAATGGGTGAAGGGCATTAAGGAATCTACTCCTGAAACCATTGTTGCACTATATGATAACTAACTTGGATGCAAATTAAAAAAATACAAAAAAAGAAAAACCCATTTGTTTCAAGATAATACATAACATGTAGTTTAAAAATCAGATATATCAACATACAGCAGTTTAAAAAAATTTTTTTAACGTTCATTTATTTTTGAGAGAGAGAGACAGAGCATTAGCAGGGAATCGGCAGAGCGAGGAGACACAGAACCCAAAGCAGGCTCCAGGCTCTGAGCCACCAGCACAGAGCCTGACATGGGGCTCAAACCCACAAACCGTGAGATCATGACCTAAGTTGAAGTTGGATGCTTAATTGACTTAGCCACCCAGGTGCCCCAACACATAGCCGCTTTTTGCTTCTCCCTCCTCCATTCCTCAGTCCCATTGTCCAGAGACAACCACTTTCATCTTTTTTATTTGTTCATCTGGTATTTACCTCTATATTTTTTTTTTATTTATTTTTAAAAATTTTTTTTAACGTTTATTTATTCTTGAGACAGAGAGAGACAGAGCATGAATGCGGGAGGGTCAGAGACAGAGAGGGAGACACAGAATCTGAAACAGGCTCCAGGCTCTGCACTGTCAGCACAGAGCCCGACGCGGGGCTCGAACTCACGGAGGTGAGATCATGACCTGGGCCAAAGTCGGATGCTTAACCCACTGAGCCACCCAGGCGCCCCTTACCTCTATATTTTAAATAGCTAGCTTATACTAATCTTTTGGTTTATCAATTTTAAAAATGTTCCTTTGACTTTCTATAGACTAGATGATAATTTAGTTTTTTCACTGCCACCATTATTTTATTTTCCTTCCTCATATCCTCCCAATATACTTTATCACAACTTTTTATTTTATTAAAACTCACATTTAAATTATCATGGGTATGTAATTATTATTATTCGTTGTTGACCAAAGTAGTATACTATGATTATTTTGTTTTTTGGTAGAAAATATTGTTTTTACTGGAAAATTGTGTCTTTCAGTTCTGGAATGGGAAATACAGTTGTATCATAAATGAGAGTAGGCTAAACTCATAACAAACTTTAAACTTTATAAAAGGCCACAAAATGGAGTGGCTTCACTCCCAGATAAGTTTATTTGTCATATAATAGTGCAGAGCAGATGTTTTGGGTCAGCAGGGTCTTCTGCCTTCCTCACCATGTGGTTCCTAAGATCATGTTGTTCACCTTTACCATTTTAGCTCACAGGAAGGTGAAAATACATGGAGACAATTTAACCCCAGCTTGGAAATGGCTCAACATTATTCCCATTTCCATTCCATTTGAGAGCACTTTGTCATTTGGCCCCTTAATTCTTAAAGAAGGAAATCTGAGAGATATTGACTAGTGCCCAGAAAGAAGACGACAGTGGGTTTTGGTGGACCACTATCATTCTCTGTCACATATTATTTCTTTGAAAATTTCTTCCCTTCCGTTTTCTCTGTTCTCACTTTCTAGATTTCCTATTAGTCAGAGTTTAATTTCCAGGATTGATTTCTTATCTCTTCTGTTTTCCATCTCTTATCTTTTTATGTGTTGGAAGGTGTTAATTATGTCTTTTTTTTTTTTTAAGTTTAGTTTATTTTGTGAGAGAGCACACACAGGAGGGGCAGAGAGAGAGGGAGAGAGAAAGGGAATCCTAAGCAGGCTCCACGCTGTGAGCATGGAGCCCAGTGTAGGGATTGAACTCATGAACTGTGAGATCATGACTTGAGCTGAAACCAAGACGTTGGATGCCTGACTAAGCCACCCAGGTGCCCCTAATATATGTTTTATTGAAGATAAACTGTATTGAATTTTCATTTCAACTATAAGAACTCTTTTTTGTTCCCTGATTATTCCTTTTTCTTGTCTCTTTCACTTCCTGGTTCTGTGACCTTAAGCAAGACACTGCACCTTTTCGAGCCTCAGTTTTCTTGTCTGTAAAATAAAAATAAAATTTGTAGTATTACCTTCACGCTAAAATAATGTTGCCTTTTGTGTCATTGACTCTGCATCATCAGAAAGATTTGTGTTTTCAGCCAGGGTTCTGCCACTTACTTACTGTAAGACCTTGGGCAAAGATATCTAACTTCCTTATGCATTGGTTTCCTCTTTGTAATATGGAGTCAATAATGATACCTACATCAGTATGTCATTATGAGTCTTCAATGAGATAATGCTTATGAAACACATCACCTAGCACATGGTATTCCATAACTACTAATCTGAGAAATTATTATCCCTATTCCTCTTAAGAGCTGCAATTCCCATAGAAACATATAAACAATTTTAAGCAAATATAATTAATTAAGGCCATATACAACTGCCAGAATAGTATTATAAAGAAAGTGCTCATTTGCAGCTGGAGTGGATCTGCAAGATTTAATGGACCCACAAATATGATTTGCACAGCTGGTCATTGATGATAATAAGGCCAAGGTGATCAATTTATACCCACTTCTGGAGATTCTAAAATTTAAGCTCTAAAGCATTTGACGGTATCCTGAAGACAATGGGGGAGCCATTGAAGAGTTTTGGAGAGAGGAAGCATATCAGATTTGTGTTTCAGGAAATGAGGATAAATTATTAGTAGTTAAAAAAGATTAGCTTGGGGGCGCCTGGGTGGCTCAGTCGGTTAAGCGTCCGACTTCGGCTCAGGTCGTGATCTCGCAGTCTGTGGGTTTGAGCCCCGCCTCAGGCTCTGTGCTGACAGCTCAGAGCCTGGAGCCTGCTTCCGATTGTGTGTCTCCCTCTCTCTCTGACCCTCCCCCATTCATGCTCTGTCTCTCTCTGTCTCAAAAATAAATAAACATTAAAAAAAAAAAAAAGATTAGCTTGTAAATAAATGATCTCCTGAGAATGCTGACATGACCTGGAGATCATGTTGGCTCATGGAGAAGAGAAGTGGTGTGGGTGATCTAAAACAGTATCTTCCATGGTGGGGTCACTGTGTGAAGGCATGCATGCAACTCCATTCTGCAGTGGGCATTATTGGTCTGGGGGATCTCCTATAGCTACTGTCACTGATTAACAGTCAGGTGATGGCAAGTACCTTATATTTATTTTGTGCAGAGAGCCATGCCAGATACGAGTGGCTATGTTAAAGACCTGGATTTGGGGGGTGCCTGGGTGGCTCAGTCGGTTAAGCAGCTCTGTATCTCAGCTCAGGTTGTGATCTCACGGTTTCGTGAGTTTGAGCCCCACATTGGGCTCTGTGCTGACAGTGCAGAGCCTGCTTGAGATTTTCTCTCTCCTTTTCTTTCTCTGTGCCCCTCCCCCACTTGCACTGTCTCTCTCTTTCTCTCTCTCTCTCAAAATAAATAAACATTAAAAATTTTTTTTAATTAAAGAAAGACACGGATATGGTATCTTCTTACCAAGGAAATTATCAACAATAGAAAACTAATACTGTTAAGCTATAAGAATTCAGATTAATGAAGAAGAAAGGCAAGTCAATAAATTATAAAGTATGGTGGGGTTATTTAAAATTAACTTCATTCCTTTTATAGATAGTAGAATGTATGTAAATTTGATACATATTAAATATGCTTTAAGGAAGATATGAAAATTTAGCATAATTGGATATTTATTTAGAAAATTAAGTCAGTGAAAAATTGTGAGTTACATTGAAGAAAACAACTTTTTTTCCATTTCTAGAAATAATAAGACAGAAGATACACAGCTAATTGCAAATGCTATTTATTAATAATTTAACTGCTGGAACATATCACAGATCTATAGTGAGCCTTTTATCTGTGTTGTGCACAGGATGCATTAAAGTGTAATTGTGCACCACGGCTCGCACCCTCCCTGTTCAGTTAGATGGAGCTGGGAAAAGAATTGGTATGGGGAAGCCAGGCAGGGGAACTAGCCTAAGCTAGATGTGATGTCCACTTTGCACAGACAAGAGGTGGAGATGAGAAGGACGGAATCAGGAGGAGACTCACCCATGTCAGGAAAGGGTTGGGAGGCTTAACAGCAGGAAGTTCCCAAGTAGCTGCAGAGTGGATGGGAGGAGGGAAGGGGGTTTGAGAAGTGATGTTGTGAGTTAGGAGTTGATATTTTTGAGGACACATGTAATGATTGGAATCTCTTTGTTTTTCCTTTAAAAAAAATATTTATTTTGAGAGCGAGAGAGACATAGGGCACGTGCAAGCGGGGGAGGAGCAGAGAGAGGGAGAGAAAGAATCCCTATAGTGCACTGTCAGCGCTGAGCCCATCTTGGGGCTTGAACTCATGAACTGTGAGAGATCACAACCTGAACTGAAATCAGGAGTCAGACACTTAACTGACTGAGCCACCCAGGCGCCACTGGAATCTCTTTTAATGACATTTTTTAATGACTTTTTACTATTGGCTACTGTTTCTGTGTGACTCTGTAAAACTTGTGGGACCTTGGTTTTTTAAAAATTAAGATTACATATAAGATTTACTGAGTATGAATAATCAGTGTATCTTTATATATCTTCATTATACCTTTAATTTTTTTGTCATTATTATAATTAACCTTTTTTGGCATTATTATAATTATCCTTTAATTTTTTTCCCTTTAATTATTTGAAAATGTTTTCATGTCCCATTTGATGGTGTGTTTTCTGATGAATTCAAATGACTATTATTCTTATACAAATTATTTGATGTAACAAGTCATTCAGTCTATAAACAAATTCTTAAATTGATGTAAGTAAAAAATCTTCTCTATATTTGAAATATGAACTTTCTACTCATTACTCACCTGTATTTACCAGTGACCCTATTTTAATGTATAACTTGTAATAGGTAAGTGTATGCCATTTTTTTCTTGTATTTAAGAAAAAGCTTTCATTCATTTTTCTAATATGTGGAGAAAATAATTTTAATTGCTTACTTAAAAAGCCACTTTGTTAATGTACAGATTTCTATGACTCCATTTTCATGTAGTTATACAATAGAAAAATAGGAATTATTTATTTTTAAGAATAACTTCCTCAAATTTGAGGAATTTGAGTTTTATAAAATGTCTTTCCAGGGGCATCTGGGTGGCTCAGTCAGTTAAGGGTCCAACTTTGACTCAGGTCATACTCTCACGGTTCTCAGGTTCAAGCCCCACATGGGGCTCTCTGCTGTGAGCACGGACCCCACTTCAGATCCTCTGTCCCCCTCCCTCTCCCTTGCTTGTGCACACACTCTTTCTCCGTCTCAAAAATAAACATTAAAAAAAAAAGTAAAATGTCTTTCCATTTCTTCTGAAAAGTTAATATTTAGTTTGGTTTATAAGGCTAAAACTGCTTATTCGTTCATTTATGAAGGGCCTATGATAATAACAGTACTACTAATAATAATACTAACAACAGTAAGTAATAGTAATGGTAGAGGTCAAGATGCTATTTACTAGATGTCAGACCCTGTGGATAGTTATTGCTGTTGTTGTTGTTGTTGTTGTTGTTGTTGTTATTGGTATACCTGTTTTATACATGAGAACACTGCAGCCCGGAGAGGTTAACTAACTTATCCAAAGTCAAATAGCTAGTATGATTTAAACCCAATTAGTCTGGCTCCAGAGTCTGTGCTCTCAGAACACTATCCAGTTTTCCAGTCTTCAAGCAGTCATACTCTACAATGAGAAGAGACAACTCATTACAACTCACTGTTGTTACTTTACCAGTATACTCTGTAGGAACTCAGATGAAGGAGCCATAATATCTGCCTGGGACATCAAGAATGAAGCAAGTCTTAAAGTAGAAAATTGCCAGAAAGGCACAAAGAGTTGAAGGATCAAGTACTTCCCGTGCAAAGGCACGGAGGCATCAAAATGCATAATGTGTTTGGAGGATGACAGGATTTCTGGTGTAACTGGAGTCCAGTGTGAATGAGAAGGAGGGGTGGGAGATAAAGCTGGAAAGACTGAGAACAGATTATGAAGAGCCTTCTATGCCCTGAACAAACCAACTATGGAAAATTTGAGGAGGGGGCAATCAAGGAAATTTGAATATGGAGTGGGTATTCGTTACTAAAGAATTACTGTTAATTTTTAAGCGTGATAATTACATGTGGCTATGTAAGATTTATCTTTTTGTTCAGTTAAGGATCCTAACAAAATCCAGTTGTTGTATTTGGATGTAATGTCACATAGGTCTTTTTTTAGTGTTTATTTATTTTTGAGAGAGAGAGAGAGAGAGGCAGAGAGAGAGGGAGACAGAATCTGTGCAGGCTCCACGCTCTGAGCTGTCAGCACAGAGCCCATCGTAGGGCTCAAACCCAAAAACCACGAGATCATGACATGAGCCAAAGCCAGAAACGTAGCTGACTGAGCCACCTAGGTGCCCTCACATGGGTCTTTTAAAGTCTCTTTTCATTGACAGTAGCGTCTGTTCCCCTTTTTGTCATTGATTTTTTGAAAACCTGAGTTAATTATCCTACAGAATTTCCTCCATTCTGGATTTGTCAGATTGCTTCCTAATGATGTCATTTAACTTGTTCCACTATCTCCTGTATTGATATCCTGGAGGTTATATTTAAAGACTTGATTAGATTTAGATTAGGTTTTATTTTGGCAATCATATTTTGTAAGTGGTGTTGTGCAGTTCATATTACATCTCATCAGGAGACAAACATTTAGTAATGCTAAGATTGAGCAGTGGGTTCAGATGGAGACAGCTTAATCCATTGTAAAGTTCCTCATCAGCCTTATACTTAATTGTTTGACCATTCATTGATGAACACTGTATGATTCAGTCATTTCATTAGAGGTTACAAAAAGGTGATTTTCTAATCCTGTCATTCCTCGTGCATTTATTGGCTAGAGTAGTTTTAAGGAGAATAACTTTCTCTCATCTACCACAACAATTTAATTACTTTAAAATACAATTCATACCAGAGAGAGAGAATAAGTGCCTAATTCATTTCCTTCAGTTATCAATTTAGAGAGAAGTTGTTACCCCAGGAACTAACATTGGCATCTAATGAGTTTCTTTTATCTTTCTCTCTTTCTCTATTTCTCTCTCCCTCATCCCCCCCTCCCCCATCCCTTTATTAGCACTATGAACTTCTGTGTAACTTTTTTCCATATGTCTTATGTAGTTGCACACATTTTTCTTGTTGGTGCTCAATCGTCCATTCAAGTTGACCATGTCCTTTTTATATTACTCCCATTAGTATGTGAGAGATTCCCTGCTTTCTGGCACAAGATAGACCAGGCTCATCTTGTATATTTCCTAACACAGACTTGGAATCAGCCATTTCTACCAAAAACTCTTGTTCTTTTTAGTGAGGAATGGTTCTTAGAGACTATAATCTGGATGCTAGGGCTTCTCATTGACATTGGATTGTAATTGCTTCTGAGCTTTTTTAGTAGACAGAATTATATCTCATTATTTTCTAATTTTTTTAAATGTTTTATTTATTTTTGAGAGAGAGAGAGAGAGAACATGAGTGAGGAGGGGCAGAGAGAGAAGGAGACAGAGAATCCGAAGCAGGCTCCGTACTGTCAGTGCAAAGCCTGATGTGGGGCTCGAACCCATGAACTGTGAGATCATGACCTGAGCTGAATTATAAATAAATTATCAAATAAATAAATTATCAAAAGCCAATATCCTCAAGGGTAGTAAGGTTGAAATGACACTTAACCGACTGAGCCACCCAGGTGCCCCATCATTATTTTTAAAGTAAGCAAATATATCTAGATTAAAAACAAAACTTCTTGCCTATATTGAGGAGGCCAAGTGTTTGTTGAATGACATTTTATAAAACTTTTCCAACTACTACCTGACATTGTTTGCTTCCAGCAAAAACAAAAGTCATTTTTGCCCTTATGTGATATGTGTTCTTGAGATATTCTTGCACAAGCTCTTCTAGCCGTTGGTTTTTTTTTTTTTTTTTTGGTATAATATTTACTGTAGCTCACTTCTAGATGAGACAACTGCTCTTACATTCTAGCTTTTATTAAATTTGAAAGTGATCTTAGATGCTGTGATTTTTTGAATAAGCATGCATCTATAGTAGTGTGCCTTCTCCAAACTAACATAGTTCTTTAGAGTCTAGACTGTATGATACAGACTACAAATCAAGGAAGGAAGATGTAATTCAATTCTATAAAATAGTGATTCAACATTTACTGGATTAATCTTTCCATTAGCAACCTGACATGAATTAGTCATTGTGGAGGCATAGTGATTCATTGTGGTCCCTGGCCTTGGGAACTTTTTTCTTAAGTGGAATAGGATAGATGAGATATTTATTCTGTACCAAGAATAAGGATATTAATGTTATTGAGATTTGAAACTTCAGATAGGCTTAATTTGTGGAGCACATTTGTATATAGTAGGCAATAAATTATCAAAAGCCAATATCCTCAAGGGTAGTAAGGTTGAAATGACATATGTGAATTATAGATCCCTTAAAGGGTACTGAGTAAAATTAAGGATTTCTCTGTCTATCCCAATGTATTGCTAACTTTAAGAAACTCATCTCAGAGAATGACATTTTCACTCTCAGGCACAAACTAGTGGGATGCAACCAGTGTTCTGACCAAGAGGAGTATTTTAAAAAATATTTTCTTAGTTCTCAAAAATAAATAGTATATCACAGATGGTTCCAATACACTTCACCCAATGAAAGGAAAAAGAGAACTAATTATACACAAAAGTTGGGAGTATAAACTTTTAGTAGATAGTCTCAGTTTGGAAATTGGATTAAGAAATGAGAAAATGTTGGCTGGAGATCATATAGCCTTTTGTGTAAGCCAGAGTTTGACTTTCATTAGAGTTCTAGTATTAAGAATTTCAGTCAGAGTTTGAAACTTATTACCTTCATTATATGCCTACTTTGTGCAAAATATTATGCTAAGAACTCTTTGGAAATTGAGGTGGGGATGGAGAAAAGTAACAAGATACAGACACCATATGGAGATGGGGGTAGAGGAGGAGAGGAGAAGGTAACGAGAACAGGAAGGTAACAAGGAGAATGAAGTTGTTTGAAATGACGTGAAGAAAACAGATTTATAACAATTTATTGATGATGTCACCTAGTACAGATTGAAAAAAGTGCTAAATTGGTATTACAGATAAGCTGTTGTAAGAATACGAAGGGGAGAGAGAATAGTCCTGAGTGGTAGGTGATTGTGAAAGACTTCAAGGAGGAGGGGACATTAAACTAAAGCCTTGAAAGATGGGAGAGAATCTTAGAGGAAGAAGCGTAAGAAGGACATTCTAGGTTGAGAGAATGGCGTCCTCCAAAGAGATAGGGAGTGGGATGAGAAATGAAACTGGGAAGTTAAGTTTAGGGCCAAATTACAAAAGTCCAGAAATATCTCAGTAATAATAAGCCTAGATTTTAATGATGTTTGCTCTTTATCTAGGCCAAGTCTTTATCTCATACTCTCCAGAGTACTCTACCAATAAACAAGTGTTCTCCTTCACACTTTAGAAAATACACCCCTCTTGGGGGCGCCTGGGTGGCTCAGTGGGTTAAGCGTCGGACTCTTCGTTTTGGCTCAGGTCCTGATCTCACGATTTCGTTGAGTTCGAGCCCCATGTTAGTACGGAACCCACTTGGGATTCTTTCTCTTTCCCTCCTTGTCTGCGCCCTCCCTTGCCCCTGTCTCTGTCTCTCTCAAAATAAAGAAATAAACTTAAAAAAAAAAAGAAAGAAAATACACCCCTCTTTATGACATTTTAACATTTTTTCCATCTATAACTCTACTATGTGTACCAGCAGGCTGATTTTCAAGTTCTTTGGTAAGAGAAATTATTAACACTGTAAATAGGCATTTTTAAATATTCTTCAAATAATCATGCCTATCTGAATACATTAGCATTTAATGTTAATATGAATTATTCAGGGAATACTCACAGGACATTTATAAATAGTATTCAGCATAAAACAGACAAAAATGAATAAATATTACCCTAGTTTACTGAATCCTCTCAAATATCCTTATTTACCATTTCCCCTATTGTATTTGTAGATTTGATTTTGCAAAGTATCCTGTTTCCTAAGTTGTGGGAGAGAGATTTTATTCTTGAATCTGAATTTCATGTAGATCTTACCTTATAAAAAACAGTGCATTATTTTTTATTGCTCAACAAATGTTATCACTTACATTTGGTGAGTTATATCTTGAAGTTTTGTGTAAGAGTGGTTTTGCTTTGATTTTCATCTATTCAGTTTTCTTATCCGTTCATTTCAGTTCTCATTTGTTCAGTGGTCTTTTTTGCTTCTTAAAAGTATTTTTTTTGTTAGAATTTTTCTAACTTGCAGAATTCATGGTAAATTTGAAAGATTATGCAGTTCCTTCATGGATATCATTTTTCTTCTGTTCTCAACATTATAGGAAAGCACTTTTCAAGAATTGAGATCATTTGAGTTTTTTCCCAGGGGGCTTTGTATTAGAACCACAAAAATTAATATTGTATTTAACTGAAGTGAAAGGATAGAAGTTTTTTATCCTACACTACTCACTTCCCAGTCTTCTACAATTGTATCTGCCTTTGTTCTGTTCCTTTACTATTTATCACACAATTGTCAACTGTATTATTTAATACTGGACTTGTTTTACTTGAGCTACTGTTGTTCATTTTCTTGAAACCTTACAATACGCTGGAATGTAACTCAAACCTAGATTTATTTCAGTGTTGAATTTGACACTTGAGGCATTGTTATTAAATTAGGAAAGGAACAGATTAATGTGCCCATCCTGAACGGTTTCCTACAGTAGACATTGTGTTTTTCTAGTGCAGTTTTTGCTACGAGCAGTAATTCATGAGATCAGTGAGTTAGTCAGTGCACAGCTATTTATTATTGGTCATCTACAATATACAAATCAACTATATGTGCACGCAATATCTATCCTTACCTTCTTCCTGAACTCCAGATGCGCATATTCTACTGCCAAGGAGACATCTCTACTTAGATAGCAGGCATCTCAAAGTTAACACGGTTAGAAACAAACTTCCAGTTTTTTCACTGACCTGTACCTCTTCTAGTTTACTCATCTTAAAAATTGGCACCACCCTCTACCCAATTATTTGGGCCAAAATTTTGGGAGCCGTTCTTGAATCCTTTGTTTCCTTCACCCCAAATTTGTTCCCTGCTCTACCCCACCACCTACAACATCAGCAAGGCCATTGACTCTTCCTACGGACAATATGCGTGATGTGCACACAGGCCTTTCCTGCACTCCTGCTACCCCAGTCCAGGCCACCGTCGTCTCCAGCTGGACTTCTGCTCCTGCTCCTAACTCCCCAGTTCATTTTTCCCTCTTTTATAATAGATTCTCCACAGATACCTAGAGTGATCTTTTTAAAGCATATATTCGGCCGTGTTCATGTCTCACTTTAAACTCTCTAAAGGCTTCCTCCCACACTTCAACACCACACTCCTAACCTTAGCCTATAGAGCTGTATGTGATCTGGCCCCCGCCCTTTTCCACTCTTGCCTCATTTCACACCATTCCCTGCGTTTCCCCTACATTCCAGCCACACTGGCCTTACTTTTCTCTAACTCACCAAACTGGTTCTTGCCTTGGAACCTTTGCACAGTTAGTTCCCTTTACCTGGAATGCTTTGCTCCTTCCCTGACCACTCAGTCTAAAGTAAAGTAAATTAAGTTGTTGCACCCTGTAGTATACGTATTTTAATGTCTTCAGTTTCATAGCACTTCTCAGAATGCAAAACTTCTTTTCATTGTTTATAATCTGCCTCTTCTCCCCACTAAATAGTATTCCCACTAAAAAATACGACTTTAGGAAGGCAGTGACCTGTGTACTTACTAATGTATCCCCAGCATCTGGAACAGTGCCAGACACATCGTAAATAGTCAGTGGGTATTGAATGAACAGTGTTTGAATGGACTGTGACAAATGTTACCTATGTGTCCCTTAACAGCAGTATTGAAATGGTTCTTTTGATACCATTAATATTATTTTATTAATAGGATAACAGAGCTCTCTATTTCTCTCTTGTTTATGCTTTAGATATGAAGCCCCACAGATCGCCTTACGTTGTGGGATTATGCTGAGAGAATGTATCCGACATGAACCACTTGCCAAAATCATCCTCTTTTCTAATCAGTTCCGAGATTTCTTTAAGTATGTGGAGTTGTCAACATTTGATATTGCTTCAGATGCCTTTGCTACTTTTAAGGTAATTTTTTTTTAATCAGCTAGTTCATTTCGTTTCAGCATTTAGTTAAAGTCAATTGGCCTCCAAAGAGACAGTTTAATTAAAACGCAGAAAAAGCTATTCCTGAGGCCTGAGTATAACCGACTGTGAATTACGACACAAACCGCAAGAGCATCGATAATGCATTCTATTAGACCGATCTATTATGCATTCTATTCACATTGTGGAAAAAAAACAACTCAAAATACTGGTCACACACTCATACAGAATGAATTGCAATATATAAATGTAGTATTCTATGCAAAGCATGCTTTCATTTATGTTAAAAACAAAGGGTATAAGCTGTCACTTAAGGTGCACTGAGTACCTCTGCAAGGTTATCAGGGAAGCAGGAACAGTGTTTACCTGCAGGGAAGGGAACTGGGTAGCAAAGGGAGCTGGAGAATGATATCTTTGAACATGAAGGACATCACATTACCTTATCAATGTAATTATAAATTCCCCTACAGTGAAACAAAATACTAAGAAATGATACTTTTTTTCCATAATCATCTATATTCTTATAAACTTATAATCTACTGTTACTTATAGGTAATAAATTTAATCTTAGTTTTTAAATTAAAAAATTTTTTAATTGTTATAAAATAACATACAACATGAAATTGCCATCTTACCGTTCTTTAGTGCACAGTTCAGTAGTGCTAAGTATATTCATATTATTTGTGCAACTAATATCTATTAGATAACAATGCTCCATTTCCCCCTCCTCCCAGTGTCTGGCAACCACCATCTACTTTTGGTTTCTGAGTTTGACCATCAAAAAGATGTTCAGAGAGCATATTAGAAATAATGTAGCTAATTTGCAAACTAAAATACTAGAACTTATACATCCAATGAATGATATCACCTTAAAGGTCCTATCTTAGAAAACGATTTCCTTTTTCTTATGATCCTGCCATTATTTAATATATTTTGAAACTGGTATCATTGTCTGTGGCATGTTCATTTTTCAGTAATGTCAAATGTTTATCCTTCAAGGGCAGATAAAGGTTTTGGAAACAGCACAAGGCTATTTGACATTCAGGTTCATGGGTCAAGTGGGTGATCTTGGTAGCTAGAACTGTTTTTGGTTTTGGTAATAATAATGAGATTGATAATAAAAATAAAATTTATTTTTAAAATAAATTTCTAAATAATAGTAAAATAATAAAATAATAAATAATAATAAAAATTCTAAAATAGAGTCTGATTTTCTTCAGCGCATACCAAATTGCCTCTGAAGATGATTTTAAAAGAGGAATTCTGAAAATATTTTAAGCTGACGATGTAACAGCATCATTGACCAAAAACAAAAAAAAAGTCAATTACAAATAGATAAGACTCATTCAAATATATATATTCAGATTTGTTTCTATAAAAGCATTTTGGGGCGACTGGGTAACTCAGTTGGTTAAGTGACTGACTCTTGATTTCGGCTCAGGTCATGATCTCACAGTTCATGAGATCGAGCCCCATGTCAGCTCCACTCTGATGGCATAGAACCTGCTTGGGATTCTCATTCTCTCTCTCTCTCTCTCTCTCTCTCTCTCTCTCTCTCTCTCTGCCTCCCTTTCTCCCTCTCCCTCTCTCTGCCCCTCCCTGCCCAGCAATCACTCTATCTCAAAATAAATAAACTTCAAAAAAATAAAATAAAAAGCATTTCAGCAATTTACTTGCTCCATTTACATCATTCCAGATTTACTTCCACATTTTTTAGGATATAAATATATATTTTTACTTAATTGTAATACATGTATGGCTTTTTATTTTTATATATTACCTTAAATACTTATTTTAACAGTATTGACATAGTCCATATACCAATATTAGTAAATACTTTAATCTTATTACTTTATGTAAATGACTTGAAAGTTTTCTAGGACCTGGACGATAAATAGTATCTTTTTTTCTAATGTTTATCTATTTATTTCAAGAGGGAGAGAGAGCACACATTAACAGGCAAGGGAGGGGAGAGAGGGAGGAAGAGGTTGGGGCTGAACACTAAGGAGAGTTGCCTCGTGGATGGAGGAAAGGGTAGCAAGGGTGACAAGCATGGGTGTGTGCTCAGAGTGCTGTCAGACCTGGAGCCTGTTCTGTTTGACAGGCTACTTGGTCTCACCCAGCAAAGCAAAAGTATGGTGGCTACAGATGAACCTCCCAAAGTATATCTAACAGCACATGGTGAGAGAGGCCTTGATGCATGAAATCTGTTGAATGACATTTAACACAAAAGATGATTCCATTTCTTCCTGGCAAAATGTCTGTGCCTAGATAACTAAGGAGATGTTTTCTATCAATAGCACAGTACCATTCTTTCCCCCTTTTCTATCTGATGACTCTGCTATCATGGAAACAAAGTTGGCTCCTTTTTTGAAAGACTGTATGTAAGTGAAGCTTCACAAATAATTATAAACAAAGAACAAACTCTAACGGAGGGAAAAAGTAAATAGAAATGTATGTACTTTTCAAAATTTCCCCAAAGATTTTTCAACATTTAATAGAATAAACTATATTGATAATGTCTTGCTATCATATGTTCAACCCAATTTAATTTTCAGTACAATTTGGATATCAAAAGTAAATTCATGTTTTAATTTGTACCTCAGCATATTTTCCACTGAACTTAAGTCAAGCGTCTGAAAATCTAAATAAGCATAAAAAGTTTTATAGTATGCTAACAATATTGGAAATGCCAACTTTATGTATTTTTCCAAAATGCTGTGGTTACTATAGTAGAACAGTGACCATAAGTCACTTTTTCTTTTTAGGCAGATGGCTGAGGGGTTTTGGTTGTTTGGTTGGTTTGGTGTTGGTCTGATTTTAATTTGGTTTTATATTTTGTTTTTAACCTCTTAGACTTACCTTTTTTGTTTTGAGCTCCAACAGCCCTCTGGCTGTTGCCCAGTCTAATCATTAATGTTTTAGCACTGTTTATATTTTTGTGGCAGTGTTGTCTACAAATTGTCCTTTCCCCAAAAGCACACCTAACAATCAGAATTTCTTTCATCCCTCCTTCCAAGAATTCACATGACAGAAGGGGTCTGAATTCCACCTCCCTCTGCCACCTGACTGGCACTATGTCCTTGAGCAAATAGTTAACCTTAGAGTTTCATTTTCTCATCCGTGAGATGAAGAAAATAATCCCTGCTTTGCAGAGTTGCTGTGAAGATTAGAAATAATGTGTGTAAAGTGCTCTGCATGCTCCTGGGCGCAGAGTAAACCCTCCATAAATGGCAGCTGCTGCCTGGCCCATCAACTGCCATGTCCCTGCCATTGAGTGTGTCTCTGTCACTCCACCCCGTGTCGCCCAAGCTGTGCAGAAGTCACTCCCATATCAATATCAGATAATCTTTAGCATAATACCTAGACTATGCAAAGCTTAGTCTTGTCAAAACAGAATTGTGAAGAGGTGGGATGAAAGGGTACACTGTTTCAAATAATATTTAAAATTGTATTTTATTAAAAACATTTTTTTTAACGTTTATTTGTTTTTGTGACAGAAAGAAAGACCGTGAGTCGGGGAGGGGCAGAGAGAAAGGGAGACACAGAATCAGAAACAGGCTCCAGGCCCCGAGCTGTATGCATACAGCCCAAAAGGCAGATGCTGAACCTGACTGAGCCACCCAGGCACCCCAATAGTTTTTAAAATTTTGAATTATTTAAAATTTGAACTTTATTTTTCTTTGCAACTTTCTGCTTTTTCCTTTTTGGGTAGGATCCTACCTGTTTTATTTTTCCCACTGTTCTATGATCTACAATGATGCAGCAATTATATTTAGTTTTGTATTATATGTATATATGCATGGGTGTATGTATAGACTGTTCCTCCAGTTGTGTGCACGTATTTATTATGAACAGAAATTTGAGGGTATAGCTATGAATATACACACATGAGTGTGAGAGAAAGTGTGTGTGTGTGTGTGTGTGTGTGTGAGAGAGAGAGAGAGAGAGAGAGAGAGAGAGAGAGAGTCATTTACTGGCTGTACCCACCATGTACCTGTGCTAGAGGAATTCTACCCCACCTTATTTTATTTTTCTATTATTGGATATGCAAGTTATTTCAAGTTTTTCCCCCTTGGAATTTGAAGTTGCTGCTACTAACAGGACTCCCTCCTGATGCCTCTGTTTTTGGAGTACCACTAATGCACAGTGAACGGAAACCTTCCCACGCAGTGCGTATCTGCACAGCGCTCTGTCTGCTGCTGTGCAGACCTGTAGCCATGAGAGCACACAGTCTCCACGCTCAAGCCTGCCCACTGTTGTTACAGGCGGATCCAGTGTCTACGCAGCCCTTTCTAACCGGGGTCAGCTCTGAAAATCACTGATACTCTGAAGAGGTCAGGGAAGCGGGTGTCCGAAAACTAGGGACCCTAAAGAATGCCGTGGGACTACCTTATTCTTCTGGGGGCCCCGGATACAGGAACTCATTTGAATTTTGACCTCAGACAGACCAGGAATGAATTGCTGTGGAGGGTTTTCCCATTTTAAAATTCCACTTCCAGAACAGCACTGAATGTTCTACTGGGAAAAAGAAGTACAGCTTTCCACTGATAGGCTCAGCGGTCACTCAATGTATGATGATAAGTAATGAAGTGAAATCAATAGCTAGTCTCATTGTTCTTGAACTTGAAAATTACAGTGCAAAATGCTTTAAATATTTTACTTGGTATTAAAATAGAAACAGGTGAGTTTTGCCATTGCTGCTACCTTCCTGTTCTCTGTGAATTTATGTTGTGGATCTTCTATATGCTTTTAGGTAGTTTTAATTAAATGTGTATTAAAGTATAAGAACTTATTTTGGAAAACTTTAAAATTCTTGTTATGTTTTTAATTAAATTCTACATTCTACCTAGACAGGATATTTAGCCTGTAAGCGTATAAAAGGGATTAGGTGAGGTTTGTTTTCTTTCAACATTAAGGTGAATTAAGGATATAATTTAGGTGTGAGTTGAAGACAGTCAAACGTTCCTTTATGCTTTTGTTCAGTTTTCTGAGAGCTATGCCTGTCATAAGACCAGTCTGCTTGTCTTCAGCTTTGAAAGCGGGCATTGTGCTACTTAGTCACCGCAGTCCTTGCACAGCACCTCACAGCCCATCAACCCGGGGGCAGGTGGATCCTGGGATGGCACAGTTAAGTGTCATTCTTGTGCTTCTCAGCAGCCTAGGCACCTCCATTTTAAACGTGGTTAAGGAAAAAAAACTAAAGGTTGACATTCCTGAAAATCTTTTAAGTTAACTAATGAGATACAGTTTTAAGACATTCAGAATTCTTTAAAAAAAAAAAAAAAGCTATCGGGGGCACCTGGGTGGCTCAGTCGGTTAAGCATCTGACTTTGGCTCAGGTCATGATCTTACAGTTTGTGGGTTCGAGCCCCATGTCGGGTTCTGTGCTGATGGCTCAGAGCCTGGAGCCTGCTTCAGATTCTGTGTCTCCCTCTCTCTGCCCCTGCCCCTACCCCACTCTCACTCTCTCTCTCAAAAATAAATAAGCATTAAAAAAATTAATATATATATATATATATATATATATATAGCTATTAACAATATTTCAAAAAGATCATCGTACAGCTTATTTGGATTTTATTATATCATAATCACAGGGTAGCCATGGCCTGAAGAAATATACTGTAGACCCCCTTACATAGGTGCCATCTGTTTCACTAAATTATTCCTATCATAAATCTAACAATGATATGAACTAAAACACTTTATTGTTTTTAACATGAAACACATTTGCATTTCACATCTTAAACTAAGAATGGAAATAATTTTGTGGTATAAAGAAAATATTCTTCAGAAACTTTTATGTTTCAAGTGACTGGACTTACATAATTCTTAGAAGGAAATACCAGGTTTGTAAAATTTATTAGCTATAATAATTTTATTTCACTTAACTGTTCTTTTTCTAGGATTTACTAACGAGACATAAAGTGTTGGTTGCAGACTTCTTAGAACAAAATTATGACACTGTAAGTAGAAGTCCTTTTTAAGATTTTACCTCTTTCTCTCTTCTCCCGTCTCTCTCCTTCTTAGATCTATGGATACTGGCTCCTATTTATGATCCACAACAGACACCAACCATGGTCCACCATGCGCCCAATTCCTCCATTTACCTGGAAGCCAGGTCATCAGGAAACTGTGGAAAATTGAGGGCTTTCTTATTTTTCACACCTCTTCCTGTTGTATCAGCTCCAAAAAAAGACTGGTACCTGCTCACTTTGATCGTGATTTAAGAGCATCCATGTTGCCCTTATGAGGCAGTAGGTAGGGGCACCTGGGTGGTTCAGTCAGTTGAGCATCTGATTTCAGCTCAGGTCATGATCTCACGGTTTGTGAGTTTGAGCCTCACATTGGGCTCGCCACTGTCAGCGCAGAGCCCACTTCAGATCCTCTGTCCCACCTCTCTGTCCTCCCCTGCTCATGTTCTCACTCAAAAATAAACAAACACTTAAAAAAAGAAGAGGCAGTAGGTAATCATAAATGGAAGAGCACTCCACCCTCACTAAAAAATAAATCATTTTACTTGCTTGATAATTAGTTTTACTTACTAGTAGAAATACCAGTTCCCTTCTCAAATGGTGAATCCAGCCCATCCTTTTGAGATTCAGCTGAAACATGACTTTTCTAGGAAGCTTTCCCTAATCCCACCTGTCCACATGCATGCATGCACAATTACCCCGCCCCCACTGTTCACGTGGTATTATTATGGAGTGTCTGTACCTTCCTGGCTGGTTCCTGAGCTCCCTGAGAAGCAGGAACCCTATCTGTCAAACACAGGGTTCAGAGCCTGCTTGCCTGGCTTCAAGACCCAGCTCTGCCTCTTATTAATTGTGTTACTTTGGGTAAGGTAATTTGGGTAATTTTGCACCTACTGCAAAATGAAGATATTAATAATACCTACCTCAATGGGTTGTTTGTAGGAATTTGTAAAGATTTGGAACAATTTTTTTAGGATAATACCATATTAATCCCTCAGTATTAATTTTTGTCGTTATTACTTATATCCCTAATACCTAACTCAATGCCGTACAATGGTGGTGTTCAACGAGTATTGGATAAATAGATATATCCAAGAACAGCTATGCTTTTGCTAAATACATAAGCAAGAGAAACAGCATGATTAAAGTGAACATGGCACAAACCTAAAAGAGAAATTGTAAATCTTGATCTAGTGTTGGTTCAGATGCTCTAGACCAGTGATGTCCCACTGAAATAAAAGCCACTGTATAATTTAAAAATTTGTAGTTAGCTACACAAATAGGTAAAAGGAAACACATGACTCTGTGAAGATACAGAATACCCTCCCTGTCACTTTCCTATAGCTTCACACATCCAAATCACAGAAATTCAACTATGTCTCTTTTATTCATATATTGTTTACGTATTTTCCTTTGAGATTAAGAATTAGCAGGGGCGCCTGGGTGGCTTAGTCGACTAAGTGCCCAATTTTGGCTCAGGTCATGATCTCATGGTCCGTGGGTTGGAGCCCTTCTGTCAGCTCTGGGCTGTCAGCTCAGAGCCTGGAGCCTACCTCAGATTCTGTGTCTGTCTCTCTGTGCCCCTCCCCCACTCATTCCCCCCCTCAAAAATAAACATTAAAAAAAATAATTAGCAATGTAATCATGAAGTCAAAATTGATTTTCATATCCTAAAATTATCAAGAAAATATTTGTGGGATCAACTGGAGTACTTAGATCTAAATGCAAAACATGAAGGGAGAATAATTTTTATTGCCAGCAGTATCCAAAAGCTTCTAGACCAAAAGAAAATGGCATATTTTTAAACTAAGGAAATGAGCTATTATTATAGTTTGGTTGATCAGAAACTGCAGATGCTAGATGGAATGTTAGAGACTCATTAGATGTACCTTATAATAAGTGAAAACGGGAGAGCTAAGATAGTTTATTACAAAACCCGTGGTATCAACTACTGATCTTTTCTATAGAATGAGTGATGTACATGTGTTGAGTAACACTGCTTTGCATTCAGGACATAGTACATAACAATTTGGGAGACTGTAAACTCATTCTCCTTGATCCCTTATTTACCTAATTTTTTTCTTTGTATCTATAGTCACTTCTTGTGTAATTTGGTAGCTTTGTAGACACGGAGGCTGCTGCACCAACCTGAACACCAGCTCTGAGAGCTCATGCCCCCTCAGATATTTCATACTTCCTGAGTTTCATATTTTTTTGGCAGTAAACCATGAGATGGGAGCACACTGATATATATGACTCTAAAATAATGAAACTGGCATCTTGGGGAATGTCATACCTTATACATGTGTTTGAAGTTTCTGGTTACATGTGATTTCACTCATGTGGAATTTACAAAACAAAGGGAATGAGAAAAGAAAGAAAAATAGAGAGAGACAAACCAAGAAACATACTCTTACTTGTAGAGAACAAACTGATGGTTACCAGAGGGGAGTTAGGTGGGGAAATCGGGGAAATTGGAGTTGGGGATTAAGGAGGGCACCTGTCCTTACGAGCACCGAGTGATGTGTGGAAGTGTTGAATCACTATATTGTACACGTGAAACTAATATAACACTGTATGTTAACTAAATTGAAATTAAAATTTTTAAAAACTTACCACAAAGTTTGATAAATTTAATGTCCCACAAAATCCTCTTCAGTTTCATGACAGAATAAATTAAACTTACTGTTTAGTACAAACAATAAGCCCTTCATATAAAAGAGTCTAATTATTATGACTTTAATGTGAACTAGATGCTTTCTTTTTAATATTTATTTATTTTTGCGAGAGAGAGAGAGAGACAGGAGAGAGAGGAGGGGCAGAGAGACGGCGGGGGGCAGCGGGGGGGGGGGTGTCAGAGGACTGGAAGCAGGCCCTGTGCTGACAGCAGAGAGCCTGATACGGGACTCAGACTCAGGAACCGTGAGATCATGATTTGAGCTGAAGTCGAACACTTAGCTGACTGAGCCACCCAGGTACCCCCCAATGTTTTTACTTTCCACTTTCTTAATTCCCAGTTGGTAGTTATCATCTGTGTGCACTGCTTGCCCTCATTGCACACGTGCACACACACCTCACCCTCAACCCTCTGAGGACCAGGACTGTTTTGTACCTTCCTCAGCCCCTGGACTCTCCTGCTTCAGTTCTCTGTTGGGCTCACTCCTCCCACCTCAGTGGTCCCTGAAGCATGTCCTTGCCTGGTGGGAGGTTGACGCTGAGCTTCCCCCACCTGTGGCACTCTATGTGAAACTAAAGGGCCCAGTAGTGGAGAGTAGTTGACAGGCACACTGGGAAACGGGGGCCTCAAACACCAGCACCCTCCAGCTTCTGGGGACAGGGAAGTCCTCCAGAGAGGCCAGCTGGGATGAGATTAGCATGGCCATTGTGCAGCAAAAGTTGCCCCGTTTCTCTATGTGTCTGCTATGAACTTGACACTTTGATTCTTTATGGGGTACCAAGTGGAGCTCTAAGTATATTTAATCTTTTCCTAAATTATTCATGCACTAGTAGCTACCAGCAATGCTACCTGAACAAATGACATGAAATGTGTTGTTTTGCTACCCACTTGATAGATGAATTAGTAGATCTTTTGTTCAAAAGGGTTTATTTGAGAGGACTCAAATACTCCATTTTTCTACTCAATTTTTAATTTTCAGAACTAAAGTAGTGAAGTACATCTGTTATTTCACTTGACCTCCGTATCCCGCTGTGTCTTTATGTGTAAAGGATGGTGAACTGGGAACCTCCCGGTGGACAGTGTGATCAGCATGGCGTTCAGCACATTGATGCAGAGCACGGCACCTGGGCCGTGCTGGCCTAGTGAGCTGGGAATTTACTTTTGAAGCAAGAGAGTAATAAGCAAACCTAAAGCAGAGGAACCACTGCTGGTGTTACACTCTAATATTTGTTTTCTTTTCATTAGATTTTTGAAGACTATGAGAAATTGCTTCAGTCTGAGAATTATGTGACTAAGAGACAATCTTTAAAGGTAATATCAAATTGCTTAAGTTAGTCTGTGTTGGTTGATGTCTTGTCAGTAAATGATGGCCTCTTAGTGGACAAGTACATATGGGGAAAATTAAAGTGTCCCCCCCCACCTTTATTTTTGTAACTTGAAAAGTATGCTTCATGTTATGACTGTACTTTGTAGCAAAACAATGTTGTGTCCTGCCTCGACTACTTTTTGGAAGTAATAACATAAAAATAGTAAGTTCATGATAAAGTAGAATTTCGTATATTTCAGCTCAGAAAGAAAGTCAAACCTAAGTTAATTTAAATAAAACCACAGTTCTCTCCTAGGGGATATTTTCTGGAGATGAAAATAAATCACTCTCAGCTTGAAACTAAGATCTGAATTACTGTTTATAAGGAAGAAACAGCAAAGTTCTCCTGTAGTTCTCTCTCTCTCTCTTTTTTTTTTTTTTAATGTTTATTTATTATTTTTGAGAGAGAGAAACAGAGTGTGAGCTGGGGAGGGGCAGAGAGAGAGGGAGACACAGAATCCGAAGCAGGCTTCAGGTGCTGAGCTGTCAGCACAGAGCCCAACGCAGGGCTTGAACTCACAAACCCAGGGCTTGAACTCACAAACCGTGAGATCAAGATCTGAGCCAAAGTCCGACGCTTAACCGCTTAACTGACTGAGCCACGTGGACACCACTTCTGCAGTTCTCTTTCAGTGTATCTTGAAACAGAAACCAAAATGACCGTATTTTTCTTATACATCTATATAATGTAGACTTCGTAGGGTATTTTTCAGAGAAGGGGGAAGAAAAGGTGACATTGACAAAATATAACACATCAAATGCAAGATTAAAGTTTCCCTCTAAGTTTATGACATTACTGGAGAAATTCTGAATATATTTTCAATTGAGAGGGAAGACAACTTTCTACTATGAAATGGTGCTTATAGAACTGAAATGTTATGGGGCTCCTGGGAAGCACTTACCCCCAGATTTGTAACATATTTTTCTAAAGATTTTTTTTTAACTGCATTGCATTACTGGGTTCCATTCTCTGAGCATTCTTGTTAGTGTTTTACTACAGGTCATTTTTAGAGGTACCTCCACCATTTAACATGTTCAAATTGTATTTCCAACAAAGATGCTGAAATATGAAACATGCTTATTCTTTAAGAGTTAAAAGAATAATCTTTAATAAAGTGGCTGTAATAAACAGATATGTGAGAAGACTACATGATCAAGAACACAAAACTGTGCTTTTCTAAAAATTGCCAGTATTACACCAAAACAGACTCTGGAAAGAGGTCAAAAGATGATATCGCTAGCTGGAAAAGAAAGTAAAGTCAGTCCTCAATTATCTGCAAATAGCTTTAGTTGGATGAATTATTGGGGGTGATGAGAGGGGTAAAAGGGCACTCCATTTGGCCAACAAATAGTTATGTGCTCCTATTCCTGACATTACAGTGACAGCCAAGAACAAAATGAAGTCGCATCTCAATGGAGCTTACATTCTGCCAAGGAGAACAGACAATTGATAAATAAACAGATAAATATGTAATTTTCAGGTGATTTTAGAACAGTTATGCAGGGCAAAAGGGCAGGAAGTGATGACTGAAGGGATAAAAGTGTGTGTGTGTGTGTGTAAACAGTGGCATTTACTATTGGAGAGTATATCACCTATGAAATACCTGTGCAAGTTTGCTTTCCCTCATGAGGCAGGAAGCCCAGCAGAGTACGGCCGCCACGTAGTCGGTGAGTGGCCTTCCCTCCTTCAGTGAAACAGTGCCTGGAAGCAGCCATTTGGCCAGGAGGAGGTGGGGCTGCCCCTGTGGGAGTAGAACATCAGTTAGAGCTGTGTCCCTACCCTTCAGATCTCACTCAGATATTCCAAAGAATGTTTTTGGCAGATAATAATTGGTTGGTTTTGTCAAGCAGTTTGTATGATTTTGGGGCTTACTAAATATCACCTGTATTATGTTTACATGTTGGGATGATATTAATAGAACAATGTGTTTATTTCTAAATAGTGAATACAGTTTTAACTAAAGTGATGACATAAGCCCATTTTGTATCACATTTTTGTCAGTTCATTTTACCCATGATTTTGCCTTAGCTGTGACCTGCCTTCCCCTATATTTGTGCCCTCGCTGCTCCAATGGTACCCATTGATGGAGGGGTCAGTGAGCTATTTTCAGCCAGTCATTCAGCACCTTTTTATTGAGTTTCCCCTTGCATGGAAACCTGTACAAGCCGATCTGTGTAGAAAATATACCACAGTTTCACTGCTCTTTTTCTGGAGCCTGGACTGTTGAGATGGAGCTTCCGACAAAGGCAGTGACATTATGCCATGCTCTCCCAAGTCCAGAAAGCTTGTTAAAGCAGCTGAAGATAAGGCTGCATCCTGTTGGCATACCTGTGTAGTACCTAAAGAATAGAATTCCCTGTTTGCTAAGGCTCCACAACGACAGCCAAAACAGAGGAGCTGCTGCTCTGTATTATAAGAGATCATCGCCCTCGGAGGGACGTAGAAATTGAATAGGAAACAGAGACAACAGTGCTCTAAGGGGCCAGCATGTAAGAAATAGCTCATATGTTTTCCAAATCCTTCCTCTTTTTAGTGAGAATCTATGAGACCCTGAACCAAAGTAGCGACATTGGTATGAACTAAGGTGATGGGACTAAAGTGGGATCCAGAAAGCTGAGGGTCATAGACTTTAGAGTTTATCTTTGTGCCATTTTCAGCAGTGACAGGAATTCATGATAGAAATTTTTCTGTGATCGACGATCTCTAGAGCCTTTGGTGAAGTTATAAAGCTAACAGTTATTTATCCAAACATCTGGGCCTTCTTCCTGTTTTTTCCGTCATGCTACCTTATCATCTCCTACCCATGGGCCCATTGCCCTCATTCTGTTCTCAAGCCCCACCTTGTCCTTTCCCCTTGTTAATAGACATAAAGTGGTTAGAGCAGAGCCTTGCTCATGTTAAGAAGTAGATATTTGTTCAATAAAGTAAAAATAAATTTTATAAGTAAATATTCCTCTCCTGTCCTCAGTGCTCAATCTCTAGGAGGTGGTCTATTCTAAACAAATAATTGAGACTAGGGTATGAATTAGACAGATACCCTAGCAGGATGCATTTGCATTTGAAAACAGAAGCAGTGGATATGTGATTGGTACAATCTGTAATACAAATCTGGTGGGTAGCACAGGGGAGTGAGAAGGTTCATTCTTCACTGCTGTCTACTGCCCGCCCCCCTCCACTGTTCTGCCCCCTTCTCACGTGGCTCTGAGGCTAGACACCTCTACTCTATTTCCAGCGACACAGGCAAGGAGCAACCGAGTTTGTATCTGGTATTGAAACTCTCCCTTTTCCACTTGATTGTGCTTCCTACTTATTCACAGATGCCCCAGCCCATGCAGAAGGCCTCTCTCCTGTTCTTTATTAATCAGCCAGATGTACTACATTGGCTGCTACTCTTGCCTAAAATCTTTTATAGTGGAGTATCTCATAAATGTTTTGTTTACAGTGTGATAAAATTGAGCACTGGTTGGACACCAAAAAAACCAAAACAAAACAAAACAAAAACTAGTAAAAGACATATAAAGCAGGGTGCCTGGATGGCTCACTTGGTTAAATGTCTGACTCTTGATTCCGGCTCAGGTCATGATCTCACAGTTGTGAGTTTGAGCCCTGCATTGGGCTCTGCCCTAAGTGTGGAGCCTGCTTAAGATTCTCTCTCTTCTTTCTGCACACGTAGAAAACTGATTTGAGGATTAACACAACAATCTGCACAACCTGAACCATAGAACTCAGTCGGTACACAGCGCAGAGAGGTGAACTGGGGGAGAGAGAAGCCGCAGAGGGCAGGGAGGTGTTTTTGCTTGTGGAGAGAGGATGGAGACGGGATGGGGGTGGGGTGGGGGGTATTATGGAAAAAGCACTCTCCCCCAAAAACAGTTGGAGAAAAAGTGGGAAAATGGAAACGTCCACAGGGACTGAACTAAAAAGGGAGAAAGGAGAAAGGAGAGGGTTTAAATTCCATTAAGACTCTCTAAACAGGGGGGAGCGCAGACTCTGAAATTCTGCAGCTCAATACCTGGCAGTGCTCTGGTGAGAAGGGCGAATCCTCAGGAGCAGAGTGAAGTCAGGGGTCTTCGGGCCACACGGGGAAAGGTGGTTCCCCTGCTGAAGAGGCTGTGCGGCCACCCGGTCCCAGCAGACCCCAGAGAACAAACACATTCGCTACTCCAGGAACAAGGTCGTTAAAGGTGAAGACTGGTGCCAGAGGTGTGTTGTGATTTTCCATAATCCCTGAAACGCTGCTGGCTACACTATTTCGTGAACTTTTTCTGGGGCGGGCTGGCACCTGGCCGCAGTCTCGGGGCACCAGCAGCAGCACAATTCCGCGAAAAGTTCCAGGGTGCAGCCGGCACCCAGCCATTGCTCGGTGAGATCCTCCTCCAGAGGGTCTGAGCCGGTTAAAAGCCGCAGTCCCTCAGAAGTGAGGAGTCGGGAAACACAGCTGATCTGAGATAAAACTCAGGAGGGAGGTGCCGCCTGGCAGCCTGAAGGCTTGGTCACAGACAGTGTAAAGGCAGAGAGTGCTCCAGCTTCTGGAGACAAAGGACAGGTGCGCGATTGCTGGTCGGGTAGAGCAGAGTTCCGATTTGGAGATTCGGTTCCTGCGTGACGCCATTTTTGCCACTCCCGCGCATGGGCTTACGCACCTACAGGCACCACAACGCTCCACACCAGGAAGCTAAGCAGCGCCATCTAGTGGAGAATGGAGCCATTACACTAAGTCCCATCCAACTGGGCCAACCTCGCTCTTCAGAAACACAAGTCTCTCCACCTGCTTAGATTATGGACTATAAAGTGCTTCATAGTTTGATTGCTAGGGTAAAATGAAGTAATTTCAATCCCATTTCAGTCTGTTCGCTGGCCCATCTATGAAATTTTCTTTTTTTCCTTTTTCTTCTTTTTCATTTCTTTTCTTTTTCTTGAATAAAGAGAAAGAAATATTTTTATTTTCAATTTTTATTAAAAATATTTTTCTTTAAAATTTGTTTGTATTATATTTTATATTTTTTTGTAAATTTTTCAAATTCTATTTTACTTCCATCATTTCATTTTATTCTATTTCAGTGTATTCATTTTTTCAGATTTTCAAATGTTTTCCTTTTTTTCTTTTTCCTTTCAACAACCAGATAAAAACACACCTAGGATCAAACATCATTTATTGGACTTGGGTGTGTGTGTTGTTTTTAATTTTTTAATTTTAATTTTTTTTGCCTTATTAATTCCTTTTCTTCCTTCAAAATGACAAAACAAAGGAATTCACCCCAAAAGAAAGAGCAGGAAGAAACAACAGCCAGAGACTTAATCAAGAGAGATACAAGCAAGATGTCTGAACAAGAATTTAGAATCACGATAATAAGAATACTAGCTGGGGTCGAAAATAGATTAGAATCCCTTTCTACAAAGATAAAAGAAGTAAAAGATAGGATGAAATAAAAAATGCTATAACTGAGTTATAACAATCTCGAATGGATGCCACAGTGGCAAAAATGGATGAGGCAGAGCAGCCAATCAGTGATATAGAGAACAAACTTATGGAGAATAATGAAGGAGAAAAAAAGAGGGAGACCAAGACAAAGAGCACAATTTAAGAATGAGAGATTTCAGTGACTCATTAAAAAGGAACAACATCAGAATCATAGGGGTCCCAGAAGATGAAGAGAGAGAAAAAGGGGTAGAAGGGTTATGTGAGCAAATCATACTGGAAAACTTTCCTAACCTGGAGAAAAACACAGACATCAAAATCCAGGAAGCACAGAGGACTCCCATAAGATTCAACAGAAACTGACCATCAACAAGACATATCATAGTCAAATTCACAAATTACTCCGGCAAGGAAAGAATCATGAAAACAGCAAGGGAAAAAAAGTTCTTAACTTACAAGGGAATACAGGTCAGGTTTGCAGCAGAAACTTGGCAGGCCAGAAAGGAGTGGGAGGATATATTCAATGTGCTGAACTGGAAAAATATGCAGCCAAGAATTCTTTATGCAGCAAGGCTGTCATTTAAAATAGAAGGAGAGATTAAAAGTTTCCCAGACAAAAATTAAAGGAGTTCATGCCCACTAAACCAATGCTGCAAGAGATTTTAAGGGGGACTCTCTGAGGTGAGAAAAGATAGATAAATAAATAAATAAATAAATACCAAAAGCAACAAATTTTAGAAAGGACCAGAGAACACCACCAGAAACTCCAACTCTACAAGAAACATAATTGCAATAAACTCATATCTTTCAGTACTCACTCTAAACGTCAATGGACTAAATACTCCCATCAAAAGACATACAGTAACAGAATGGATACAAAAACAAGAGCCATCTATATGCTGGAGACCATCTTTAGACCTAAAGACACCTTTATATTGAAATTAAGGGGATGGAGAACCATCTATCATGTTAATGGTCGACAAAAGAAAGCCAGAGTAGCCATACTTATATCAGACAATCTAGACTTACAAATAAAGGCTGTGACAAGAGATGAAGAAGGGCATTATATCATATTAAGGGGTCTATCCACCAAGAAGACCTAATAATTGTAAACATTTATGCTCCAAATGTGGGAAAACCCAAATATATAAATCAATCACAAATATAAAGAAACTCATTGATAATAATACCGTAATAGTAGGGGACTTCAAAACCCCGCTGACAGCAATGGACAGATCATCTAAATCAGAAAATCAACAAGAAAACAATGGCTTTGAATGATACACTGGACCAGATAGACTTGACAGATATATTCAGAACATTTCATCCTAAAGCAGAATATGCATTCTTCTCCAGTGCACATGGAACATCCTCCAGAATAGATCACATACTGGGACACAAATCAGCCCTCAAGTGGTACAAAAAGATTGAGGTTATAACGTGCATATTTTCAAACGACAATGCTATGAAACTCAAAATCAACCACAAGAAAAAATTTGGAAAGGTAACAAATACTTGGAGACTAAAGAACATCCTACTAAAGAATTAATGGGCTAACCAAGAAGTTAAGGAAGAAATTAAAAAGTACATGGAAGCCAGTGAAAATCATAACACCACAGCCTCAAACCTCTGCGACGCAGGTTCCCATAAGAGGGAAGTATATAGCAATCCAGACCTTCCTAAAGAAGGAAGAAAGGTCTCAGATACACAACCTAACCTTACACCTTAAAGAGCTGGAAAAAGAATAGCAAATAAAACCTGAAACCAGCAAAAGACAGGAAATAATAAAGATCAGAGCAGAAATCAATGCCATTGAAACCAAAAAACAGTAGAGCAGATCAATGAAACCAGAAGCTGGTTCTTTGAACGAATTAACAAAACTGATAAACCACTAGCCAGTTTGACCAAAAAGAAAAAGGAAAGGACCCAAATAAATAAAATCAAGAACAAAAGAGGAGAGATCACAACCAACACAGCAAAATAAAAATAATAATAAGAGAATATTATGAGCAATTATACGCCAATAAAATGGGCAATCTGGAAGAAATGGACAAATTCCTAGAAACATATACACTACCAAAACTGAAACAGGAAGAAACAGAGAATTTGAACTGACCCATAACCAGTAAAGAAATCGAATTAGGAATCAAAAATCTCCCAAAAAAAACAAGAGTCCAGGGCCAGATGGCTTTCCAGGGGAATTCTACCAAACATTTAAGGAGGAGTTAACACGTACTCTCTTGAAGCTGTCCCAAAGAATAGAAATGGAAGGAAAACTTCCAAACTCTTTCTATGAAGCCAGCATGACCTTGATTCCAAAACCAGACAAAGACCCCCACTAAAAAGGAGAACTATAGACCAATTTCCCTGATGAACATGTATGCAAAAATCCTCAAGAAAATATTAGCCAACCAGATCCAACAATACATTAAAAAAATTTTTCACCATGACCAAGTGGGATTTATACCTGGGATGCAGGGCTGGTTCAATATCTGCAAAACAATCAATGTGATTCATCACATCAATAAAAAAAGGACAAGAACCATATGATCCTCTCAATAGATGCAGAGAAAGCATTTGACAAAATACAGCATCCTTTCTTGATAAAAACCCTCAAGAAAGTAGGGGTAGAAGGATCATATCTTGAGGTCACAAAAGCCATATATGAAAGACCCAATGCTAATATCATCCTCAATGGGGAAAAACTGAGAGCTTTCCCCCTAAGGTCAGGAACAAGATGGGGATGTCCACTCTCACCACTGTTATTCAACATAGTATTGGAAGTCTTAGCCTCTGCAATCAGACAACACAAAGAAATAAAAGCCATCCAGATCGGCCAGGAGGAGGTCAAACTTTCATTCTTTGCAGATGACATGATACTCTGTATGGAAAACCCAAAAGATTCCACCAAAAAACTGCTAGAACTGATCCATGAATTCAGCAAAGTGGCAGGATATAAAATCAATGCACAGAAATCGGTTGCATTCCTATACACCAACAATGAAGCAACAGAAAGAGAAATCAAGGAATCGATTCCATTTACAATTGCACCAAAACCCATAAAATACCTAGGAATAAATCTAACCAAAGAGGTGAAAAGTCTATACACTGAAAACTATAGAAAGCTTATGAAAGAAATTGAAGAAGACACAAAAACACGGAAAAATTTTCCATGCTCCTGGATAGGAAGAACAAATATTGTTAAAATGTAGCTACTACCCAAAGCAATCTACATATTGAATGCAATCCCTATCAAAAAAACACCAGCATTCTTCACAGAGCTAGAACAAACAATCCTAAAATTTGTATGGAACCAGAAAAGACCCTGAATAGCCAAAGCAATCTTGAAAAAGAAAACCAAAGCAGGAGGCATGACAGTCCTCCTGAAGCAAGGATTGCCTCTTGAAGCAAGACTTCAAGCTGTATTACAAGGCTGTAATCATCAAGACAGTATGGTATTGGCAGAAAAGCAGACACAGATCAATGGAACAGAATAGAGAACTGAGAAATGGACCCACAAACGTATGGCCAACTAATCTTTGACAAAGCAGGAAAGAATACCCAATGGAATAAAGACAGTCTCTTCAGTAAGTGGTGCTGGGAAAACTGGACAGCAACATGCAGAAAAATGAACCTGGACCACTTTCTTACACCATACCCCAAAACACACTCAAAATGGATGAAAGACCTAAATGTAAGAAAGGAAGCCATCAAAATCCTCCAGGAGAAAGCAGGCAAACACCTCTTTGACCTTGGCCTCAGCAACTTCTTACTTAATGCATCTCTGGAGGCAAGGGAAACAAAAGCAAAAATGAACTATTGGTACCTCATCAAAATAAAAAGCTTCTGCACAGGGAAGGAAACAATCAGCAAAACTAAAAGGCAACCGACAGAATGGGAGAAGATATTTGTAAACGACATATCAGGTAAAGGGTTAGTATCCAAAATCTATAAAGAACGTATCAAACTCAACACCCAAAAAACAAATAATCCAGTGAAGAAATGGGCAAAAGACATGAATAGACACTTCTCCAAAGAAGACATCCAAATGGCCAACCAACACATGAAAAAAATGTTCAACATCACTCATCATCAGGGAAATACAAATCAAAACCACAATGGGATACCACCAGACACCTGTCAGAATGGCTAACATTAACAACTCAGGCAACAACAGATGTTGGCAAGGATGCGGAGAAAGAGGATCTCTTTTGCACTGCTGGTAGGAATGAAAACTGGTGCAGCCACTCTGGAAAACAGTACGGAGGTTCCTCAAAAAATTAAAAAATAGAACGACCCTACAACCCAGCAATTGCACTACTAGGTATTTATCCAAGGGATATAGGTATGCTATTTCGAAGGGACACATGCACCTCAATGTTTATAGCAGCACTATCAACAATAGCCAAAGTATGGAAAGAGACCTAATGTCTATCGGTGGATGAATGGATAAAGAAGATGGGGTATATATACAATGGAGTATTACTCAGTGATCAAAAAGAATGAAATCCTGCCATCTGCAACTACGTGGATGGAACTAGAGGGTATTATGCTAAGCGAAATTAGTCAGAGAAAGGCAAATATCATATGACTTCACTCATATGAGGACTTTAAGACACAAAACAGATGAACATAAGGGAAGGGAAGCAAAAATAATGCAGAAACAGGGAGGGGGACAAAACCTAAGAGAGTCTTTAATATGGAGAATAAACAGAGGGTTACTGGAGGGTTTTTGGGAGGGGGGATGGGCTAAATGGGTAAGGGGCATTAAGTAATCTACTGAAATCATTGTTGCACGATATGCTAACTAACTTGGATGTAAATTAAAAAGATAGATTCTCTCTCTTCCTCTCTGTCTCTCCCCCACTCACTTTCTCTTAAGAAAAAAAAAGACAGATAAAGCGTATGTACAATATAGAAATCGTTGAAATGAATACTAAAGAGTTGGCTCTTTTGAATGCTAGACTGTAGGCAGACATCGCTATTCAAGGAGAGAGCCTGTCAAATACTGTGTATTTAGGAGAAAACTATTGTTTTGGAGAGCTCCACTGGTGCATTGTTGGTTTTTCTTTTTGAGAATTAGGTCTGGGGTAGCAGTATGTTCTGTTTTGACACAGCTGTTTATATCTCTGAATTCTGTAATATTTTGCACATAGATGTTTCATCATTTTAGAAATCAAGAGAGTTTAGGTTATTTTAAGAGTATACTTAGAGTATTCTTTAAGTGATAAACTGTCTTAAAGCTCGGCTATGTTCTAACTCCAAAGCTACCAACTGTCTTTTGTTAATCTTATTCTTAATTTTCGTGAGCTACCTTGAGATGCTTGGATTCCTGGTGTCAATAAAAAATAATTAACAGAGAAATTCCTTCCCCTCACATGACAGAGCTTAGGAATTTATTTCTTATCTTCTTCAGAGCCTGGTATTTAATTATTAGAGGGAAAGATCATAATTCAAAAGAAGCTTGGTAGAATTTGGGGGGTTGTTTTTGGCTCTGGTTAATTTCATTAAAACACTAAGTTAAAAGAAACTCTTATTATTTCCACTTGCTTTGGTTCTACTTTGTAATATATAAGCCTATAAAATGAAATTTAGAGAACTAAAAACAGTTTTTTTCCATTTTACCTAGTATAGTATTGTGTTAAATGCTTTGTATTATGATGAAATGCAGCATTTTGTCATTGTCAGTATTAATTAAAATAGATTAAATTTAATGGCTAAAAGAGTCAGTGTAGTTGGTAAATAATTTAACACAATTGCTTGTTCCATAAAACTAGTGAAATTATATTAGCAGAGGCTAGGTTGGATAGAGTTTATATGTATGCATACCCATGGAATAAAAATTAAAGTGACTTAATCTGAATTTAACTCATAAATGTCACTTCATCAAAGTATTGAGTGTGTGTGTACATGCAAATTAGGGGTAAATTTTTTTAGTGAAATTTCTTTGTTGCTGAAAGGCCTTTTGATATGTGTATGTGTATATAGTAATATGTGTATGTATTTGTGTATATATGATGTGTATTTTATTGGATTTTTATATGTTTTATATAAATATATCTTTATATATCAATGTAGAAGCTGTATCTATATCTATCTATAGATGTAGAAAGCTCTGTAAAGAAGCCTATCTATATCTGTATATGCCCATGTGTATCTTAGGTGGGTGTATCTTACATCCACATATATGTCTTGTCAGTTTTACAACCCAAAAGAGGTTTGTGGTTTGTTTTCTGTTTTGTTTTTTGGGGTGTTTTGTTTTGTTTTGGTTTGGTTTTTGGGTTTTTGTTTTTTTTTTTTTTTGAGAGTCTGGAAGCCATACTGCTGACCCATAAACATGCCAGAAGACAGCACGCCTATTGCCCTGTCACCAGGGAAATTAACCCCGGTACTTCTCTCCAAGCTGCAAGCATTTGCTTGTCAGAGAGATAAGAGTTTTATTTAATTCTCTTTATTAGTGGAATAAAGGCAATTAGTTAAAACAAATAGCTACCTCAGTGGACAGGTGGGTTCAGAGTGAAATGTGAAGGGTGCACAGCAAAAGGCACTGTCAAGTGCCCTTACAGAGGACAGGTTACCTTTCATCTTGAGAAGATATGCATGTAACGGGTTGCAGCTGCATGGCAGTATAAGTAAGGTGGAATTTTATGTGTCTTCGTGATGTCTTTTTCACACATTACCTACAGTGATGTGCTGTGGATGTGCTTATTCAGTAATCAAACTGCTTGCTTTCTTTCCTACATTTTGTCAACTTTATTTCCCCAACAGTATCCATGCACATCACACAGTTAAGCTGTAAAGGGTACAAACACAAACATGATTTGATAGATGCCCTTACGTTCTAAAGAGGCAAGTAAGTCTGTACTGCAAGGCAGTGAGTACTGCTGAGGAAAAACAACGCAGAGCAACAGGGGAGAAAGTTGAGCTCTTAGAAACTGAATGTAGAATGGTGGTCCCCAGGCACTGGCGGGCAGGGGGATGAGAGGTGTTGGTCAATGGGTACAAACTTTCAGTTACGAGAAGACCCAAGTCCTAGGATCCGATGTCCAGCATGGTGACTATAGTTAAGAATACTGTGTCGCGTACTTGAAACTTGCCGAGAGTGGATCTTAAGCATTCTCATCACACACCAAACCAAAGGGTAACTGTGAGGTGATGGATGTGTTAATTAACGTGATTGTGGTAAATGTTTTACAGCGTATACATATTTGAAATGATTGTGACGTACACTTCAAGTATAGACAGTTTTGTCAGTTATATCTAAGTAAAGCCAGGGGAAACATTGGGAGCAAAGAGAGTGCAGCCACAGGGGCAGAAGAATGAGGAGTAAGTGGGGCTCCAAGGAAAGGAAGTAGAAGTGACTCAGGAGCACAGAGGGCTTTGAATGCTATCCTAAGGAGTTTAATTTTTTCCCCCTAAATTTATTGGCATCCAGGGATTTGTTTATTCATTCACTCCTGAAGTGGAATTGGTAACATGAATGGGGCTGATCTTCAGGAAGATGTGTTTGACACTGCATGCAGGGTGGATTGGATTGGGTCTGCATTGAGGAAGGGACCACTCTGCGTGCTGCTGCAGGGACCCAGCGAGAGGCCCTGAGGGCTGGAAAGAGGATGCTGGCAATAAAAGTAGAAGGAAAGATGTTCGAGACATTGATAAACAGAAAATTGGCAGACCGTGGATGTAGATTTGATGCAACGGCGGAGCGAAAGAAGAAGCCGAGGAGGACTTCAACTCTGCCCTAGGGACCTGGCTGGCAGTGGTGTCATTAACAAAGCGGGAAAGGAAGGGTTTCAGAGAAGCTGAGTGTGATTAGCTAGCCGAGTGTTCTACTGGGCCTCCAGGCAGGCAGTTAGAAACTTTGGTATATATATTAAAAAAAAAAAAAAAAAAAAAGAAAGGGGGTGGGGGTTGCCTGGGTGGCTCAGTCAGTTGAGCATCCGACTCTTGATTTCAGCTCAGGTCATGATCCTAGGGTCGTGGCCTTGAGCCCTGTGTTGGGCTCTGTGCTGAGTGTGGAACCTGCTTGAGAATTTTTCTCTCTCTCTCCTTCTCTCTCTCTCCCAACACCCCCTCCCCCAACTCACGCTGTCTCTCTGTCTCTCAAATTAAAAAAAAGAAAAAGTAATGTTGTTATAGAGCTTAGGAAAGAAACTGGGACTTGAAATACAGGTTTGGGAGACATCTTCCTAGATATTACAGTTGAAGCCTTGGGTGTAGGTAAGACTGAAGAGGGAGAAAAGATCAGAGATTCAAGATACCGCTTGGAAAATTCCTACATAAGGAGGGCAGTAACACAGGAGCATAGAAATAAGCTGCAAGAGATAAGGAGCCAGAAGAATTCAGTGGCCTTGAAACCAGGGGCAAAGAAAGTTTCCAAAGAGGGGCAGTTAGCTTTAGATGTGGCAGAGATATTAAGGAAAACGAAGATGAACAGTTTACACAACGGCTGTCCCATGTTTGAGAATACCCAGCTAACGTCCATCACTGCCCATCATTTCCTTTTGTGCGCTAAAATAACTTTAAGGTGTGTAGTTCTTAGTTGTTAAATAGACAGCCAGATGCACACCCTCACACACTCACACATACACACACACACACACACACACATCACTGCACACACATGTCTGGGGTTCTGTTGCTAGACAGTATTGTGATAGACAGCCAGCTCAAAGTTTCATGTGCTTTCTCCTCCCATCCAGGATTTCTGTAACTATCTGTACAATAGATTACTATCCTGAGGCATCCAGAAAAGGTCTGGTGAATAGGAGAACTCAAAAATAATTATATCATGTATAAAGCTGTGTGAAGGGTACATTTCAGCTGCCTGGTTGCTGAAGCTTTAAGATCTCTACCACTACATGAGAATAAAAAGTTGATGAGGTAGAGAACATTCAGTGATGCTACTAGAGGCTCTCCCACTATTCTCATTTTTGGTATTTTTATTTTGTTTTAAAGTGTCTTAGTCTGTTTGGGCTGCTACAACAAAAATACCACAGACTGGGAGGCTGGGCAGCCCACGATCAAGGGGCCAGCAGCGAGAGAGCTCTCTGGGGTCTCTTTCATAAGAGCACCAGCCCCATTCATGCAATCCTACCTTCCCAAAGGCCCCACCTCCTAATACCATCACATTTGGGGTTAGGACTCCAACATACAGATTTTAGGGAGGCACAGACATTCAGTTCATAACATGGAATAATGCTGCATTTGGGGGGAACCATTAATTTGTTACAAGAAAATGTTTTGCTTTACTTTTTTATAAAAACTTGCTGTACATATTAAACTTCATGTGGATTCAGGGTCAATGATTTTTTTTTTCTTGGCTATCTAGCGGGTTTTGTAATAAAAGTTAGGGGGAAGGTAAGATTCACTTAATGGAACCTATTTGCCCAGTAAGCTACTAGAGTACATTTATTCAGGGAAGGGAGGTATAACTGTAGAAACAATTTTGGTATTCTTTTTTCTAGCACAATGCCTAAGAAGCAATGTAGTACTGGGAAGCAAGATTAAAGTAAGCGAGGAAAATAATAAATTCATTTTGGGCTATCTCTGGATGAAAGCTACAGAGAGAGCTTTTTTAAGCTGCAGCAATGACTGGCTTTTAAAAAAGATGCAGAAATGCATTAATCACTGAGTTTAGCAAAACTGTGTGAAAAGCTTAAAATAACTTAATAACCACTCCTTTCATGCCTGTGCTAAATGTAAGATGCATGTAATAAAGACTCTCAGTTTTTTTCACGTCAACATTCCTAACCACATTTATAGTTTGTTTTTCAGGGAAAAGTGCCATATATTTTGAATCAGATGGCTCTCAGATTATTGCTTTAATTTTGTGTTTGTTTGTTTGTTTGTTTTGTAGCTGCTAGGTGAACTGATCCTGGACCGACACAACTTTGCCATTATGACAAAGTACATCAGCAAGCCGGAGAACCTCAAACTGATGATGAACCTCCTTCGAGATAAAAGTCCCAACATTCAGTTTGAAGCCTTCCATGTCTTTAAGGTAAAGTGCAACAGAAATAACGTGGGCATTTGCTTTTCACTTTCAAATGGCTAACTCCCTGCTGTTTACTCTCCTTTATACTTGAGAGAAAATGAAATAGGCAGTTTTTCTGTTTTGTGCGACTTGGATGAAATTTTAGAGTTATTTTAATGAATGCCCATTTGTTTCTAATCCCTATCTCTAAATATTTTCATTTTTTCCACTGAGAAAATAGGTGGATACTGTTTCCCAAACGTTACTAAAATAATCAGCGATAGAGCCAGAACCCAAATCCCAAGGGTCGGAATTGTTGAATGCTTCGCTTTCTGCCTTAAGTGTTTTTTTGAACCTTAAATGAAGCATTGAAGAAACAGTGGGGCACTACTCACTTTCATTACTTGTTTAGAAATTTTTTTTTAAATATGTTTTGCTATGAATGGAAACTAGTTCCCCATAACACCAGCTTCTTTCTAACATTTTTTCTTTGATGTAAGAGTGACAAAATGGCCTTCTAGTAATTTTAGACAATATACTTTTTTAAAGCATGGTAGGAGAAATCTGTCATCTGTAATCCCATACTTGTAATCAAACTGTTGTAAAGATTTTAGTTAACTTTATTTTCCTGTGCTCATATTTGAAGGTTTTTTTTTTTTTCTGCAGCTGTATTCACATGGTACACAAAATTGATATCTCGATTTTATCACTTAGTGCTATGCCAGAAGACGTGAACATTAATTCATTGTTGTTATATGTGGGTTTTAGAGCCAGTAGTTTTATTAGCATTATAGTTTATCATTGGGTTTATTTACTCTAGTTTACTTGAGTAGTCCTCTGTTATTTATATTTAGGTTGTTTCCATTTTCCCCACTGTAAGGAATGCTGTCATGAGCATTTTCTATATCCAGCCAGTTGTTTTTCCATATTTGGGATTATTTTCTTAGGATAGATTATCTGGAGGGGTGGTGCCTGAGGGGCTCAGTTGGTTAAGTGTAGGATTCTTGGTTTCCTCTCAGGTCATGATCTCACGGTTTGTAGGTTAGAGCCCCACATCAGTTCTGCGCTGGCTGTGCAAAGCCTGCTTGGAATTCTCTCTCCCTCTCTCTGCCCCTCCCCCGCTTGCATGCTTACACATGTGCAAACTCTCTCTCAAAATTGTTTTAAAAAGGATTAAAAAAGGATAAATATCTCTGGAGTAAAATTAAGAGTCAAGGGGGTTCCAGGCTTTTTTTGGATCTTTATGATGTTTATTCGTGACTGAATTTATAAGTCTAAAAATGGGAGACATGACAGTTTATAAGGTATGTAGCTGTTGCTTTGAGAGGTTAAAAAAAAAAAAAAAAGCTTAGTCCATCTTTCAGCCATCGGGTCTTTTTTGGCCAGATTGCCGCTAGAGAAATTCAAATGCCAAATTAATTTATAAATTCCATTCAATTATGTTCAAAATCCCTACAGGACTTCTCATGGAACTTGGCAAGCTGATTCTGAAAGTTATGTGGTAGAACAATGGTCTAAGGTTAGCTATGGCAATTTTAAAAAAGAGCAAGGTAGGGGAATCCACTCTACCAGATACTGAGACTTAAGATTTATAGTAAATGAAGACAGTATTGTATTGGCATAGAGACAGATAAATAAAACAACAAAACCAGGGTAGAGGGCCCAGAAATAAACCTGTACAAACATGAAACGGTTTTGATAGTGGAAGAATTATAAATCAGTTGAGAATAGGTTAACTGTTTAATAAATGGTTCTAGAGTAATGGATTTCATCTATGGAGAGAAAACCCTATACTATACCCTCCACTATACTCAGAAATAAATTCTCGGTAAATATCTGCACTTGAAAAGCAAAACTTTTTAACTTTTAGAAGAGAAAATAAGAGACTGTCTTTATGATGTATAGGAGGGAAGAATTCTTTAAACAGAATGTAGAATCACAAAACATAATAGGAAGTATCTAATTAACTACATCAAAATAGACACCTTTCCAGCAAAAACATCCAGGTGGCTAACACACATGAAAAAATGCTCAACATCACTCATCACCAGGGAAATACAAACCAAAACCACAATGTGATACCACCTCACACCTGTCTGAATGGCTAACATTAACAACTCAAGCAACAACAGATGCTGGGAGGATGCAGAGAAAGAGGATCTCTTTTGCACTGCTGGTGGGAATGCAAGCTGGTGCAGACACTCTGGAAAACAGTATGGAAGCTCCTCAAAAAATTAAAAATAGAAATACCCTACGACCCAGCAATTGCACTAGTAGGTATTTATCCAAGGGATACAGGTGTGCTGTTTCGAAGGGGCACATGCATCCTCCTGTTTTACCAACAATAGCCAAAGTATGGAAAGAGCCCATATGTCCATTGATGGATGAATGGATAAAGAAGATATGGTATATATATACAATGGAGTATTACCCAGCAATCAAAAAGAATGAAATCCTGCCATTTGCAACTATGTGGATGGAATTGGAGGGTATTACGCTAAGCGAAATTAGTCAGTCAGAAAGACAAATATCATACGACTTCACTCATATGTGGAATTTAAGATACAAATTAGGTGAACATAAAGGAAGGGAAGCAATAATAATAAAAAAACAGGCAGGGGGGACAAAACAGATGAGACTCCTAAAAACGGAGAACAAACTGAGGGTTGCTGGCGGTGTTGTGGGTGGGAGGATGGCTAAATGGGCAAGGAGCACCAAGGAGAACACTTGTTGGGATGAGCACTGGGTGTTATATATAGGGGATGAATCACTACATTCTACTCCAGAAATCATTTTTGCACTATATGCTAACTAACGTGGATATAAGTGAAAAATAAATAAATAAATAAATAAATAAATAAATTTTTTTAAAAAGACAGAATAAGCAAAGTGAAAAGATAGAATGTGACACATATAACTGGCAAATCATTTGGAAAGACAATTCAAAAGAAAAATGGGCAAAGGATGCAAGTTGGTAACTTACAGATGAGAAAGCCTGATTGGTCAATAAGTAGGTGAAGATGATCATCTTACTAAGTAACATTGGAAATGGCCATTGAAATATCAATGAGATATCATTTTACATTTTCATAATGGCAATATGTTGAAGTCTGACAATAGCAAATATTGGTAAGGTTGGACAGCAGTGGAAGCTGTCCTACACTGTAAGTTAGCACAACCACTTTGGAGAGCAATTTAGCAAATTAAAGAACTGAAAGTATGCGTATCTTTCAATCCTGAAATCTCATTTCTCAGCAATTGTTTTAAGTTTATTTATTTTTGAGAGAGAGAGAGTGTGTGTGCAAGGGAGAGAGAAGGGAGGGAGAGAATTCCAAGCAGGCTCCACAGTGTCAGCAGTAGCCCGACATGGGGCTGGATCCCACGAACTGTGAGATCATGACCTGAGCCGACATCAAGAGTTGGACACTGAACCAACGGAGCCTCTCAGGTGCCCCTCTCAGCAAGTTTTTAGAGATATTCTTGCACATGTGCGTGAGGAATCATGTACAAAAATATTTATCACAACATTGTTTAGAATGGTGTAAAATGAGAGAAAAAACCCACAAATGGGCATCAACAGGAGATGGGGAAAATAAATCATGCTATATTCATACAGTACGATATAGTAATGGGTTAAAATTAATTGAGTTATACCGATCAGCAGGGACAAATCCCAAACACTGAATCAAATAAGGAAATGTTAAAAGGATGTTATTTATTTAAAGGTTGAAACCATGCAAAACAGCACTGTATATGGATTCATACTACTGCAGCTATAGTCTGAAAACCTGTATGGGGATGATAAATACCAAATCCAGGATAGCAGTCACCTCAGTGGGGAGGGTTAGGGAGGAGAATGGTATCATGACGAGGTGACCAAGAGCCTCTAATTACATCTGTAATGTTTTAGTAAAAATCTGCAGGCAAGTATGCCAAAAATCTTAGATTTTTTTTTCTTCTTACCCAATTCTTTCTTTCTTTCTTTCTTTCTTTCTTTCTTTCTTTCTTTCTTTCTTTCTTTCTTTCTTTTTCTTTCTTTTAATATATGAAATTTATTGTCAAATTGGTTTCCATACAACACCCAGTGCTCATCCCAAAAGGTGCCCTCCTCAATACCATCACCCACACTCCCCTCCCTCCCACCCCCATCAACCCTCAGTTTGTTCTCAGTTTTTAAGAGTCCCTTATGCTTTGGCTCTCTCCCACTCTAACCTCTTTTTTTTTGTTTTCCTTCCCCTCCCCCATGGTCTTCTGTTAAGTTTCTCAGGATCCACATAACAGTGAAAACATATGGTATCTGTCTTTCTCTGTATGGCTTATTTCACTTAGCATCACACTCTCCAGTTCCATCCATGTTGCTACAAAAGGCCATATTTCTTTCTCACTGCCACGTAGTACTCCATTGTGTATATAAACCACAATTTCTTTATCCATTCATCAGTTGATGGACATTTAGGCTCTTTCCATAATTTGGCTATTGTTGAGAGTGCTGCTATAAACATTGGGGTACAAGTGCCCCTATGCATCAGCACTCCTGCATCCCTTGGGTAAATTCCTAGCAGTGCTACTGCTGGGTCATAGGGTAGGTCTATTTTTAATTTTTTGAGGAACCTCCACACTGTTTTCCAGAGCGGCTGCACCAGTTTGCATTCCCACCAACAGTGCAAGAGGGTTCCCGTTTCTCCACATCCTCTCCAGCATCTATAGTCTTCTGATTTGTTCGTTTTGGCCACTCTGACTGGCGTGAGGTGATCACTGAGTGATGGTTTTGATTTGTATTTCCCTGATGAGGAGCGACGTTCAGCATCTTTTCATGTGCCTGTTGACCATCCAGATGTCTTCTTTAGAGAAGTGTCTATTCATGTTTTCTGCCCATTTCTTCATTGGATTATTTGTTTTTTGGGTGTGGAGTTTGGTGAGCTCTTTATAGATTTTGGATACTAGCCCTTTGTCCAATATGTCATTTGCAAATATCTTTTCCCATTCCATTGGTTGCCTTTTAGTTTTGTTGGTTGTTTCCTTTGCTGTGCAGAAGCTTTTTATCTTCATAAGGTCCCAATAGTTCATTTTTGCTTTTAATTCCCTTGCCTTTGGGGATGTGAAGTAAGAAATTGCTACGGCTGAGGTCAGAGAGGTCTTTTCCTGCTTTCTCCTCTAGGGTTTTGATGGTTTCCTGTCTCACATTTAGGTCCTTTATCCATTTTGAGTTTATTTTTGTGAATGGTGTGAGAAAGTGGTCTAGTTTCAACCTTCTGCATGTTGCTGTCCAGTTCTCCCAGCACCATTTGTTAAAGAGACTGTCTTTTTTCCACTGGATGTTCTTTCCTGCTTTGTCAAAGATGAGTTGGCCATACGTTTGTGGGTCTAGTTCTGGGGTTTCTATTCTATTCCATTGGTCTATGTGTCTGTTTTTGTGCCAATACCATGCTGTCTTGATGATGACAGCTTTGTAGTAGAGGCTAAAGTCTGGGATTGTGATGCCTCCTGCTATGGTCTTCTTCTTCAAAATTACTTTGGCTATTCAGGGTTTTGTGGTTCCATATGAATTTTAGAATTGCTTGTTCTAGCTTCAAGAAGAATGCTGGGGCAATTTTGATTGGGATTGCATTGAATGTGTAGATAGCTTTGGGTAGTATTGACATTTTGACAGTATTTATTCTTCCAATCCATGAGCATGGAATGTTTTTCCATTTCTTTATGTCTTCTTCAATTTCCTTCATAAGCTTTCTATAGTTTTCAGCATACAGATCTTTTACATCTTTGGTTAGATTTATCCCTAGGTATTTTATGCTTCTTGATGCAATTGTGAATGGGATCAGTTTCTTTATTTGTCTTTCTGTTGCTTCATTATTAGTGTATGAGAATGCAACTGATTTCTGTGCATTGATTTTGTATCCTGCAACTTTGCTAAATTCATGTATCAGTTCTAGCAGACTTTTGGTGGAGTCTATCGGATTTCCCATGTATAATATCATGTCATCTGCAAAAAGCGAAAGCTTGACTTCATCTTTGCCAATTTTGATGCCTTTGATTTCCTTGTGTTGTCTGATTGCTGATGCTAGAACTTCCAACACTGTGTTAAACAACAGCGGTGAGAGTGGACATCCCTGTCGTGTTCCTGATCTCAGGGAAAAAGCTCTCAGTTTTTCCCCATTGAGGATGATGTTAGCTTTGGGCTTTTCATAAATGGCTTTTATGATGTTTAAGTATGTTCCTTCTATCCCGACTTTCTCGAGGGTTTTTATTAAGAAAGGATGCTGAATTTTGTCAAATGCTTTTTCTGCATCGATTGACAGGATCATATGGTTCTTATCTTTTCTTTTATTAATGTGATGTATCACGTTGATTGATTTGTGAATGTTGAACCAGCCCTGCATCCCAGGAATGAATCCCACTTGATCATGGTGAATAATTCTTTTTATATGCTGTTGAATTCGGTTCGCTAGTATCTTATTGAGAATTTTTGCATCCATATTCATCAGGGATATTGGCCTGTAGTTCTCTTTTTTTACTGGGTCTCTGTCTGGTTTAGGAATCAAAGTAATACTGGCTTCATAGAACGAGTCTGGAAGTTTTCCTTCCCTTTCTATTTTTTGGGATAGCTTGAGAAGGATAGGTATTATTTCTGCTTTAAACATCTGGTAGAACTCCCCTGGGAAGCCATCTGGTCCTGGACTCTTGTTTGTTGGGAGATTTTTGATAACTGATTCAATTTCTTCACTGGTTATGGGTCTGTTCAAGCTTTCTATTTCCTCCTGATTGAGTTTTGGAAGTGTGTGGGTGCTTAGGAATTTGTCCGTTTCTTCCAGGTTGTCCAGTTTGTTGGCATATAATTTTTCATAGTATCCCCTGATAATTGCTTGTATCTCTGAGGGATTGGTTGTAATAATTCCATTTTCATTCATGATTTTATCTATTTGGGTCATCTCCCTTTTCTTTTTGAGAAGCCTGGCTAGAGGTTCATCAATTTTGTTTATTTTTTCAAAAAACCAACTCTTGGTTTCGTTGATCTGCTCTACAGTTTTTTTAGGTTCCATATTGTTTATTTCTGCTCTGATCTTTATTATTTCTCTTCTTCTGCTGGGTTTAGGCTGTCTTTGCTGTTCTGCTTCTATTTCCTTTAGGTGTGCTGTTAGATTTTGTATTTGGGATTTTTCTTGTTTCTTGAGATAGGCCTGGATTGCAGTGTATTTTCCTCTCAGGACTGCCTTTGCTGCATCCCAAAGCGTTTGGATTGTTGTATTTTCATTTTCATTTGTTTCCATATATTTTAAAATTTCTTCTCTAATTGCCTGGTTGACCCACTCATTCTTTAGTAGGGTGTTCTTTAACCTCCATGCCTTTGGAGGTTTTCCAGACTTTTTCCTGTGGTCGATTTCAAGCTTCATAGCATTGTGGTCTGAAGTATGCATGGTATGATTTCAATTCTTGTATACTTATGAAGGGCTGTTTTGTGACCCAGTATGTGATCTATCTTGAAGAATGTTCCATGTGCACTCGAGAAGAAAGTATATTCTGTTGCTTTGGGATGCAGCGTTCTAAATATATCTGTCAAGTCCATCTGATCCAATGTATCATTCAGGGCCCTTGTTTCTTTATTGACCGTGTGTCTAGATGATCTATCCATTTCTGTAAGTAGAATGTTAAAGTCGCCTGCAATTACCACATTCTTATCAAAAGGTTGCTTATGTTTGTGAGTAATTGTTTTATATATTTGGGGGCTCCTGTATTCGGCGCATAGACATTTATAATTGTTAGCTCTTCCTGATGGATAGACCCTGTAACTATTATATAATGCCCTTCTTCATCTCTTGTTACAGCCTTTAATTTAAAGTCTAGTTTGTCTGATATAAGTATGGCTACTCCAGCTTTCTTTTGACTTCCAGTAGCATGATAAATAGTTCTCCATCCCCTTACTTTCAATCTGAAAATGTCCTCAGGTCTAAAATGAGTCTCTTGTAGACAGCAAATAGATGGGTCTTGTTTTTTTATCCATTCTGATACCCTGTGTCTTTTGGTTGGCGCATTTAGTCCATTTACGTTCAGTGTTATTATAGAAAGATGTGTGTTTAGAGTCATTGTGATGTCTGTAGGTTTCATGTTTGTAGTGATGTCTCTGGTACTTTGTCTCACAGGATCCCCCTTAGGATCTCTTGTAGGGCTGGTTTAGTGGTGACGAATTCCTTCAGTTTTTGTTTGTTTGGGAATACCTTTATCTCTCCTTCTATTCTAAATGACAGACTTGCTGGATAAAGGATTCTCGGCTGCATCTTTTTTTCTGTTCATCACATTGAAGATTTCCTGCCATTCCTTTCTGGCCTGCCAACTTTCAGTAGAGAGATCCGTCATGAGTCTTCTCGGTCTCCCTTTATATGTTAGAGCACGTTTATTCCCTAGCTGCTTTCAGAATTTTCTCTTTATCCTTGTATTTTGCCAGTTTCACTATGATATGTCGTGCAGAAGATCAATTCAAGTTACGTCTAAAGGGAGTTCTCTGTGCCTCTTGGATTTAATTGCCTTTTTCTTTCCCCAGATCAGGGAAGTTCTCAGCTATTATTTCTTCAAGTACACCTTCAGCACCTTTCCCTCTCTTCCTCCTCTGGAATACCAATTATACGTAGATTATTTCTCTTTACTGCATCACTTAGTTCTCTAATTTTCCCCTCATACTCCTGGATTTTTTTATCTCTCTTTTTCTCAGCTTCCTCTTTTTCCATAATTTTATCTTCAGTTCCCCTATTCTCTCCTCTGCCTCTTCAATCCGAGCCGTGGTTGTTCCATTTTATTTTGCAGCTCATTTATAGCATTTTTTAGCTCCTCCTGGCTGTTCCTTAGTCCCTTGATCTCTGTAGCAATAGATTCTCTGCTGTCCTCTATACTGTTTTAAAGCCCGGTGATTAATTTTATGACTATTATTCTAAATTCACTTTCTGTTATATTGTTTAAATCGTTTTTGATCAGTTCATTAGCTGTCGTTATTTCCTGGAGATTCTTTTGAGGGGAATTCTTCTGTTTTGTCATTTTGGATAGTCCCTGGAGTGGTGCGGGACTTCGGGGCACTTCCCCTGTGCTGTCTTGAATAACTTGCGTTGGTGGGCGGGGCCACAGTCAGACCTGATGTCTGCCCCCAGCCCACCGCTGGGGCCACAGTCAGACTGGTGTGTGCCTTCTCTTCCCCTCTCCTAGGGTATTCACTGTGGGGTGGCGTGGCCCGTCTGGGCTACTTGGACACTGCCAGGCTTGTGGTGCTGGGGATCTGGCGTATTAGCTGGGGTGGATCGGCAAGGTGCACAGGGGCGGGAGAGGCAGGCTCAGCTTGCTTATCCTTTGGTGATCCACTTCAGGAGGGGCCCTGTGGCACTGGGCAGGAGTCAGACCCGCCGGAGGGATGGATCCGCAGAAGCACAGCGTTGGGTGTTTGTGCGGTGCAAGCAAGTTCAGTGACAGGAACCGGTTCCCTTTGGGATTTTGGCTGGGGGATGGGCGAGGGAGATGGCGCTGGCGAGCACCTTTGTTCCCCGCCAAGCTGCGCTCTGTCCTCCGGGGCTCAAGCCCCAACTCTCCCTCCCGTTGTCCTTCAGCCCTCCCGTTCTCCGAGTAGAGCTGTTAGCTTATAACCTTCCAGATGTCAAGTCCCGCTTGCTGTCGGAACACACTCTGTCCAGCCCCTCCGCTTTTGCAAGCCAGACTCAGGGTCTCTGCTTGGCTGGCGGGCCGCCCCTCCGCCCTAGCTCCCTCCCACCAGTCCGTGGAGCGCGCACCGCCTTGCCGCCCTTCCTACCCTCTTCCGTGGGCCTCTCGTCTGCCCTTGGCTCTGGAGACTCCGTTCTGCTAGTCTTCTGGTGGTTTTCTGGGTTATTTAGGCAGGTGTAGGTGGAATCTAAGTGATCAGCAGGATGCACGGTGAGCCCAGCCTCCTCCTACGCCGCCATCTTCCTCCCCAATTCTTTATTCCATAGAGCCGAAAATCTTAGATTTTGATAGAGCAGCTCATGGGAACATGACATCTGATATGTTATTGTACTCTTTTTCTATGTCAGAATTATTTCATAAAAAAGTAAATGCAAATCAGAAGAGGCACAAATAGACTGCTGTAGCACTGGAAGCTGCCTACACAGTATAAATGATAGACCCTCTCAAGACCCTCCTGACTGAAGAAATTGTAGGAGGCCATGTGTCCTGTCACTCAGCTCCTGTGGAATTTTAACATCATCTTAGATGAGAACAAGCCACATAAAATTTTGTTCAAAAATGCAGGATTATGGAAGTATTCAGTGGGTGGCCAAAGCGAAATAACCTACTTCTATCCTCAGAATTTGGATCATCTAATCATTGGACAGAGTGGGTGCATTTAAAAATAGCTGACCACTTCTTTACTTCTATGTGCCTACCCCGTACCCTGTGGTTTCCTCCACTGAAGTAAGAACTGAATTGTTCACTTGCCAAGTATAATATTTTGTTATTTAGAAAAAGCAACAGCTGAGTCCGAGAGTGGTTTTTTTTCACAGTTCTGTGTTAATAGTTTTTTCCCCAAAAGCACCTTCCATAAGGGGCAGAAAATGTGTAACACACTACTACTAAAATGTCTTTACTAGATTATTTTCATTAGCTTGCTGCTAAGTTCAGAGAAGTGAATGAGATGCCATCTCATGTTTTTTTCTGTTGTTGACCAGCAGGATGGTATGGTGGGAAAGTGCTGGATGGAAGTCAAGAGACCTGGTCTTTGTTCTGGCTTAATTGCCACCAGTGACTTTGGGCAAATCCATATGGATCTGATTCCTCACTTGCCGAATGCAAGCGTTGAATTCATGTCAGTAGTCTAGTCAGTAGTCTGTTACTCGGTTCAGACCTTTGTCTCGTGATTCTGGCTGTCCCAGAGGGGTGCCCATTGTGAACTTAGGAATCAGCTATGAGTTGGCTCCCTTTCCTTTCCCCATTAATTTCCTTTATAGCAAAGGACCATGATACCACTTCCCACCAAACCAGGTAGGGGATGGGGGTGGTCTGTACCTTTTGGCCCACTTCTTAGAACAGCTGGAACTCAGGCATGGCCAGTGACGAAAATGTTCCTGAGTGTATTACTCTGTCACTCAGATCCTAGCAGTGGCTGCCATTGCTATTTCCATGAAAACAAGAAGCTCCACCCTCACTTCTTCCAAAATACAACGGCCAGCTTGACAATTCACCTAAAAAAAGTACAGAGAACAAGAAATATCCTAGTTGAGAAATCCTTTCCATGTGGTCTTACTGAAAAGAAGGCAGAATTGCAGATTAATTTGGTGAAAACCTGACCATGAATTACCTACTTCCTTCAGGACCTGTTCTTTTTAGCAGGCCAACCACTCTGGTCTTGACGTGCCAAATCTAAGTCTACTGATGGAGGAAACAATTCAGCTGAGTACATTTAGGAATCAGCTATGAGCTGATGTAATATTAATAATTTTTCTAAAAATGTTAACAGTACAGTAAAAAAGTGCTTATTTCAACTTAATGTTTCATCAACTGCTTTAAATTTTTTTAATTTTTATTTATCGTAAAAGAGAGAGAGAGAGAGAGCTGGGGAGGGACAGAGAGAGGGAGAGAAAATCTCTAGCAGGCTGCACACTGTCAGTGCAGAGCGTGACATGGGGCTCGATCCTGGGAGATCATGACTTGAGCTGAAATCAAGAGTCCAACGCTTAACTGACTGAGCCATCCATACGCCCCCATCAACTATTTTAAATAGTGCAGAATGCTCGACTTTATCATGTCTTCATCTGAACTCAATGTGCCCGTTTTGCTTATTTAACCAAGTTGTGGAGAGAAAAAGTGAAAAGCTGTAATTAAGACCTCACCTCTCTTTTCTACTTTTTAAGAGACTCTCTTTAAAAATTCATAAAATAGTCCCCTCTATGTTTGTTTATAGAAAGGTTTATAAAGGGTATTTGTGACCAACTTTACCAATATCACCAAACATACTACTCATGTCTCATTGTGATAATCCTGGCGCTGAGTATTTATAATATTATTACCTACTTTAACAAATACAGTTGTGATAGTATATAAGGAAAACGAAGACTAGTGATATTTATAAGGAAATGTGAATATTATTAAAATAAGAAATTTTTTAAAGTTGCTTTTCCATGTCGTTTTGGAATAAGTATATAGTTTCTTACATAATTTCCACAATTGTGTGCAATTTGTAAATCCCAAAGACTTGGATTCCAAAATCCCAAAGCAGTTGTCAGAACAACAACGTCTCTTATTGTAGCCTTGACCGTACCTTAAATGGTGATTGGCTCACTTCAATGTAAGAAGCAGCTGTAACTATTAAAAACATAGTAAATGAGGAAGCGGTTTACAAACCACCATGTATAGAATGCAAGCCCAGTTTTGTCTAAACTATATTTATAGCTATATGCACAGAAAGAAATGCCGGAAGGACGTACACCAGATATTCACAGTGGTATCTTTAGGTGGAGAAATTATTTAAGAGGTTTTTTTTTTTTTCCTTTCTTCTTTGTGTCTTTCTTTTTCTTTGTTTTCCTGGTTTTCCACACATATCACTTTCATAATCAGAATGATGATAAGGACAGTGGCAGTGAGGGGGATGATTTCAGGAGAATCTGGAGAGTTTTAAGCATCCTGAACTTCCAACCTGCTCTCTTCCTCCCTGCTCACTTCCCTCCCATGGTTTTGTTTCTCCCCGCACAGGTGGTAGGGCCCCGTCTGGTCCAGCTGTGGGCTCACTGGTGCTCACAGACATCAGCCGGCTTGCAGAGACAGGGATCAGGTCCTTCTTTCTTAAATAGGAAAAAAGTTACTGTCTTTGATCAATAATGACAGGTATTGTGTCAAAATATTCTAAATATGATATCGCTCAGATTTGTATTCACCTGAAGTGGGGAGCCTTTAGAATGAAGAGGCCTTATTTTATACTTCACTGGAATGGAATTTAGCTTTGAGTTACTTCCATGTAACTGTAACGGGAGCCCCGGTTTCAAATCCACGTACGAAGTACTCAGGGCTTCCGACATGCCTCTCAGACAGTAAGGTTAGCAAAGCAGAATACTAACCTTCCAATGCCTTGTTTAGTGCAAATCCCTCTTGGCAAAATAGGATTTGAATGCAATGAATGAATGTGTGTATAAGGCATGCTTTTTTTTTTTTTTAATCTTTCATAAAAAAGCATTCAGGTTTAAAATAGAGAGCAAAGTATTCTTAGTTTTCTGAGTTAAAAATATTTGTGTTGTGGTCATGATATTTGCCTTTCTCTACCCATGCTTGAGAACTCCATGAATCACAGTTCTGAAACGTGTGTAAATGCAGGGATACAGCCAATAAGACCACGCTATAAAAAGAGAAGCCACAGGTAGTTCCATTTGTCTGACTTGTTTGGGGTGGTTTGAAAATAGCATGTTAAAAAAATGGGTTCAGCAGAGAGAGAACCAAGAAACTGCCTATACTGGTCATAATATTCAGAAGGTTTGGCTCACCGTGCCTTGATTTAGAAGTGTGTTCCTGGGGCGCCTGGGTGGCTCAGTCAGTTAAGCGTCTGACTTTGGCTCAGGTCATGATCTCATGGTTTGTGAGTTCTGCTGTCAGCACAGAGCCTCCTTCGGATCCTCTGTCCCCGTCTCTCTCTCTGCCCCTCCCCTGCTTGCACTCTGTCTCTCTCAAAAATAAACATTTAAAAAAAGAAGTGCATTCCTTATGGTACTGGGTCATCTCCAGCCGCACTGGGGCCCTCAGTTCCTGGCCGCCTCAGAAGGATTGTGCACTGTTACCTCAGCTGCCTCTAAGCAGCAGCTACCTTTAGAGGCAGCAGAGTTCAAGAGTCATAAAAAATTAAACTAGGAAAAAATTTTAAACTTGAATGCAAAGTTAGCAATTTTTTGGTGTACAGTGTGGAGATTCAGTGTAGTTAATCCAGTGATGCCTGACTGCAAATTCCTCTACGTTTCACATTTATGTTGTATTGAAACAGAGAAGCTTAGTTTATCCAATATAATCTTTATTTTTTAGAAAGAAAGACTATTATGAGTTATTTACGGTAGTTGCCACAAAATGCCAGACAGTTTCTACCTAAAACTTCACAGCAAGTACCTTGTAAATAAATGGTAACCACAGGAGCCACATATTTGGCTTTAGCACATGATTTTCTGACATACTAATAAGTATTGTATAAAGGTCAGGCATTCTGTATAACAACGTAAACCAGTTGGGGGTCCTTTTTAAAACAAAAATATTTATTTTGAGAGAGAGAGAGAGAGTGACTGTGTGTGTGTGTGTGTGTGTGTGTGTGTGTGTGCATGCATGCAGGGGAGGGGCAGAGACAGGAAGGGAGAGAATCCCAAGCGGGCTCCCGTCAGTCAGCACAGAGCCCAACGCGGGGCTCAATCCCAGGAACCATGAGATCATGACCTGAGCCAAAATCAAGAGTTGGATGCTTAACACACCGAACCACGCAGGCACCCCACCATTTAAGACATTTAGAATCGAAACAAAGTAAAATTTAAAATGTTTGTAGATGGTTCTAATGTGCTCCTGGCTAGCTGCCCAGAACACATATGAATGGGGAATTACTGACTTCCCTCAGTGGGGAAGCATAATCTGGGGCCTCTATATTTTACTAACACAAGTAACACGAGGACCCCGAGTGGGGTCTACATTGTGGCTGCTGTGCGTTCCTTGTCCGAGGTGTTTCTTTACGTTTCAGGTGTTCGTGGCCAGTCCTCACAAAACACAGCCTATTGTGGAGATTCTATTAAAAAATCAACCCAAACTCATTGAGTTTCTGAGCAGCTTCCAAAAGGAAAGGACGGACGATGAGCAGTTCACTGATGAGAAGAACTACCTGATTAAACAGATCCGGGACTTGAAGAAAACCACCCCTTGAGGGGCTCACCCACCCTCCTGCCACAGTCACCGTGTCATTTGTTTGTACAGAAAATGTCATTTGAAAAAGTCATTGTTCTTGGGAAGGTTTTGGAGGTGCCTGTTTTTTCTCAATTCATTGTTCAGGGTAGATGGAATATAAACATTTGAATGAAAAATGATTAACCTAGAATAATGTATTCATTTGAATCAAGTCTGGGATGATTTATGTCAAATCAGAGCCATTGTATTAGATGTTGATAAACAAGTTTTAACCCTTTGTTGGCAAAAGGCAGCAGGGTCATGGGCTTGCAGATCTGAGCCCTGAGTCAGCACAGGCCACCGAGTAGAAGCCCAAAGCACGGGCATCACTGAGCCCTCAAAATTAAGTTCTCAGAGGAGAATTGGCTGTGGGGGCAAGAGGCGCAAAACCATCCCGCCTATCTGCACTTGGACATTCAGTTTTGTCAAGGCGCTGAGAGAGCTGGTGAAGTAAGGTCCACGTTTTCAGTCGTCCTTGTTCCCTGCCTGTGTGCTCAGACTGTAGCTAACTTGCTAGGGAAGCACAGCCCCCCTCTCCCTCACTGTCCGAGCCCTGTCGCAGTGGCTCTCCTCAGCACCCGACTTCCTGGGGCACCCCCTGCAACCTCCAGCCTGGTTAGTGGTTAGTGGGGGACCCGCCTAGCAAAGGGAGGATGCATCAGCAAGAGTCACAGGGACTTGGGGACCCGTGGGTAGGACCTGCTCACAGATGGTGAGGCCGGGGGCACTGCTGTTTCACACAGGCTCCTGGAGGGTTAGGGAATGTTTGGAATAATTCGACTGTTCCTCATTGTCATTATGGGAAAATTTTTTTTGTGGTGAAAGTTGTTTTAGAGTAGGAATCACGCACTGGGATGCCTGGCATGTACAAAACTGTGGGTCTAGAGGGTGAGACCCGCTTCTATAAAGAAGGGAACTTGCCATTGGAAGGGCAAATGATTAAATGTGTGCAAAAAACTCTTAAATGACCAAAAGTTATCTTTTTTTATCTTTATAATTATTTTCTAATTAGCTGCCACTCTGATTTCCCATTAAAGCTTTCGGCAACAAGGTAGAAACCCTACAAAATTTTGGTCTCAAATATTCTCTTGCATACCCGTATGATTAAGGGACTTAATTTGTGTTCTTTTTTAAAAAAGGCATGGGCCAACAACAAAAAAGGTTATGATTTGTTTTTAGACCTCAAGTGTATGGAATGAAATCTTAAAGCTATATTTGCAAGACATTAGGGGTATAATGATTAATGTATATTTTTCGTATCTTTCTAAATCGTGAGGGGTTGCCTTCCATCAGGACCCACAGTTTATACCACACCGTGTGCCGTGTTCTTCAGCGGGCATTTCTCCACCAGAGAGGGAAGGATGCCTCTCCAGGGATCCTCCTCTGGGCTCCGTGCCCTCTGTCGCTTTTATATGTGAAGGATTACCTGGCAGGGGTCCACCCTTCTTGGCAGGGGCGCAGGTCCGTGTGGTTCTGGGCCCAGCGTGGAGTCCTGAGGCCAACAGAGAGGGGCCTGTGGGACCTCTCACAGCAGCTCTGGCCAGTGCCGGTGCGGACGGCCACCCCCACCTGGTGGCGCATTCGAGGACCTTCGTTCTTTAGCTGACTGAAGTCAGCTTATTTTTATAACATTCCCAGACAGTCCAGGCTCTCTTAGAATTTGACTTTTCTGATTTTGCTTATTTGATTCAAAGAGAGGACTGTAAACATTCAAAAAGAGAGAGAGAGAGAAGCCCTATAATCGTTGGAAATTTATTTGGCTGCTAATACTGTTCTGCAACATCTTAGGACACATGTTTCCATTTGGAAAGCAATGCCTTGTTGTAATTCTTTTTTGATAAATAAAATGTTTTATTTCCTCTGGGCGTGAATTAGCTCTTGGCCAACAAATCCTTACCCTAGATCAGTACCTGTCCAACAGAAAACTAGAGCCTAAGAGGCGATGAATGAAGTAGATGGGGTTTTGTGTGAGACAAATTTGTAAATTATTAACGTGAAAGGGGGGAGCAAGAAGCTCACAGTCAAAATATGTTTGCACAAAATTCACTGTAAATATTGTGAGAATTGAACTTGGAGAAGGTCCTATTTAATAAGCTATTTCAAAACACACATTTAAATAAAGACTGACTAAATAAAAAGGTGCCACACACTCTGTGGTCAGTTTCCTTCCTCTGCATGTCCCCGGTTTGTGTTCCTGTCACTCCCAACAGGGAAATCCCCAGGTGGAGGGCGGGTTGGCCTCTAGGGGGCGCTCAATCTGCCCAGAGGCCCCACAGCATCTTCTCCTGCACTTGACTAACTGCACGGCCTTGTTGCTGTCCCACTGTCCAAGTGAGGCTGCCACTGACAGAGCACCGCCTGCCTGGCACTAAATACACATCTCAGCCAGAGCCACTCCCATTTCATACTTGAGGAAACTGAGGCTCTGAGCAGTTTAACTTTCCCAGACAGCACGGGCTAGCCCTGGGGTACAAGCCCCTGGTGGCCTGAGGCCAAACTCTGTTCCTCCTCCCTCTTTCATCCTCAAAGCTGGGAACCAGGAGAGGCTCAGGGTGTCAGGAAATACTCTGTGCCCTTCCCTGCTGCCGCCTGGGAGGCTCCTGGGGGGCCAAAGGCAGAGTGAGCCAGCAAGGATTGAGATCATGATGTTCTTGGACGAGGCTCTTGGCTAAAGCCAGGCATCTGCCCAAATGTTAGGATTACCCCTGGAGAAAAGGCCGAGTGCACACAGCCTTGGTGCAAGCTTTCTCAATCGCCGGCCTCCCTGGGTTCTCTTCCTTGGCGGCTCTGGGGGGGCATATCTGCCAGGGAGAGGGAGGAGCAGGTGAGCCTCTCAAAGCCTCGGTCACCAGCCAACTGGTCTGTGTGATACAAGGCTGCTTGGAGCCACAGTGCAGTCTGGAAATTACACAAGACCTGGAAGAGATCATAATAATGTAACAGAAAATGAAATAGGAGAGTCACACTTTTTTTTAATATGAAAAGACAGATGTTTCCAAATAGACTTACAGATCTTTCTAGTCTACTTATATGAGCCAAAACCAAGATTTTATATCTTTTTTTCCCCATTTTATCCAAAACATTAATGTACGTTTGGCATGAAATCGCCAACATTTTGTTCTTCCAGGAAGGTTTCGGATGCTGTAGTGAGGGCCTGTTGGTGGACAAAGGTCTGAAACATATGAAGCTAGATTTGGTCTTCCTAAGAAGACTGAAAAGATTGAAGATGGATGTGAACAAGGCTATCATTTTACTTTTGAAATCTGGAAAGTGCTTTTATGTCGCTACCATAACAAAAGCATAGTAAAACAACATGCTAATCCTGGCTTGCACTAGGCCTCTACAGATACGTCACTTTGTGGAGGAGAACACAGTGACTGAAAGAGTAAGGAACGTGCTCCACATCAGCCAGCAACTGAGCCGGGATTTAAGGCTAGGTCTGCTCCCAAAGGCTGTCTCTTGGGAAAGGAGGATGCATCACAAGGCAGACATGCTCTCTGGCTTTCCCAGGGTGGGGACAGATACTTCACTTCACGGCCCCCAAGGAAAAAGAGGGAATCCTGGATTCCAGAGCTGAAGGATAACTCAGTGGAAAGACTTCAAAAGCTAGATTCATTCAAGGGGGGCAAATTTGTTCCGCTTGGTCGTCTGATGTTTGGAAGGTCAAATGAGACCTACAGGATAGGGAATTCAATCTAGAATTTTGAACAACCCTTTGACTGCATGCAGGTATTAATTTCAGACTGTAATTCTGCACCTGCTTTTGTTCTCTTGGCTTGCTTTTTCAGTTGGACGTAACGTTGGCTTAGATTTCCTGATAGGAGTGGTTGCTGCCCAGCCGGCCATTCTTCCATCTCAGATTCCTCTGTGGCCCAGAGCCACAGGGCTGCCACAAGGCAGAAGTCTGATGGATGCACATCTGATTCCTGCGGGGATCACCTAGCCCCTCCCGTGGAGGAGGGTGTATGAGGACCAACACCCTAAAATAAAGTCACAAAACCACATAAAAATTCACAACCCCTTTACCATCAACTAACACGGATTGTGATTTAATCACTACACCATGAGCCATCTATGTTACTTTAAAGAGCCGCGACCACGGGGGACTTTGGGGAGAACATGTTAAATGCATTAATCTGTCCTTTAGGAGAGGTTGGAAAACATGACTTCCCTTAGTTTTAGTTCTCCTGTAATTTGAATTGCAAAGCAACCAAAACATTGATTTATTCAACCACTTGTTTACCCATGTAACCCAATGTCCATTGAACTAATTCTGGACCAACCACAGAGGGACACAGCAGGATTGCCAGAGGGGTTAGGCCTCGTATACTGTCCCTGAGTCAGCAGGGCAGGTCAAGGCCGACTGAAAGTGGGAACCCATGAGGAAGCACTGGAGTCCGTGGAGCCACGCTGAGCCCTCCATCTTCCAGAATGGCGGCTGACCACGGGACAGCGCAGTTCACTGGGGAGCTCCCCAGGCTGATCCCAGATTCAGAGAAACTTTGCCAGGGTACATGTGGCTGCCACTTGGCTTCTCCTCGCAGCTCTGACAACTTGAGACCCAAATTCATTAGTCCTGGAAACGTGTTTCGGCTTAGCTAAGTGGACACATTGCAAACCCACCACCGAGGGAATTGTTTCCACATCCTCTTCGTGTCCTCTCTCTCTCTCAAAGACCTCTAGTTTTTCCCCTTAAACGACATGAGAGGTTTGCACAGTCAGTGAAGCTACACAAACGGTGCGGAAGGCCACACACCTGGACTTCATTCCAGCTCCACGACCAGCTCTTGGAGCTGAAGAATCACTGAGCTGCAGTTTCCTGCCCAAAAAGCAAGGCAAAAAGAAGACCTGCCTCACAGTGAGGTTTTGCAAGTGAAGGCGCTAACGTGGGTGACCTGTGCGTCACGAGCCAGCTCAGGAGGTGCTTCCCTGTCCTCTCCCTCAGTGGCCCTCAGGGGCTCACTGCCAGCCGGGGAAAAGGTTTGCTGTGTGCAATCCAGGCACAAGGAGCCACAGGGCCTGGAGCATGGCACGGTCAGAGAATGACGAAGTGCGTGCCCGGTGTGTCAGGTGTGGATGTGTGGAGGGGGCCGGGAGGGGAGTCTTGAATGCTGTCCTAAGGGTTTAATACCATCATCAAGGCAGCTATTGCTGACTTAGTGCCTGCTGCTTAGACACTTCAGGAGGTACAAAACTCAGTCCTCAAAACCACCGTGTGCTGATTACCCTGATTTTACAGATGCGGAAACAGAGGCAGAGCGAGGGGCACTTGCCCAAGATGGTACAGGGAGCACATGGCTGAGCGGAATTCAAACCCACAGCCCAGAGGCAGAAGCTACAGGACTTGTGAGACATTCAGGGCTTAACATCGACCACACCTAGTTCCGTGCCATTTCTGGAAGATAAGGGCGAGGACCAGGGCGCCTCACAGGCCTGTGGCTGTGGCCAGGTGCCCACCCGAGGGACCAAATCGTGTGAGAGAGATGGTGAGGGCAGCTCTGGATAGTTTGGTGTGGTATCTCCACATGGAGACTCTGGGCAGCAGGTGGACAAATGAATCTGGAGCTCAAGAAAAGTAGGGGCCAATCGCACTGGTTTGGGGGGGTTACGGAAGTCCACGTGTGGAGGAAGCCACCCGTTCCTTGCTATAGTTGGGGCCTCAGAACACACCCAGTCCTTCACCCCATTTTCAGGTGTATTCTTATGTTACCTGTAGCTGTCTCTTCTCCTCTCTCCTACTGGAGGCTCAGGGGAAAACCACCATGTTCCTTCCCTTCAGCCTCCTCTGTTTGTTCAGTGAGGGTTGAGGGCTGCTGGGTGTGTACTCCTTCCTCCCTGACGGCCCCAAGTTCTTTCTAGGTGTCCACCAGACCCAGTCATGGCGACATCGATCCGAGTCTGTGTCTCATGCAGTAAGTAAGCTCTGTGGGCCAGAGCTGCTCACTAAGAGGCTTGGTATTTCCATTAAAGACCAGGCTGACATACCTTTGAAAAAGTGCCATCGGGACAAAAGGTGGTTGACCTCCCAGCTAGGCCTGGCTCTTTCCCCAGCCCCATCCTGGAGAGGCCCTGGTCCGGATGCCAGCTTCAGGAACAGAGGCAAGGCCCTAACTGCAGACTGCTGTTCCTGCTGTGGGGGAAGAAGCCTCTGCCGTTTTCTGGGGGCGATGCATGGCATTCACAGGGCCGTGACCTGGCCCATCTGTGTGAATGAGACTCTGTGCTGCCTGGGGTTTTGGGAGGAAGGAGGAGGGCGTGCCTGCAGCCACCTGGTGGCCTCTGGCAGCACCAGGCTGCCCTTCACCTTGACAGGGGACATTTCCAAACAGACTGGCGGTTTTCAGTTGGCAGTTGGCTGTGCCCGTCTGTGTCCTCGAGTGGCACACAGCCTGAGCCACCAGGAAACCAGTGCCTGGAGGAGAGGGCCAGGGCAAGGAGGGCATGCAGGACTTCACCCAACGTCGCTGTCGGGAAAGGCTCAGGATCTGGCCCTGACCTCATGGAGAGGAGCTGGGATCTGGTGTGAGCTGCCTGTGGGAAGCCAGTGAGGAGCTGATGGGCCACCTCGCTGGAGACGATGCCCCAGTGTCCCTGCGGCTCCTTCCCAGGCTGGATGCTGCCCTCTCCTCAGAGCTCTTCTCTGCAGCCCCCAACAGTGCCAAGGAGAGGAGTCTGTGAGAGTCAATTCACCACAGAAGGGCCATCCAGGATGTGCCGAGGCTGCTGGCGGCCGGCCAGAACCCTCTCTACTGTCAGCCCTTCTCTCCCTCCACACTCCAGGACAGGGGAGACTGTGACCACTGTCCCTCCACCCCTCCTCTCTGACCACTCCTCTCCTGAATGGCCCCATATACCCTCCTCTACCTCTACACCCCCATGTGCATGCCCGTGACCCCCATCACTGCGGACCCAGACCCCTTGTCTGATCTCCAAGCGGCTAAGTTTTCCTTCTTCTGGATGGGCACTAGGACCCCGAGGCAGAGCCGGTGACTTCCCGAGCACCCCCCTCAATGTCCCACTTGTTCACACCAGCAGTCTACCAGGTCCTGAGTGACTCCTCTCACCCCCAGCCCATCCCTCTGTATTTCTACTCCCGAATCACTTGCCCGGCCTGAGCACTTCTCTGCAGCCACGCCATGGCCCTGCCCCTGACCGCAGCTGCTGCTGCGGTGGGGGGGGCGGGGGATTTCCTGCGGGGGGGGGGGGGGGCAGCTCTCCGCGCACTTCCCAGGGGAACTTCTCATAGTTCAGACAGGCCCTGGCGGCCCTCCCCTGTCCCATAACCTCTGATGGCTTCCCTGGACACTCAGAAGCACACCCAAGCCCTTGCCACTGTCCTCCAAGCACCGGGTGCCTGGTCTGGTTCCAAGGAGGTCCCAGCAAACCCCGCTGCTTGTCAGTTCCTGCCCTGGTCTTTCCCCTTCTAGGCTGTTACTTTCGCCTGGAGCTATTCTCCAGCATATACTCTGTCTGGCTGCCTCTTGACCCCATCCTCAAACCCCCAGCTTAAATATCTGCCCGGGTCTTCCCCAAGCACAGGAGCCTCCCACACCAGGTCGCAAACCTCCTGGAGCCAGGCAATGTCTGTCTTCTTCACAGACACATCCCCGGAGTCTAGCTCAGTGACTGGAACGTAGAAAGTGCTGACTTGATATGTACATTTTTTCAATCAGTGTTTTTGAATGAAAGACTGATTCATTCTTTATGAATCATAATTTCACTTGTGTCTTTCCCCTATTACTTCCTGTGGCACCACCTCTAGGCTGATCCTGCTAACTCCCTGCAACTCTGCCCTCTTTCTGCTCAATTCAGTCACATTCTCTCTCCCCTCTTCTCATTCCCTACAAATGTCACCTTTGCTCATATCCTCATCGTTTCTCATTTTGATCCAACCACCAGCCATCACTCCACACGGATGAATTCTCCACACTGATGCTGGAGTGATTGTTTAAGGGTACAAATATGATTGTGTTCTGTTACAACCTTCTATGGCTCCCTATTGCACCACAGAAGTGTTCCAAAAGCCCTTCTTGGTGTCCTTCTCCCCTGCCAACCTCCTACTCCTTGCTGGCTGATGCTACAACCATATACAGTTCCAGTGAGTCATACTGTCCTTCCATGTCCCCACCATGCTCCTCTGCCCCACCCCCCAATTCCAAATCCCCAAACATCCAATAATACTCAAATTCTAGTTTCACTTACCAGCCACACCTGCATCAATTTCTGGGTCATGCAGCCATTTGGTAGCTAAAACAAATAACAGGTATTGTTGTAGTCTTCCTGCCAGAACCTTTCTTTTCAGTGTTATCTGTACCTTGAGTAGGATACAAGTAACACATTGACCAAATGACTGATTGACATCGGTCCAGGAGGGATGCCTAATTAAGTGGGTATAATAGAATTAACAAGGAGTGTGACAGGTTGCAGTACTGGGCCAAAGCTAACCATGAATAGATTTAAGAAGGATAAATGTGAAGTCCTATACCTGAGTCCAAAAACAAAACTGCAGCTTTGCAGGAGGAAGCACAGGTGCTCAATCAAGGGTTTCTGGTGACTCTGACATCTGAGCCTGGCCACATCACCTCTTGCCTGGATTCTTGCAGTACCTTCTGGTCTGGAGTCCTGACCACTCATCTCTTCCTATGCCACTCCTCCTCCACTCCACCTGCAATGATTTCCTGTGTGAAACCATCAGCACCCCCTGCAGGAGCTGTCAAACAGACATGCACACACAGCTGGAATATTGAAGAGACATGGGGATACAAACAGCTGTCAATACTTTTGTGGTCCTTGAAGTCATGAGAGAGGCTAGGGTCCCTGGGGAGAGAGAAGGAAAGCAAGAGGCAACAAGGGCAGAGAGGAGACTCCTGACAGGAGGAAAGAGAGATGAGAAACACAGGAAGTGTCATGAAAACCAAAGAAGGAGTTACAGAAGGGCAGGATGATTCAAGGCGCTAAAGGCTGTCAGGACCACGTAGTGTTTGGCCATTAGAAGTTGGGGACCCCTTCTCACAGGGAGAGTGGAGCAGAAGGTAGCAGTGGTTTGTGAAACAAAAGATGAAGATGTTAAGAAAGCTAGTACAGGCTTTCAAGTAATGAGGGAAAGAAAAACAGTGGGTAAAGTCTTTGTTTTCTGAAGGTTGAAGAAATGTATCAGTTAGCAACCGCTGCATAACAAATAATTCCAAACTCAATAAGTTAAATAAAACCAATTGTTTTTTTCTTGCAAGCCTCTGGGTTGGCTGGGGGTCAGCTAATCTAAATAGGACAGCTGAGGCGGCTCTGCTCCTTGTGTCTAATGAAGGCAGAAATGCAAAAGAACAAGTGGGAACATACAAGGCTTCTTGAGGCCTAATATCAGAACTGGTATAATGACATTTTCACTTCATTCTATTGAACCCAAAATCAAGAGCTGAGAAATATATTCCACCTGTTGCTAGGAAGAAATGCAAAGCAATATGGTAAAGGATGCAAATACAAAAAGGGTAAAAAATTGGGGCCATCATGCCTTCTATGGTGGGAGACAAGCAGAGGTGGAGATGGAAAGAAAGAAGGCATTGGAAAGGGAGAGACTGGACAAAATCTAGCGAACACTGGGAGAAGTGTGACAGGTACTGAATTTGCATAAGAACTAGATTCATGTTCCTGCTTGACCAATGACCAACAGTGCAGCCTTGGGTCAGTCATTGGGTCTGAAACTCCATTTCATTCCTTGTGAAGAGGAAATGATCACCCCTACATCATGGTGTGAAAATTAAATGAGGTAATATAAAAAGTGCTTTGCCATGAAGTGCAAAACCATGTACAATGACACAGTAAGTTTCCAGGAGGGGTGGGAGGTTGTCATGGGACAGCAGGAACACAATGGCTACTCTCAAAGACTGAAGGGCATTCATGTGGAAGAGGATGAGAAACAAAGAGGTCTGTGTTACAGACCAAAGGCTAATGATGGAAATGGGGGAGGGGGGAGTTATGTCATAAAAAATAACATTTTAATAATGAGTAGAGTTCAAATGTGGCTTTAGGAGGTGGTGATTTCTTCATCACTGGAGGTGTGGGTGCATGGGAGAAGAGCTGGGCTGACCTGTTATCTTTAGAGGATGGTGGAAGGGGACCTGTGCAGCCCATTCATGGGTCATTGGATTGATCAGTGTTTCTCACCCAAGGGCAGTCCCCCATGGCACACCCCATTGTGGGCGTTTGTTGTCCAAATTTCTAGATGATTCAAGTGGCATTTGGTGCAGGTGGGCCAGGGGTACTAAATCCCCTGACAATGCTCAAGATAGTCCTAAACAATGGAAAATGATCACACTCAATATGGCATCAGTGCCCCTGTTGATAATCACTGGATAAGGTGATTTCTGAGTTCCAACCTTGAGGGACCAAATAAACACATGTCCCATTTTTAGCAAATGTAACCTGGCAAGCCCCCCAGCCTATTTTGCCACAATGCCTCACTGTTCTAGCTGAAAAAGTATTTGACTTCAGAAGAATTTTAGATATGGTTAAACAAGCACAGTCACAATGGCAAAAAATTTATAATCCCTTTCAATAGTAAAATTATCCTCAAAGTTTTCTAAAACAGTCATAAATACACATGCTTGTGTGAAGGATTATGAAAAGATGGTCAAGTACATAAATCATTGATTATTCTAGCATGTAAAGAGAGCCAACCACCTTGCTTGGAGACACCACATTAACTATATAGTTAATGTGCCAGCTGAAATAAACAGTACACATTTAATTTACTACGATTTTGTTTGTCCCTTAGAACATAAAAGTCTCTTTGGAGATGTCTGTTTTCTTAAAAAAAATAAAATAAAAGTCTAGGAAGTTTGAACTAGAACCTTCTTTCCCAGTGTTCACATTTCCTCAGTTTGGGCGCTTGGATCAAACTCAGTAAATATTTGTTTCTGCGGTTGATGGTGCTTCTGTCACTGAGGCATTTTAATTTTATCTTTAAAAATTTTTTTTTAAGTTTATTTATTTTTGAGAGACAGAGACAGAGAGAGACAGCACAAGCAGGGGAGGGGCAGGGAGAGGGAGGGAGAGAGAGAGAAAGAGAGAGAGAGAATCCCAAGCAGGCTCTGCACTGTCAAGCAGAGAATCCCAAGCAGCTCAGCACAGAGCTTGATGCAGGGCTCGATTCACAAACCTCGAGATCATGACCTGAGCAGAAACCAAGAGTCAGACGCTTAACCGACTGAGCCACCCAGGAGCCCCATTGAGGCATTTTTAGAGAATGGTCTGACCGTGCATTCTGTGTCACCCTCCTGGTCCACCCAAACCACTACTGGGCCACTTACAACGACTTTGTTGGAGACGTTCCCAGAACGAACAGTCTGTGCAGAGGCCCACGATGGCATCTGATTCTGGACAATTCCCACAGATCAAATAGGCAGGAAGAACTGAAGTTTGTCATGTTGGTAGCAACCTTAGCTGAGAAAGGTGGAGCCTCCCTACCCTGTATTCATCCTATAATATATATCCATTAATTAGGGAATTGTTTGGGCATGATTATAGTAGTTTGAATGGTGTCTTTCCTCCGCATGTTTAATTATTATTATTTTTTCTTTAGAAAGAAAGCGAGTGAGCAGGGGAGGGGCAGAGGAGGAGGAAGAGAGAATCTTAAGCAGACTCCAGGCCCGATGTGGTGCTCGATCTGATGAACTGGGAGATCTTGACCTGAGCCAAAATCAAGAGTGGGACCTTAACCAACTGAGCTACCCAGGGACCCCAACTTTGGCTTTTTTTATAAAAGAAAACACTTCTTTCCACCTAATACCCCAACAAGCATATGGGTTCTCCATTAGATGACACTAAAGTGTATAATTTCAGCTGAAACAGTGTCCTTTAATAAGGCTACTTCAGTGTCAGAATGAACCAGGTATGGCAAAATTTGTCAACAGAAACACTTGTATCTGAGACTATAGTTATTTGCATTTTTAACATTACTTTTCTTCTGTTCTTCTGGATGCTTTCCAAAATATTTCCTTGTTCAGCATGGAGTATTTTTCAAGAACCTAAACCAATACAACCTTCTGGATCCACTGAGGTCAGCTGATAGTTCCCTGAGAAGCGTAATACCCGACATCTGGGTGGAGAACTGGAGTCACGTGTGCTTATTTTTGTCAGACCACTAGTTCTTCTCGATGTACCTCTCTTTCGTTTATCTTCATGGATATTTACGTCTGACTCCCAGCTGGACTATAAGTTCCACGAGGGCAGGGTGTGTCCCTGGGTTTGCTCAACAGAGTGCCAGGCACACAGTAAGCTCTCAGAAATATTGGTCAGTGGGATGATGAGTCATGGAGTGTTCAGATAAAGAGCCAGGAGAACTACCACTGGTTATCATCACGGATGAAACCAAGTTGGCCAGAGGTTGTGGTATGCTACACAGGAGCCTCACTGCTCGTGGGCTTAACATTCTTGAGATTTAATGACATCAGGCACCCATAGTACCTTTGCATCTTCTAGCATAACTCTTGCTTTCTTTTTTTGAAACTCTGGAAATGGGCACATCGGACTCTATCAGGTACTTCATGCTGCTCAGACCCCACCCCCACCTCCACTCATTAGGAAGAGCCGTGTTCTCTACAGGCAAACAGCCTCCTTACTCCACCTCATGCCCTGGGGATACATCCCAGGCTGAGCACCTTTAGGTGTGGGTGTCAGCACTGGGATGGACCACAGCTTCTCCCGGTTCAACTTCGCCTGGACTCCAATTTCCGAAAACTGAAACTTGCAGAAACACAACTGCCTTCATATCTAGAGTGACTGGGAGGGAGTTGGGGGAAGAGTTATTCCAGAAAAGTCCGGGCTCATGTCCTTCTGAAAGACATGTGCTTTCCCTAACAAATTGCTTTGTGCCATACTCAACAAAGCTATACTCAACAAAGCCTGCATGGATTCCCCTTATATCTTTCTCCTCCCCGAAAAGCTATATGCGTTTAGAAATAACATTCAGGAAAATGAGAAATACTCATGTACCTTAGTGTCACTAAAGATAGAATTCATGTTTATAAAGAAAAGTGTTGGCACAGAAATAAAGCGGACCAAACTGAAAAGATCTGGCAGACAATGGAAGTCAGGCGAGGTTTGCAGGAACAGTAACTTGCTGGGTTACAGTCATCCTTATGGAAATGAAAGCTGTAACTCTATGTGGTAAATTAAAATAAAAAATGATGACATATGGGCAGACATGTATACTTGCTAGTCTTTTGAGTTATTTCTATCACCACAAAGGAAACACAAGCTTGATGGTCCCTTTGTAAAAACAGGTAATATTTCACTGCTTTTCCATTGTGCATAATCATTACAAATCACGAAAATTCCATGAATGTGTTGCATACTGAAACTTCACTCGAATGTATCATAAAAATTTTTTTCATTGTTTTTTTTAAATATTTTTGAGAGTGAGTGAGTGGGGGAGGGGCAGACAGAGAGGGACACGAGGATCAGAAGTGGGTTCTACGCTGACAGCAGAGAGCCCGACGTGGGGCTCATACTCAGACTGTGAGATCATGACCTGAGCCCAAGTCAGCTTAACTGACTGAGCCACCCAGATACCCCTCATAATTTTTTTTTAATTTTGTAGAGTGAGTTATTATAAAAAATGATCATAAAGTAAATGCTCAGGCTTCAGGGGAAGCTCATCAGGGAGTACCCAGGGTGGATGTTTCAGAGGTACAGGGTGGGAGCCAGGGTCTGAACTGAACCGGAGCCTGAAGCCACCTAGTGGACCAATTCTAGCACAGGTCAGAGGTGAACACCAGAACCAAAAAAGAAATCAGAAATAACAAATGCAAACACATCCAGATGCTACAGTGATGGTGAACAAGATTTGACCCTATCCCCAAAGGTTGCTTTGAGAGGATCTTTCTCAGGTACTCCTCATCTCCATCAAGTCTTTAAAAAAGTCCTTGGTGGAAGAACATGCACTGCTCTAACACAATCCCTTAGGGGCTTATCCCCAAGGAAAAGATGGATAATGGTATTATGGGGTGGCTATTTGTATCAAATATATTAGTGAAAATGTTTAAAATGACTGTGTGAGTTTGATGCTTAAAGCCAAAACATTACAGAAAATGCAAACATGGAGATATGAATATATTAATTTACCTCTATTTTTCATCCTCAAAATCATTAAATGAAAGTAAAGGATTTTTGTTTTATTTTGAATATAAACTTACAGGACAAAGAGAATGGAGAAATCAACAGCAGCGTTTTGGGAGGTGTGCCTACAAAAGCGAGGCCCTGAAGGCTGCTGTTCTGCATGATGCCATGTGCTCTGTTCTACACTGTTCCAGAATATCTGGTGAAGAACCCTAGTTTATTAGGGTTTCAACCCAAACCTCGAAACTTTCTCTAGTAGTGTAATAAGGATTATGAAACAATGCCTTCCAATTTCTGAGGGACAATGATTCCCAATCTACAATTCTATACCTAACCATCAATTAAATGTGAGGAATAAAGATATTGGCAGATACTCAGAGTATCAAAACTGCTCCACACCCAAAGTCTTATCTGACAGTCATCCTTCTACCATGTACCCATTCTCTGTATCCTTTCTCAGGAATCTTCTGAAAAATATGCCCCACCAAATAGAGAAAGACATGGGTCCCTGGAAACAGGGGATTCCCAAGACAGTTGTGAAGGGTGGGCCCCAAAATACACCTGTGCAGCATGTCTAGTGAGCAATCAGTCCAGACTGGAGGTGGACAGAAGGCCTTAAGAGGGATTTCTTCAAAAAGAATTTTTTTAGGATACCCAATATGCCTGACTGTATTGAGAGAAGGTTACATAACTGGGAGACCAGTTTGGCTATAGATTAGTACTAAAATAGAAAACCAAGCCAAAAAAAAAAAAAAAAAAAAAAAAAAAAGGCAATTTTTAAATTCAGGAAAATAAATTCAATAAAGAAAGGAAAAGGAATGCTAGTACACATGACAAACTGTGATTAGCATTTACAGAGTCATAATGACAAACAGTGAATATTGATGCAACCAAAACAAAAGTGTAACAGTGCGGAGCATGGAGAGAGGAAGTATGTGGAGAGGGGAGTGAGGTGAAAGAAAGCTATTCCATTATGGAAATTCAAAAGACAATGGCTCAGGGGAGTACGGGTGGCTCAGTTGGTTAAGCATCAGACTTTGGCTCAGCTCATGATCTCACGAGTTCATGAGTTTGAGCCCCACATCTGGCTCTCTGCTGTCAGTGCAAATTTGGCTTCGGATCCTCTGTCTCCCTCTCTCTGCCCCTTCCCTGCTTTCTCTCTCTAAAAATAAACATCTTGATTCAAAGTAAGGTTTATAGAGCTATCTATCAATTCAAAGTAAGGTTTATAGAGCTATTTATCATTTAAAATATGTAGGTATAATTTTACTAAAAAATGACTAAATTGACAATAATGGAAGTCCTTGAATTTATTACTGTAACATACATGTTAAAATCAGCCAACATGGCAAATGTGAGCTTACATTAGAAATAAAACTGAAAATGGGGGGAAGGGAGGCACAACCCTGACACTTCTTGATTAGGCCCTTGCAACATTGTGAACTAGTATTTAAGAAATCATTTCATCTCCCAGACTCTCCTGTTTCCAGATTTATAGAAAGTGTGCTACAGTGGATGAATCTGAGTTCCTTTGAAATCTGTCTATTTATTTATTTATTTTTTTTTCAACGTTTTTTTATTTATTTTTGGGACAGAGAGAGACAGAGCATGAACGGGGGAGGGGCAGAGAGAGAGGGAGACACAGAATCGGAAACAGGCTCCAGGCTCCGAGCCATCAGCCCAGAGCCTGACGCGGGGCTCGAACTCACGGACCGCGAGATCGTGACCTGGCTGAAGTCGGACGCTTAACCGACTGCGCCACCCAGGCGCCCCGAAATCTGTCTATTTAAATGCAGTTCATTGTACATGGTAAATATATTTATGGACCAACTTCTACATACTTTAATGTAGGGTATTCCATTTTAAATGGGCCTCATTTTCAACTGGTACTTACTAATGGGGTTTGTTTTACTTGGAGACAGGATTTTCAAAACTCAGCCTAAATGATAGAAAAGTTCTGTACTTTTTGTATTAAGTAGGTCCATTGGATTTTTAATGGTCAACAGTAATTGTATTAAAAATATCAATGAGTCTAGGGGCACCTGGCTGGCTCAGTAGGTAGAGCATGTGACTCTTGATCCCAGGGTCATGAGTTCAAGCCCCACAAGGAGTGTGGAGCCTACTTAAAAAAAAAAAAAAAAAAAGGAATAAAAAAATCAGTAACTTTAAGATACATGACAAATGCTGATACAAGAAAAGATAGGCCTACCTGGTCAACCGATAAGAGAAAATTTGATCAGACCCAACAGTGTGCTCTATCCTTGCAAAATGAATCATAGCATGTATGATGACTCAGGCCATGGAACAGGAACAGGTATGTCACTTTTCTGTGCTGGGAGGCAAATATAATAGACTCAATTCTATGCTCTTAAGAGAAGGAAATCAGGCTGTCTCTGTATGACATCCAGCTATGACCAAACCTCACCCAAGTTAACTTTTGATTGATTGATGTATAGCCCAGCTAGGTGTTAACTCTAGATTTTCCATTACCTTTTGGAAACAGGTGGAAAAAATTATTGCAGGTTGAGGGTATTTACAAAATGGTCTGGCTGATTCACATGTATCAGTAATCTGAAAAACGAACAAACAGAACCAAGCAAAGCTACAGGTTGTAACCTCCCCCCGCCACCTAAATTAAAATCAGAGATGTGAGATTTCAAACTGCTTTTGACTTACCCACCCTAAACCTAAGTTCTTTAAAAGATCTGAAAATGAATCAGTTCGATTTGTCATCTTCAAATCTGGGGACCTAGCCATAGAAAAGGCCTTAGGTGTCATTATACTACATGAAATGGCCTTACATCCAATACAGTAAGGCATGTATCGTAAAATACACTTACACTTGATGGTTTATGCCAGTGGCTTTCAGCTGGGGGTGACTTTGCCCCCTAAGGAACATTTTTGGCTGTCTTCTGGATGAGGAGTTGCTACTGACATCTAGTGGGTGGAGACAAGGGATGCAGCTAAATGTTCCACAATGCAGAGGACAACCCTCACAGCAGAGTCATCTGGCTCAAAATGCCAATCGTGCCAAGGTTTAGGGAACCTGATTTTCTACACTGATTTTCTGGTGTGATAAAAACTAAAGACAAAAATCTAGCAAAGCTAGTAAACTGCTCTAAAATCTCAATAAAAGGTTTTTTGGTACATCATTTAGTTAGGATTCTGAAAAACTCACAGCTTTAAACTTGTGCTTGGAGGTAAAGATATACGATCAACTCTGGAAAATAAACATTATGCATTCAGTCTGCTACTGGACAAATTTCTTAACTTCTCAAAATATAATTTTATTATTTTTGACAGCTAAAATTTAATTTCTTCTATTTTAAAAACGTGTCCAAAGCAAACTACACTGTCTCCATTTGGGATGGAGAGCGTTTAGCATGTAGGTGCTCAGGAGTTGAGTAAATGGTAGCAATACATCTACATGTTGGCCTGAAATAACAGATCCCTAGTTCCACACTCAGTAGGTTATAAACGTGGCCTGAGCTGTAACTCAGTCCCTTCTTGGGGTGACTGAGGTAGCCATCCATAACCCGTTAGCACACTTCCTTCACTGTGTCAGCACAATAAGCCACAGCATAACTGGAAGACCAATCTGCTCAAATACAGAAAAGTTAGAAAACCCACAAAGGTTCTGGACCAAAAAGCCTCCTCTACTAACCAGAACAGAGTCACCCAGGTTAGAGCAGCTAGTTATCTTTTCCCAATAGGAAAGGTATCACAGGTTAAGGAGAATGAAGAAATTTGACAAAGGGTAACAGAGTAAATTAAATGGATTGGCTGTAAGTCTCTCTTAGAAGTGGGCATAATCAGAGCTGACTTGGTTATGGTCCTGAGAGGCTCTCTGGTTGGCCTCTGAAACAGTGCTGGTCTGGCAGTAAGCATGAATGTTCTTCCAGGAACCCAGTATGTGGGGCGCGTGGGTGGCTCAGCTGGTTAAGCAGCCGGCTTTGCTCAGGTCATGATCTCACAGTTTGTGGGTTTGAGCCCCGAGTCAGGCTCTGTGCTGACAGCTCAGAGCCTGGAGCCTGCTTCGGATTCTGCGTTTCCCTCTCTCTGTCCCTCCCCTGCTCGTGCTCTGTCTCTGTCTCTGTCTCTCAAAAATAAATAAACATTAAAAAAAAAAAACCAACAAAAAACCAGCATGTGCCCTTGAAAGCAAATGTAAAAAAGATGTGTAAGGAAAGGAAAATTTTCCCTTCTTCCCTTCTAGATTCTTTGGCTGGCCTAAAAATTAAATTGATATAAGATAACTTATCAGGAGAAAAAAACAAATTTAATTCCATATATACACAAGCCATACAAATATGAGACTCAAAAGAAGTGACCAGGAAGGCAGCCTTTATACCTTTAAAAAAACCAAGAAACAAGTATTTGTGAAGAATTGATGAAGGAATTTGGGCTTGGGGTAGCAAATTAATGAAGAAGTAATGAAGTTGTTTTTACAGGCTTCTCAATCCTGAATCCCGTCTCCAGTGATGAGAATGCTTTCACCCGCCAGGTGCCGAGAGGGTGCCCTTCACACAGGAGTTTATTTCCTGCTTCCAGGGGGACAAAGGAGTGTCCTTCTTACAATGGCTATTTCTTAAATAATTTTAATTCAACATAATCCATATGCCAAAGTGGCATATTTTTTAGAGTGGCATACTTTGCTTCCCTTCAATCCCACCTTTGAAACTGCAAAAAGCTTCATAATCCAGAAGCTGAGTTGGTAGATTATTTTACTATTTCATGGAATTAATCTCTTAGTCTTAAAAACAGCTCAGTTCAGGGGCGCCTGGGTGGCGCAGTCGGTTAAGCGTCCGACTTCAGCCAGGTCACGATCTCGCAGTCCGTGAGTTCGAGCCCCACGTCAGGCTCTGGGCTGATGGCTCGGAGCCTGGAGCCTGTTTCCGATTCTGTGCCTCCCTCTCTCTTTGCCCCTCCCCGTTCATGCTCTGTCTCTCTCTGTCCCAAAAATAAATAAAAAACGTTGAAAAAAAAATTAAAAAAAAAAAAAAAACAGCTCAGTTCAGTTAAATGGTTGTATCTAATATTAGGAGGTTGTGATATAACTGGGCTCCCACAATTGGGTCTATAATGTGTGAGAAATCAACTATTTATTAAGGCATTTCTATGGAAACAAAAGAAAAACAAAGGTTAATGATTACAACAAATTATAAACCAGCTTCTAAGCCCAGGGGCAGCCAGTCAAGAAAATTTCTAGATGTCAGAATCAAAGCATCTTTTGCAGTTTGAATGTCTCTGACATCACCAGGTGTTCAAGTAAACTTTCTGAGAGGCACATAGAGCAGCAGGCATGATTGTTGAAACACGAGTTATTGTGGCCATTTCTCCGAAAGTTTATATCAAGTCATTCGCATTCAGTTTATAAGGCTTTGGGGGAAAGGTTAGTTTTGTTCTTAGTGATTCCAAGTCAAAACTGAGAGAAAATTGGAAAGGTTTATTTGCAGAGCTATAGCCAAATATTGGAGGAAACTAGAACTCAGGATCCAGTAACTTTAACAGGTGGAAAACAAAACCTCAAAGCTAATTAACAGCACTAGAATCTGATATTCATAAGGTTTCTTTTTTAAGTTTATTTATTTACTTTGAGAGAGACAAAGTGAGGGAGGGAGGGGCAGAGAGCAAGGGAGAGACTCTTAAGTAGGTTCTGCACTGCCAGCTCAGAGCCTGATGTAGGGCTTGAATTCACAAAACTGTGAGATCATGACCTGAGCCAAAATCAAGAGTGGGACACTTAACCAACTGAGCCACCCAGGCGCCCCTAGAATCTGATATTTATAAAGGTGTATTGCTGAAACATAATTTTTCCATCTACCAAAAATAATCACAGAAAGACTAATTTGTTTGCAAATTAAATCTAGTTTCAATAAAATTGGCCTATTTACACAAGTGTAGCAAGAATAGTAACTGATCATATAGGCTCTTCTAACTCTGCTTTGCTACAATTTTTGGTAAGGAATCTCAGATTGAACTCTTAAAAGCCTCTTGAGGCTAGGAAGCCAAGCCAAGGACTTGCTATCACACTTCACCTGCAATACCTACAAATCTGGGTTAATTCCTCTCTTCTCAAGGTCTCCCAAATATTCTGAGGTTCCTGAGCCTGCCAGGAAGTGACCCTCCACATTCACCTAGTAAGGCTGCTGGGAAGCCTGTAAGCAAGGTACCAGGCCAACTTTTCCAAGGGGCTCTATTGTTTATTGGCTCCCTAAAGTCAACCGTAGTTTCTTAAAGCTGTCTGGTCATATCTAAGTCTATGTAGATCTCTCAGATATGACATTCCAGTCAAAGCCTCAGTAACATAACCAATGTTTCCACTTATGCTCATTTTAAGAACAGATTCTTATTGAGCTTACTCAAATAACTGTATTGCCATGAAAATAAGAATACTCACTAACAGTTGTTAAATTCTGGAGGTATGAGGTAGGGAGAAAAAGCAATTGTTTCAATTCTGCTTATAAAGGAATAATTCAACAAACTGCTATAAATCATAGAGAAATTAAGAGAAAAGAGAAAAAGGTTTTTCTTAAATCTGGAAAAACCAAACATTAAAAAAAAAACAGCAATGTTTCAAACCAAAAAGTCATAAAAAATTATGATCATCCTCCTCAGTTCACTCACTCCCATGTTCATTCAACCCCATGTAATTAATGTTTGTTCTGTGTGAATTCAGTTTTTCGGTAGTTATGGAAATTCTTACCCAGTTCAGTTGGACGACCTTAAAGTTATCAGAAACTTGTATTCCACAATATTTGTTAGAGTCCATTCATGAACCTCCTTGAAGATGAAGCACTTTTACAGGAAAACTTTTACAAAACATCAGAATAAAACAGTAACTGTCTGTAAAGGAGAAAGGACTTAAAAATGGCCATGGTTAAAGATCTGATAAAGTTCATTACAATGCAATTGGCAAGAAAATCTGATTATATCTGGGAATACAACATTTTAAGATAATAACTGGAATTACAGTGATAACATTATCCTGGGACATCTGATTTCTAGGAATTTCATATAATTTCTGCAACACTTAAAACAGATACCTATACAGATACAATGTAAAGAAAGCTTGATATTTCTTATTTAACAATACTTCCCATGTAATTTAGCAATATCACATAAACCAATTCATTTAGCACCTCCCTTTTATAAAGAGAAAAAACAAATCTTTTGAGATGTTCCAGGGACCCCTGGAAAACTCCAACTCACTTTCCAGGTCAAAAAATTGTGTTTAAAAATCGATTTTGGAAAGTTTGCAAAAAATATCAAAAGGTTTGGACACTTGACTAAATAGGATCACAGATAATACTTAATTATATTTTTAACCAAAGTGACGAAAGATTTTAAAAGCAAATACAGGAGATTACATTGTTTTAAGTAAAATTCAGCTCTTAGCGTTAAGACTCAGTTAAGTAATCAAAGATCTGATAAAGACAACATGAAGCACAGGAAAGTATTTTAGTAAAACACAACATTTTTGCTTTTCAGGCAGATTACTCAAAAGGTAAAACAAAACAAAACAAAACAAAACATTCATAATATCTTATTAAGAGCAGACCAATAGTCCAAGAAAACTTTGCCCTTTCTGCAAATGAAAGAAAATTACATACGCAAACTATTAAAAAAGCAAGTGTATCATTTTTAAAAACCTTTATAACAATTCAATTTTTAGCCAATGTGACTACAAAACTAACTCCCTCCCTTCCTTCCTTCCATCCTCCCTCCCTCCCTCCCTTCCTTCTTTTCCTTCCTTTCTCTTTTTCTTTTCCTAAATGTCTATGTCCTTAGTTTGTCCTTTATTTTTCTCTTTTCATTCTGAAATAACCAGCTTTACTTTAGGACAAAATTTACTTTCTTTTCTCTTAACAAAAATACATCTCCATACCTCATACCTTTTCTTAGCTAAAAACACATCCTAGTTTCCTTGCAATACAGAGTTGTTTGTTATTATTTCTAGTAGTTTTAATTATATATATTATAAGCTTTCTATAGTTACATTCATAGGGTGGTTCTCAAACTCCAAGGTCATTAGGAGAGCTGTGAAAACAGAGATTGCTAGGTCCCACACACAGTATCTGATTCAATAGGTCTCAGCGGACCCCAATAATCTGCATTTCTAACAAGTCCCCAGGTGATGCTAAAGCAGCTTGTCCAGGGAACCCCCTCTGAGAATCATTCTCTCATGCTTCTGTCTTCCACTAGATTGTGAGCTTCTTGAGATGAGGGAGCATTTCTTACACCTCTTATTTCCAGGATCTAGTCAGTGTCCTGTACTCATTCAATCAATCAACAAATACTTACTGAATGCCTATTATGTGCCAGGCACTATTGTAGGCACTGGATTCATCATTTAAAACATTTATGTATTTATATACATAAATATATAAATTCATATATATATATATACACACACACATATAAATTCATATATATATGAATATATATATGAATATACATATATATATATATATATCCCTGCCCTCATAGAGCCTTCCTTCTGGTACTACATAGTAAATTCTCAATAAATGTTGAAAACTGAGTTGTAAAGTTTATAAGGTTGTAAAGAAGGAAATATGCATTATCATGAATATTTTAATAGTGCTTGTAAATATCCATTTTCTACTTCCTAAGCCTAGTTTTTCCCATTTTATGTTTCTCCCTTCTGATATCCCCCTCAACATCCAACACATGCATCCATAAACCTGGCAGTATACCAGGCTTTGGCATCTTATAAAAATTTTGCTGATTGATTTATAAAATATTAAATGTGGATGACATATTAGTAAAAAAACAACAATTCTAACATGAATTTAAACATGTATAATTAATATATTGAAGCAACTGGGAGGATGTAAGCAAATCTCAGTATTTTCATATTGATAAATATTTTAAAATAGCTTCACTACTGGTTTTCAAATTTGCCTTAGTTATCTCTAAGGATATCTCTCCTCCCCTCTCTCAATATTTAAGGCATTTCTCAACTGGCTGGTATGATGACTTTGAACTCCCAGTGCACCTAAGCGGGCTGCTGTTCAAATAGGGGCATTGGTCAACATTTGGATTCTCCTGTGTAGAGTTCTGAGAGACTCCGTTAGGAGGCCTCATGAGGCCAAGTGGTGTCGTGGAAGGGAAGGGGTTGATCGCAGGGGCAAACCTGATTATCTCTGCACAGCCAAGGCAGATGTGCCTCATGATGTCACATCCAGGCCCGTGGGCCATGGGCTATGCACTCCCTCCCTAACTCTAGGAAAGTGCAAGACATGTACCTTCATCTTTGGACTAATTTCCTGAAAGTTTCTCAGCAAATAAAAGTTGAGAGGTTTCACAAAGAGCAATTTGGAATGCAACTGACCTGACTGGCCATAATTTTACTTTCAAGATTCCCAGTATTCTTAAGGTTTGCAAATAATTTTTTTAAAACCTTCCACTGAAAGCCATGAGACACTCTATTAATTGTATGGAGCGAAAAATGGGCAGCATTGGTGAATGGAATTCAAAAAAGGCTAGTTTCAATACTCCAGACTATTTCTTCACTGTTAACATCATAACCAAAGTTGGCAGTGTGAATGACTTCAAGAATCAGTGCTGCCTCAGAATAGTATTTTCTTCCTACTGCTATCCCAAATCAGTGATATAACACCCTAGTCCAACAAATCATTGTGATTTCTACATATTGGAAGAGTTTTAAAAGAAAATTAAGAATGTTGTCAGGAATATACTTTTATAATGGGGATCATGTATATCAACTTCATTTTTATGAACCTAATTACTATTTAATTAGGATTCAATCCTAATTAAATTCCGATTATTAAAAAGCTTTAGGTATAATAAATGTGAACTTTTGGTGAGCCATACACCGACTTAAAAATGGCCAGGTCATCATTTACTTCCCTGGAGCAGTTTACTAATTATCACCTTCATAATCTGAAGGAATTAATATTTTTTAAAAGGTGTAGAATTCTCTGCTGAGATGTGACCCCAGTGAACCAGCCCCTCTAAAAAAATTGGCTAATGTAAAGCTAAGACAAGGAGAAATTAACCTCAACAGGTGATTAAATTGATCTCATTAAATTATTGCTACCTCATTTAATGTAATAAAAGACCACACCGCTATATTCTGGAAAACAGACAAATCTAAAATAAAAATATTGTCATTAACATCATTCATATGGTGATAATAAAGTAGCTTCCTTAAATTTTTTTTCCAGTTATTCATAAAATCCATCCTTATTTTCTGAGTTAACAAGGCTAAAGTTTTAAAAGTGCAATAAAAGTTCTTGAGGCTTCACTGCAGTCTAGACAGGACTTCTTAGCGGTTCCCGAGACACAGCTTTTTGCTTTGGTGCTGATCTTCACCGGGAGGTATGGGTCTCAACACACCATCTGGCGTTCAAGAATAACTCAATGTCAGGAAAGTTTCACTTCAAATACGTGGGTATTTGTTAAAGTCATATAGGTTATAAGATCAAAATAATGCCTAAATTCAAAAGGAACACTCATTTTTATTTTACCTTAAAATTCTCAACTGTTGAAGAACAGACTCCAGAAAACTCACTCTGGTAGTACAGTATCTGCCCTACTGACGAGCGGGTTCACTAAACTCTGAAATCTGTACTTTAAAAGGGCAAACATATGATATACAAATTCTACCTCAATAATGCTGTTACAAAATTTAAAAAGAGACAGGAATATTATTTGTTGCTATCAAGCACTTGTTCAAAAATATATATAAAACATGAACTTGCAGTTCAGTGAACAGTCATAAAGTAAACCAACATGTGACCCTAACCCAGGTCAATAAATAAAACATTGCCAACAAAGCAGAAGCCTTGCTCTTGTCCCTCCCTATCGCAACCTCGCCTTTCAATCTCAGGACTGCTAGCCGCAGCATGTTTTCCTTTCCTTGGTGATCTAGGAATAATAAATCCTAGATACAAGCCCTTTATTGATGATTAAGTGGCAAATATCTCCTATTCTATGGCTTGCCTTTGTACTCTTTCAATGACATCGTTTGATGAACAGATGTTCTTAATTTTAACACAGATAAATAAATTCATCTTTTGTATGGTTAGTGCCAATTGTGTCCTTTCCCTAACAACAGGGAATTATTAATTGACCCCCTCAAACACTGTTATTGAATACACATTCTTTAATCAGATCCACATGTATTTTTCTTTGCATTTTTTTCTCTTTTTTTCCTGGTTAATTTTTTTAGAAGATGGAGTGGATAGGTCTTTTTTTTCCAGATTGCAAATAAAAAATACACTACTTGAATAAGTAAAGCTAATTCAGAACACAGAAAATCAAGATATTTGCACGGAAATTATAGAATAGGAATTCTTTTCACAAAGACCTTTATATTTCCTAACTTTTCAGGGTAATCAAATCATTGTTATTATCAAAAAATTTTTACTTATTATAATTAACTTCCATTTACCTAGAATCCAAACAGATAACATAGCTAATATTTAAAGAGAATACTGTATAGCAATAACTCATAGTCAAAATTATGTGGCTAAGGAATTACAAGATCTCCCAAAGATGACATTACATTAAAAATACCTGTGTTAATATGCAAATAATAAAGCTTTGAAGACTAGTAAGTAATTCATTTATGGTAGCTGAGATGACTTTAGTTAGATTATTCAAATAACCAGAGCATTTCCTTTGTCTGACCAATCTCTGCAAATGTGCCTTTACTCTAATAAAAAAGTATATATCCTCTAATTTGGCCTTAGAGCCATCTGTATTAATTATACACATTTGTCCTTTCTAACTGTCCAGCAAGCTTTTGTTTGGTATAGAAGAGCCTTGTTGTTTACTCTTTCATATAAATTTAATTTATATATTCAATTTGTGCATGATTATTTGTATTAAACTGCAGATTCTATGGGACTGATTATAAACCAGCACTTTCCATTGAATCTAGCATATAGTAGATACACAAATGTTTGTAAAACAACTTGAATGGCAAAAATCTAACTTGCAAAAAGAAAATGGTCTATCTACAACCACAATTTCAAACACCTGATCATTAAAACTCACTATGTATCCTTTCTTCTTAGCAACAAAGTTAAGCTTAATAAGAGACTTTTAAATACTTACTCTCTCTGCTTTCAGGCTCATTTTGTTCACCCACACAAGTTCTTGATGGATTCAGCTGCCACTGTAAAAGGGTACAAACCTTTTATTTATATGTTTAAGAAGGATTTAATAAACAGCATTTCAGTACCCTGTTGTCAATATCAAAACATTTTTTTTAAATGTAAGGAAAAAAAAAAGCATGTTCATACCAACCAGTCCCTATAATGACCCTAAATGACCCTGAATGATATGACTTCTGGGATCAGAATCAATATTCTTAGGGAAGGAAGGAATTTTTTTTTAATATGGAATTTATTGTCCAATTGGTTTCCATACAGCACCCAGTGCTCATCCCAACAGGTGTCCTCCTCAATGCCCATCACCCACTTTCCCCTCCCTCCCACCCCCCATCAACCCTCAGTTTATTCTCAGTTTTTAAGAGTCTCTTATGGTTTGCCTCCCTCCTTCTCTAACTTTTTTTTTCCCTCCCTCTCCCCCGTGGTCTTCTGTTAAGTTTCTCAGGATCCACATAAGAGTGAAAACATATGGCATCTGTCTTTCTCTGTATGACTTATTTCACTTAGCATAACACTCTCCAGTTCATCCACGCTGCTACAAAAGGCCATATTTCATTCTTTCTCATTGCCAAGTAGTATTCTGTTGTGTATATAAACCACAATTTCTTTTTTTTTTTTAATTTTTTTTTTTTAACGTTTATTTATTTTTGAGACAGAGAGAGACAGAGCATGAACGGGGGAGGGTCAGAGAGAGAGGGAGACACAGAATCTGAAACAGGCTCCAGGCTCTGAGCTGTCTGCACAGAGCCCGACGCAGGGCTCGAACTCACGGACCGCGAGATCATGACCTGAGCCGAGGTCAGACGCTCAACCGACTGAGCCACCCAGGTGCCCCTAAACCACAATTTCTTTAACCATTCGTCAGTTGATGGACATTTAGGCTCTTTCCATAATTTAGCTATTGTTGAGAGTGCTGCTATAAACACTGGGGTGCAAGAGCCCCTATGCATCAGCACTCCTGTATCCCTTGGGTAAATTCCTGGCAGTGCTATTGCTGGGTCATAGGGTAGATCTATTTTTAATGTTTTGAGGAACCTCCACACTGTTTTCCAGAGTGGCTGCACCAGTTTGCATTCCCAGGAAGGAAGGAACTTTAAAGATCCTTTACTTTCATTTTAAAGGTAAAGAAGCAGAAGACCAGAGAAGTGCAGTGACTTGCCCACTAAGGGCAGCAACAGAATTCGCATCTGAGTTTGCCCAACACTGTAGAGTTTCCACCACACCACATTCCATCTCCAGGTCCTATGGCATCTTATAACAGCCAGAGAAGGCTTAGATATAAAGAGAGAAAGTACGACCAAGATAATCTTGCCTTTTAGTATGGTTATATCACATCATATACCATATCTCCTCTGATTACAGTTTTCCATCTCAACCGTTCAAAAAGAAATAGGGAAGCCTGATTGTTCTCAGATAGTACCGAGAAGCGTGGGGCAGCTGAGAAGAAAAACTGAGTGTAATCAGTACGTCACGGCACAGCCCTTCCCTTCTCACTTGGCTAGAAATCCCCATCATCAGAATTACTAATGACTTGACCAAAAAGGCCTATTAGGGCACTATGTCTAGAAAGGCACAACTCAATGTGCCTTCTGTAAGCATCAATGAGTTCATCAAACTATCATGATCCTTGAGGGGGAATGAGATACAAGACAAACATTTTTCCATGGATAAAAAAGTCTTTGGAAAGGGAGGACATCTAGAACTGGTTGGTTGCCTATAGAAATGGGATGGTTGGGATTAGCACCAGGAAAAAGAGGACTGACATGGGGTGGAAAATTACATATGAACTTAAAAAAAAAAAAAAAAAAAAAAAAAAAAAAGGCATGTTTCAAAACATGTCAAACTACTAAAATCTATTAATTTTGGAAAAGTAAAAACTAATAACACTGAATCTATATTTAAGGATAATCATAAAAAGACTATTTCTAACTTTAAGAAACTTAGGAGCCATTTAGGTGCCTCACAACAGGAGGATGGTTAAATAAGTTATATCTGTAAGTTAGAATATTGTATAACTATTAAACATTATTTTTGAAGAATTCTCAATGACACAGAAAATACAGCAACATGTTAACAGTAGTATCTATGAGCTGTAAGAAAATATCTGTTCTTCTTTACATCCTTGGTCCTCTAAAATGAGCATATATTACTTTCAAAATAAATAAATTTAAAATAAGTAATATGACCTAATAGAGAAAAATGTACATGTATTAAATAGAAAGAAAACAAAAGCTTTCTGAATAAGGACATGGGTCTACACTGGTAAAATCTATTCTTGAAAATACTGTTGCTCAGCCCTAGCCTAGTTTGCAACAATCCCACAGAACAGAATCACTCATCTCAAGGTATATGGTAACACCTCAAGGAGAAAAGCAAGTTTTCCAAACAAAATTAATTTCAATTTGCTTTAATCTTAAAAAAAATCAATTTTTTGGACATGCCTATACTACTGTTGACAATCTAAAAATAAGTATAACCATTATTGACATTCAAATTTAGAATGAATACTAGTTCATGTTAGTCTCTGGTATTTATAAAAAAAACAAAAAACAAAACAAAAAAAACCCTAGGCATTTAGCTAACCAGGGAGTTTAAGTCATTTACATAATATTGCAAACCAGGCCAGATGAGGGAAAGGAGGAGAAGGAGGAAAAGTAGGAGAGAGTTAACCTTCACCAGAAGGAGCACAGAGAAGAATCGTGTGCACCTGAGTGGGGTACTCCTGTGGGTCTTGGCCCATCTCTGCCGAGGGGCCTCACACCCTCTGTCTTCCTGCCTCCTTCTGCTTCTCTCACCCTATATCTTACATTCTTCTGACCTCTTCATTGTCTTTACAGTGAGAAAGCTACTCAAATCTGCCAGTAAGCAAAATATTTCAGAATTCACTTAATCTGTCTGTCACAGTCCTGAAGAGCTAGGTCATTTAATCTTTATGGAGAGAATGTGAAACAACTATTTCCTTCTACTCCTCAGGAGGAATGAAGAGACAGAAAACAAAAACACAAAACCAGAGATTTCTCTTTGACTAGCTGGATGTAAGTTTTTGTTTGCTTTTACAAAAGAGGCATCTTGCTCATCTCTCCTTTCTTTCAGGGCCCTCCTTTTTTTAAAAAATCATGAACTTTAAATAAAACTGGAAATAAAAAAACAAAAATAAATGACAAAAATAAAAAGGGTAAATAGTTATGATACTTCATACACACAAAACCTAGGCAATATGCTGTTATAATTCCAAAATTTTTAATATAAATATATAAGTATATGTATACACATATATAGTTTATTATTATTATTTTTTTAATGTTTTATTTATTTATTTTGAGAGAGAGAGAGCAGGAAAGGGGCAGAGAGGGAAGAAGAGAGAGAATCCCAAGTAGGCTTCACACTGCAAGCACAGAGTCTGATGCAGGGCTCGATTCCACGAACCATGAGATCATGACCTGAACCGAAACCAAGAGTCAGAGGCTTAAGCGACTGAGCCAGCCAGGTGCCCTAATAGACACTTTAAAACATATCTTTTTGGTGCCTTATATGTTCCAGGCACTCTGGACTCAAACAGGAATGTAAATTTGAAATTTATAAATAGTTATATGCCTTTTATATCTACCGCAAATTCTTGTATATAAGTGTTACATTAAATGCCAGAGTTATCATTAAAAATCAACATGATTCTGGAGAGGGGATCTTTTTGCTATATAGAACACTGGGACAACTGGTAAACTTTGGCTAGAATCTGTGGATGAAATTATCAATGATAATTTCCCAAGTTTTGTGGCTGTATCATGGTTTTGTAGGAGAATCTACCATTTGAGGAAATATGTAATAAACTATTTGAGAGTGATCTGGCTATCATTTTTTTTTAGTTTTTTTTTTTTCTTTTTTTTTGGGAGAGCATGAGCAGGGAAGGTGCAGAGAGAGGGGGACAGAGGATCCGAAGTGGGCTCTGCGCTGACAGTCTGACAGCAGAGAGCCCAATGTGGGGCTCGAACTCACCAACTGCAAGATCATGACCTGAGCCAAAGCTGGACACTCCACCGACTGAGCCACCCAGGCGCCCCGAGTGATCTGGCCACCATGTCAACAAGTTACTCTCAAACGTTTCTGAAAAAAAAAAGTTCTTTGTAGTGGTTTTGTAACTTTTCTGTATGTTTGAGATTGTTTCTAAAAGGTTTTTTAGGGGCGCCTGGCGCTGGGTGGCCCAGTCAGTTGAGTGTCAGACTTCAGGTCAAGTCACGATCTCATGGTTTGTGAGTTTGAGCTCCACATTGGGCCCTCTGCTGTCGGCACAGAGCCTGCTTTGGATCTTCTGTCCCCCTCTCTCTCTGCACCTTCCCCTGCTTGCTCTCTCTCTCTCTCAAAAATAAATAAACCAGAAAAAAAAAGTTTTTTAAAAGACTAAATATTAAAATAAAGTTCTATGTTTTCCATGAAGTATCTCAGTACTTTTTCTGAAACATCAAATATTAAATCCCTTCTATCTTTTCTAATTTTTCCCATGAGAAATGTGTCGTGAGGGCACGTGTGTGTGTGTGTGTGTGTGTGTGTGTGTGTATTTGTGTGGGTCCCTGTCTTTTGGGTAATCCTAAACTATTTTCATCTCTATTTACCACTCCAAACCAGAAGGGTGAAGAGGCGGGTGAGGGATTTTCTTTTGTTAGCCACCAGGTGGCACTAAAGGGTCCACCAATTCAGGATCTGTAAGGTCAATAATGTGCAACTTGTTAAGGACATGTCGATTCATAAAACAGAGATCCTAAGCTGAAAATCTGTAATTAGATGAGTAGTTGCACATAAAAATAAACTCAGTGACAATAGTTTGTTGAAAGTCTTTAAAAGCATGGGAATCACTAACTAAAAATATTCACCAGGGTAGGTAACAATATAATAGAAGGTATACTTGAAAAAAATGTGTATCTACTTACTGTAAATTTGCTAACACCCTCAAGTTCCCCAAATCTCATGTAAGAGATGTCTGCTTTCTTTTTTCCAACATCTACATCTCCTGCATAGATTTGTTTTATGCCTGCACCTTTAATTAAAGGTACACACTCATCACATGGGCACTTTGTGACAAAGATCATACTTCTTTCTTCTGGTTTTATTTCTTGACACCTACAAAAAATTTATAAGTATTAGGAAGGTAGCTTCCACAATGATAGTTATATTTTAGAGAAATCTTTAAATACTAAAACTGAGCTGCTTTTAAAACAAATTTACAGCATTATAAACAATAAACTTTATTCTTGCCAAATTAGTGAACATACAAAATAGATAAACTCATAAAATGTTAATATACAATCTGAACATGACAATTATTATAATTAAAATTCATTTATTATTCTAAGCAATTGGTAAGATGTTCAGTATTAGATTACAAATAAAAACAGAAAAAGACACTGAAAGAGAGAGGGAGGAAGGGAGGGAGAGCAAGAACAATGGATAAGTAAGAACTTTGTAATACCAGAATGAGGGGCTAGAAACTCTCCTCTTTGAGAGTTTACCATGAGAGATTAGACATTAGCTCATCATGGTAGCCAAAGGATCTAACCCTTATCTAGTATCGACTGATTATTTAATAAATGCTTATTAAATTGATAAATTAATATTAAAATTCTGCTTTGAGTTACAGTTCCTTTATTCCCTCTCTGAGAAAGGATACTTTATTTTAACAAGCGTTTGGCTTTAACAGATTCATACCTCCGCATAAAGTAAGGAAGTAAACCCGTAATGAAGAGCACAAGGAAAAGAACAGAGCAACTGTTTGCTGAGGGAGTTTAGGACCAAGAAATGCCCTCATCTGAAGCTATGGGGATTACACTTCCTGGTTCTGTGGTTTCCACTGCTCTCAGTCAGCTGTCCTACACAACCATCCGCCCTCCATATTCACCTCCCCAGTTCAGACTCATTCTGTTTGCCTAGACTAGGGCAACAGAATGTTATGCATCTGGTCTATTTAAATAATATACCTGCAACCTAAGTGATTGGTAGGGTGGCTCTGTCAACGCCCTTCCAACTCCCCACTTTTAAATTCAAAGTCCTCCCTTGTCCAGCCCCAACCTACTCCCACATGCTCCACAGTCCAGCCCAACTGGAACACTCATGTTCCCAAACACACAAGCATTTTCCTACTTCTAGACCATTGCTATGCCTGAAGCAAGGATGGCTTCAGGTAAGCCTCTTCAATTGCCACAATCCTACCAGACGTTCAGAACCCAGCTCAAATGCCAGCTCCTCCTTAAAGCTTTCCCCTTTCACTTCCCCTCCATCTGTAGCAGTCCATGAATTTCCACAGGACTTTGTGTTGGCATTTCCCAGAGAACCGATCACCTTGGCTCAAAAGCACTTTTCTATCCTCCTGCCACATTATAAGCTCCTCAAAGACCAAAGCCATGTCTCGCTCAGTTTTGAACCCCCTAAGATCACTCCCTCAGTGGTAATGACTGAGAAATGTTTGTGGAAATGATCTAAATGAACACCAGAAGGAGGTGATGCCAGTTATAATCTCTCACCGAAACTATGTTAAAGCAATTTGGTTCATGATAAAATCTATATATTCCTAAGTATATGCGTTCTAGGTTTAGAAAACAAAGGACATCTTACAACTGAGAAAGTGGAAGACCCTAAGGACAAACACCAAGTAGTTTTATATTGGAGAGAGAAGGAAGACAAAAAAACAAAACAAACAAACAAAAAAAAAACAGGCTCGCTCAGCAAATTTGTTTTTTTTTTTTTTAAATATATGAAATTTATTGTCAAATTGGTTTCCATACAACACCCAATGCTCATCCCAACAGGTGCCCTCCTCAATACCATCACCCACCCTCCCCTCCCTCCCACCCCCCATCAACCCTCAGTTCTCAGTTTTTAACAGTCTCTTATGCTTTGGCTCTCTCCCACTCTAACCTCTTTTTTTTTCCCCCTTCCCCTCCCCCATGGGTTTCTGTTAAGTTTCTCAGGATCCACATAAGAGTGAAACCATATGGCATCTGTCTTTCTCTGTATGGCTTATTTCACTTAGCATCACACTCTCCAGTTCCATCCACGTTGCTACAAAAGGCCATATTTCATTCTTTCTCATTGCCACGTAGTATTCCATTGTGTATATAAACCACAATTTCTTTATCCATTCATCAGTTGATGGACATTTAGGCTCTTTCCATAATTTGGCTATTGTTGAGAGTGCTGCTATAAACATTGGGGTACAAGTGCCCCTATGCCTCAGTACTCCTGTATCCCTTGGGTAAATTCCTAGCAGTGCTACTGCTGGGTCATAGGGTAGGTCTATTTTTAACTTTTTCAGGAACCTCCACACTGTTTTCCAGAGCGGCTGCACCAGTTTGCATTCCCACCAACAGTGCAAGAGGGTTCCCGTTTCTCCACATCCTCTCCAGCATCTACAGTCTCCTGATTTGTTCATTTTGGCCACTCTGACTCACTCAGCAAATTTGAAGGTGTGGAGGATCTCTGGCAATGGCCTCAGGTCAGACAGCCCAGACCAAGTATATCCGAAATTATACTTCTGAGAAGAATATTTCTTAGAATTAAAAAAAGAAAAGAAAAAGAAAGAAATTATAGCTAAAAGAAACTAATTTCAACTAACCCTTGCTACATTTTAAAGAAAAGACATGCAAACAAATTTCATACCTAAATGTCAAGGCATTCTGTTCCGCATGTACAATGTATCTGAATTTCCTTATTTCTCTGTCTTTCTGTTTATCATCCATGTGTGGGAAATCAGCATACTCGGACCCAACAGGAAAAGCATTATAACCGCATCCTATGAAGTACATGGCACCGGTTCCATCCCAACTCCTCTGTGAGAGCAAGCAAACCAACAAAGCTGAGCTGTCAACATAGAAGGGCATCTGGCAGTGTATTTAAAGTCTGGCATCACACTTTATATAACCAATTCCATTTTCTGTCACCAAAAACAAAAACAAAAACAAAAACAAAAAAAAACATACGATCCTACACCCTCCTGCTGCAACATGGTTTTATCAAAGCTAAATTTTAAGAAGTCTGATCATTTCTAACGTATAATCTCAAGGCAGTCCTTGGTGTTAGCTATTAAACACCAGCTTGTTTAATTCACAAACTGTTTGACTCGATTCAGACATCTTTCCCCAAATAAATGATAAGATCCTGGAAAACAGAAACCATGCTTTATGCCTCTTTTTTATGCCTTAAAGTACACCTATTAGAGTGCTCCACACATAACAGGTACTCCATAAGTAATTGTTAATTTTGTATATGCTCTGTGCTGTTCTACTGGTTAGCAAACCAGAAATGCTGAAAATATTTTGAACAATTTCAACTATTAGACTAAAAATATGCTGTAGTGATATTGCTGGAAAATAAAAATGCACTTTCCTTTAACTTCATATTTATTGTGTATTTATTTATATTGTGTATATATATTATAAAATAATATATATACAAAATAATACATATTTAATGAATCTTTTTACTTAAGTGGCTTTTTTAATTTCTCGTGGTCAATGGCATATTAGGTATAACATGAATGCTTTATCAGTTACTAGAGTGAAATATTTTATACAACATAAGTGTTTATAATAATTTAGAATATACTATAAACCACTAAATTTCAATATATTATAACTACTCATGTGATAATATCAACATACTCATTACTATGGCAGCTTGATAAAAATCATTGTTATGATGAGCCAATAAACACAAATAAAATGTTATCTCAATAATAAGAAGAAATTATTCTTGAGCATTTACTAAATGTCAAATATCATGCCAAGTTTTTCATGTATTATTTCATTTAATCAATCCTCACAACAATCTAGGCAGTAGTACTATTACTTTTCCCATTTTACAGATAAGGAAACTGAGGCCCAGAGAGATTAAACTTGTCTGGGGTTATAAATGCTAGTGACATAGCCAGAATTCAAGCCCAGGTTGCTGGACCCCAAACCCATGTCTTTCCACTTTACCAGGCTACCTACCATAGATAACTTGACTGGAAACTTAAATTCTCTACAAAGCACTTGAGAACCACATGTTAAGCCAAAAGGCTGCTGGGCATTCATATCAACACAAATGAGAGTTCCAGCCATAGGCCAGGCACTGTGCTGGGAATACAGCGGCAAGCAAGACAGGGTCTTCCTGCCCTCATAAACTGGAGATAAGAACCTGTGCACATAATTTCAACTGTGATGAGCATCATAAATTAGGCGCACAGAATGCTATGGGAGTTTGTGGCAGAGGAACCTATTCTATTAGGTGGTTAACAGGTGGGGCGAGTTAGGTAGAGTCAAGACATCTTTTGAAGGTGGAATTTATAGCACTTGGTGATTGATTATATATGTGTAGTAACAGGGAATGGTAATGGTGACCACTGATGAAGGATTAGGTTGGCAGGGAAGATACTGGATTATTGGCTAGGTTGAACGTGAGGGCCTTATGATACATCCAGGGAAATAGTCAAATTAGTTGCCGTGAAGTCTACTGAAGAAGAATCTAGGCTCCCTACTCACCTTTCAGCTAGCCTTATAGTTACTAAGTATCTCTTGATCCCACGCCTTTCCAACCCAACCCCACAACTCTGAGGCCTCATCATCTCCTTTTTCTTAACTCCCTATTTGCTGTCCAGCCCCACTTCATTCTTCTTATAATGTAAATCTGATCAAATTATTTTCCCACTTAAAATATTCTTGGATTGCACTGTCCAATACAGTAGCCATTAGCCACATGTGGTTAGTCTGAATTCAGAAGCACTAGAAGTGTAAAATACACACAGGACTGTGAAGACTTAATACTCTCCCCAGATGCAGAATATTTTATTAATAGCTTTTATGCCAATTACAGGTTGAAATAATATCTGGAAATATGATTAAATAAAATATATTACTGGGGGGCCTGGGTGGCTCAGTCGGTTAAGTGTCCGACTTCGGCTCAGGTCATAATCTCACAGTCTGTGGGTTCCAGCCCTGCGTCGGGCTCTGTGCTGACAGCTCAGCTCAGAGCCTGGAGCCTGCTTCCAATTCTGTGTCTCCCTCTCTCTCTGCCCCTCCCCTGCTCATGCTCTGTCTCTCTCTGTCTCAAAAATAAATAAAACATTAAATATATATATATATTCTTAAAATTAATTCACCTGTTTCTTTTTTTCTTTTTTTCTTTTTTTTTAATGTGGCTCCTCAAAAAAAAATTTTTTTTTTTTTTTAATTTATTTTTGGGACAGAGAGAGACAGAGCATGAATGGGGGAGGGGCAGAGAGAGAGGGAGACACAGAATCGGAAACAGGCTCCAGGCTCCGAGCCGTCAGCCCAGAGCCTGACGCGGGGCTCGAACTCACGGACCGCGAGATCATGACCTGGCTGAAGTCGGACGCTTAACCGACTGCGCCACCCAGGCGCCCCTCAAAAATTTAAAATTATGTGTAACTTGCTTTTTATTTCTGCTGGTTAGCACTAGAGTATCCCACTGTAGAAAGGATGAACTCTCTGCATGGTATGCAAAGTGCTTCGTGGTCCGGTCTAATTTTTTGCTACACTAATATACAGATAGTGTGCACATACTCCACTATGCACACTACAGCACATACTACACACCAAATCACTTGAATTTTCTCAAATTCTGTCTCGTACCCTCTACCTTTGCCTCTTATTTTCCCAGTCACGCTAATTTGCTCTGCCTGATGCCTTCCTACGCATTCTTCAAGACTAATAAATAGCACCCTACCTCCTCTAAGAATATTTTACTCATTTCTCCAAGCAGTGTAGAGATTTCTGCTCCCTGCACTCCCAGTGTCATGTTATAATTACAGTTATATACCAGCCCGTTTTTCGTTCCCCCGTCTCCATTAATAGACTATTTAAGGCCACCAAGGGCAGGAAACGTGGTCCTTACCTCCCCACTGTTCATTGTGGCACAGCGCCTACCCTGTGGAAAATGTTTAATAAATGTTTGCTAAATCAATTAATCTACCTAGAAAATTGTTGGGGGAATGATCAAATATTTATCGAATTTAACAAATGCACCAAAATGAAATATTAACCCCAATGGATCAATAAAATATAATGCACTTAAGATTGAACTAGGTTTAAACAAAATCAAGGTTAAATGTTTAAAGAACTATCTTCATACTTACAGATTTTCCTTCTGCCCAAATGACTGCTCCAACTCCAGTTTTATGATCCTCTGAAAGATAAATGTCATTTAACACAGCACAAATCAGTGATTTGTTAGTTTCAGAAATACAAGTTTCTAAAAACAGTACATAGTATTGAAACATAATTCACAATGTAGCAGCAATCCTTGATATCTTCACTAACTATAGAAATAAATAGCTTTTTATTACTAAATAAATTTGTGTAGTAAAAGTTTACCACTAAAGTAAATACTTTCAGGCATGGAATATGGGAACCAGGTACTAAATAACCATACAGTGTCATTACCAACCCAATCACACAGGATCTATATGCTGAGCTCATTACAATGGCAGTGCCCACAGTCAGATCACCGCAAAGCTGTAACCAGAACCGAGGGTAATTTTATAGATTCTCCACCAACAAATCAGTCTCTAAAAGACTATTTCTAACAGATGAGGAAATTGACTTAAAAAGAAGTTTCTGAACTAATGAATTTAATGTAACAATAATTCACAACAATCAAATCTGTCTTCTAGCATTTTTTACACTCTAATCATGGAAAATACATTTTATGGAAATATTGTTGCTAAGAAATAAAGCTCAAACTTATAATACAAACAAAAGCAAGTTTTTATGGGCTTTCATATCTATATGAAAGTCCTTTTCCTGACCTTCAGAGTTTATCTCAATGGGAAAAGAATGCCAACTTAGTGAATGATGCTCATTTCTAAATCAAGTGGAAGTTATAAACATAAGGTTACAATTTCCCTGCAGAACCAAAACCTCTACAACAAATAAAGCTGTAGTTTTTAAAACCATGAATCTGAAACAGAAAGTTTTAAAAAAAACAAAATAGAAATGCTGCATATCAAGGATTTACTTTTTCCTTTTACTAATACAAAGATAAGTTTCAAATTTCTAAAGACAATTATAATTACGAAAACCACAGTATTTATCAAAATCTTAATAAGGGACTGATGTGGTTAAGCAGGTACATTTACGCAGAAACAGTAACAATCTGGGAACTTACTCTAGGGCATTTTCATATTGGTAAGGATTAAATGAAACTGTAGTTTCACTCCACAATTTCCCAAAAGTTAATCCCTCCAATGATAACTTCATTCCATCTAGGTATTAAAAACTAGTTTGCCTTACAAATAAGTTAATTTTTAAAACTTACGATACTATAATAAATTCCCCATCTTCAGTTCAAGCAAGCTCAAGTTTTCACAATTATATCACAAAGCATTTGTGTAATTTATTTTAAGCACTTTTTACCCATTATCTCATTTTTACCGTAAAGGTAAAGCAGATAAAATTTCCTTTTCTAGATGAGAAAACAGGCAAAGTAATCAAGTGACTAAAATTTAGCCCACTAAATGAAATCTACCCCTCCCTTTGACATTAAGAATTTCGTAACAAAGATTTCCCTTTATTGAACGCCCAAGTGAGACAATGCTGAAAAGTTCCTGTATTCATGAAATTTATAGTCTGAAGTGGGAGACAGACAGGAAGCACCCATGTGCTGTGCTTGTGCTAGAATGGAAATGCACCCCATGCTGAGGAATGGAGGGTATGGGAAGGCTTATTCTAGAGTGGAGATTCATGGAAGAGATTTTGCTGTAAACAAAACTTTGTTCCTTCTAAGATGTGCAGAACATAACATAAGGGTGGAAAAGAATATAATTATGGCTTTATGCTCATTTCTAAGGCAAGTGGCAGAAGTTATAAATATAAACCAAAACCTTTAAGTAAAACTATCCTTAATACATGTACAAACCTGAAACAAAAAATGAGAGACTGAAATAGAAATTCTTCATATGAAGAGTCTATTTTTCCTACCAGCAACACTAAGTATTTTTCATGTTATGTTTTTTTTTAGTCTCAGGAGCCACTTTTTCTGTTTCAGTCTGGGGACAGACTAAACCTTGTCAGGAGGGGAAAAATGTAATTTTCCCTCAGTATGTGGCTCTACTGCCTTTCTAAGTTTAGTTAAACCAACAGAATATTCTTTTCTATGTCTCTTAAAATCAGAATAAAATTTTATCCATGTTAGATGGAGTAGATTTCACACAGCTCCAAGGTCGGATGACAGATGAGGTAATTTCTCAAGAATCTTTTCATGTCTGCAATTTGTACAGACATTGCTCCCCATAATCTGCTCATTCACAGGTTTTCTTTCTCTGTATACCTTTGAAGGAAAAGGTCAACTTATTATATTCACTGAGCCAAATTTCTGAGACTCCAATCACCAAAAGTCAGAGAACTCTTCAGCCCACGATTCTGGAACACAGGTGTGGTTATTTTAGCTCCAGATTCTGTGGTCATATCAGCATTTGCCCAAGTGTGGTCCACAGCCACTTCATCAGAATCACTGGATGTTTGTTAAAAGGAAGACTCCTGGCTCCCAGGGAAATCCCCTGAAGTGACCTCTCCAAAGACTTCAGCCAGGGCTCAGGAACCCACATTTTTCATGAGCATCCCCTCTGATTCATAGGCACACTACAAGTTGAGAACCACCAAGTTATGATCTGAAACAGTTAACTTTCATGGCTTCTCCAACCTACTTTCATCATCAATGTTGTGGTTCAGGAGGAAGGCATAATCCTCAGCTTTGAAAAACACTTAGTCTAAGGGAAAATGGGACCCCCAAAAAAGATTTAAAAATCACACTTAAATCAGGTAGACAAGATGCAATGCCCTCCTCTTTTTTCCCCCCTCTAGAGTCTAATTGAATTTTGTCATGTTTTTGCTACCTCATAGCTTCTTTTAATGACACCTCTGTGGATCCTATTTATTCATCATTTAAAATACAATTATTAAGCACCAGCTTCTCAATTACTTTTAGAAGTCTGTTGTTAGAGGTTCTGGAATTCATTTCACTCATATTTTTAAATAAAGTGGTTTAATGAAATGGTGTCTTCACCTATGGAGTGAAATAAAATCAAAGTAAACTGAACAGTGTGAAATTAAAAGCCTGAGTTTTTAGGACACTCCATCAGGGGCTATCTAACTTGCTGGACTGCCCTCAGTGTTAAATAAGATACATATATAAATTGCCCGGCTCTGTGCCTGAAACATTCTAGGTGCTTAATAAATTGTTACTGTTATATAGGTCCAGTATTTCTCATCTGAAGTCCCTTTTATCAAGTTTTTTTTTTTTTTTTTTACAGCTTGATGTACTTATTTCATGGTCACACCTAACCAAATATTTAGTGCAAATATTCATACATTCTACTCCACATGTATGTGTTTGATTATAATGCACTGTGCCAGACCCCCTGGAATGCTGTGTCATATACAATACATGTACCATATTACCTTTCTAAAATCTGAAAAATTCTGAACTCCTTTTCATCTGGCTCCAAGAATTTTGGATAAGGGATTGTGGACCATTTAACTTTGGATATAAAAAGATTTCCTTTATCCACTCAGCACATCATGCTTAGTGCTAAGGAAAAACTGTCCCTTCCCTGGGAGAGCAGAGAGTGGTGTGGAGTGCGTGACAGAGAGTTGCATCCTATTCAAGATTTGGGTTCCAGGCAAAAAAGCCATCCACAATAAAAAAAAAAAAAATTAACCTGTAAAAATCTTTCAAGTTACCCATCAAGAGCAGAAGCACAACTTCATGTATAAAACTCTGCACAGAAATAGTAGATACATTTATAGAATATCTTATAAAGAACATAGATGCAAATTTCTATCTATGCATTACTGCACCTTTACACACTGGAATCCTACATGGCACGACGAGATGTTCTCCTATGAGAAGAGATACTGAAATCAACTAAAAGAACAGCAGATTCCGATCTCCCAGCTTACGCTCACCCTGGAATCAACTGAATTCTAATTAGCAAAGGAGAATTAATTAGTGAATTATAGCTGTAACAGCTGTTCCCATTTATGTTTCTGCCCTTCCAGTACGGTTTAGAGAAAAATTATTTACAAGGCTGGTTTTGGCAAAGAGACTAACGTGCAGCCCACAATACAACATAATTACATTAAATCAGTCTTTTACATAATTGTTTGGAGTCATATAGCTTGTGCCTGTAGTAGAACCACATTCTTTAATAAGAGTTGAGTGATTATTAACCCTGCTGAATGGCAGAATCCCTTGCAGAACTTTAAAAATTCATAAGCCTAGGCCACACCCTTAGGAACCTCTGTTCAGTAGGTCTGGGTTGGAATTTGAGCAATTGGACTTTTAATAAAAGATTAATTGTGATTCTGAAATGCGGTCATCGAAGATCTCCATTCTACTGAAAGTACTTTGATTGTGGTCTTTGTTTAGAATATACTGCAGACCAGTGGTATTTGTATGGACCTTTTCTTAAGATTTTCTTTCTTCTTCTTTCTTGGGATAAGCTAAAAAAATCCTCCATTCACCAAATCTTACTCTACTCCTCCTCCTGCCTGTACTTTTCCTCCTTATTTCAAAGTCACATTTAAAAAAGTGATCAAGATTCTACTTTGAAAAATCTTACATCTGGTAAGATGTGAAAACATTGTTCTATAATTAGAAATACAGATGCCATCTTTTATCACAATAAAGAAAATTCCCAATAGTTTCCTTTTTCACATATACACTCATGCACAACTTAATAAAGTTAAAAATGTTTGATTTCTCAACTTGCTGATGGAAGACATACCAGCAATGGGAAGAATTTGTCAATATTCCTTTACTTTAATTCTGTTATTTTGAATTCATTTTTTATTATAAAGATTTTCAAAGTTTTTATTAAATACCGAATACATTGGGGCGCCTTGGTGGCTCAGTCGGTTAAACGTCCGACTTCAGCTCAGGTCATGATCTCGCAGTTTGTGAGTTCGAGCCCCACGTCGGACCCTATGCTGACAGCTCAGAGCCTGGAGCCTGCTTCGGATTCTGTGTTTCCCCCCTCTCTCTGCCCCTCCCACACTCATGCTCTGTCTCTCTCTCTCAATAATAAATAAACATTAAAAACATTTAAAAAAAAATACCAAATACATACAAAATACTGAAGAGTTAATTAAAAATGAATGATTTTTGGTTCTCTTTCTCTTTTTGTCCCATCTCTAGTGGAGAGCTCAATGAACAATGAGAACACAGAAGCAGGAAGCAGAAAGAAGGTCCTACATAATCAGGCCCTGATTTATAAATGTAGCACTGAATATAAGGCCGCAAGGAATCCTAAAACTGCTGAGTTGTCTACTCAAGGGTCTCGCTAACTTCTACACATATAGTGACCAACAAAACTTCAGTACTAAGAAAGAGTAAATGAACTCTACCATGGATGACATGAATACCATTTTACTTCTGAGACAAATACAACCCAATCAATCAGCCCCAATTTATGCACTAAGCATGTAACTCACCAGTTCGATATGCCAATAACCTGGCCTGAACCATGCAGTGCCTTGCAATTTCTTGTGGCAAACTTTGATTGTGAATTTCATTAATCTGTCCGGTATTACCACAATAAAATCCGTAGTGCTTAAAGTTGGGCACACTGGAAGCTACTGTGGCCAAAAGAAGGATAAGGTCTTTCATGTTTTGCCTTAGATTGCTAAAGTATGGATTTTCACAGAGGTTCTCCAAACCTATAGTCATCAGTATTTGCTTATGCATGTCTTCATTTGGAACCAAAAATAACATTTCAAATTCTTTTATTCTTTCTTGTTTACATTCAGAATAAAAGTCAACGTTAGCATCCGGCAGTGTTTTTGCAATTTTTTGAATAAAGTCACATTTGTAAGAGGTCTCCTCTACAAACTGCACCATATAACACACCAAAGGCTGAAGTAAGACACACACGTGGGCCCGACTGTTTGACTTCAATCTTTCCACTGCTTTGGCATCTAACTTCGCATCTTCAGAACTAGAAGCCTCAGTAAGCAAACTTATTTCTGGATCAGCAGGCCAGTATGAAATTCGGTTAACTCCAGCTGAAATACAAAATATGAAAGGTAGTTATCAGACACATGCTGAAGTTAAGGGTTTTCATGATAAATCCACCATATCACTGTGGTAGATCCAGAGGTCCCAATATGATAAATACCCATTATGAAGTCAATTTTAATATAGATCGAAGGTTGGCAAACTATAGCCCATCGGCTAAATCTGTCCCATTGCCTGTTTTTGTACAGCTGGCAAGTTTAAGAATGGATTTTATAGTTTTAAATAATTGCAGAAGGTCAAAAGAATAGTATTTTATGACACATGAAAATTGTATGAAACTCAAAACTCGGTGTCTATAAATAAAGTTTTATTTGAAAACAGACTCACCCATTCATTGACCTAGTCTCTAGCTGCTTTTGCACAAAAATGGAGTAGCTGAGTTGAATATCTGTACAGACACCATATGGCCTGCAAAGCCTAAAATATTTACTATCTAGCCCTTTATAGGAAAAGATAGGTGATCCTTAACAAAGCTCATGGAAGATACTTGTGGAATCACTGGCTTTGCCAAAGTGTGGTCCCAAAGCCCAGTGCCAGGACTAAATACCAGAGTCCTACAAGTAATCAAGTGGCTGCTTTTAGAAATATCAGAGCCAACAATTGATACTGTCCAGAGTTTGTATTTGAAATAAACAATTCATCCATATGTGAAAAATGTACCTTTGCTCTGAATTCTTCCTCTGGGAAGCTACTCTAAAAAATTATTCTAAACAGAAACAGAAAAAATTCATGCATGCATATATTTAGTGCAGCACTGTTTAAAACAGTAAAAATATAGAAAAAATCTAAATGGCTAAAATAATGTGAGGGCAACAGTGTGTGTGCGTGCGTGTGCGCGTGCGTGTGTTGGGGGGATGGGGAAACAATATTAATTTTTTTAAGTCCACAAAATTAAAAACAAAACAATAAACTAGAATTTTCAATCAATGTGACAGTAGGTTAGTAATCTTTAATATACAGAGAAGATTTTAATTCATTAACAGCACATATGAATTGACAAGAACAATAAGGCCTCGAGAGAGGCAAAATGATATGATCAGACAATTTACAAAATAGAAAACAAAACTAGATTACAAACAGATGAAAAAAATATTTTGCATTTGAGAGGGAACAATGAGATGCCTTATACAGGGTACAGCATTAAGCATTCAAATGTTCATTAATTAATTAGTCGTTTACAAAGAGACCCCTTTGCTAGTATCTCCTGCAATTTCAGCTAGGAAAGAGACTTTTTACAATTGTGCCCAGAAGCGAAAAGACAGATGGCCCATAGGGTGTCCTACATTCAAAGTAACAGATGAACTACAAAGTCTTAGTTGAACAAGCGCACATTTCTATCTACTCCCTGCTACTCCTGAGTCTTACTGTGGCTTGGGTTATAAATCAATTCTGAAGGCCTCGAAGCTAATATTAGAAGTTTCCGGTGGCTGCATTTCACCTTCCCTCTGTTGGAGTTCTCATAATCCATTTCCTACTCAGTAGTGATAGTCAATCTTTCATCTAAGCATCTGGTTGCTTCTAGTAATCCTGACTTAAGGAGAAGAGAGGATGACTAGTCTTTGGACAAATGGTCATGTACCAGTGGCAAATGCTACAGCAGAGGTTTTCAGATTTGTTGGTTTGTTTCAAACTCTGTTACACTCTTAAAATTAATGAGAACCCCAAAGAGCTTTGTTTATGTAGATTGTACCTACTGATATTTACTGTATCAGAAAATTCAAACAAATTTCAAAAAATATTTATTAATTCATTAAAGGAATAGAGAACCTACTATATATTAATATAAATAACAGTTTAATAAAAACAAAAACAACATATATTTCCCAAAACAGCAACAAAAACTAGTTGAAAAGAATGGCATTGTTTTAAATGTTTACAAGTTTATTATTTAGCTTAACAGAAGATAGCTGGGTTCTCAAATCTGCTCCTGCTTTCAATCTGTTGTCATAGGTTTTCACTGAAGTATATGAAAAATATCCAGCCTCACAAAGATGTGCAGTTGAAAAAGGAGTATTTTAACAGCCATTTAAGGTAAGTGAATATTCTTCCTTCATACTACATAAAAGTTTGACAAGGGATAATTTCTTAAAGGTTAGTTACAATGTGGAATCTGAAATATAACAACAAACTTTTTGTACAATTATGCTAAGGTCCATTGGTTTATTGAGCACTTAGAATGGCACTTTCGCTCATGCATGACTTTGTAGCATCATGCATTGGTCGTTTGGAAATACTGGTTTACTGATTTTACAATATTAAAAAAAAAAGTTCTATTCATTAATATTATCATCACTGATATCACATCAGAAGAGTCTTCAAGTGTCGGGAAGCTACATGTTGCTCATGATGGTGGATATGAGTTTTTCAAAATTCTAATTTTCATTTGAAGACTCAACTTTTTTTTAAGTTTTATTTATTTTGAAAGAGTGCATGCACATGAGTGGGGGAGGGAGAGAGAGGGAGAATCCTAAGCAGGGCTCAAACGCATGAACTGTGAGATCATGACTTGAGCCGAAACCAAGAATTGGATGCTTAATCAACTGAGCCACCCAGGTGCCCCTTGAAGACTCAACTTTTATTATTGGCAACAAATACTATCCGTTGTTTTGAGAGAATGCTGCCAAACAGCCAAGTGTAAAGAATTACAGTTTGTTAGTTTACAGTGTTCAATGAAAAAAAGTGGACAATTCAGTTCATAACATAAGCATAAAGAGTTGGGGTCCCCAGAAAAAGAAAGAGAAGTCATTTTAGGCCCCTAGCTCTGCTCCTCAATCTATGCCTTACCAGCTCTAGACTCCCTAGCACACTTCTTGCAGAACTTCTAGGAAGTGTCAGAATTGCAAAGAAATGCAAAAGGATTTAAGGGGTGCCTGGGTGGCTCAGTTGGTTAAGAGATTAAGCCTCTGACTCGAGCTCAGGTCACGATCTCACGGTTTGTGAGTTCAAGCCCCGTGTGGCGCTCTGTGCTGACAGCTCAGAGTATGGAGCCTGCTTGGGATTCTGTGTCTCCCTCTCTCTCTGCCTCTCCCCCACTCGCACTCTGTCTCTCCCTCTCTCTCTCTCTTTCTCAAAAATAAACAAACATTAAACAATTTTTTTTAAAATGCAAACGATTTTAAGGGAACAAAGGGAATGCAAAAACTAACAATCTCTACCAAAATAGCCTAATCATTTCAGTCACAATAATTCAGTGGTAAAAACTCACAGTGCTGTTTCAGAAGTAAGCAAGGCCCTGCACTCCCTAACAGAGATAAGAAGCCCAAGACCCCATCCAGCTGATACCAGCTCTCAGTGCTTGCCCATAGCCCCTTATTTGCTGCAAAGAGTTTCCTTTGTGTGACAACTCCACCAAGGATCTGCCTCATAAACTCCAGTTAGTTTGGATACAATAACTCAAACAACTGCACCCAGCAAGTGGTTTTCCTTCAGGCAACCTTCAAACTCAGGTTTGTAGGGCAAGTGCTTTAGGCCCACCTCCTATTTTTTTCACACCGAATATTAAAAAGATGTGTACTCAAGGGTTGGGATTTAATAAAATTAATAATTTTTACTGTTTCATCACAGACATTCTTACATGAAACTCTCTTTTTTTTAAAGTTTATTTATTTATTTATTTATTTATTTATTTGAGAGAGAGAGAGAGAGAGAGAGAGAGAGAGAGAGAGAGTGAACAAGCAGGGAAGGGGCAGAGAGAGAATCCCAAGCAGGCTCCATGCTGTCAGCACAGAGCCTGATGCAGGGCTCGATCTTACCAACTGTGAGATCATGACCCGAGCCGAAATTCATTCAGACACTTTACCAATTTGAGTCATTGAGGCACCGCATGAAACCCTCTTTTTTAACTCCAAGTTCGTGGCCTTGAAGAGTACAAGGACTACTATCAGCTTGATTCGTACTACGGCAACAGTAGTTTTACTCATCATCGTTTTGGTACTATTAGTATAAATGTAGTATCATTATGAAAACAATTTTATCTTGTGGACCATCAGGAATCCAAAAACCACATTTTGAGAACCACCATGCTTTGGAAACGTTTCCTTTAACTGACTTAATAGTATTTGTAATTAAAATAACTTCATTATAGCATGGGGCTAAACCATGACCCTTCCCAAGATAAAATATATAAGCCTACGATAACCACAATTTTATTTATATATGGGCTTAATACTAACACGAAAGCATTTCCATGGTAGGTCCTTCCTGATTTTCCACACTTCATTTGTTTTGCCAGGTTCAAACGTCTTAAATCAAAGACATGAAGCAGTGGTGAGTTACTTGCATTCCCCTATCTTTCTAATTCTTTCCTTCTAATTCTGATTCTCTAACAGCTCTGAGGCTATTAAGAGTGATTTCAGCATAGTCAGCTTAGCACAAAACACAACTATGTTTTATTCATTTTTCTCCCTTGACTCTAGGAGAGATCAGTCAACACATATTTTGTTTCTTTCTATATCAATGCCACCATCTCCACCTATTTAAACCACTTTTACACCCAGCCTAATGAGCTCTCAACCTCCTATCTTTCCGTGTTTCAATTCAGTAATAAAAAATTCAAAAGTAATAATAGAAATTTTAATCATGTTACATCCTGCTCAAGAAGGTTCAGTGGCTCCATATTATTAATAATAGGGTTTATAGGTCAATTAACACAAGTGACCTAAGTAAAATGAATATCCAATCTGCACAATCAATTGGTAAAAAAAAAAACAAAACAGAAAAACTGTCCCTACCACTCTCACACCTCTCTCTCTATTCATAACAGCAGGGAAAAGACTATAGAATCCAGTGGTATCTGTGCTCTACCTGCTTGAATACTTGCTGCAGGCCAGTAGGCTCTAGCCATGTGACCATTTCTTCTGGAAGTGCTTCCACCTGTAGCTCAAGGGCACTGCCCATACTATGGATCTGGTCTTTAGTCTTAAGACTTTCATGTAAATAAAAATAGCTCTCCCTCAAAACAAGTGTAGGAACTCTGTTCTATAAGACAAAGCCGAAAGGCCATACAGTTTTTCAAAGTTCTCCACTAAAGTCCCAACCTATCATTTTAAACCATCTGCCACTATTCTTATCAATAATAATTCTCCATTTCAAACCACTGACTCCCAAAACCTTGCTTCTCACAAACTGATGACCTCACATGTGTTGTCCCCCTCACCAGGAATGTGTTCTTCCTCCTCTACATCTGACCCATCAAGATCCAGCTTAAGCCCCAGCCTTTCATCACATGCCAACCTGCATGGATCGCTATTTTGCTTCTGAGTTCAGGTATTACTTAACAGCCTCTATCACTCATTTGGTATTTGATGTGTTACATTAAATTGTAACACAAATAACCCAAACAGCAACTTGAAGAAGAGGATTAATAACTATGTAAGCCCTTTTATTTCTCCCCAGAAGCTCTCCAAACCCATCTTTTTGGGTTTTTAAGGAGGCCTCATTACAGAGGCACAACTGATTATTGACACTGGTAACTGAACTCAAACTCCAGTCCCTCTTTCCTTCCGAAGAGGTCTGAGGAGTGAGGTTGAGATTTCCAACGCTCTAGTCACCTGGTTAGCTCCCCTGGCAACCAGGCCCCCATCAGTGGAGTTTCCCAAAAACCACTTCTCTAACAAAGTCAGGTGTGTCTGAAGGGGGCTTGTCAGGAATAACAAGACACCTCTATCACTCTCATTACTCCAGAAATTCCAAGGCTTTTAGTCGCTCTGTGCCAGGAATGGGATGAAAACCAAATATATAATTCATATTCTCAGTTAAAATATCTCAGTTAAAATATGTAAAAGATACAATATTTTTTAAATGGGAGAATGCTCTGCATACTTACCTGGCTACAAAATAGAATCATAAGGGGCACCTGGGTGGCTCAGTTGGTTATTTTGGCTCAGGTCATGATCTCATGGTTCATGGGATTGAGGCATGCATCGAGCTCCATGCTGAGCACAGAGCCTGCTTGGGATTCTCTTTCTTCCTCTCTCAGTCCCTCCCCTGCTTGTGTGCATGCACTCTCGCTCTTTCTCTCTCTCTCTCTCAAAATAAATAAATAAACTTAAAAAAAATAGAATCATAAGCATAAAGAGCTTTAGTGAGTGGTCTGATGTAGCAGAGATAGTTAAACATTAATCATCTGTGCTTCTCCTTCTGAAGTACAGAACAATCATTGGGAGACAGCCGCTCAGCCAGGAACTACAGAGCCCACAGTGGATGTGAACAGAAAGGCCAGCGTTTTTGGGGGGCAGGCATGCCTTCTCTATGCTCTGTCTCAGTCGGCCTCTGGATGCAGAGGACTCAAGGCTCTAGAAGACAACAGTAGCAATGTGACAGAAGATGCCAACACCCGTGAATCAGCCACACGGAGAAAAGCTGCCTGTTGTTCAGCAGCACCTATGTTGGACTATTACATGGGTGATAAAGGTCTAGTATATTAAGCCACTGAAATTTTGGTGTTTGTTATAGCAGCTAGCATTAGTTTACTAACACATGAAGAATCACCTAATTAGGTAGTAACAGGGCAGAGACCAGATTCATGTATTCTGACACTGTTTACAGTGTACCAACTATATTCTGATATGTATTTATAGTTCTAAATTCTCTCAGTGGTGTGAAAGTAATTTATCTTGATTATTCTTAGATAAATACTATTAATCCCCAACCAAGCCTTATCTACACTTACCATTTACAATCATTTTCAAACAAGCAGAACATGGTTTTCTGGAAAAATAAAGATCACAGTTTTTCAGCCTTGACCCATGTTTTATAAGAGCAATTTTCCCAGCATGTAAATCTTCACTAGAACAATGGAGACCAACAATTTTCATGTTTTTCACCACCACAAGGCCAGTTCTCTTCACCTACATGAAGATAAAAAATAATAATGTATTAGTTTTAACATGTGTTAAAAAAGAGAAAACAGGCTCCAAATGGAGTCACTTGTGCTAACCCCATGTCATCAGACTGAGGCTTAATACCTAATTGCAGTTTCATCCTCTCCCAGTAATACAATAACCGGTCAGACTTGAATTTCCTGGTCAGCTAGTGAGAAAATCCACCTGGTAGGCTCCCTCAGTCCCCCAAAGAAAGGTGACCTTGACTGAAACAATCTCCTTTTTTTGCTAGTAGCTTCTTTTTCCCACCCCTTCTGCTTGTAGAAGTCTTCCATTTTCACAGCTCTGCAGATTTCCTCTCTACTTACTAGATGGGATGCTGCCCAATTCATGAATCATTGAATAAAGCAAGTAGATCTTTAAATTTACGCAGTTGAATTTTTTTTTTTTTTTTTTTTTTTTTAACAGATTTGGTGGGAGCATTTGGATCCAAAGGAAAACTTCCAATGGCTTCGGGGACAAGAAGAAACACAAACGTGATACCCTCGAGCCCTTTGAGTTCTCTGTCCTTCTTGCCATTTCTAAGGGCCACACAGTAAGTTCCTCTTGGTTCTGAGCTCTGCTCTCTTGGCACTGAGCTCCTAATCTGATCGGCTTTCCAGTCCAAAATTCCCCATTTGACTGGAAATTCCAGCCCTTGATTAGCCCCCAGAGTCCACACTGGGAACTCCTGGTTCAATCTATAGCTTCCTGTTGTGTGGAATCCCAGGCTATGGTCCCCATTGGTTGAGATTTGGCCGTGGTGTGTACTGGCCCGTCTCTTGGCCAGGTTGGAGGAACACCTTTTGGTTCCTGATGGTGCATTAAGGTGAAAATGTCTGTCTCATTTTGTGTCGATAAACTCTATTGCTGATTGGAACCCTGGAGACCAAAAGCTGCAAAATTGGTAGACATGGTTCAGCACTTAAAAGCTATTAGCTGACCACCTAACTCTAAGATCCCTGTGGTAGGATAAGACAGTTGTTGCAGTAACACTAGGTCGCCCACTAACCTCAGCAAATTTTGGTGCAACTAGGCACAGTGTATAACACCACACAATCCCCAACCCAGCAGCATGTCCTCTTAGGCATTAATCTGCCTCTGAGAAACCCACCTAGCTTAAAAAAGAAAAAGAGAGAAAGGGATCCTTAAATTCCAACTAGGCACAGTGTAAAACACCACACAATCCCCAACCCAGCGGCATGTCCTCTTAGGCATTAATCTGCCTCTGAGAAACCCACTTAGCTTAAAAAAGAAAAAGAGAGAAAGGGATCCTTAAATTCCAAAGCATACCACCTTCTGGCACATTTGCTTATTTTAAGTCTAAAAACTATAATCCTGGAAGCTATAAACATTTACAAAATGACAAAATCTTACTAAGCTTATTTCGTGTCCTTAAGAAGTTGGCTTGGTAACCATCAGTTTGGGGGCCCCAAAATATGGCCAGACAGAAATGTGGGTTGTACCCCATTTACCACTAGCTATGGCTGGACAGAAAATATGGGTTCAACTCCATTTTTGGGTAGGGTCCTAGCAAACTGCTATAAGCCCTCAGGTAAATTACAACCTAGAACACAATGGACATTATGAGGAATGGTCAAATTAGTTAAGATCATTCCAAAAGTAAGAGTTCCTAAATCAAACCAACAGGATGGTAAGCACCTGTTTTAACCTGCATGCAGAAGCCTTCAAAAGGCTTCAAAAATCCAAAATACCTTCATTGAAAGATTTGTTGCAAAAGGCTCATGAAAAATTAAAAACACAAAAGGTGCATAAAATAAGACTGTAAGACTGAGGTAACTCCTGTCGTTCCCCTCTATCCTCCCTTATTTGAGTACTCACTTCAGTAATCCTGAGTCATCTTTCCACTCGGAGAAGACTGCAGGACCATAAACAAAAGTCCACCAACCTGGTGGCTTACACACACCCTTGTCTCTACGCTTGAAGGAGAGGTGACAAGACTCTGAGGGAGTGTCAGGTAAATTGCTACCTTATTCCCTTAAACAGCCAAGGGAAAGTGAAGTTAAAATTACTGGAAAACCCTGCCAAATTTTGGAAGATACCAAAGCTACACCCTACTTCACGCTCCACTAGGAGCCTGCAGATGTATCCTAGGAAAAACTGGCAGAAGCTGCCTCGGTGTGAGAACTCTTACCAGAGTCTGTTCTCCTGGATCTCTGTCCACAGTAACCAGTATGAGAAAATAAGATCTTTTGCACCCTCTTTGGGGATGCTCCTGGAGTCCAAGGAGTTATTTAAAACTGCTAGGAATATTTACTGTTTGTCTCAGCTAAAAATTGACAAGGTATTTAAAAGGATGTTTTTAAGTAGCTAGTCCTGTGGTCGGAAGTTGGACAGATTAAAAGCTGGTATTCAATGCTTGACAGGAGTTTTTCTTAAGTATTCTCCCCTAAGCTAAAATACAAACTATGAATACAGACGAAAAGAAAAAAAACCTTCCCAAGCTTTTGTGGAAGGGTTTACTAAAACATTACAAACAACTCGAAATCCAGAACATAGAAATCTCTTGAATTCCACCTTCGTTGGAAATATTTTCCCTGATATAAAAAGCATATTGAAAATAATGTGGTTGGATGGGTGGACCAACCTGTGATATCATTTAAGTTACAATCCAATTCCTTGAGAAATTAAAAGCACCTGTTCTTATCTTAACAGATCTTTGCAAAACCAGAAATGCAGCTCTAAAATCAATTCAAAGTCCACCTACCCTTTTTACCAGTCCCCAAATCTCCTGCATTTATCTCAAAAGCTTGTAAGTACTTTTGGAGGAACTTATGTTCTTTCCCTGTGTCTTTGACATGTACATGTTTTACTGGGTTTTCCCCAGGAACTCTGATCTAAACCATCCCCACTTCCTAAGACTGAAGAAAAAAAGCGGGGTGGAGGGAGGCTTTTTATTACAGAAAAAGATTCAGCCAACTGAATAGGTAAATTTAACTTATTCAAACTGTTCTTTTATAAGCTAGTGAGTTTTGCATTACCATACCTGTCTCATGGCTACAATCTTAAAATGAAAGCTATAAGGTCTCTGTTTGGATCGGTCTATATATTTAAGTACATCTATGTATATGTATTGTAGGTGTGTGGTATTTTCTACCTCTGGATAGTACTGACAAAATTAATTTGTTTTTTGTTTTTTTTTTTTAATTTTTTTTTTTTTAACGTTTATTTATTTTTGAGACAGAGACAGACAAAACATGAACGGGGGAGGGTCAGAGAGAGGGAGACACAGAATCTGAAACAGGCTCCAGGCTCTGAGCTGTCAGCACAGAGCCTGACGTGGGGCTCGAACTCACGGACCGCGAGATCATGACCTGGGCCGAAGTCGGCCGCTTAACTGACTGAGCCACCCAGGCGCCCCGACAAAATTAATTTGTAAAAGAGCTCTATTTAACTGGCTTAAAGAAAATCAAGCATTTATGTCCATTATTCACAAAATTCTCCAAAATATAATCGAAACTAAACCCAAATGCTTTTCAGGTTCATATGATCTGGGGAAACATTCAGTATTAAGGCTTATTTAAGCTTGTTGGTTTAATTAACATAGACATGTCTTTAGAGTTCTCAACACTGAATATAAAGCAGTCATACAACTTCATTCAGCCTGCTTATACTAGTCAAATAATTTCATGTCATCTCTGTTACAAAATCTGTCAGGTAGAAAAATAACTTGGAATGATGAAATTTTCCTAAGCAATCCAAAAATAATTGCTCAAAAGAAGTGAACTAAATAGATGTAAGTGAGATGAAAGTTTTTGGGTAAACTTTTTAAATAGTTTCCCCAAATCTTTTCGGTAACCTGAAACCTTGAAGTTTTGCTAAGTTAAATTAAACGATGGATAGTCAATTAAATATCTAGATTATTTCCAAATAACATAAAACACTGGAACATTCATTACTAGACATAGGTTTATCTACTTTTTAGTTTCCTTTTATAGAGGAACTACAGATTTGGGGGGGTTTGTTAGTAAACACGTTTTGTGTCACACTGAAAAATTTACTATGAGAAGGTCTATGTTTTTAGAAATTATGAAAAGTACTTATAAATTTGCCAAGCCACAGAATGTTAATGTAAAAGATAGTTCACAATTGTTTACTTCTTTATTTTTATTAGAAATTAAGGTCTTTAAGGGTTTAAAAATTCTAATATATTTAATTAAAGCTACTAGAAATAATAAAAAAAAAATCTCCATGTGCAAAGGAAAGTAGGATGTGTGTTTTCAGTAAAAGAAGGCATGAGGAATGGACATGCATTTTTTGTTGAGGGAAAAGCAAGTAATTTTGTCCTAAAGTGAGACTAGTTATTTCAGAATGGGAAAGAGGAAAGACGGAGAACAAAATCTGAAGGGATACCAAAAAGGTTATAGAATATTTGTAGAAAAGGAGTCTTTGGAAAGGAATATTGTGTGTGATCAAGCTGGCTAAGATTAGAACAAGTTTAATGAAATTTTTTTTTTTAATTTTTTAATTAAAAAATTTCTTTTAAGTAGGCTTCATGTCTAGCACTGAGCCCAAGGGCTTGAACTCACGACCCTGAGATCAAGATCTGAGCTGAGATTAAGAGTTGGACACGTGGGGCGCCTGGGTGGCTCAGTCGGTTGAGCGGCCGACATTGGCTCAGGTCATGATCTCGAGTTCCGTGAGTTCCAGCCCCACTGTGCCGACAGCTCAGAGCCTGGAGCCTGTTTCGGATTCTGTGTCTCCCTCTCTCTGACCCTCCCCCGTTCATGCTCTGTCTCTGTCTCAAAAATAAATAAACGTTAAAAAAAATTAAAAAAAAAAAAAAGAGTTGGGACACTCAACGCACTGAACCACCCAGGCACCCCAAGTTTTTTTTTAAATGAATATATTTTAATATCAAAAGTAAACTGGTACAAAATTAAAATTTGGTTTTCTTTTTGTAAAAAGGATAAAGTTTTCTTGGACTATTGGTCTCTTGATGAGAGATGGTAAAAAGTTTTTCTTTACCTTTTATGTAATCTGCCCATAAAACAAAGATTTTGTGTCTTATCAAAATAATCTCGGGGCGCCTGGGCTCAGTCGGTTAAGCGTCCGACTTCAGCTCAGGTCAAGATCTCACAGTCCGTGAGTTCGAGCCTCATGTCGGGCTCTGGGCTGACAGCTCAGAGCCTGGAGCCTGCTTCCAATTCTGTGTCTCCCTCTCTCTCTGCCCCTCCCCCATTCATGCTCTGTCTCTCTCTGTCTCAAAAATAAATAAACGTCAAAAAAAAATTTTTTTTTTAAATAAATAAATAAAAAACAATCTCCCATGTTTCAGTTGTCTCTACCAGGTCTTTGATTAATTAAAAAAAGTTGAGTCTTTGCTATTAAAAGAGCTCATTTTTTTACAACTATTTAACTTCTGTATTTACCTTCGAAGTCTTTAATTATCACGGTGGTTAAAGTAGGTAAATAAGAGTTGTTTCACAGTGACTTATGATCCGATTTGACTAAGTGTTTTAAAACCTTTTGATATTTGTGACAAACTCTCCCCTAAAATAAAATAAAATAAAATAAAATAAAATAAAATAAAATAAAAATAAAAATAAAAAATAAAATTCTAAATGAAGTCTTTTTTGGCCTAGAATTAACTCTGGGATTTTCCAGAAAGTCCTTGGAAAATCACAAAAGAATTGTTCTTTCTCCTTATTTAAAAAAAGAGAGAGAGAGAGAGAGAGAGAGAGAGAGATGTTAAACTAACTAGGATAATTAGGCTTACATGATATGCTGAATTTCATGGGAAGCACTGTCAAATGAGAAGTAACACGAAGCCTTTTTAATGTATTTGTGCAGGTATATGTTACAAGTGTTCCCCAAATTGTATAAAATTCCTGGCATCTGATATGTCCTGGTATAACTTTATCAGTCATAATTCCAGTTTTATCTTAAAATGTTGTAGGTCACAGAAATAACCAAATTTCTTTGCAACAACCCTGTAATGAGCTCTCATCAGATCATTAACAGGGAGGCATTTTTAAGTCTTCTGTCATTTACATTAGTTATTGTTTTACTCAGATGCTTTTGCAAAAGTGTTCCTGGAAAAGCTTCATCTTCAAGGAGATTCATGGAAAGCACTTTGACAAGCATAGGTTTCTGATAGCTTTAAGATCATAAAACTGAACTGGGTAGGGGCGCCTGGGTGGCTCAGTCAGCTAAGCATCTGACCTCAGCTCAGGTCATGATCTCATGATTTGTGGGTTTGAGCCCCACGTCATGTTCTGTGCTGACAGCTCAGAGCCTGAAGCCTGCTTTGGATTCTGTGTCTCCCTCTCCCTTTGCCCCTCCCCTGTCTCTCTCTGTCTCTCAAAAATAAATAAACGTTAAAAAATTTTAAAAGATGTTAAAAATAAAATAAAAATGAACTGGGTAAAAATTTCTTGAACTAATGGAAAAACTGGAATCCAGCAGAACAAGTAGTTAATACATAGGACTGAATGAACTGACAAGGAGAATTATAATTTTTTACGACTTTTTGTTTAAAGCATTGCTGGTCCTGTTTTTCCAAATTTAAGGAAACCTTTCTTTTAAGTTATGTATGACTTAAAGCAATTTGATATAGTATACCATTGTATACAAAGATGAAACATTTTTCTCCTTATCTGACCCCTCCAGAATTTGGAAACTTAAGTATTCTTTCCATGGCAATTTAGTCAGTTATTTGCATAAATTCAATGAGAATCTGGTCTCCTTATAACACAATCGGAAAGATTAGACAGTATAGACTGAATATAGACTCAAGTATGACCAGACAGCTTTAAGGAACTACTTGGAAAGACCAGCCTGGTACCTTGCTTAAAGAGTTCCCAGCTGTCTTAACAGGTAAGTAAGGAAGGTTACTTCTTGGCAGGCCTGGGAACTTCAGGATATTTTGGGGGACCTGAGGAAAGAGAAATTCACCCAAACTATAGATACTGTAGATAAAATCTGATGGCAAGTCCTTGGCTTAGTTTTCTGGCCTCAGAGGTTTTTAAGAGCTCAATCTGAGATTCCTTATGAGAAGTTTCTGCAAAGCCGTATGAAAAAAGAGCTTATATGGCCAATCACTATTTTTGCTGTACTTATGTAAATAAGGCCATGTTTAATGAAAACAAATTAATTTAAGGTAATTATCTTTTAAAATATGGGAGTAATAGTAGAGAGAAAAAGTATGTTTGCACCTTTGTCTGTATTAGATTCTAATCCTTTAGTCTTTGAGGTTTTGTTCTATACCTGTAAACTGGACTAGATCCCGATTCTAGTTACCTCAAATATCCGGCTATGACTCTCCAAAATAACATTCCCAATTTTCTCCTATGCTTCTGATTTGGAATTACTAAGAACAAAGACTGCCCTTGAATCTCCTTAGAAGAGACTATACTAGGTCCTCCTCACTCTCCAGATGGCAACCAAACATCAGGGACTTGACCCCTGGGTACATATGTCACAGCTGAAGAAGGCTGCACCTGACATATGGTCCTGTGCAAAGCTGAAGACATCAAAATCAAATTCACTAGGAAGAGAAGGAGCCAACATTGAGGTATACTGCCTTCTCCCAAGACATCAGATCCAAAACATTTCTTTTTATTCCTCCTCCCGTCTGATTCTCCTTTTACCTAATTCTTACAGATGAGGTCTTTATGATTCTTTTGTACACGTTTTGCCTTGCTTGGGCCTTGAAAGATATCCCAGGCCATTACAAAGGGGTTAGTCCAACTTCCAAATGACTGTGGACTTGCCCTGATGCTGCCTGTACACTCTACATACCCTTAAATTGCATTGGCCTCCATGGCTCACCTTTCAGGTTCAAACCTTTCAGACTCAAACGGGAATTACCAGGAAGCACATGTGAGTCAAAATTAGCTCCCTTTGGCAGATCCACTTCCCTGGTTAGGAGTGAGTACAAATGAGGCTGTGATAAGGAATCTCCTTAACTCTTTAAAGTATTACAGAATCTGTTGCTAAAAAAAAATAGCTACCCAAAAAAATCCTTAGACCTTCTGACTAAAGTCCTTCTTAGAAACAGGATTGCCCTTAATTATCTTTTGGCTGAACAAGGAGGTATCTGTGCTGTGAACAACACTACTTATGGCACTTAACACTTCTGAAGAAGTTGAAACTCAGCTGCATAAAACCACTGAACAAGCCACTTGGCTTAAGAAAGTGTATCCTTGCAGGGTGCCTGGGTGGGTCAATCGGTTAAGCAAGCGTCTGACTCTTGATTTTGGCTCAGGTCATGATCTCATGGTTTGTGAGTTCAAGCCCTGCATTGGGCTCTGTGCTGACAGCATGGAACCTGCTTGGGATTCTCTCTCTTCTCTCTCTCTTTGCCTCTCCCCTACTCTCTGTCTTTCTCTTTCAAAGTAAAAAAATAAACTTGAAAAAAAATTTTTTAATTAAAAAAGAAAAGAAAGTATCTCCCTCAACACTCCTTTAACTTATTTAATTTTGGTTGATTTGGGTGCTGGGGAACCACAGCTCCAAAAACACTCCAGATTTGGGGGATTACCCTGCTTACAATCATAGTAGTCTCTCTGGCACAATGTATTCTCTCAAATACAGCTTTCAATGTGTGCTCACAGCCGCTAACCACCAAACAAATCATCTCCTTCAGACCAGAATATCAGAAAAGAAATGGAGACAATAACTGACTTTAAAAATGTGAACCCAAAGTCATGATCTGTGAATACCACAAAGATTCAGCAAAAAAACCCACCAAAAACAGAAACAGAACCCATGGTGTGTGAATACCACACGGAGGACCAGCAAAACTGCGAGAATTTCAGAGCATTAGCTAGGGGTGGCGCTAATGCCTTGAGTTTTGATCACATCTCTCAGGTGGGGTCGAGCGAGAGACAACAGGCCCCAAATGGGAGTCACTTGTGCCAAGTCCACATCACCAGACTGTCACCTAATGCCTAACCCAACTGCATTTTCGCCAGACTGGAATTTCCTGGTCAGTTAGTGAGAAAATCCACCTGGTAGACTCCTGTAGTCCCCCAACAGAATGTGACCTTGGCTGAAACAATCCACTTTTTGCTAGCAACTTCCTTTTCTCGCCCCTTCTGCCTGTAGAAGTCTCCTATTTTTACAGCTTTGCAGAGCTCCTCTCTATTATATGAGATGCTGCCGAATTCATGAGTCATTGAATAAAACAACTAGACCTTTACATTTTCTCAGTTGAGTTTTGGTTTTTAACATATGTAATAATCATATCATATAGTATACTTGATTTATTAATAAACTGAAAGTTTTGTTTAGTTCTTTATCTGGACACAGTTTGAACAAAAGCACATTTCTCATTAGGTCCAAAAACTTTTCTGAATGTTAGTTTTATACCAGAAATTTTCTAAATCTAGGCTTTCTTAACCGAACAATGAAGGATTTAATTATCATTAATTTGTCCTACTGAAAAATAAATACACTTGGGGCGCCTGGGTGGCTTGGTCGGTTAAGTGTCCGACTTCGGCTCAGGTCATGATCTCACGGTCCGTGAGTTCGAGCCCCGCGTCAGGCTCTGTGCTGACAGCTCAGAGCCTGGAGCCTGTTTCAGATTCTGTGACTCCCTCTCTCTCTGCCCCTCCCCTGTTCATGCTCTGTCTCTCTCTGTCTCAAAAATAAATAAACGTTTAAAAAAAAAAAAAAAGAAAAGAAAAATAAATACACTTTAACCTAGTAAAGGGCAAGAGCCAAGTCAATTTGCTTGCTTCTTATACCACCTAGTCCATAACTACTTAGTACTAAGCTTCTACATGGTAATAAGGAAAAATTTAGGTAACCCTATGATTTTATACATGGATAAGTGAAGCCCAGAGAAATTATGTGACTTTCTAAAAGATCCACAGGTGGTAAAAGGCAGAACTAAAGCAGAGGTCATCTTAACTGTTAAAAGTTAAGTCAGTTAAAATACTGACTAAATAAAGAAAATTCTCAACTTCTTTCTAAAAACTGGCTCTACCCATTTTTAGCACTATGGCAGTCTAGGCTAATGTGGTTAGGTCCCACCTCCTACAAACATATAGATTATTTACAATAAAAAAAAAAAAAGGTTTTAAGTGTACAGTCAAGTTCAAAAGGAAGAAAGACTCACCCTGAGGTGTTACAAAGGAAGAGAGAACTCAAAGCCAGAGCCAGAGCCGGAAGCCTGAGCTACCTCAGCAGTATCCTACCCATAGCTTAAAAGCTGACTCTGCTTTTAAGCCCTGGAGGCTGGGGATGGGCTGGGATTCTAAAGAGGTATGAAATTAAAGCTAAAGTGTCCTAATTTACACTGATACTAATCAAAAAAGCTGGTGCAACAATGATAGTATCAGATAAAACAGACTAAGTTAAAAATCAGTTCAATGTAAGGCACAAAATAGTTTTATGCCATTTTCACAGGAAAGGTCTCTGAGGTATAGAATGTTAACCTGAATGTTGGCTTTGGGACAGATTGTTACAACATGAGGGGAATTTAGACTGAGAATAGGGTACTCATTATTCCCTACTTCCTTTCAAAGGGATTTTACTCTACAGTTATCCCCAACAGGACACATTTGAAATTACTTTAAACATCTTAGAACAAAGCTATATTAACAGTCAAGTTTCAGGTTCAGCTATGAGTATAAATGTCTGCAACTATGGAGAATGATATTCTGTGAAATGCCTAAAAAGGAAAGAATAGAGAAAGTTTTATAGAATTCCCTTTCTGGGCTAAACGAACATTTCCTAAACTGTAAGGACATTTAAAAGGAATACAAAACTCTTTCTTTTACAAAATATATTTCCAAAAATATATCTAAAACATGAAAGATCTATATTGGCTTTTAAAATAAGCTTTACATTTATCTTGAATTTATGAGCTCTTTCCCCTTCCCATCCCCAAATTTCTTAATAGTTTTATGTCCTCTAAATACAAAGTATATGTTAGTATCTGCTTCTGAATACTTCCAGTGAGTTTAACTTCGGAAAAGAGCTGCTAAGCCCTTATCAAAAGATCTCAGGATGCTAGAGCTCATTTTATTATACTGAACCAACTGTGACAAATGGAAATGGTTGCCATTAGATGATTTTAGATTTAGATTTTCTTAGTTAAGCAGACAGAAATAAAGCCAGACACCCTGACCAAAAAAGACTTAAAAAAAAAAACAAAAAACAAACAACCTATAGTAATAAGTTGGAAGTGTACTCATCAATTTATTATTAGAATAATCTTTTAGGCTAAGTTTATCACTCTTTTTGTCTAGAGTCGAGTTTTCACCTCAGAAAATCTCTTTTATCTTTCATTTTGTTTCCAGCTAAGGCCAAAATATCAAGTTTGAGACAAAGGCTTTTCCAATCCAAACTTAAAACAAAGCAAATAAAAGCCTAAGCTGCATTTCATTTTGCACTTCCATTTCCTGTAACTCCCAGAGGACTAAATCTTTTCAGTGGATCACTGTTCCGGATCTGAACTGCTTCACTTCACTGACGTCTTGGCAAGTCATCTACGTAATTTTAGTCACAGAGTTTTTACATAAAACATAAGCGAAAGAAGAACACCTGGCTGGCTCAGTCGGTTAAGTGTCTGACTTCAACGCAGGTCATGATCTTAGGAGTTCAAACCCCCCATCCGGCACAGAGCCCACTTCGGATCCTCTGTCTCCCTCTCTCTCCGCCCCTCCCTCCCCTGTGAGCTCTCTTTCTCTCTCTCAACAAAACAAAACAAAACAAAACAAAAACAAACAAACAAAAAAAACACTTAAAAAAACATAAGCAAAAGAGGACAGTCTGTTTTGGTAAACAATCTAGTATATTAAATGGTGAGTCACTTTTTTTTTTTTTACCTTTGTCTTTCTTATAATTAAAAGTATCTAAATAATCAAAGACAAATTATTTCTATATTCTTGTTGGACAGGAAGAGTCAAGTCACTTTAGAGACTCACTCTCAGAACTAATCAGGAAATCTCCAGGAATGTATATTAGAGTCATCAAGGTAACTTTTCCCAAAATATAGGTGTTTTGTCTCTTCTAGACACCCAATAAATTAAAATCTCTTTGGAAAACTCAGAAGATTAAAATAAGAAGGAAATACTATGCAATATTAAAAAGAACAAAGTTCATCTTACCAGCTCTGGGCTTTCATTTTACCCTTCTTATGAGCCAGTGTATCAGCCTGCTGCTTTTCATGGATGCTGGCAGAAGACATGAAAACTCCTGGGTCATTCACAGCACACAAGCAGAATGAGCACAGTGTCTGTGATGGTTCCCTTGCCCACAAGTCCCATAGGGGCCATGCAGATGGGCCCAGATGGATTTCTGGACAGGAAACCCAGATGGGTTGTGTGATAGGAAAAGAACACCAACCCTGGGATTCTGTTGTTTTATCACAGACAGCAAGCAAATCTCCTCTCTGTCCCAGAGGGAGACATTACCTCAACCCTCAAGGTTGCTTGCTGCAAACACAACTCTAAGAAATGGTCTAAGTCAATAGTAATTAGGGCCTTGCGTTGTGTGAGAGGCCTTGTGTTCTTTAAACCAACAAGATGTGTTGGAGTACTAGAGAACCAGATAAGAATGTTTCTCAATACATTTATATAAACTAATATGGAAATGTATCAAGAGTTAAGTGTGAAGATTAAAATAAAAAAGAAAGATGTAGGAGCATATTATAGAATAACCTATAATTATTTGTGTTTGTTTGGTTTTGTTATTTACAGGAGAGACATGTATAGTCTTGTAAATGCACAGAAAACTTTTAGAAGGGTATATATAAGAACCTGCCTTGGAAGTGGGAGTGGGAAACCTGAGTATAAGAGGGACTTCTATTCTACTTTATACCATTCTTTTTGCTTTGTTATTACAAACACATGTCTTTTTAACAAATCATAAAAATTCACCTGTTTTTTATCAGTAGATATTCTGGCCACCTCCTCATTATCTCCTAAGGGTCCACGCTTTCCCTCTTCCTTTTCCTAATTAAAAGCAGATTAAGGGAGAAAAAAGATTAGTACACAAAACACAGAATTAACTCAGTATTTCTTATTTGAAGGTTGTTTTTCTTGGCTTTGGATCATTCACTTTTTTTCCTGATGAAAGTCTGCACTGACTTCACACATTGTTCCGGTTCAAGTTCAGACTACTTAATCTAGTAAGTAAGGCCTTTACAATCAGGCCCCTACATGCTTTTCTAAAATACAGAAGGATTGAAAGTTATGGTCAGAAAATAAAATTCTGTAGTTTAAGATTTCAGAGTTGGGACAGTTTTGAGGAATAGTCCAGAGTGTGGCCATGGCTAAGAAGGACTAAAGGACAATAGAAGTAAATTAACTGGTTCATGCCCACCCAAGGATGCCAAAAAAAAAAAAAAAAAAAAAAAAGAAGAAGAAATAAACTAATTGGAATTGGGAAGATAAGAAACTACACAGTAAAGGTATTAGATATGGATTGTGGTAGGCAGAATAATGGTCCCCCAAAGACGTGCCTGTCCCAATCTCTGGAGACTGTGACTCCATTACATGACCATGGCAAGACTGTAGATGGAATTAAGGCTGCTAATCATCCGACCTTGAGATGCAGGATTATCTGGTGGGCCCAATGTAATTACAAGCATCCTTACAAGTGAAAGAGAGAAGCAAGAGAGTTAGTGCCAGTGTGATGCAACATGAGAAAGACTCAGCCTGCCAGTGCTGGCTTTAAAGACAGAGGAAGAGATTCATGGTCCAAGACATGTGGGCAGCCTCTAGAAGCTGGAAAAGGCAAGGAAAGGGATTCTTCCCAGAGCCTCCAGAAGGAAAACAGCCCTGCTGACACTTTGATTTTAGCCTAATGAGGCCCATTTCAGGATTCTGACTTCCACAACTGTAAGACAACTGTGTGTGTTAAGCCACTAACTTTGTGGTAATTTGTTATAGAAGCAATAGGACACTAACATAAGGATGTCCACGAGTAAAACTTGAAGTAGAAAGTTTTGAGCCAGGGACCAAACTCCTTCATTTATTAATTCAACAAATATTTACTGAATCCTTGCTCTGTGCTAGCCACAGACCTAGCTGCTTAGGATGTAACCCTTACAGAGCTTATGACACAGGAAAGTGACTATGCAGTGAGTAGATAATTAAGACAGAGTGATACAGCAGAATTCTGTGAGCCCCGAAATAGGTGGGATACGTAATAAATTAGAGATGGTTTGAAAGTGCGAATGGCAAACTTGGTGAATGTTAACCTCTTAGTCTTAAAAAACAAAGGCTGGATGCTAGAAAAGGAATAACCTCTAAGAAGTTTATAAGAAAAGCCACATCCTGGGAATAAGGTTTCTATTCCAGCAGAACAGGAAGTGGGGAAAGTGATGATGTTGGTAGTGAAATGGTGGGGGTGTGGATGGTAGCAGTGGTGATGGTGATTACATGAGTGATAATAATAACAATACCTAACAGTGAGTGTTTCCCAAGTAGCAAGCTCTAAATTATCTCTTTTAATCCTCACAACTTTACAGAGTTGCTCCTGTATTGTTCCAATTTTACAAATGAGGAAATTGTGGCTGAGAGAGATTAAATAATTTGACCAAGGTCACACAGCTAATAAATGGGAGAGCCAGGATCTGAGCCCTAAATCCATCGTCTTAACCATGATGCTATCTGCTACTGTTCTGGAAAAGTACAGTGAGGACACAATGGGAAGAGTTGGAAGACAGGGATAATATATGATGTGTAGAGAAAAATGAAGCAATAATGCAGTTACTCCAATTCTTATACTAAAGTAATATTCAGGAAATTAGGTATGTTTAAGTTAACTAAAATGAAAAGCCGAACCAATAGGAGAAATTATTATTTTAAAACAACAGCCATTTTCAATAGTGCTGATTTCTAGTCTAAAAGTTTTAATTAAATGTGCTTTTCCCTTGACAGCTCAGAGCCTGGAGCCTGCTTCAGATTCTGTGTCTCCTTCTCTCTCTGCCCCTCCCCTGCTCATGCTCTGTCTCTCTCTGTCTCAAAAATAAATAAAAACATTTAAAAAAATGTGCTTTTCCCAAGAAGTCTCATAAACAAGTAGTTTCTCTCCCACTCATTTATCTAGTTTTGGGCTGGATTCTTAAAACTTCTTAGGTCTTAAGGCATAAAATGTAAAAATGTATACTTGGCTGAACAATCCTCAAGGAACACCCATACAGTGTAAATATTTGGCAACACAGAAAATCTCAGATACAGTCGTATTTAGAAGTGGTTGTAAGTTAGGGCACCTGGGTGGCTCAGTTGGTTAAGCATCTGACTTCAGCTCAGGTCATGATCTCATAGTTCGTGGGTTCAAGCCCCATGTCGGGCTCTGTGCTGACAGCTCAGAGCCTGGAGCCTGTTTTGGATTCTGTGTCTCCCTCTCTCTCTCTGCCCCTCCCCCACATGTGCTCTGTCTCTCTCTCTCAAAAAATTAAATAAACATTAAAAAAATTTAAAGGGGCACCTGGGTGGCTCGGTCACTTAAGCATCCGACTTCAGCTCAGGTCATGATCTCACGGTCCATCCATGAGTTCAAGCCCCATGCTGGGCTCTGTGCTGACAGCTCAGATTCTGTGTCTCCCTCTCTCTCTGCCCCTCCCCTGCTTGCACTCTGTCTCTTTCTCAAAAATAAACAAATATTAAAAAAAAAAAAAAAAACAACCAAATACCTTTAAAAAAATTAAAAGAAAAAAAAAGAAGAGGTTGTAAGTTAAAATATACTGAAGCTGGTAAAAATAAATGACAATCTAAATGTCCAGTACTAAGGGAATACACATGGTACATCAATAAAATGGATTGTTATGCAAACATTAAAAAGATAATGGCAAACACATATGGCACATGGTATGTGCCAGTCACTATCTAAGAGCTTTATAAATACTAATTCAACCACTTTTCATAAAAGCCCCATATGGTATGTACCAGCTACATCCTGCTTTACAGATGAGGAAGTTGAGAGAGGTAAAGTTACTTACTCAAGATTACACAACTAGTAAGAAATGCAGCTCAGATGTGAACCCAGCTAGGCTAACTACAAAACCACTAGCTATTCTTAAACTATTAGACTAAGTTGCTGTTTCAATGTTCATAACAGTATTACAGCATAAGCATTTTCCTATGTTAAGTGAAAAAGGCTGGATCCAGATCCAGAATGAAATGAGAAATCAAAGCCATTAATAATATGTGGAGCCAGGCTGAGGGTTGAGGGAGTGATTAAGAAATAGGGAGTGGGGCACTTGGGTGGCTCAGTCGATTAAGCATCCAACTTCGGCTCAGGTCATGATGTCACGGTTGGTGAGTTTGAGCCCCACGTCGGGCTCTGTGCTGACAGCTCAGAGCCTGGAGCCTGCTTGGGATTCTGTGTCTCCCTCTCTCTCTCTCTCTGCCTCCCCCCCGTTTGTGCTCAGTCTCTCTCTCTCTCAAAAATAAATGAACATTTAAAAAATTAAAAAAAAAAAAGAAAAAGAAATAGGGAGTAACAATGCATAACAGTTTTAATAATGTTAACATTTCACATAGGAATTGGAAGAGAAAACTACTCCAAGAGATACCATCTTATCAGGAAGAGTAAATACCGGTATACATACAGACTTTATACCCTCACAAAAATCAACTCAAAATGGATCATAGACCCAAATGTAAAACACAAAACTATAAAACTCCAATAAATAACATAGGAGAAAACCTAGATGACATTGGGTATGGCGATGACATTTTGGATGCACAAAGGCATGCTCCATGAAAGAAATCAGTGATAAACTGGACTTTATTAAAAGGAAAAACTTCTCCTCTATGAAAGACATTGTCAAGAGAATGAGAAGAGAAACCACAGACTGGGAGAAAATATTTACAAAAGACACATCTGATATAAGACACTTATCCAAAATAACAAAGAACTCTTAAAACTTAACAATAAGAAAACAACCAGACTAAAATATGAGCCAAAGACCTTAACAGACACCTCACCAAAAAAAATATACAGACGACAAATAAGCATATGGAAAAATGCTCCACATCACTTGTCATGAGAGAAATGCAAATTAAAACAAGATACCACTACCTGCTTCTTGGAATGCCCCAAATCCAGAACACAGACAACACCAAATACTGGAGAGGATGTGAAGCAACAGGAACCCTCATTCATTGCTGGTGAGAATGCAAAATGGTACAGCTACTTTGGAAGACAGTTTGGTAGTTTCTGACAAAACTAAATACACTCTTTATCATACAATCCAGCAATCATGCTCCTTGGTATTTACCCAAAGGAAGTGAAAACTTATGTCCACACAAAAATTTGCATACAGATATTTATAGCAGCTTCATTCATAATTGCAATAACTTGGAAGCAACCAAGATCTCCTTCAGCAGGTAAATGGATAAATAAAGTGTGTACATCCAGACAATGGATCTTACTCAGCGCTAAAAAGAAGGAAGTGATCAAACCATGAAAAGGACATGTGGGAACCTTAAATGCATATTGCTGAGTGAAAGAAATCAATCCGAAAAGGCTACATACTAATATAGGATTCCAACTACATGATGTTCTGGGAAAAGCAAAATTATGGAGACACTTTAAAAAAAAAAAAAAATCAGTCTGTTTGCCAGGGTTGGGGGTGGAGGAAAGATAAATAGGTGAAGCACAGAGAATTTTTAGGGAAATGAAAATATTCTGTATGATACCATAATGATGGTTACATGCATTATACATTTGTCCAAACCCACAGAAGATACACCACCAAGACTGAACTATAAAGTAAAATGTAGACTTTGGGTGATCAGGGTGTGTCAATGTAGTAGGTTCATCAATTGTAGCAAATGAACCACTCTGGAGAGGATGTGGTTAATGGTGGATATCACGTGGGGATAGGGGGACAGGGAGTACACAGGAAATTCGTACACTTTCCCGGAAACTTTGCTGTGAACCTGTAAGTGCTTTAAAAAGATAAAGTTCTAATCATCAATAAGTTAATTCCTTAATTCCCTGTTAAAATTCTTCAATGTGGTCCCTACTTATAAAATCTAAACTCCCTTGGAAGGCATACAATATTTTTTATTAGCTGATTCCTGTATACGTTTCCAAGTTCATCTTTAGTCTCTTCCCTCCACCTAACTTCACCCTCCTCCGTGAGGACCCCAAATTCTCTTACTCCTCCAGATGTTTCCATATGGAGTCCCTTGGCTTGGCAAATACCTACTCATTCTTCATGTCTCAGTGCAAATGCAGCCTTCCCAGTGCATCTTTCCCTCACTTCCCCATGTAGCACCTGGCCTGCAGTCTGAATTCAGTCGTGGTAGCATCTCTGCTTATACTTGGTACTTGACTCTGCCATCCAATTGCATCTTAATCGTTTAAATGCTTAATTTTAGTCTCCGTTAGAAAATGAGAACCAAATCTTTTCTTTTTGTATCTCCAGTGGCAAGCACATAGCCATATCCACCATAATGAAGACATCAAAAAGAAAACGAAAAAGAGATGGTTATGAATGACCTTGTAGGAGTACTGTGGGAGTTTAAGGATTTATAAAAAATCATTTTGTGGAATATGTGAAACAACCTTTCAGCACAATTACTGACAAGTTGGAAACTTCCATAAACAGATGCAGAATACAAGTACAATTTTGCAAGAGAAGAAAAGCACAAATCCTGTGCTTAAAAAAAAGATGGAAGGAAAGTACCAAAATATTAAAAGCGATGTTGTCAGAATGGTAAGAAGCCATGGGGTAATTTTCCCCCTTTCCTCTTTTTCAAACAATGTCTTAAATGCTTAAATAACCTAATACTACACTCCATATATGGCCTTGGTCCCCTAAAACATTGAGAACCTACCATCATGCCACTCAAAGCACAGAGGAAAATGATGAGACAGTAGCACCTTGCTGCCCAAGGGCTGGAGAAAGTAAAGCTGTAGAATGTACGTGCTTCAAACCCACTGGCTTCTAGGACTATCTTTTTATACATTCCTAATCTGTTTTGATCACCTCTTTGAGATCCAAAAAAGAGACTTATTTAGGAACAAGAAATCAATTAGCACTCACAGGTCACCTATTACAAAAGTAGATGTTAAAGGGGTATAAATAAGACATGGAAAAATAAGGTAAAATAAGACATGATTTCAACCTTCAAGTAATTTAGTTTGGTGGGAGGAGGAAAACGACTCACATGAAACATCAACTGTATACAACTGAATGATAAATTATGTAATCTAATTGTCCAAACTAACATATAAATACCATTAATACCTGATAAACATGGCATAGTCTGAGATGGTTAACGATTCTATTTTTAGATTAGAAAGATGAGCTATTACAGCTATGAGTTACAAATACCACACTAAACCACAAAAGTACTTTGCAAATTTTAAGGTTTTTGAGTTTGTTTTTAAGTGTGACAGAAACTGAAACAATCAAATCTTAGACCACTGCTTTTCTAAGTGAGAAAAACTATGGAAACAAAATATACCTGAGATTTTTGTCTTTGGGCTGTATTTACTGTTGGGAAGAGCTCCATCCAGAGACTGAGCAGAGTGAAAAGGTTGACTTTAGAAAGCCTTGGTATTTGACCTACAAAAGAGAGGCAGACACTTTAAAATTTTACTAACGATGAAAATAGAAACTAATACTCAAGGCCATTTGGGTGCTAACGCCTTAACTCAGCTGCATTAGTAGGAGGCAGAAAAAAAGGATACGCGGACAAGACAATCAAGGGCAGGAGACTGGCTACAACCTCACTTTCAGCGACCTCCTCTGGCACTTTTCAAACTTGGGCCCTTTCTCCGGCCCTCACATGTCAAGGGTAAAAATGGCACAACTGATACAAGTAACTATGGGAACAATCCAAAGGAAGTTATGAGAAGTCCTTGCATCTGATGTCAACGTGGAGCGAGCTTTTCTTTAAATTGACGTGTTGCAAAAAGGGCAGTTGAGGTGACCTTTGCTGGCAAGGCATTGAAATACAGGAAAGCGTCACGTGTGGTTAATTTGGAAATCAAGTCAAAAGCACGGAATTTTCAAGCTCAATACTCGAGATCCCAGCTCTAGGTCCTGAGAGGAAAAGGAAAAGGAGAAGGAAAAGGGGCGGGGGGGGGGAGGGGTGGGCTGTGAGCGCGACTTCAAAAGCGGGTGCTGCCGGGCCAGGGGTTGGTTCCTCTGTGACAGAGGCAAGAAAGCGCCTAGGGCGGGAATGAGACGTCCCGGGGCAGAAGCTCAGGCGAAGAGGGGCAGGCAGGGAAAGCGGAGTTAGTCGGAGGCAGAGGCTCAGGGCAGAGCGAAGGCTGGGGTGGCAGCAGCAGGGTCCGGGGCACTCACCAGTCATGCTGCCAGTCTGGGTGCTGACTGACCGCCCGGCCCCGGCGCTCTCCAGATTTTGCATCTGCCCTGCTTCTTTCATCCCAAGCCTAGCGGCCTCTGCTGCCCAGAATACCTCTCGCTGTCCGGCATGATCTTGGCCCCAGCGGCTCCACCTCTAGCCTCCTCCCAGCAACTGTATGGTAACCGCCAACTCGGCGCAGCCAGCTGACGTCAGAGCTTGGCCGCCACTTCCGGGCGCCTTGTCTGTTGCGTTAGCCAGGCGTGGACGCGTTGATGAGAGGCTGCCCCTCTAGGGGCTGCCGGTTAGTTAAGAAGCGCTGCGCGATAAATCAGTTAAGGCCCGAATTTAGCTGTCTTCGCTGGTTTTGCTGAAGGCCAACTGAGGATGTTTTGGCCTGGAAGTCCCAGGGTGTACACACTCTAATAGAGTGATGAAGCCTGCGCAGACTTGAGAGTTTTGGTGAGCGAGTGAAGGGGAATTGAAATGGAAAGCTGCCCTATCGGTCACCGTCGAGATCTTAGAGAAGGGAGGAGGTGTTGGGGGGGGGAGGCGCGGAGCTGGGCGGCCCAGGTGGTTGCTACCATCAGTGATTGGCCAGTCCTTAGGAACTCAGTGCCAGGGACAGCCATAGGGACGTTCTGATTTTCATCAAACATAAGGTCTCAAGGGGTGCAACTGTGATTATGAAAAAGGTGGGGGGGGGGGGGGGGGGGAGGGGGGAGTACTTCTGGGAAATATGAGAAGTACCTGATATTGTAGATTTGTGACCAGTGCATTTTATTTGATTACTTCATAAGTGTCCCAGGCAGGAGTCAAATTGAAGCTCCACCCTTCCTCCCCAGTGACTCAGAGCCCAGTTTCCATAACCAACCTCTTATGTTATCATAACTTGAAATACTGACAAATAGCAAGACATAAAAACTGCTTTTTGAAAGCAAAAGCTGAACATTATTAAAATACATTATCTTGTGAAGGACTGAAGGGAATCTTCAGTGATGATGGGTATGGCTATGGTTCCTTAATTTTCACTACTGTATAGTATTTAATTTTAGCTATATACCACAATTTATTTATTTAGAATGGCTAAAATAAAAAGTGCTGACAAACCAAATATTGACAAGGATGCAGACAGCTGGCTATCTCATACATTGTTGGGAGGAATATAAAATGGCACAGATACTTTGGAACAGTTTGACAGTTTCTTATAAATATATGCTTGTCCTGTCACCCAGCAATCATACTCCTGGGTATTTATGCTAGAAAAATGAAAACTTAGGTTCACACAAAACTCTGTATATGAGTGTTCATAGAAAGCTTTATTTGTAATAGTCAAAAACTGGAAAAAAGCCAAACAACCTTCAGTGAATGAATAGACAACAAACTAGAGAATATCCTTGCCGTGGAATACTACTCAATAAAAAGGAAGGATACATGCATCAACTTGGATGGATCTCCAGGACATTGTGTTGAGTGAAAAGAAAAAAAAAAAACAGTCTTAAAGTGTTATGTACTGTATGATTATATACCATTCTCAAAGTGTGGTGATGGAGAACAGATCAGTGGTTGCCAGGTGTTATGGTTGGGAGAAGGGTACCACTAAGAGGTAACACAAGGTTGGGCACTGACTGGCACCGAAAATACTGTGTTAAAAACTAGTGAAATCCAAATAGGGTATATACCTGAATTAATAGTATTGTACCAATGTCAGTTCCCTGGTTTTCCCAATGTGCTATGATAATATATTATCATTGCAGAAGCTTAGAGAAAGGCACATAGGAACTCTCTATTATTTCTGCAACTTGTTTGAGTTTTAAACTCTTTCAAAATAAAAAGATATAGCATCTGTATCATATATATGTATATATATGATTATATATTAAATATATATTTATTAAATATATTTATAATTAACATTTTAATATATTTAATATAATAATATATTTAATATACATTAAATATATAGTGTATATATACATATATGTATATATACATATATACATTATATATATATACATATATGTATACATATATGTACATATATATATAATGTATATATATATATATAAAATCATTAATCTCTACAAGTCAAATCTACCCTTTGAACAACCATTAGCTTTGTTGCTCATGTCCTTCTCTTTGGATTTCTGTTTTCATTACATTTTTAGTCTCATAGTATTTCAGAGTAATACTCTGAGTAAATACTCTGATTATTTCCTTTACTTTCTTGCTAGTTCAGCCATATTTTATTTAGCATTTTTTAGTACTTTGTCACAAATTTTTTTGGGCTATCTTATCTACAATATTACTGGAAATAATGGTTCTGCTGCAAAGGAGAATAAGGACTAAAAAGGAGTACAAGACAAATGCTACCTCAGTGCTAAGAAATGGGACAAGCTCAGTTCAGGTGAGCACAACAAAACCCAGCTTAATCAATAAAATGGTTTTAAAATCAATAAATAATTCTTTATATCAAGTGGAAAGAGCATGGACTTTGATGTCAGACAGATAAACTATATTCACACTCTAACCACCCAAGTTATTTACTAGCTAATTTATGAGTTAGCCGAGACTAAGTTAGCTGTGGGTAACAAATAACCACCAAATCTCAGTGGCTTGCCACAACAAAGGTTTCTTTCTGGCTCACATATGCTGCAGCTCTGCTCCTGTGGATTGGCTCTGGGATCTAGACTAAAGGAGCAGCCTTTGGATATTCTTTTTTCCTGGCGGAAGGAAAAGAGATGGCAGAACTACATGATGACTCTTAGAGCAAGTCTCATGTCAAGCCAGACTCCAGTGAGATGGGATGTGTAATCCTGTTTCAGGGACATGCTGAAAAGGCAGGTACAGCAAATACCCTGACAGTAATGCAATATTAATGAATTAACCTTACTAATCATAGATCCTTTGCCTGTTACTTCATATCTTGTCAGTAAAAAGAACTCCCATATCCCCCTTTCCCAGAATCTGCAGTTTTCAACCTTTTATCACATTTGTACCATTTTTTTTGTTATTCTGTTACATTTGCACACCTCCCCCACCCCATTCTTTTTCTGAATCACTTGAGAGTAGGTCACAGACGCCTGCCTTGCCCAATCCCCTCTTGAAAACTTCAGTATGCATTTCTACAAAACAAGGACACTCTAACACATGCTAATTCAGCAGTCCAAAACAGGAAATCAGCACTGATCGAACACTACTGTGCAATCCACAGACCCTATTCAAAATTTGAAAAGTGTTTCAACATGGGTCATTTCTATTCTGGTAAAGCATCCCATTCAGATTCACTGAGTTTTGCCCTTCATTATTTTCCTTCAACCTGGGACATTTCCTCAGTCACTACTCAAGTCATTTTGCCTTCTGTAATTGATCAGTATTTTGTGAAGAGAAATTCCCCAAACTATGCTAACATCCTATACCAATCAAACCTCTACATACCAACTTTAGCATTTATTGGTGAATCCCACATGAATTAATCACCATTTTTAAAAAAATTTTTAAATGTTTATTTTTGAGACAGAGAAAGACAGCGAACGGGGGAGGGTCAGAGAGAGGGAGACACAGAATCCGAAGCAGGCTCCAGGCTCTGAGCTGTCAGCACAGAGCTCAATGCGGGGCTCGAACTCACGGACTGTGAGATCATGACCTGAGCCGAAGTCAGATGCTTAACTGACTGAGCTACCCAGGTGCCCCAATTAACTACCATTTTAACGGCTGTCCAGTTGTGATTTCTTATTTCCATAATTCTTCCTACATATAGTAGTTGTCATTCTAAAATAAGGAAGAGCTTTTCCCTCTTCCTCATTCATTCATTCATTCATTCATATCTATATGGACTTACGATTCCCATTTTGTTCAATGGGCTGTAATCTGCTATTTATTTTAGTGCTCAAATTGTCCCATATTTGATGAAATCCTCAAGTTGTGTCTTTTATCCTTTTGATACACCCTCATCGATCATTGAGCACTTCTTTACATTCTAGTACAAGATGCTCCAGACTCATCTTCTACGTTCTCCGCACCAGACTTAGAGTCAACCATTTCCCCAAGGAGCCCTGGTTCCTTTTAGTGTTTAAAAACGAAGATCTAGGCAGTAAGTGTGCTGATTGCTACTGCTATGTTATTACTACTAGACCCTCTGAGACGATAGATCTAGAAAATATATTAGTATCTATATACGTATATACATATACTCATGTATCTCTTTCAGCAGCTATCTGTCTCTTTAAACGTTCACAATGAGGGGCGCCTGGATGGCTCAGGTCCTGATCTCGTGGTTTGTGGGTTTGGGTTGAGCCCCACATGGGGCTCTGTGCTGACAGAGCCTGGAGCCTGCTTTGGATTCTGGGTCTCCCTCTCTCTCTGCCCACTAACACTCTGTCTCTCAAAATTAAGTAAGTGTTTTAAAAAAGCATTGACCCCTTCAATTCTGGTCTAGCACATCAGGGTTATTTCTAGCCTCTCCCTTTGCCGTATTTGTAAACCTCTTCTTGAACAGCAAGAAACCTCATTCCCATTATCCTCAATATAGTTTCTTCTCTTTCGCTTTCCTTCTCCCCCACCCCAATTCCTGTAATCTAATTTCCTTAGCACATTGGTTGCTTCCTTGGCTTCACCACCCATGCTGCTGCTGCTGCTGTTGCTGCTGTCACAGCCCCTTTGGCCTCTAAGGGAAGGGAGGAGAGGGGAGGGGAGGTAATGGGAGTCTATAAAATAGCTTTTGAGTGAATTATTCAGAGAGGGAAGAAAGAAGACATGAAGGGAGGGAGGGATGTACAGTGGTAGTAGGTTTATCACAAATTTTCTTAAAGTCTAAATGGTCCCAAATAGCACAGTGCCTGGCAAAGCATAGGTGCTCAATATCATTAATTATTGTCCTTCCCTTCTTTGTCTTCCATTTGTTTATTCTCTATAGAAAACCCGAAACTTCTCCTTTTATTCTAGGTCCTATTGGTTGGGAATACTAGTCCCAGCAGTGTGTTTATTTGAACAGAAACTTCTCACAACAAAACAAGCAGAGGTGGCATGGAGCCCATCATAAAGACGTGGCATCGATACTGGACTTGTTCCTATGCTGGTGTGTGGCAGAGACCACATACCTTGTTAGTAGAGAAAGTGTACCTCCCACTCAGTCTTGCTCTCTTACATGGAAGGCACATCATGACCAGTGACTCTGTCTTCTGCAAGCCTGGAGATGAGGTGGCCACAAGACTGATAGGGACTGCTGGTGGCCAGTGCACCCTTGTGGACAGTATTGGCCCTAATTTGGTCATTTTAAGCAAGGATGTAACCATAAACACCACCCTGCGTCCAGAAATTAAGGTTTCCTAAACAATTCTCAGAAGGCAGTTCCTGGCAGCACTTAAACCCCAAGAAAGCAAAGAGAAGCCTGAAACAAAATCCAGATGCCTTTCACAGAACATTCGCTTTGTTATGGAGGGCAGTGCTGCCAAAAAGAAATGACCTCTCAGGCTTACCATACATTGTCCCAAACGGTGTCCTCAGAAAAGTAAACGTAGTGCCACATAGATTAATGTACTACAAAGTAAGAATGTCCAGGAACCTTGGGAATGTCTGTGCTCCCATGAGATGGAAAGGATCAGCAAGCCCACTTCCCATATTGTCTGTCCTGAGGCACTCTGCCAGAAGGCCATCCAACAGGTGCCTGGGCATCACGGTCCATATCTCAGCAACTTTTGGGTCCTCGTTTGTGTGGCACCCTCTGGAATGGTTTGGATCTCCCTCCCTCCCTTCCTTCCTTCCTTCCTTCCTTCCTTCCTTCCTTCCTTCCTTCCTTCCTTCCCCCCTTCCTTTTATTTTTGAGAGACAGAGAACCGTGAGTTCATGACCTGAGCAGAAGTCAGATGCTCAACCTACTGAACCACCCAGGTGCCCCTGGTTTGAGTATTTCTAAATCAGCATCCTTGAAGAAGTCCTGTAATTAGACATGTTAGAAATCAACAGAAGAGACTAGAGGGACATAAAGGGAGGGAATAGAGAGGGAGTTGATGGAATATCTACTATGCATCAGACACCTTATGTAACAAATAATGATAAGAGAAGAGTATCTTACTGAGTATTTACTGTGTTCCATTCTAGCTACTTTGCACATATTATTTACACCTTCCAACAAACTTGTGAAGTGGGTATCATTATTATTACCCCTACTTAGAGGCACGAAGACATTGAGTAACTTGCCCAAACACTATGGCTTGAAAGATGTGGGAGCAAGATATAAGTGTACGTTACTTTAATATAATTCTATGATATAGATGTTTATCATATACATTTTACAGATGAGGAAACTAAGGCCCCTGGAGCACCAACATCAGTATCACTCAGGAGCTTGTTAGAAATGCAGTCTTGGGCCCCAGTTTAGACCTATGGAGCCAGAAGCTGGACAGAACCACTGGACAGGACCAGAGGGCTCCAGCAGGTCTTAAACTTGCACATGGGTAAAAGTCACTTGGAGACTATGTTAAAACCCTGATTCCAGGGGCCAGCCACTAAAGACTCTGAGTCTCTGGTATTTAGCAGTAGAATTTTGGCGCTCTATAGAATTGCTTCTACCAAGTACCAAGATGATGTGTTTGGTATCCCATCATCTATCAACATTAGCTGATGTTAAAAATTAAGCAAAATGTTCATACTAGTTAAGGAATAGGTATCAATGTTTTATTTAGTTCAGGGGTTGGCATGCTTTCTGTAAAGGCCCAGAGAGTAAATATTTTAGGCTTTAGGGACCATTCAGTCTCTGTCGTATATCATGAAAGCAGCCATAAGCAATATGTAAATGAATGAGCGTGTAGATGTTTTCTAATACAACTCAATGAACACTTCCTTCATCTGGCTTATAACAGAGAATGTCCAGTGATATCAATGAGACCTAGTTCAGCATGCATTTGAGCATTGGAGCTTTAAATACTTGGAGAGGAAAGGACTCTAAGTAAAATAGCTGATACTATAGGGGAGGAAAACAATTTTACTCTACCCTTCTAGATTCTTGGCTGAGAACTCTCCCATCTCCATAATAAAGACAGATTAACAAGATAAAACGAAACATTTCAATTACATATGTAAGGGAGCCCCTCAAAGATATGAGACTCAAAGCTGGCCAGGCAGTTGAGACTTACATACTGTTCTGAGCTAAGGAAAAGGATAGAGGTTTGGGGCTTCAAAGAGGAGGAAGACAATTCTCAGGAAGATGAGAAGAGTAAATTAAATGTTTGGTAAGCAAATGTTTTTCCTGCCACACAGATAAGTCTCTCAGATGAAAAAGCTTTCTCTGATAATGGCTCTCTTCCTGGTATGGGTGCCCTTTCTAATATTTTTAGGCAGTTAAGAAGGAGATAAAAAGCTTTTCCTGAAACTACCAGGCTTTGATTATCTTCAGCTCAAAATAGTCCACATGCCAAAGTAGCATATTTTGGGGTGGCTTATTCTGAACCTCCTCAATACAATATTCCCGGTTAATTTTCTTCAGCTGAATCATAACACTTTTTCCACTGGGCTAGAACATCCTAATCCTTTATCAGATTCTTCAAGGTAACCTCTCACCTGCAGGGCTATAAATTGCCACTGCTTCTATCTAGTATGTTACAAATTAAAAAAAAAAAACAACAAACAAACTTGACAAGTAATCCTCATTTTATCATTTTCCAGGTGTGCAGTAATTTTTCTCATCGGCAGTAGAAGAAAAAGCCCTGTGAAGTTCAGTACTGTTTGCTGTAAAGATTATCGTTGAAGACACAGTTTTCTAGCTTATAGGATGTTACCTTGGAGTACCCACAGGATAAATTCTCCTGTCTGCACTAAGTCATGTAACCTCCCCAATCAGACACCGGGAATGAGTTTCGTGTCCTCACTCTCTCTGGTATAATCTTATTTTATCTACACTCATTTGTACTTACTTCCTACTTTCCCCATTAACTTAATTTTTATCTTATTTTTGGCATTTCTGTAAATTGCCTTATGTTCTTTTTGGAATACAAATTTATTTAAATGGAGAGGATGTTCAAATTTGAGGATTCCTTAGTTTCATGTGCCTTGAGAAGGAAGAGGAAATGAAGCTGATATTTGCATACTCAGAAAAATACATATGATGTCCTTTATAGCAACTTAAATGTAATACACTCATATTTACATCATCACTTATATGACAAAGGTTGTATGTTCTTAGTTCACATATCCATCACACATGCCTCACCTAAAGGGATCTAAATAATCTAGGCAGTTACTCTGCAGTGTTTCTTTTTTGTTTTGTTTTTCAAACTTATTTTATTAAAAATTGTTAACGTTTATTTATTATTGAGAGACAGAGAGAGACAGAGCATGAGCATGGGAGGGGGAGACACAGAATCTGAAGTAGGCTCCAGGCTCCGAGCTGTCAGCACAGAGCCCGATGTGGGGCTCGAACTCACCAACCGCGAGATCATGACCTGAGCGAAGTTGGATGCTTAACTGACTGAGCCAACCAGGCGCCCCACAAAATTCTTACTTTATTAGGTTGAAATAAGCTGAAAACTTTATTTTCCTCACAAAAAAGCAATATTTTCTGTATTATTCCTAGATAAACCACAAAACTTATTTTTGCAGTAAGACCAGTTTTTCCCGGTTATGTATATAAATCAACATGAGGCAATAGATATAGTCATGAAAAAAGAAAAAGAAAATAGGGAAAACCAGACAAATCAATTATTAGTGTCTGTAGACTCGGGTCCTGTCTTCTGTGCAAAATAATGCTTACCGTACATCTGCTAAAAAGCTGATGGCCCGGTTAGGCCATGGGCACAAGAGGATGCAAGCAGCAGCAAGTGTGGGGCAACAACGGCCCATTCTTCCCTTTTTTGCCTTTTTTTTTTTTTTTTTTTTTTTTTAAATTTAGAGAGAGAGCAGGAGAGGGGCAGCAAAAGAGGGACAGAGACAATCTCAAGCAGGCTCTGCACTGTCAGCACGGAGCCCAACACAGGACTTGATTCCACAATCGTGAGATATGACCTGAGATGAAATCAAGAGTCAGATGCTTAACTGACTCAGTGCCCTGGCTCATTCTTCTATTTAATGGTAAAAGTAACTTATTTATTTACATCCCCTAGATAAACACTAAATCTACACAGAAATCCTCTGTAGGTGAGTGCTCGGTTTCTCACTTTCTATTAACCACCATTACAGATTTTTAACAATACACTTGAAACACACTGTACTTAAGTCAGACGCTTTGTTGCATTTCATAAATTATTTTCCTCCTCCTTTATCCTCTGTGTCCTCAACATCTTTTTCTTCCAAGAACTGATAACTCAAATGCTGGTCATTAGATCACTGTCCCAAATGGCTTCAAACCCTCCATCGTGCCTCCCACAGGAATCACATACAAATGAAACTCTGCATTTTTAATACTATCTTCTTGGAGAACACAGAGCATGCATAAGTTCAGACCATGGCCATTTAAGAGATGAGTGGTCAGTGACTAGCAGGTGAGTGGGAGGCCTGTAGGCAAATTTGCCTTCAATGATTAAGGGGCCTGGATGCATCTTACAGCTTTACCTACTAATAACTGATAAGAGGCATCCTAAAGCATTCTCTGAGATATTTTCAGTGCTTTCCAAATTAGCTTTAGGAAGCTCTGACACATTTATATATATATATATATCTATCATGAAATCCAGGTCATGTTTTGCACTGAGTTATAATTCCCAAACCTGCAAGATTTGACCTCTGTTCATTCCGTGTTTGGTGTATGTTTTGTGATGTTTACATCCATTCTCCTCCGTCTTCATCCTGGGAAGACTCCATAGGACTTTAAGCGAACAGAAACATTAGGAAAAATACATAAATATCAGGCAGATATAGAGCATCCTAAATTGTAGACAGAAGCTCTTTATCTTTCTCTCTGCACTTGAGCCTCTGACGGTGAAGGTCCACAGAGAATAAGTCACCCTCTACATGTTGGCTTGGTGCTTCTCTGACACGTTGAGGTGAAGATCCCACGTCTTCAGGTAAGGGCTTTGAGATGCTCACCTGGGAGTCTATCTTGAGTTACCGGATAATCTCTTCTTCCATGAGAACACTGAGTGTTTAGAATAACCTCAAAGGTTAGGAAATTCTACGTTAAGTTGGCAAGTCCTGCAGAACTTTCCAGAAAGTTTCACTTGACTTTCATGTTTAGTGGCCAAATTTGTGGCTTCCTCAAGTCAAAATCATAATAAAATTCACTATTTTTCATCACTTCATTTGTGAATGTGACACTGTAGTCAAGCTGCTGGCTGCCGTGAAGATGCCAGGCATTTGTTGCTGGATTTTTTCCCTCAAGGGCTCTTGTTAAGATAGGACATTTTTAAGAATGACAAATGAAACCAATGAAATAGAAATCTGTTAATATACTACAGAGCCAAATGCTTGACCTGCCATCAAACTATTCCATCTAGCATGTGTCATTCTTTATACCGTCTATATATAAAACAAAGGCTTGCAAGAGCTCCATTTAAATTTCAAAAGCATCCCATCTGCCCACCTATTGAGGAAGGCCCATTTCCTTCTGTTATTGTAACTTTCTTCACTTCTCTGAAAACAGGCAGACACTGTATTGTCAAATCCTAAAAGCAGTTGCAGTGACCCTTCGAAAAAAGAACAGTCTTCCCCAGCTGTTCTCAATGCAACAGACGCCCCACAGTAAGCCCTGACTTTCCAAGAAGAGTGGAATGTGTTGGTACCCTGGGAATATTCTCTAAAAGCCTGGTGCACAAGACTTTAATTTTACCAACTCACTGGACACAACGCGTACCTGACCACATCACTACTCCATAATCAGGCCTCACCTTGTGTGTATGGAGGACACCACACCTTTTGGACAGAAGGAAAGACTGATTCTAATAAGCGAAAGGTAGTAGGATATGAACTGAGGACAATAAGGCTAGTTCACGCTGACTAAAGATTACCACATGCCTGACAGTGTGCAAACAAAGCACATTACATTCTATTATTATATATTATATATACATTGTAATGATTGAATAATTAAACATTCTATTATAATACTGCAATGCACCAAGTTTTTAAGAAACCAGTCTCTGTCCTCACCCCAAATGTAAAGTAGCCTCCAGACACACATAGGAACTGTTGTTGTCAAGCCCCAGGCAATGTGCTAGGTGCTTTACATATATTTAAATACTACTTCATTATCCTCTATGGTCTCAGTTATCACACAAAGTTACATTTCTTCAGAATGAGAATCTCCCTTATTGTGAAGTCATTGGTCACTTGACTGTTTTATTTCATTCAATCCCTTTTGCAGAAAGGGAAAATAAATAAAGCCTTACAAAATTGTCTGTGTCTACATACACCCAGGAACAGGTTATATATACATTAAACTTCTTCAGTTCAACACATTTTTATTACCACGTTCCAGGAGGTTCTGAATCATATGCTTATTTCCTCAGTTTTGTGGTTTTAAAAAACCATCAGTGTGGGTTGCAAATACTCAGCAAATAGCTGGTACGTGCTCTCCCACTGCGGCAAAACAGGCTGACTTGTGGGCACCCTGTGTGTATTGTTCAGCAACCGTTTCCTCTATAACTTACCATTTTCTGGCTCTTGCCCCGACATTCTGTTGAAAGACTTTCCAGGTTCCTTCCTTTTGCCATGCCTGTGGCTTTTCCATTGCCCTTATTCTAGGGTTACCAGATTTAACAAATAAAAATACAGTGTCCAGTTAAATTTGAATTTCAGATAACGAATGATATTTTTAGTGTAAGTATATCATACTTATTAAACTTATACCAAAAAAAAAAAAAATCATTGTTCATCCAAAATGCAAAGTGAAGTGGGAGTCCTGCATCGAATCTAACAACCCTACTTCCTTCTCTGTCATCTGTGGTGTGTGACCCTCTGGCCTCTGAGCCTCCTTGAAACTCTCTTCTTTTGGGTTGTATCACATTTGTTGCTTTCCCTTGTTCTGCTCCTTCTGCCTGGTTCAGTGACTCTTGTAGTCTGTGTTGGGATCATAAGCATGTATCCGTAGGCCTCTCCTTTTATCTCTATAAGCTTTCTCTTTGGTGAGGTCTTTGATTCCTATCACTTAGATCAGTGGATCTCAGAGTGTGATGCCAGACTAGGGACAGCACTGGCACCTGGAAACTGGACGGAAATGCATATTCTCAGCCTCCAACCCAGATCTACAGAATCAGGTCTGGGGTGGGGCCCAGCCATCTGTATTTTAAGAAGGCTTTCAGTTGTTTTTATTTTTTTTTAATTTTTTAACTTTTTATTTTATTTTTTGAGAGACAGAGACAGAGCGCGGGCAGGGGAGGGGCAGAGAGAGAGGGAGACACAGAATCCAAAGCAGGCTTCAGGTTCTGAGCTATCAGCACAGAGCCCAATGCAGGGCTCGAACCCATGAACGCAAAATCATGACCTGAGCTGAAGTTGAATGCTCAACTGACTGAGCCAGTCAGGCGCCCCCAGTTGTTTCTGAAGCAAGCTAAGTTTTGAGAACCACTGGTATAAGTGATCACTTGTAGCCTCTGGACTCCCAAATCTTTACTATTAGCCTCGATTCCACACCTAAACTTTCACCTAGCATTTCAAATTGGAGTGTTCTGTGGAATGTTAATAAATGAAAGAAAAGAAAAACAAATAAGTTGTATGGTCAAATGGGGTTTACGTGGTATTTCAGCATATCTTAAAGTTGTTTGACTATGGGGATCTATTACCAGGAGGTTGTGGAAAACACAACAGAGGGATGGCTTCGTTGGAAACAGAGTAATCAAAATGAAATTCATTGTTGCCCCCGCTGAATCACCTCTACAACTCATTTCTTTCAAATAGCACCAACATTCTCCTAGTTAAGTAGGCTTAAAATATTGGATTTATGACTCATCTGCTCTCATACCCAATCAGCCTCTGACTGTTAAGACTCAGTCATGGTAGTACTGAAAGATAATAGACCTGGGTGACTTTTGAGGGTCGAGGAAGCTGCTGTTGCAGCTTATCAGAGTCAAGGCTCAGAAGGCGCCTCTTCACTGAGATGTGGAGACCAGCCCATCCACCCCAAAGGCAATTCTGGCTGATCTCAGTAACCAGCAGCAAGCTGTCCGGGGCAGCAGGTACACAGCTCCAGGGCTCCCCACAGAGCCACAGTGACATGAGGTCAAGCACTTAGGGACAGAACCCAAGAACCCAAGAGGGCCATGAAGAGCTGAGCAGGCCCGTCCTGGAGGAACTGAGCAAGAAGACAAGGTATTGAAGTAAAAGAAAATCAGAACATGCTTTGAAGAGCTGAAGACGCAGTAGATGACCCGGTTACTGAAATGAGCAGTCGTGGAGAGTCTGAGGCCCATCGTGGCCTACAAGTAGAAGGATCTCAGCATGGGGTGGCTGGGCCACACCCACACAGAGAGGATCAGGGGACTGAAGGGCTGAGGAACCAGGGAATCACCACTGGACCACAGCCATGAGTTTCGGCCATAACATAAATGACTTTCACATGAATCCATCTCCCAAACCCACCTTTTGTTATCTTTATTTACTATCTTCGTATCTCTTCTTTTATCCAGGGGTAAATATAGGGAAAGGGAGGCAAAGGGCAGGCAAGGGGAGTGGGGTATGGTGAGAGTGGAAGAGACTGCTGTAAGGGAGATCTTACTGAAAGTGCACAGCCTTGTCTGCGCGTTGGAATCATCAGAATCACCTGGAGAGCTTTAAGAGCTACATCTGGGTCCAACCCCCAGAGAGCTTGGTGCCACTTTCTTGTCTCTGGGTTAATGCTCCTCAAATTTTAAAGTGTGTTGGAATCCCTGTGGATCTTGTTAAACTGCAGATTCTGATTTAGCAGGTTTGGAGTAAGGCCTGGAAATCTGTATTTTAGCAAGATCTCAAGTGATGCTAATACCACCGGTCTGTGGATCACATCTTCTGCAGCAAAATCCACAGCAGAGGTTCTCAGAGGGTGGTCCCCAGACCACCAGAATCAGTATCACCTGGGAACTTGAGAGAAATGCAAATTCTCAGGCCCCCACCCCAGACCCACTGAATCAGAAACTCTGGGGGTGGAGCCCAGCCACCTGTGCTTGAACACCCCCTCTGGTGATTCTGATGCAGGCTGAAGTTTGAGAACCACTCTCATAGAGAATTTGCACAGGGAATAAAAAGCCAGAGGGAAGGGAGCTGATATTTGCTCTAAGGACAAAGTAATGAATTATCATGCAGGTAAGACAGAAACAAAGATCAGGTTTTGTTCTATTTACATTACAGTTAGGAACAAGCATAACCATTACGATAAAATTAAGACATCATAACTTTGAAAACTGCATGTATGTATTCACTTTAAAAAAAAGCTTTTTAAGGGGCGCCTGGATGGCTCAGTCGATTGGGTGTCCGACTTCAGCTCAGGTCACGATCTCACGGTCTGTGAGTTTGAGCCCCACGTCGGGCTCTGTGTCGGGCTCTGTGCCAACAGCTCAGAGCCTGGAGCCTGTTTCAGATTCTGTGTCTCCCTCTCTGACCCTCCCCCGTTCATGCTCTGTCTCAAATAAATAAATAAAGGTTAAAAAAATTAAAACAAAAAAGTTTTTTAAAATCCCCATATCATCACAAGTAGTAGAAATTATCTGGGACATTTTCGAGACTAGCACACTCACTACAAAGATGAGAGGGAAGGAGATATCAAACTGTGGCCTTTTCTGCTGAGGGCTGCTTGGGCCCCCCAGGGCGTAGCAGGTACAGATGCAGGAAGACAAGGCAGGAAGGCTTGGCCCTGGCGATTAGGAATAGGGAAGGGGATGCCAGCTGCTCTGCGGCCACAACATTGCTGGGGCCTTTGGCCAAAGGAAGTGCTGAACCCGGTAATGTTACTGCTCCGGTGTCACACTTACCCCACAAGTGCGCTTTGCCTGGGTTACAGTAAATAACTGACCCCAACCGGGCTCCCAGGCTCAGCTCCGCCAGTCGGTTTGGCAGGCTCCAGCTCCTGGGTACGTCAGTGCCCTTACCTCACCCTCTCATCTTCCTCAGGGGCCCTTCCTTGACTCCCTTCAGCTCTGCTCCTCACTTGTGCCCTTTCGCTGCTGTTTTGTGTCTTCTGTGTTGTGTGGTAGCTCAGATCAGATGTCCCAGTCATCTATTCACCCAACCTGCGTCTTTGCCCCTCCACTGGGGTGAGGTTCTCTGACTCCTCCCTTGTTTCCCCCAAGTTGACTTCAACACATGTTGTCCACCTCCAAGAGATGCCGAGGGGAATAAAACATGGTTTGTCCTTAGGGAACCGGTGTTACAAACTCTGGGAACCAGTCACCGGCAAGGTAACATGCTAAGTGCCGGGAAAGAGAGTCACACCAAGCATTGCAAAATTGCCTGTGTACACTCAGCTCTCCTGGTCTGGCTGCCACTTTTTAGCCCTTAGTTGCACAGGCATCCATTCTTCTTCTTCTTTTTTTGGTAATGCTTATTTACTTTTAAGAGAGAGAGGGAGCAAGCACAAGGAGCGGCAGAGAGAGAGAGAGGGGTATAGAGGACCTCAAGCAGGCTCTGCACTGTCAGCACAGAGCCTGATGTGGGGCTTGAACTCATGAACCATGAGATCACAACCTGAGCCGAAGTCGGATACTTCACCGACTGAGCCACCCAGCACCCCATGTCCATTATTCTGTAAAAAGTATGGGTTGTTTTCCTGAGGAGGCAACAAGTAGCATCTGCCTCTGTCACTTCCTTATAGTTACACAGAGCAAGGGACGTGCTGAGCGCCAGGCCACAAAGCATGCCTGTGGAGTACATGCTTGCTTAATGACAAATGCTCCTGTGCTCCCAGAAGAAGACGGGGATTTTTGGAGGCTGCTCAGAGCTCATCCCCATTTATATAATATTTAAGAGTTCAGAATCTTTAGAAGGTTGTCTCACAATGAAAAATCGCCTCAAGTCTATGTTTAAGGAAAGTCTTTATTTATTTATTTATTTAGAGAGAGACAGCATGCACAGCGGAGGGGCAGAGAGAGAGAGGGAGACAGAGAACCCCAAACAGGCTCCACGCTGTCAGGACCCTCATGTGGGGCTTGATCCCATGACCCTAGGATCATGACCTGAGCTGAAATCAAGAGATGGATGCCTAACTGACTAAGCCACTCAAGTGCCCCTAAGAAAAGTCTTTTTAAAGCTCCACTTATAACACTTGACCCGCCCAACCATCCACACTTGTATCCGAAAAGCTTCCGCATACTGGCAAATGTTACTATTATACGTGTAGAAACTGTCAGGAGGGACCGTGTTCAAACATCTAACATGCTGCTCCCATGTCCCCTTGAAGACTTGTACAAGGGACTCTAGGTTCCCAGGATGTGCTGTGCAATAGCTTCTTTGAACATTTCTTCAGAAGTGGAAATGTCTCATACAGAAAAGGAAGGAATGGGGCACCTGGGTGGTTCATGGTTTGTGGGTTCAGGCCCTGCATCAGGCTCTGGGCCAACAGTATGGAGCCTGTTTGGGATTCTCTCTCTCTCTCTCTCTCTCTCTCTCTCTCTCAAAATAAATGAATACACTTTAAAAATTTTTTTAAAAAAGGGAGGAATGTCTCTGTGGGTAACACTAATGTGATACTCTGCAGGCCCATCTGATGTAAGGGATTTTGTTACCCTGTGAGCTAAACCTGGGTTAGTCTTGATGACACATGTACACATTTCAAACAAAAAATGCCATTAAAAGGGTGATTGATTTGGACGCCATCATTACGTGGATTTCTCTTTCTAGTGTGTTCTGTCATACGCTAAGTCCAGGCTGTCATATACACTTAGCATCTTAGTAAATATTTCCTGAGTGAATGAATGAAACACAAACCCTTCCCCAAGGCTGATGCCTCACCTAACAAAAGCACTGTGGCTTGCAGACAGCAGAGAGGGTTCGAGGGAACCTGGCAGGGACACCAGCACGTGTAGGGTGTGGGGAGTGGCCCTGGGGAACAGCCTCCAGGGAGGGTCCAGGAGTGAAAACCACACTCTGCAATGATCCCTGACCCAGCCACCCTGGGTCTTTCTAGGACTCCCCTCTCTTGTTACAGTCAATTGTCAATACACAAGGACACTCTTTGCTGGGATAGAGAACAATTTTAGATCTTAGAACAACTTTTCATATTTTTTTACCACAACCCACAGTAAAAACACATTTTATTTTCTGAACCAGGAATGACACCAGCCACTATATGATTGAAACAAGTTTCACAAGATGATAATTACCTTTACTACAAGTGATGGCCTGATTCCTCTATTCTCTTCTTGCCCCACTACTTCTTACAAAAAAAAAAAAAAAAAAGAAAAGAAAAGAAAAGAAAGTGACACAGTCCAGTGATTTCACAGTCTAGTGATGGGTGAGACCAGCATTTCAAAAACAAGCAAACAGTGGTCTGCAGGAGAGATGGGCCTCAGACATTCCATCCCAGGGTCCACGCGACAAAAGAAGGGGGATCCTCCTCGCTCCCATGCCTGGGAACACACTTGGGTCACAGGAAAGTGTGATGTAAATCCCTCATCTCTCTAATCTGACCAAAAAAGCTCAAAGGAGAGGCCTTTGCTTCCATATCTGTAACATTTTACACTTAAAATATCAGTAAGGTTCTTAACCATGATCTTCCATAGGGAAGAGGCCTGGTCTGACTGCCCCAAAGTGGCACTCACATGCGCGGAAAGACTGTGTGGCAGGAGCTCCGGCACGTCCCTACTTAGTGCTCCCAAGCAGAGGCAGTGGCATAAGGCTGGCACCTCCACTGTGAGAGCCCTGCTGTCTCAACAGTGTGGCTCAGGCCACCAGATTTCGCAAGAGTTCCTGAGGGAGGATGGGGAGTTGGCTCTGTGGTAAGTCCAGGAAATGCTGGGTGAAACAACAATCTGGGGCTTCTGGTGTGATATGTGCTGTGGTGACTCTCAAGGAGGGGGCAGCTATGCAGTGCTTTCGCACCATATTTGACCACAGGGTCCTTTTTGCAAATAATCACCAAAAACTGCAGAATACAGTTTAGGGCCTGCTGCCCCCAGTGGCCACTATGTGCTTCTGCCTCTAGCTCAGAGAAACAGTGTAGAAGAGACACTTCTCTGCTGTACCAATGAGGGCAGGGCCAGGGTGTTAGCATCCTTTATGGGGACTTGAAGGCACCCCTGTGTTTGCACGTTGAGCAGAGTCTTGTTTTCCTCTTTACCATTTGTAGTTTACAACTCAGCACTCTGCGCCCTGCCCACCTCCAGGGGGCGCCATTCATATAGACTGTGGTGTGAACGAGGCCCCCTGGAGCTGGGTGAGGCAGCAACCGCAGCCCTCTGAAGACAGTTCTGTGTTTTAAACTAAAACACAAAACAGTTACAGAGCTGTTGGTCAGAATGCCCAAGACATTCTCCTTCACCCTTGATGGCATCCGTGGACCCTTGTGTTTTTTCACTAAGAGCAGTTTCTCAGGGTGGGAGTGGGTAAGAATCTTAAAGATTGGAGTTTGGACTCAGACCCACCAGTTCCTGTCTGGGAAATGTAAGATTCCGTTCCATTACCAATAAAACAGGAATGATGACAACTCTTATCCCACCAAGCCGAGGCAAATCAGATCTTCATAAATGTCATTAGTAGTCACTCTGTCAAGAAGCCAAGTCCTGCTGCAGCTCCCTGCTCTCAGGCTTCCGTGCCCAGGTTTGTTACCTCACGGCAATGGCGCCCGGCAAGCCCCATGGGCAGTGTTGGGGACAAGTGGGTTGCAACACAGTGCATATGAACAGCAGTTCTGAAAGACAGTGTTGTCCCTAAACTCTATGATTTGTTCTGAGCCAGGAGTGAGGCGGCTGCACATTGGCTTTTACCCAGAATTCCTTTCACTTACTTCTAAACAATTTTGCTACCTTATATAGACATTAAGTAATTTCTTGAATAAAAACTCTTATTATCCTGGGTTCCTTGTATAGGCACCATTACGTGTATATCCAAAACATAAAAACAAAATACACCCCTGATCTCAGAGGTGACAATTTTCATGGCAGCATCTTTCTTATTACCCAGAAAATGAGCAATCCTATTTCCAAAGTCTAGGAGAATGAAGACTTAGAAAACCTCCCAGAGCACATTTTGTGATGTGGGATTTCGTGAGTCTGAAATGAACATCCTTGAGGGGGGAAAATGGAAGGCGGTTAAATTGCATACCTTGGTTTTAAAAACGAACATCATGCTGACATCTTGTTGACATGATGTTGACATGTTGACCAAATGCAGAATGTTGACCACTCTTCCCAACTCTTCCTGAGGGCATCAGTACCGCCCCCCACCCCCTGCCCCCTTCAGTCCTGATTTCCCTACAGACCTGTCTTCCCTGAAGTCTCAGCATTGTGGGACAAGGCGACTTGCTTGGCGGTACTGGTTGACGACGTCTGTACATTGGCGCTGGTCTCTGTGTAGCCAGCAGCGTCTCCTCCCATGTCCCCCTCGGTGTCCCTGCTTCGGCAGAAACTTCTCTGTCTGGACTGTGTAGCCAGCAGCAGTTTCCAGGCCGCTGCTCTGTACTTCTTTGAAATGAGGTTGTAGAGGATCGGGTTGATGGATGCACTCAGATAGAAAAGTTGCAAAGCAACAATGTTAAAGTACTGAGAGAAGTTCATCATCCGGGAATCTTCCGTATTTATGTAAATGATCCTGCCAACGTGGAAAGGCAACCAGCACACTATAAATGCCAGAACCACCACCACTGCAAAACAAGACACGGGCACCAGAATTAGCTAAAGCATCCGAAAACAAATGAGGGTCCCCAAGATTCCATCTCAAGTAATAAGTAACAGCAAAACAAATTAGATACAACTTGTGCCTAGCCAAATCCCTACCCCGGAAAAATTACCAGGCTGCAGACAGCATCGATATTTGCTTTAAAACTGCATATATGTGTTATCAAGGCTGGACATAAACCAGAAGGAGAAATTTCTACTAACAAGCTGTTCTGGCAGCCTTCCTTCCACAAACCTACTTCAGAGACATGTTCTCTGCACTCCTTTGGAAAGAATTCTGCAACAGGTCTGCACAATCTTTGGTTTTTTGATATGGGTATGGTTCACTTTAGCCTTCAGGATAACTGAACGTTAAGTTTAAAAAAATTAGCTTAATGTGATCTGCCTCGTCTCCTCAAGGGTACTGTGAATAATTCACATCTGCGGCATCTAACAGAGGCCGGCAGTTGGTTTACCCATCCTGATCAGCGCAGCTCACTGATCCAGCGGCTTTGGAAAATCATTTCGGCTTAGCTGACCCAGGCATCCCACCCTCAGGGGCATCCTGGGGTTACCCAGAGCTCTTGGAGGACTGGAGACGGTTTTCTCTGGAGACGGGAATGACACAAGGAATTGTAACTACAAGAGGAGCTGGGAGACCAGGGGAAGGGGACGCAGCCCGGACCGTGGGTTGGTGTGTTTGGAACAGACGTGGCGCCACTTACGCAGGACGCGGACCGTCTGCCGGTGGCCCTTCTCGCGCCCGGAAGCGGCCGGGCCTCGTAGCGGCCCCCGGCTCCTCCACAGCTCCCGGCCGATGAGCCCGTAGAGGACGCTAAGGCACAGAAAGGGCAGGAAGAAGTAGGCGGTGGTGACCCAAAGCATGACGCGAAGCGCGCCTAGCTGAGCCGGGCTGGGCCGGCACTCGCGGCTGAACAGAGCCGCGGCCGCCGCGGCCTCGAGCCCCGACGGGGGGGACAGCGGTGGCGCTCGCGAGGACCCGGGGTGCGACGGTGGCGGCGAGGTGCGGGGCGAGGGCGTGAGCGGGGCGCTGCCGTTTAGGTCCGGGACCGCGTCGAGGCCGGGGTCCTGCTCGACGCCCACCAGGAAGAAGAAGGGCCCGGCGGAGAGCAGCGCCACCGCCCAGAGCGCGGCGATGAGGGCGCGGACGCGGCGCCGGGTGACGAGGACGCGGGCACGGAGCGGGCGGCAGATGGCGAGGTAGCGCTCGACGCTGAGCGCCGTCATGTGCAGCAGCGTGGCGTAGGTGCAGCCCTCGCCCAGGTAGAGCGAGAGGCGGCAGAGCAGCTGCCCGAACACCCAGGGCCGCGAGCGCCAGAGGCGGTACAGGTCGAAGGGGAGCCCGAGCAGGATGAGCAGGTCGGATACGGCCATGCTGCCCAGGTACAGGTTGGTGGTGGTCCGCATGTCCCGGTAGCGCCCGATCAGCAGCACCGTCACCACGTTGCCGCTCACCCCGACGGCGAACAGGCCCAGGCACACGGCGGTCACAGGCACCAGCGCCTCCAGGGGGAAGGGCGAGCAGAGGCGCTCGTCGCACGGCAGCAGCGCGCCGTCCGCGCCGTCCGCGCCGGCGCTGCTGTTCCAGGGGCTGCCCATGGACGCGCCGCGCCGGCAGGACGCTCGGACGCGCTCGGCGCCCTTCTGCGCCGCCGCACCTCCGGCTGCCCCGGGGGCTCGCCGCAGGGCCCCGCTGGCGAGGCGCTTTCTCGCGCAGCCCGCGCGCAGCGGCTCACCCGCCCCTGCCCGCGCTGCCCGAGCTCTGCGGCCTCGCGCGCGGGGCCGCGACTTTGCAGGGTCCGCTTTGAGGCCCTCCCTAGCGGGTGGCGCGCAGTCTCCGCCCCCCGAGACCGCCCGCCCCACTCCCGCCCGCTCCCTCTCTTCCCGACGCGTGCCAGGGAGCTTCCCTCCCCACCGACTGGAACACTGGAGTCGGCCACGGCGCACGAGTCCTGTCCCATCCGGGGAAGCGGTTGCGGAACCCCGGTGAGGTGGGTTACTGACCCCAGCGAAACGCGGGCGCTTTGGTCACTCGAGTACAGAGGGGGACCTTCTTAGGGCCCTCGGCTGGTGGCTGTGTTCAGGCGGTTAGGAAAGGCTGCCTCAATACTAAGTAACAGGAGAGGAGTTTAGAACAGAACCTAGAGTCCCTCCTGGGTTCTAGTTGTGCGCCTACAACCGAATGATCTTGGGCCAGTCCCAGCCTCGTTCAGCCCAGGTCTCCTATTCTCTAAGTGTTCGAGTAGGGATGGAGGGAGTTGACCAGATCACTTCACCCATCCCTTAAAATCCTGAAATCGGTGGGCGTGACCATGTCTACTGGTTTCAAAGAACAAGGGTTAAGTATTACATGTATATTTGAATGCGTAAATGCGTTGTGTTGTTCCTATGTAGAAAATATTTTATAAACCAAAAAGCAGAGTATTTGCCAACACTAGGAAGAATTAAAATTCTGGGGAAGAGCCTATACAGCTGATGCACGAGTCGGTGCGTGGTGGTATTAATGACAATAGCTGATGCGCATTGAGTGTTTAGGATGTGTTTGGCCCCTTGCTTTCTATTTAACCCTCATGTCTGTGGGAGCTCATTTTATCCCTGAGCAAAGTGGGACTCACTGAGATCACACAGGTAGCAAGAGGCAGGATGGGGATTTGGACTGTGGTCAGCCTGATTCCAGAGCCTGCGGGCCTGATGTGCCACCAAATCAGCTCTACCCCTGTCCAGCTCCACCCCCTAGGGTCTTTGGAACCCTTTAGTCCCCAAAGCATCACAGATTGCTCTGGACCTTTTCTGCTGAGTTCTGCATCTCTGTGTGGATGGATACATGGCTAGCAGTTTTCCCACCCATCCTTCTGTGGTTTTAAATCTTCAATTTCTTCTCCCAAGGTTTACTTCCCCTTTCTGGAACTTGGAACTTCACTTCAACTGGAACTTGGCTTTGCCCTAGGGACACGTTTCCCCCGCTGGCTTAGAGGAGGGGAACCTGTCACCTTGTGCATCACTGCTGTTCCCAGCCGCCCTGACACCTGGCTCTATATCTAACTTTCTCTGACTCTGCCTTTTCTAGCCCCCTCCCCCATCGCTCACCCTCATTCTTGAAGATTTTGGTGCCTGACCCTCACTCTCAAGCACTCCTCCTGATAAAAATCACACCACACACAGGAGTCTTGCAATGCGTCTGTCACTCCCTACTATGGATGAGCTGGTCTTCTAGTGCATTCCAGGCAGTGGCTCCTGTGGACATCCCTCACACCCGAGCATCACCAGGACCTCCTCCATCTCAGTGTCAGTCATCCGCTTTCTGAACTCCACCCCTGGCTTTCTGGCTTTCTGGCTTTCTCCCTTTCTCCGATACCTCAACTCTTGGAATCCTCCAGCCACACTGGGACCTCCAGTAGGTTGCCCCTCCTACCCTTTCCTTGTCCCCCACTTGCCTCAAGTCCTCACTTCCCTCCTTGACCCAATTTAGACTCCACGAGCAATCCTAATCACTCGCAGGCTTACACCCTCAACTCCTGTGCTCTCTTCCCTGTTGTCGTGCACGTCTCCGTGACAAGAACACAACCACAGTCCTGGTTAAATCGAATCCTCTGCCTACTCCATGCCCACCCCCAAAGAGCCGTTGAGTTGTTTCACTTGAAAGTCACCACCCCTCACCTGTACCCCAATGTTTATAGCGGCACTCTCAACAATAGCCAGATTATGGAAAGAGCCTAAATGTCCATCAACTGATGAATGGATAAAGAAATTGTGGTTTATATACACAATGGAATACTACGTGGCAATGAGAAAAAATGAAATATGGCCTTTTGTAGCAACATGGATGGAACTGGAGAGTGTGATGCTAAGTGAAATAAGCCATACAGAGAAAGACAGATACCATATGGTTTCACTCTTATGTGGATCCTGAGAAACATAACAGAAACCCATGGGGGAGGGGAAGGAAAAAAAAAAAAAGAGGTTAGAGTGGGAGAGAGCCAAAGCATAAGAGACTGTTAAAAACTGAGAACAAACTGAGGGTTGATGGGGGGTGGGAGGGAGGGCAGGGTGGGTGATGGGTATTGAGGAGGGAACCTTTTGGGATGAGCACTGGGTGTTGTATGGAAACCAATTTGACAGTAAATTTCATATATTAAAAAAAAAAATACACATAAAAAGTGAAAAAAAAAAAAAAAAAAAGAAAGTCACCACCCCTGACGGGGCTCTTCATGTTTCCTTGGCCATCCTCATTTCTCTTGACACAGCAGGGACATGGCAGGGCACATGGAAGCGTGACTTTGTGGGCTGCACACATTCCTATCATGCTGTGACTGTTGCTGTAGCCATTTTCTCTTGGTCCTTGTTTCTCAAGAGAGACAGGCTCACCATGGTGATGATTATCAAGGGCGGTGGTGGAGAGGGAGCGAGTCCCTGTGAAGGGTGACTAGGAAGAAGGTATAGGACTTGGGGAAAACCCTCCTGGAGATTCCAGTACCCCTTTCTCAGCCCCAGTCGACAGTCCCCGGTCAAGAATGACCATTCTGGCTCCCATGATGCAGCAGCTCCCTCTGGGCCCAGTTAGACGCCCCTTGCCATGCTCTGTCTGCCATGCTGTGGCTGGTGGCATCTTCTGCATCCATCAGCCACAGGAGCACACCTAGCTGTCTCAACGATGCCACATCCGGACTTAGAGAGCTAAGCAGCCCCTACTTGAAGTGTCGTACTACCCTCAAAGCTAAGGAGGTGGTGACACATAAGCCACGTGTCTCTGTCTCTGGCCCACATAATAGCAAAAACCTCAACATGTTAAGGGGAAACTGTAAACATTGTTTATGGTGCAACTGCTTTGAATTGCAACATCTGGGAAGACCTACAAGTACTACCTCTGAGTACTCTTCTCCTGCCTTCCCGTCTTCCAATTTTTTCAAAACACCAGCTGCCCTTCACGGTTCAGTTGGGCCCAGTCAGAATGCCCCACGGTGGCCATGTCCTACAATAAGGAATACTCACCTAAAGTAACAAGGAAACATTTCTGGGCACCCTCATCCCTATATTCATCTTCTAGGGGGACGGAGTTGTTATCGCTGGCTGTTTTTACCTCTTGGGGGGCTGAAGAGGCATAACTTTCTGTCTTAGGAATTAGGAATATGAATGTTCTTACTCTGTTTCCAGGGGATGGGATAGAGATAGAAGGAAGTCTATCTTTGGGGAAGATATTCTGTGCAGGGGGCAGTAGGAGGGCTTTCCTCAGGGAACCTTGCTGAGAGATGGAGGGTGTGCAAATAGGGTCAGAGCTCACCACTCGGGGGGTAGAGACCACCACCTAGAGGGTGAAGCGGGGCAAGTTACTTAATATCTCTGAGCCTCCGACTCCTCACCTGTAAACAGGGGTGCCAGTACTGGGACCACTTCATTGAGTTGTTCCAGCAAGAAAATATAAAGCCTTAGCCCAGTGTCTGGCATGTCGCAATCTCTCTATAACCATTGGTTATTATTAATCACAGTAATAACGAAAGAGGATTCCCTTGGATCCAGATGAGCCCCTATCTTCTTCTTTCTTTGGTCAAATCGCATGCTTTCTGACGCCACACCTGTGCCCCTGCTCTTAGTTCTCCTTCCATCGCTTTCTGTTGAAAGTCTAATCCATTTGCCTTTCCAGGGCAAAATGTTGCTATTTCTAGGTCAGGTTTCCCAAGCCCTTCAGTGGGATGTGTGTGTGGTCTCTGATGCCCTCAGAACTCTTGTTAGCTCCCTGAGACCCCGACATATCGGGTTGAGGCATAGTGAGCAAGCAGACTGTTGCCTCACGGGAGACCTGTCCCCCTGCTACAGCCTCTTGCGCCAGCGCAGGTGGCTGGGGGTGGGCCCACTATAAAGGGGCAGGTATGCAGGTGGGGTGCGTGGTCAGTGCAGGACACGTTATGCTGCCTGAATTAACAGCCTCCAAAGACCAGTGCCCTGACATCTCACACATTTGTTTCTTGCTCTCCAAGAGCCTGTCTCGAGTGTGGGGGACAGTCTAGAGGTGTTACCTCTATTTGGTGGCTCACTGTTCTAGGCTGCTTCAGTCATATGGCTTCTCCATATGATGCTCCCATCGTCTCTAAGGCAGGGGAAGAGAGAAAATGAAATGCTTCTGCCTGAAAGTGACTGTGCCAGCTGTAAGCTGCAGTGTCCGGGCTCCAAATCCACCCTCCTGGGGTCCCGTAAACTATTCATCTCCTTGGCCCACCTGCTCCCTGTTAGGCTTGTCAGCAGAGGGGCCGGAGGGCAGGGGGAGAAGACACTTGCTCCTTCCTGTTCCAGTTTCTTTCAGTGTCATCGCACAATGGCTCTGTGTCCTGCCAGCAGCACTGGCTTCAGTCTCCAGCTCCTTTGGACACAAGCAGAAGCCCCTCCAGCAGCAGTCAGGCAGCCGCTCCTCCTCAGAGGTCTGGCTCCCACTTCCTAGGGGCTCCTCCTCTAACCTCGTAGGTTCTGATACCCTCAACATCTTTCCTTTGTCTCCAGCCTAGAGTGGCAGCTTTTCCCAGCAGTTATTACCTCTGTGTCACCTGTTTGCTTTTACAGTCCTCTAACACTTGTTACACGGATGCCCAATGTTAAATGATCCTTATTAAATACCTAGTGCAGCATCTGTTCTCCTGACTGAACCCTGATGAATACAGAGGTGAATGTCTTTTCTGCTTCTGTTTCATTGGCCAAAGTCACCTGGCCTCTTCCAACCTCAGCGGTATGGGGGTGGGGGTGGGGGCGTGCCCTGAAGGAGGAGAACCAATATTTGGCCAAGGATTTTGTTTTGGCATTCAAACTATGTGGTCCAGTAACTATTACCACATAACAAAATTTCTGACCCCTCAGTGGCTTTGGACAACCATTTTATCGTGCTAATTCTGTGGGTCAGGAATTCAGGGATGGCTTGTCTTTGTTCCATGATGTCTGAGACCTCAGCTGCAAAGATCCAAAAGCTGGGAGTGGCTTGACAGCTAGGGGCTGGCATCTCCTGAAGTCTCATTCAGTCACCTGTCTGGTGCCTGGACGCAGGAGACTTGAAGAGTGGGACCCCTGACTGGAATGCTTGCATTATTCTGCACTTTGCTTTTTAACTTAATTGTATTTTTCTCTCCTTTAAGAGTGTCAGGGAGAGAATGATCCATGAGTAGATAAAGGGATACTCTTGAGGGTATGTACATTATTTTAAAAAGTGTACATGAAAACAGAATATTTGAAAAGCTCTTAAAAATATGAGGCATTCTCATCACCTGTACTGATGGTAAATGGTTAGGTTACAGAATGACTGGTTTTAGGTTTTGGAGAATCATTTCTTCTGTAATCTGTCTGATTAAGCCACCACACACAGGAGATCTTCCTATAGAGAATGTTCATGGTGAGGACCATCATGTGACCCATGGAGTTCGAACATGATGTATCAAATTCCTTTTCCAAACCACAGGAAAAAAAAAAAAAGACATGCAACACTGTTAATCGGTATCAGTCTTCTCAAGGCTGGATTCATACTTAGTTGCCTTTGTGAAGTGATGTCCCTATATTCAAAATCGCTCTTCCCCAGCCTAACATTTTAAACTTGTGGTACCTGCAAAGATGAGAAAAAAAAGGGAGGCAAACCAAGACAGACTCTCAACTAGAGAACAAACTGATGGTTACCAGAGTTAGACAGATGATACGGATTAAGGAGTGCACATGTGAGCACCAGGTGATGTATGGAAGTGTGAATCCCTGTGTTGTCTACCTGAAACTAGTATTACACTGCATGTTAACTAATTGAAATTAATTTTTTAAAAAAATATTTGAGGCAGAGTGCGAGTCGGGGAGGGGCAGAGAGAGAGGGAGACACAGAATCCAAAGCAGACTCCAGGCTCTGAGCTGTCAGCACAGAGCCCGATGTGGGGCTCGAACCCATGAACCGTGAGATCATGACCTGAGCCAAAGTCAGATCTCAATCGACTGAGCCACCCAGGCAACCCTGAAATTTAAATAAAAGCTTAAAAAAAGGTTCATCCCCATTTGAGATTTATGGATGGAAATTTTAACAGGGGATAAGTAAGAGGGTACACAGAACTTTCAGGCACGTGCAAGAATTCTCAGGCATGAGTTGAGCTTTCTGGCATGGTATTGTAGGTGGGCATGTTGAACTCCCTGGTGGAGGAAGACCTGGGGGCAGATGACAGTGCCAGTATGAGGAAGGTGCTAGGCCCCTGGAGGTGGGAGAAAGAAGGTACTAGGAAATAGACAAAGAATGCAGGAAAGGCATGGAGAGGTCAGAGATTTCCTTTCCAATGAGAACTTTACCTGAGAGCCAGCTTTACTTATATATGTAAAGGAAGCAAGATATCTAGAGATTTGCACAAAATCAAGTCACTAGGATAAAGCTTCTAATTTTATTCTTTAATCTACTGGATGTTACCTTCTTGAATATGGGGGTTTTCTCATGCTGAAGAGTTGAATACTGCTAAAAACAAAACAAAACAAAACAAAAAAACCTGTTGTAAGACCATTGCAAGAAGGGAGAACTTAACATTTCTTTCTCTGAAAGCAGCGAGTGGCAAGTAATGAGTGTTTATGAATACAATAAACATATCTCAAAAAAGAATGATACAACTTTTATTTTCCATGGATTTTAAAGACACTTTTGCTACATAGTTATGTATTTTTATGAGATTATACTTTTTCATTTGTATGAAGTTCAACCTTATACAATTTTAAGGTGATATGTTTGGTAGTGTATCTATAATCTTTAAAAAGTTTAGAGTTTTTGGAATGTACAGTATATGAGGTAAAATCAAGATTACATTAAAAATTGTTTTCTCCTCTGCACTGATTTTGCAGCGAGGCTCAAATGGCAAGTACACTATTAAATGACATTTACTATCAAAAATAGGAGTTCATTTGAGTTACTATGAAAAACATAAGCCACTGTAACTGCCACAGTGGCATATTTTACCATTTTAGACATTCAACTATATAGAAATCTCTGGGCTATTACACTCAAACTCATTTGTACTGCCAAATGTGGCACTTTTAAGAAGTTTCTAGAAAATAATCGCAATCACTGTTGTTTTGGGGGAAAGTTAGCCTATACATGAGATTAAATTTAAATAAAATGTAAACATACAGTATATTATAGTGACAGATCATTCTTAACACTTGGAAAGGCCAAGTTTATCCATTTCTTTTTTGAACAAAGGTTAATGTTTTTTCTACAGCACAGATCATTTGACATAAAACAATTACAATACATGCCCATTTCTAATATAAGAGAAATTCTTCAGAGATCTTCAAAGCACAAAACATAGGTCCTGTTTTCAAAGACTGACAGAAGTGCTTAGTAATCACTAAAATGCTACCCTCAGCAACTAAAAATTAGTGATTCACTATCCTAAAATTCAAATAATAAATTAAAAAGGCTAGTTACAAGTGTTTTACAGATAACAGATGTGATAAAACAAGAATTTTAGATAGTTTCATTACAAACTATTATTACTGGCAGTCATTGACATCTATGCAAGATGTACAATGTGATACTTGACAAAATTCAATCTGATCATCCAATAACTCACAAATGCAAGCTCACAAAACATTAATGAATTATGCAATTGCAAAGTGCTCTAATGCAACATTAACCACATGCAATCAACAATTTGGAACAGTATCCAGACAGACATTACATTAAACATTAGTTTTTCAAGAAAGAAAGCAGCTTGAAGTTTACTGGTGCAAATTAATTTTGTCTTCAGATTTGGTGCCCCAAACAAAAAGGTTAGGTTTGATTATGAATTCTGATGGTGATGGCAGTAGTTATGGGAGAAGCAGCAAAACTTATGGGAGTTCTTCAAAATTAGCCTGTACCAGATACATGGAGTGTGTGTGTGTGTGTGTGTGTGTGTGTGTTTATACTTGGTATGTATAGTTTATATATATGCCGTATATGTTCGTGCGTATGTCCTTATACACACACATATAGTTCAAAGGCTCACTAATACCAAATTAAGTAGGTTTGAAATTCAGAGTTGAGTATGATTACTTTTTAAAAAGTATCTATAAGCCCTCTGTTCTCTTCCATGTTCTCAAGACTTGAAGAGGTGCTTTTTAAGTAAACATTAAAATATTTTTAGGCCAAGTAAACTGTCTGTGCTTTCTTTAAGTGACTTATCTGTGAATTCATGAATATATACTTGTAATGAAGAACTCCACATTTATCAAACAAGAAGTTTCTTTTTTTCATGCATATTCTTTCATCCAGTTTTTGTCTGCTAAGCCCCTCCAGTTATTCATCATAATCCCACTTACCAAATAATTAAGACAAATGAGGAGGTAGAAATATAGCACTAGATTGCTTTCACAGCATCAGACTTTAACATTTTTTTTTTTTTATAGCATGTTAGTGTAAATTTTCATCATTTTGAATTTTTCACTAGGTAATATCTTTAAAACAAACAGATCAGGTTGTCACTGTTACACTCATGCTGACTGGTCAATATACCAATTATATATTGTTGCCTCTTAGAAAATATGTTTTACAAGAAGGCATGTAAAAAAAAAAAAAAAGAAAAGAAAAAAAAGGAAAGAAAAAAGTCCCAACCAAAAAACCAAAAATTGCTATTTCTGTGGCTTGCATTCTAATAAGGTGCCAGCCTCTACCTAATGATATAAGCATTGAAAATGGCAAAAAATGATGTATTATAGTCTCAATGCCAGTGCTAAATGCCACTGTTTTTGTAAAAGCAATACAGAAATAATTTTAGTACATGACAAAATAAAATGTAATACAGTATTAAAAAATAAAGTTATATTTTCACTTGATTACAAAGTACTGAATGATAAAGGCAATCAAAATGGAAAAGAAAGCAAACAGCACGAGGATGACTGCGGCACACTGCTCATCACTCAGCGCCCGCTGGGTCCTCGTGCTCTCCACAGTGTCTCTGTCGGTGCTGGCTGGTGGGTCAGTCCTCTGAGAGGTGAAGAGCACTGTTGTGCTGTAGGGACCTACTAGGTCCTGATGCCCCACAGGGTCTTGGCACTGGCGAATGGCACACACCCGGAAACGATATTCACAGTTCAGCTGAAGGCTTGAATACCGGAATGAAGAGTCGGGACCTTTGTAAATCTGTTAATAAGATGGTAAAGAAGGATTATGTGTGAAGGCTAGCAGAAAACCTATTTTACAACTGGCTAGTTTTAGAAGTATTTCTGACATGAAAGCTAGTGGAATGCCACTCCTTTAAACTTTTTAATGACATTTAAAAAATACCTAACTTTACATTAAAGAGCTTATCCACCGTTTAAGGGCAAGAGAAACTGGAAAAGTGAGGATGTGACATCCATCCTCACAGAACTTACAGACCAGTTAAGGAGAGATTTGCCTCCAAAGTAGCTACAGAACAAGCTAATTCAGCCCACGGGCATTTCCCTAGTTTCTTCAACTGTAAGAAGTCAAACTTTTGTGAAACCATTCCATGAGAAGAGAAACCATGCTCCTTCATTATATCTTTGCAAAAGTGGTTTCTGTCAATTTCAAACATTTGCTGAAACAATGAATGAATGAATAAGGGGAACTTTCTATAGGTGTCTATGGCAAATTGTTTCATAAACTTTAAGAAATCACTTACAAACACAGAATTGGATGTTAAAATTCAACTCCTCTGACCATCCCTTAGAAAGGAAAGAACAAGAATAGAATGCCATGGATTTTCAAGAGAGTGTGCTAATGATTCAGTGTTATCTACTGGAACTGATCACCCCTGGGTCCAAGCACTGTTTTGCTACTTCACACTCCATGTGATCTCAGACCAGTTACCTTAGTACAGTAAGCATATTATCTTGTATGGTAATTATAAGAATGAAACAAGTATTTGTGAAAGCACTTAGCACAGTGCCCAGCACATAGCACATGTTCAATATATGGAAACTATCGGGGTTCCCTGGGTGGCTCAGTTGGTTAAGCATCTGACTTCAGCTCAGCTCAGGTCAGAATAGGATCTCACAGCTCGTGAGTTTGAGCCCTGTGTCAGGCATTCTTTCTGCCCCTCCCCTGCTTGCATTCTGTCTCTCTCAAAAATAAGCATTAAAAAAAAAAGAACTATATGGAAGCTATCATTTCTACTAATGAGTTCCTTCCCTCATTCTATCAATGAGAAAACCAAGGCTCATTAGTGACTGCCCAACTGAGTTTTTCCAGCTAGTTGGTGGGGCTGTAAGTTGGATCAACCCAAACCTGAGGTAGCATTCTTTCAAGCAATTTTAGCTGCCTCATTTGTATCTATGTTGTAAATCTAATTTTTACGTATTGATTTGCTTCCGAAGGAGCAAGGTAAGAGCTTTGTCTCATTTTGTGTCTTTGGAATCCAGCACATAATAGGTAAAGGACGCTAGATTAGTGAATTATTGACCATGTATACGTCAAAATGTATCAGTGGATGCTGCGAATATATAAAGGAGCTTTTACTGAAGGAAGTAAGACTTAGATGATGAAGCAAAGAAAATGATAAATATACATTAGTTCTGAGGATGCAGATGAGCAATACAAGGGGTGTAAATGTAGTAATGTTCATGTCTGAACCGCGGTAAAAGGAGTAACGTCAGTAAATCAGAAGACAGTATTAGAAAGCAGTGTCAAAAAGTACACATACGATGAGCCCAAAATAGTAAAGATAAAAAATATGTATTTGTCATATGTATATAATGGGTGGCATTTATTTGTCTTTAAAATTTTCTTTACTTTCCATTTGTCTCCAAATGGGCATGGTAATACAGTTACAGGAAAAAATTCAACAAATGGTATGAGGGTGATAGGTGAACAGATTTGACAAACAGGAGGAATATGTTCAGAACACTAGTTGGAAACCGTGGTATTTGTCTATCTGTCTGTCTATCTATCTATGTGATATTTAAACAGTGTTTGAGGACTCTTAATCATAAAGCTGAATGAGGGATTGAAGGAGCTGGGCAGGATAGGGGCTCTTGTATGAAAACACAGGGATATGAGGTTTTAGTATAGTTTTATGGATCGCTTTTAGAAATGATTTTTATTTGAATAAGTTGGCAGGCAAAAAAAAAAATTCTTTCAAGGGTTCAAAAAAGCTTGGGGACCAAAACTATGTTAGTATTTTTGACAATGATGAAGTGAAGAGTTTGGAGAGGAGAGATTGGGAGGGAAGATAATGAGGTCAAGTTTTCAATTTTGTGTTTCAGATGTTAGAAGGATATCTAAACAAAGAGCCATCTTATAGGTGACTGCAGATACAGGACTGAAGAAAACAGATAAACTTGCTAAAGCTAATTTATAAAAATGTTCATATATCTAAGTGAAGCTATTCAAAACAAGACTGAAGCTTGAGATAAGGAGGGTTAGTTAGGTCTGAGACTGAGAAATAAAAATTACAGTGAAAAACACCATTTCCAGTTCCCCAGTTCCTACTGACAAGGGAAGATTGTTGTGATCTTAGTAAACAGAAAAGGGCAAGTAAAACTCAAAAATTCGTAATTTTTGGCCTGTAGCTATTACTCACAGATGACTTATAATTACATATAGTTAAAATAAAACAAAAAAAGAGTTCTTTATATTTGCTATCAATAAACTATCCATTTTTTAGGATAAGTATGGCAAATATTAATGCAGATTTACAGTTAAAATGGCAGGTAAGAGATTATGGTTTTCACTTTGCATTTTAATCGAGAAATGCATACTAAATTTAAGCTTATGATGTTTGTGCATGTTTAGCTAAGAACTTTGAAACAGTATGCCAATTGCAACAGAATTTTACAGGAAAATTTTTAAAGAAAGTTTAGATTTTCATAAATTGGTATTTGCCCTTATTTTAGCTTTGTGAATATGTCACAGCATGAAGAAAATAACAATTGTAGAACAGGGGCCAATAAAAATGAAACCAGTTTCTCTCCGTATCTACATTCTAAAAGCCTATTTGGTTGGCTAGATGAATTCACCAAGTACTCATACAAAAATATAAAATAGTCCTTTGTTATTTTTTTAATTTTTTAATGTTTATTTTTGAGACAGGAGAGACAGAGCATAGCAGGGGAGGGGCAGAGAGAGAGAGGGAGACACAGAATCTGAAGCAGGCTCCATGCTCTGAGCTGTTAGTACAGAGCCTGACGCGCGGCTCGAACTCACAAGCTGTGAGATCATGACCTGGGCCAAAGTCGGACGCTCAGCCAACTAAGCCACCCAGGTACCCCAGTCCTTTGTTATCTTTTAAGGATGAGTGAACATTTTTACTATCAAAGATAACCACTTCTGAAGTTATCATTATAAAGGAACAATCTTGTTTAACTATTTCAACTTTCTGTGGATGTTACACATCCACAATCTGATTTTATCCTGAGTAATATGCACAGTATATATTATTTATAGCAGTTAGTATTAGACAATGATTTTAACAATACATTGTTTTTAGGCCGAGTACAGATTTGTTTAAACCTTTCCTTAAGGTTATTATGCATTTGATTACATTTAAAAGTAATTATTCCTTATGACACATAGTAAGGCATATGTTGCCATGTAATTTGTTACATATTGTCATGTCACCCTCTGTAATCTGTGAATATACTATTGCAGATACTTATTTCGTAGTGATCAATACATAAAGAGAACAGTAAAAACCCCTTAAAACTAATGAATGTAGACAGCCACATAGCTCTTGTCTGTATCCTTCCCCTCTCTTATTGCTGAGGGAGTTATAAGTGAACTTGGAGATTCCAGAGCAGTTAAGTTTATTGTGCATAAGTACCACTTAGAACTTAAACAAACAAACAACAACAAAAAAGGAAAACAATCATGGTCCCAGCTCTTATGACATTCAGGTTCATGAGGTCTGTATGCCACTTGAGGAGCAGTTTTTGGGAATGTAAGTTCAGAAGTTAAAGAATAAAAGAAGTTGTACAGAATCCAACAGGCCACTGTCACAGCATCCATTCTCCCAACACTACCAACATTTTTGATGGGGTATCAAACTCTCCCTTATCCAATCCATGTATTGGGAGAAGCTGGCCTCATTAACTCCAGAGGAGGCCTCTGGTTGGCTTAAACCCTGAAACAGTCATTCATTCAGGAATGGCTTTGCAATCTAAGTGCTTTCTTTTCCCTGAATGTGAATGAGGGACAGTAAGTTCCTTATGGCTACGGGCAGCCACTGAAGACTATGAGAAAAACCATGCCCCTGACAACTTCATTGAGCTTCTGAATCACAGAATCCTGAAGCCTGCTTACCTTCAGGCATCTCCCTCAGAGGATTTATACTTGATTGCACCAGTCTGAGTTGGTTTTCCTAGTACTTGCAACATAATGAGCTGTGACACAAAAGTGTCTTAGGTACAGACTCCCAGGTTGGTTGATCTGTTGTGAAAGTGACTCTATTGTCCCCCAGTATTTTTACATCATCTGTTACACTATTCGAAATGTCATTTTGGTAAAAGAGCATTTCCTTGCTTTTAAAAATGTATACACCTCTGAGGGGATTACAGAACCCGTAGATACTTGCCTTTGGTATGAATCTTCCCAAGCAAATAGTCTTTCTCCTAATGCCACTAAGGTCAGCTATCCTGTGTATATGGGAGTTATGATGTGTGTCAGACATGGAGGCGCGAGTCAGAGGGACAGTGTATTGTAGAGAAAGGGGCAGTTTTAGGTGAGGTCCTACAGAAAGGGGCACGGAGTAGCAAGAAGGCAGCAAAGGGTTTTCTTAAAGCTGATCAAAGAGGGATGAAGAAAGGGAAGAATACAACAAAATCAATGTGTTTCTATTCTTCCCTTCTTTGTCCCAAACTTTTAAGTTTAGCCCAGCGTCATAAGTACTTGCTGCCAGGCGAAATTTGCTTCTAGACCCCCAATCCCAGCAATATTATAGGTTAAACAGATTTTTTATAGGCTCGTTTAGAAACTCAACCCCAACTTATAAATAATAATCCCTTCTTAAAAACATCAGCTGTTCCTACTGCTGTGGAATAAGACCCACCAGGACCTGGCCTCTTTAGCCACATACTCCATTCTCGAGTCTTACTCAAGTCACACTTAAGTTCATGGTTCCTTCTAAGCTCACCAGTGCCACCATGCCTCCTCTTACTTAAATGGCACTCCTTTTAGAAAATATTCCAGAAATCCAGGTGGAATAAATCATTCCTTTTTGTAAAATAGGTTTTATCTTTATCATGACCTTTTATTTGTTTGGCTATGTAAAATGTCATGACTATAAAATTTTTGCTTGCTTGTTATATTCTAAACAACTTTCTTAAAATCAAAATAGTAACCTATTAATACCATAACCACCCCCCATAATTCTTTAAACATAGTATTTAATTCATACGTATTGATTATCAAATAAATTTTATGTAAAATATTAAATTCCATGAATGAACCTGAATTCTTAAAAAACCCTTCAAACTTTTGGAGTATAACTTGTCAATCAACATTTAAGAGATTCAGATAAGCATATATATGATGATGTTCTAAGGAAATCAGTATTTTAAGTTTTATAGCATGCTTACAATCTAAAGTAAGTCAAAGTGATGACAGGATTGATTTAGCTTTTAAGTAAAATTAGAACTAGCATTGCTGTTTCATGTAGTGGTATGTTTATTAAAATTCATATACTACTCAAATCTGGGGTCCCTATTTCCTTTAAACATATAATGCAATTACATTTTTGTAATATTAATTTTGCTTCCTCCTTGGAAGGAAACCTGCTTATCTGTAAATTATATTCAAATCTGATTATAATGTCAATTGCAGATGGCTTAATAAAGAAAAACAATCACATGCCAAATTTAATCTGACTCTTTGTGGAGCCTTTTGTAATTTCACTTAAGAAACTGCACTTCTAAGGGCACGTGGGTAGCTCAGTCAATTAAGCGCTGGACTTCGGCCCAGGTCGTGATCTCACGGCTTGTTGAGTTCGAGCCCCACGTTGGGCTCTGTGCTGATAGCTCAGAGCCTGGAGCCTGCTTCAGATTCTGTGTCTCCCTTTCTCTCTCTGCCCCTCCCCTGCTCACACTCTCTTTCTCTCTCAAAAATAAACATTAAAAAATAAAAATAAAAAAAATAAAAAAAATAAAAAAAAGAAATTGCACTTCTATACTTACAACTTGAAAGAGAAAATTAGATCTATATTGAAAAAATATTATGGGGTGCCTGGGTGGCTCAGTTGGTTAAGTGCCTGACTCTTGATTTCAGTTCAGGTCATGATCTCAGGGTTTGTGAGTTTGAACCCCACGTTGGGTTCTGCATTGACAGCATGGAGCCTACTTGGAATTCTCTCTCTGCCCCTCCGCTTCTCGTGCTCTTTCTCAAAATAAATAAAATAAACTTTAAAGAAAAAAAGATAAATATTCTATTACTAATAGCTATAACAGTATGAGACTGAAATAAAACTGATGAATGACTGATTTTCTAGTGGGAAAAGAAAATACGAGATACTCAAAACAACCTCACTTTTAAGAGCACTAAAAATAAAGAAGGTTGACACAGAAAACGGAGAATCAGATGCAGTGTTTATAGAAATTAGGCTTTTGAGTTGCATAAAAACAACTTCTTTATAAAAGTTACAGTGAACACTGGCAGCTTCCTACTTCATCTCATCGCTATTCATCATCTACCAGGAAGACATCTTTGAAATTTCTCAGCCATGTAGGTGACACTTCTGCTAGGCTTCCATAATGACTGAATATTGCCATATTTACAACACTGCATTATAATAATAATAATAATAGTAGTAGTAGTAATATGATGATGATGATGATGACGGAAGCCTCCCTAATGTCCTCTGCTTCTACCTGTGTCCCATTCTAGCCAAAATGACCTAGTGACTGATCATGTGACCACTCTGGTCAAAATCCTCCACTGGTTTCTCACTTTACATGGAGTGAAAGTCACAGTATGGCCTATAATGCCCTACGTGATCTTTATACCACTCACAGACCCCCTTTACCATTAACTACTTGACTTCATCTATTATTTTTCCCATTGCTCACACAACCCCACATTGGCCTCCTTGTTCATTAAATTTAACAAGCATGTTTTTGCACACCTACTGCTTCCTCTTCTTGGAACACTGTTCTCCCCATATTCACCTCCTTTGGGTCTCTGTTCCATTGTCACCTGATTGCCCTGTATGAAATAGTACTAGCTGTCTCTACCTGCAATGACAGCCTATTCCTGTTACCCAGTTTTATTTTTTCTCCACTGTACTTATCATTCTCTAAGATATATTGATATAGATTATATCTAATATAAGATACATTTGCTTTTAGTATCTCTTTTTCTACTGAATGTAAGCTCCACAGAGGCAAGAACTTTTTGTACAGCGTTATATACCCTGAGTGCCTGGCATACAGTTAAATACATTCTTGCCAAATCAATGAATAATCTGTTAAATATGTAGTTCACACTTAAAATATTTTGAATCCTGAGATACTGTGTAGTTACTAATCTTTGGAACACAGTAAGTACTAAATAAACGTTTTTAAATTAGAAGAGAAAGACAGTCAAATCTTGCATTGCCAAGTGCATTAAAATGAGAAATAAAAATAAGTATGCACAGAATTACATTTTAGCACATACCTGTTTAAATTCTGAATCTTTTCCCAGCATAACTTGAAGACTGTAAATAACTGGATCACCTTTCATTGGCTGTAAACACTCCCATGTAAGTTCACAAATGTGATCATTTACTTTCTCTATTTTGGGAGCTGTAGAGAACAAATACAAATAAAATCCACTCTACTTGATTTTTAATTTGGCACATCACACAGACACTTGTTTTAATCAAAATCAACAAACATTTAAAACCCAGTTAATACTTGAAATAAATATCAATGAATTTTTGAAATTTGCAGAGAAATGGTTAATGTTCCATTCTTATTATCTCCAGGCCATATAATTTACGGGTGCCACAATGGCCAGACTGACTAAAGGATCTGTCAAGGGAAGCACTGTTTTCATTGAGCTAAAAGGCCAATAGAGAGGTTATGGCAATTCTAAAACAACGTCAATGATGCTTCTAAGGGCATAACTAGAACATGACATTTTGTAATTTAAGAAATCTCCTAAGAGGGTAAGTTGAAAAATACTCCTAGCTGCTTGACATAAGACTGTCTCACTCCATGTTGGGATATAGAGGGTTAAAATCAGCAATCTTCTTAAGGCTAGTACACACTAAACTGGATGAGAGAACAGAAAAATGACTCAGTAAAACTCCATCAACATTATTAGAAAGTTTGTCAAGAACAGTCCTGCTAACTATGGATCTGCTTAATAAATGACATATTTCAAGTACATGATCCAGGAAACTGTACTAGAAATCTGTGTGATTTGTCCTCCGTGTGAGGAATGTTAGCGATTGTGGCTAAATACACAAAGTGTAATCCTTGCCAGGGTCATTTTATTTTTTAAAGGTTTATTTTGAGAGAGAGACAGAGAATATGAAGGAGCAAACAGGGGAGGGGCAGACAGAGGGAGAGAGAAAACCATGCAGGCTCCATGCTGTCAGTGCAGAGCCGGAGACTGGGCTTGATCCCACAAATGGTGAGATCGTGACCTGAGCTGAAATCAAGAGTTGGATGCTCAACTGACGGAGCCACCCAGACGCCCCAGTCAGGGTCGTTTTAAAATAAGAACCCTTCTAGGGGTGCCTGGGTGGCTTAGTCAGTTGAGTGTCTGACTCTTGATTTCAGCTCAGGTCATGATCCCAGGGTCACAGGATCAAGCACCCTGTTGAACTCTGCACTGAGTGTGGAACCTGCTTAAGATCCTCTCCCCTGCTTGCTCGCTCTCTCTCTCAAAAAAAAAAAAAAAAAAACAAAAAAAAACAAGAACCCATCTAAAAATTAATTTTATTTTTTTTATTTTTTTATTTTTTTTTAAAGTTTATTTATTTTTGAGACAGAGAGAGACAAAGCATGAACGGGGGAGGGTCAGAGAGAGGGAGATACAGAATCTGAAACAGGCTCCAGGCTCTGAGCTGTCAGCACAGAGCCCGACGCGGGGCTCGAACTCACGGACCGCTAGATCATGACCTGAGCCGAAGTCGGCCGCTTAACCGACTGAGCCACCCAGGCGCCCCTAAAAATTAATTTTAAAGATATTTGTACATACAACTGAAAGTGTGTAAATTAAGATTTAAAAGTTCAAGTTAACTAGGGGCACCTGGGTGGCTCAGTCAGTTGAGTGTCCGACTTCAGCTCAGGTCGTGATCTTGCAGTTTATGGGTTCAAGCTCTGTATCGAGCTCTGTGCCAACAGCTTGGAGCCTGCTTCAGATTCTGTGTTTCCCTCTCACTCTTTACCCTTCTCCTGCTTGTGCTGTCTCTCTCTCAAAAATGAATAAGCATTAAAAAAATAATTCAATTTAACTAAGAATGTATTTATGTTATGCTTAACAGACAACCTGGCTCTCTCCCCGAAATATGAACGAATGAAACAGTAACAACTCAAAACAATTTGAGTTTGTGATTTTTTTTTCTTTAAAAAAAAATTTTTTTTGTTTTAATATTTTTATTTGAGAGAGAGAGAGAGAGAGAAAGAGACAGTGCACAAGTGGTGGACGGGCAGAGACAGAAGGAGACACAGAATCTGAAGTAGGCTCTAGGCTGCAAGTTGTTGGCACAGAGCATGATGCGGGGCTTGAACTCACGAGTTGTGAGATCTCGACCAGAGCTGAAGTCGGACACTTAACCGACTCGACTGAGCCACCCAGGTGCCCCTGTGACTTTTTTCCTTAGTAACAACAGCAGAAACATTAAATGACCCTATTAGAAAACCAGTATATCTATTCAATTTAGTATTTTTATGCTAGATTATTAAAAATAGTGACAAAACCCAGTGCTCATCTGAGTATCAATGTGCTAGATAAAAGAGCTTCTATTTTGAGTAAAACTCTCAGTAGATAGGCTTGTCTATATAATTTCTTTTTTATAATTTATGTTGGACACATATTGGACAATAAAATGTAATAATAGCACATAAAATTGTTTATGAACATCCATTTAAAATTTATTACTAAAAAAAATAACGATGTATAACTTACCTTTCAAGGCAGCTGGGACAGATTTTGGAGTAGTAAAAATATATTCTTGAGAGAGAGGACCTTCCCCTGCTTCATTACAAGCTTGAATACAGAATTTATAGGATGTTGACTCATTAAGTCTTTGTACTTTGTATGTATGACATGGACCTCTATATAAGGATACAAACCTAAAATGGAAATGACTCTTATTAAAAATAAACCTTGACTACACTACAAAAAAATTTTAAAAATTACTAAAAAAGTAGAGCTGGGACACTATTCAGAAGTATAAACTGCTCCTAGACTTTAATGTCACTCCAAATAAATATTTTTTTCATCAGATGATGAAAATCATAGGATTGGTAAATTTCCTAATTTTGACATGGTTCCCTGAAAATTTATTGTTAAGTTTTGTATCCAATCATTGTTAACTTTTCAGGCTTCTGGTACAATTTCATTTCTGATTGCCATTTTTTAAAGATACATTTTTAAAGGTACTCAGAACACGACAATTTTCATTACAGTCTTAGGCATATAATTTATTATAAAAAAGAAAATCTTCAATTTCCAGGTATAATTTTAGATGACTGGTGATGTTTTCTAGAGATTTACATAGCAGTATGAAAGAATATAAAATTAGCCATGAATTATCCACCTGGACTGTTTGATGGGAAAGTTTAACATCATATATGTCACCTATAAGTTCAATGTTCCCCAATATTTTTGATTGGCTGTTTAAAAATTTTTGGAAATTGGGGAATGAATAATGGAATGCTCACATAGTTCTAAAGAGTCTGAAAACTGCAGTCAAGGTTAAAAATGAAGAAATAGTTAATGACCTGAAGTAACAGTATTTCTAAGAAGCAGTAATTAGATAAGCCTGGCCTTTTTAGTCTCCCAATTTTTTTTTAAAGGATAGGGGAAAAAAAAAGAGTTGCAACCACTATTGGAAAAGTGAAACAATGATAAAACCTGTAGTCAGGAAACAGCTGAAATAGCATTCTGATATTATCCCACAGCAAATGTAAGTAGTTGTGAGAAATCAAAGGTAAAGAGTATAACTAAAGATATTAAATTGATTTATTAAATTTATATAGTAAACTTACAACACCATAAAAGGTTTCTTAAATATATTTTCCACAGCCAGCAGCCATATTCACACCCTACAACTCTCCAGATGCTAAATATTAACTAAGCTTAACATTCTGTAATAGAATACAGCCTAATAATAATGGAAATCTTTATTCTACTCCATTTCCAACAAACATTAATTAGATCCATTTCCAGGAAACCTTCTTGCATTACCCTAATGCATTGTAAATGCTAGAAAGGGGATGAAACTAATTTAAAGAATTCACCCAATGATAATAACATACATTAAAGATAAATGGCTACACAGAAAATCTGTGGCAAAGAACCTCCTTCTAGAGATAGGGCTTTACAAATGTACATAAAATTCTGCCAAGAACAAAGGCTGACTAACATTCATAGAGGCATAGAAAATGATCAGTACTGTGGGCTCTGTGTAATGCTCTTACTGGATATACAGTATGTTTAATTCTGTATGTTATTTTAAATGTAGAAGTCTTTCTGAGAGTACTTATGTACAATTACCATGAATATTCCATTAATGAATGTCTGATTAAGATACAAACACGTACAATACAAAAAACAAAGTGAGAAAACCTTGGGAAAAACTACTTCTAGTACTCTGAATCCATCAGGTATGCAAATTGTTTCTTATAAACTGAGTGAAAAGCAAAATTTGAATTCTTAAAATATTACAGTAACACCTTTGGAGGATATATGGCATTATTTACATGGGATATAATGTCAGTAAACAGCCTCAGATTTGCATTTGAATAATTTATACTACAAATATTTTGAGTAACATTATAATTCAAATGCATGATTTAGTAGGACAGTATATGGCATGGATATAATGAAAATATAAAGGATGGCAGCATAGACAAGAACCTGAGTAGCGAGGGGACAGGCTAATATTCTGAGTCTAACCAAGATCTGACACTGAGGAAATGAACTATACTGACTCAGTGTGAAGGTCCTGTGACGGGTGCGGAAGAAAGTGAGACATAACCTGTGCCCGCAAAGATCTCAGAGGCCTTACACCAATTAATCATGTACTGTTAAAACGGCCTCTGCTGGAAATAAGTGTTGAAGAGCTGGTTTTGTAGCAAAGATTATGTTTCTTTTACATGAAAGAGTTAAATGGGTTAGAGAGCCAAAGAATAGCCAATTTAATTTTTCTCTCAGCATCCCGCTCACAAGCTACAAACGGGAAATCTTCATTATATCTTCTGGTGTTTTGAAAATAGCACACTTAAAATTATTTCTTATGAAAATTCTAACCTTGCTTTTGAAAATTTATTTTGTTTACCTCTACTTTTTATTGAAGTTTATACACTTAAGACCTAAGAAACTATATGAAGAACCAATTACAAACACCTACCTTCCATTCTTGTCCTCCATCTGAAGGTGGTACTGAATAGAATCTGTTGACAGTGATTTTGGGGTTCCTTCTCCCCACTTCAGCTTAAGGTTCTGGTGGCTGAAGGCAACACATTCCAGACGAGGTGGGTCAGGAGGGAGGGGCTTTGTTTTTAATTTTATCATGTGGCTGAAAGGACCAGCTCCAAGGCTATTCAAGGCTTGAATCCGTATTCTAAGTGCCACATTAAGGAAAAAAAAATTCGGTTATGATTATTCTATTTAGAGTTTCTCTCTGGTCTAGGCAAAAATTAACATAGTTTTTAGAGTGTACCTGTATGTTGTATCTGGTTGCAAATTGTCTATAATATAGCTTGTAACCTTTCCCACTGCCAAGGGCTGTTTATCTCCAAAGTCAATGCTGTAGGCAAGGATTTCTGAACCATGGTCACAAGGCTTTTCCCAGCTTATTGCAAGGCATGTAGAAGGTGAATAATGAGGATTTTCTATATCATCATCACTTATTTCTTGAAGACAAGTCACAACAGCAGGAACTGATGGTGGAGTCACACAGGCTACTACTTCACTGAAAGGGCCTGCACCCACAACACTCAGAGCCTACAAATTAACAGAGCCCGTAAGTTAAAAAAACATGACCATCAAAATGCTCACAGAACACAAAAATCTGGCTAGAGTAACAAAGCCCGGACCACCTTTACCTGGACTCTGCAATAATAGGTGGTTGCTGGTGAAAGTCCTTTTAATTCATAACTGAGACCAGGCCCACAGTAACACATCTGCATACTTCCTTCAACGCCTCCCCACTCCAATCGATATTCAGTGACATCTGTTCCATTACTCAAAGGGATCTTTAAATTAAAAAGAGGAAAAGGTCTTAAGTCTTGACACTGATTAGTTTTTAGGCACAAATGTTCTTTACCTGCACATATCAAACTGAATTGCTTTTGAATTTCTTTGAAATGTTCAAGTGGGATTAAAACTGTTTAATATTACATTTTTATTCATTAAGGTCACCTGAATTTAAGACTGATCAAAAAATATAACTTTGTTTTCAATTATAAGTAGAAATATGACTAAATCACTTTAGAAAGAGAATTTTAAGGTAAATATACTTCAATATAATTCTCTTAAGTAATATAAATGTTAAATCATGTAAGGACATTTTCTTTGTTAAATTTCAAAGGAAACTGAAAATTTAATTATCATTACTGATTATTACTGTACATAATAAAACACAGTGGAAATAATAAATACAAGAGAAATAGTATTATACTAATCCCTATGAATGTTTGTTCTGAACATTAAGCTCACCAGTGGCTAAGTATCTTGGTAATGAGACAAACCCTTTGAAAAAATACAAAGCACATCATGAACAAGAAACCATATACTTGTAATGCAAATATACCTTACTTAAATGCTTCAAAGCAAAAATTTCACTTTATAACACATGAACTTAAGTAGGCCTTACTGTTTGCATGATTTAGGAGGTTAAATGAATAGTATCTCGGGGCCCCTGGGTGGCTCAGTCAGCTCAGATCATGATCTCATGGTTTGTGGGTTCTAGCCCCACATTGGGCTCTGCACTGACAATGAGGAGCCTGCTTGGGATTCTCTCTCCCTGCCTCTCTCTCTCTCCCTCTCAAAATAAATGAATAAACTTAAAAAAAATGAATAGTATCTCTATTCTTTTATATGAACTATTCTAATTATTTAAGAGAGTAAGTCAATGGGAATTACAGTACCTCCCAATTCACTTGTGCACAAGTTGCAGATCTGCATGTAACTTGAGGGGGCTTGCACTGATCTGGTGGTCCAGGGGCTGTAGTAATATCACATTTTTCTGAAAATGGTCCAAACTAGAAAAACAAACATAACCAGGATTTTCATTTTTCACCCACAGATTGCACAGTTCTCCATAAATATTCACATACATAAATAAGTGCATACATAATCCTTCTCCTTCAAGACTGACTGGTCATAATAGAACTCTAAAAGCATTCGTAGAAAGGAAAAAGATTTAATGATTATGGAAGTTACTATGTCAGGTATTTTTAAGTTTCATTTACTGTACTTTTTTCTCTTGTTCCTTTTCCTTTTTCCTTCATGACTGATTTTGTAAGAAGGGCAGGGCATTAGGGAATTAGGTACATGGAACAAGTCAGGAGAAATTATATGAGGAGTGAAGGAAAGGATACCAATTAAAGGCATGAAAAATGGTAGGCATAAATTATATCTTAAAATTTAGAATAGCTTTAAAAAGGGTATAAAATGTATACTCTCTGGAAGTGCAGAAAGCAAATTATTTACAATGATTGTCACAAATTATCAGAATCCTGAAAATACAGATTAAGTAAGTATTAAAGATGCTATCCCAGTGTACTGCAGCCTTGTGGGGCTGACAAGATGATAACTTCAGACAGAACACTATGACTTATGTAAGAACTGCCAAAAAGGACTGACATAAGAAATTTTAAGATAAGTTTAGAGATACAGATACTGAACTTAGTTGGAGAATGGGACATAAAATAGTAAAGTTCACTAACATATGAAGTAATGGGAGGGGAGAGACTTGGCAGTTTAATTTTGTGAAATTATAGAGTAAGGAAACATAATGTTATTCAACTAAGACAAGAAATTACTGCTTTGTCCTGAGAGAATCTGTTTTAATGCAGAGATGAGAAATGTCCTGGTTGAGTGGAAAGGGCTTTGGCTCTGGAGTCTGACAGCCCTGAATCTGTGGCTTATCTCTGTCACTTCTTATTTGGGTGACTGTGGACAAGATGTTTAGTTTTTCTGAGCCCCAGCCTCCTCAGCTGTACAATGGAGATATCACCTGTTTTGTCCATTTTATGGAACTGTACAGATACACAGAGAATACTTTTTAAAAAGTCACATAAAGCCAGAAATGCTTAAAATAGAAGTTATCTTTTCCTTAGGCAAAAAATGAATCACAATTAGTAGCCAAATGAAATAAATGCTGTATATAACCAGCCTCAAAAAACTTAATTATCCAAAGTATTTCATCTAATAGTTTTGTTCTTACTCTTTAACTTATTAAGTAAACCCTATTAGCATCACCTGAAAGGCAAACTTCAACCCAGCTAAAGTTCCGAGTGTCACAAATTATAAATGGGGTTTGAAAATACTGAGATTCTATAATAACTATCATATATACAGACCTCTCTCTTATTTATCAATATAGGCTTATTAAAAACTGTAAAATTTGAAGGGGCGCCTGGGTGGCGCAGTCGGTTGGGCGTCCGACTTCAGCTCAGGTCACGATCTCGCGGTCCGTGAGTTCGAGCCCCGCGTCGGGCTCTGGGCTGATGGCTCAGAGCCTGGAGCCTGCTTCCGATTCTGTGTCTCCCTCTCTCTCTGCCCCTCCCCTGTTCATGCTCTGTCTCTCTCTGTCTCAAAAATAAATAAACGTTAAAAAAAAATTTTTTTTTTAAATAAAAACTGTAAAATTTGGAGTCACATGTTGAAAGCAAAATGGCTAACTAATGGATGCAATTATGTATGTTCTGTGAACTACCACTGTGATTATAATTCAATCAGCAGAGTCTTCCTACCCCCATTTTGTTAGCTGCATGCAGTCTGAAGCTGTAAGTCTTTCCAGGAAGAAGGTTGCTCACTGTACATTCTACTTCAGAACCTTGGTAAACTTCTCTGGGTTCATCTTTTTCTATAGGAGACATCTCCACACCATAGCAGAAAATGGGTGATCCACCATCGACCAGAGGGGGTCCTAAAGGTGGAAAGATTTATTCAATTTAACAAAAGGAATATATTTAGTACTAACTCAATTATAATTTATTACCAAAATGAAAATTACCCCATCGTAACTGTATTTCTTTTGCTTTGGGTCTACCCTGTAATCTGGGAGGGAGGCATGGGCCAGGAGGCACAGCTGGAGTCTGCACAAGTAAAGATTCAGATACCTGCCAAAACAAAAGCAATAACAAAACAAAAATGCCCCAACCGGAATGCTTTTGTTAAAGAAAAATAACACGAACACAAAGACTGCATCAATAATTTGAAATTCTACTTGACTATCAATTGAAAAGGAATAAAGTTCTAAATAAAATAAGAACCCAATTAAATCATTAAAACTCTGATTTTATATTAACAAATAAAGACACATATTATGTGACTACTATATACAAAGAAAGTTACCAGAAAAAAAGAACAAAAAACTCATCATCTTTCCATAATTGAAAAACAACAAAAAAATAACCTTCAACAAAACCTACTGGACTAATAAAGATTATTTTTGATCTCATCCAAATGGATCCACAAATCTCTTCTAAGGATGTTTTCATATTCTGTAAATACTGTTTGCCATGTTTTCAGAAGGTTTAGACTATTTTCATTACTTTAACTGTATATTGTATTTTTAACCTAAATATTAATATACATATATGCATATAAAATCTTTCCTTTTTCTTTTCCACCTAAAAATAATTCAAAAATCAGGTTAACTTTTTCAAGTGCTTGGTATCTTTCCAGGTATTTGGTATTATCTTGGTTTCGATGTTATTTAAAAAATGTGCATCGTTTAGTTTTATTTTAAAAGACTTCTTTTACAAACACTGACATGCACTCAGTACCATATCCTTAACTGCACTGTATTAAGGTTTACACTTAATATTCTTTACAAACATAAATATTTGGTCATCATCTTATTTAGAAAGGTATCCTATATGAGAATGCTATATCACTGTATTAGAAAATTAGGGTTGTTTTTGGGGTGGGATCTGTTCTTTCTAATCCTGGAAGATGTTCTTATTAGATACAGTGAAGCAATTGGATCCCAAGCCTCTTGGGTAGGACTTGCATGCAGTTTCCTAATACTTCCATTTTCAACAAAATGCTTATAAATTCATTTTTAAAAAAAGGTAACTTCATTGCATTAAATTCCATTTGAAAAATAATGACAGTTATTAATGCTCCACGAAACCATTCTTAAACTCATTAAAAAAATACCACTCCTATTAAAAAAATTACCTCTCTAGAACATTACAAATATCTCATATATAATCAATGGCACACTTTAAGTCCATTTAGGTTAGTGATAAATTCTCTAGTAATAAAAATAATTGCCAACTTTCCTGAAATAAGTAATTACTAGAATCTGTGTTTAAACAGTAAATGATTATGGTTTGTCCTGATACACATAATTTATAGAGCAATCAGTCTACAATTATTTTATTTTTATTTCTGTTAGGTATGGCTATTGAACATCATCCTAAAATTTACCTTTATAAATTTTTCTGCAGTATTTTTGTATATGTGTTGTTGCAAAGCTAAACAACAACCAGACAATAGATATTCACTGAATACTGATTATAAGCCATGTACTATTTTAGAATATTTTGATCACTATAAATTACAGAATATTCTGATCACTATAAATTAATCACCTAAATTACAGAAATTACTTTGGATACATTTCAACATTTGAGGTGGCATCTGGTGATTCCATCTTATTTGACCCAAACTTGAAAAAAAAAATCTAGATGTAAGTATTACCGCACTCTGTCCTCCATCACTGATGCAGTAAACTCGTAAACGATAGAAACAGCCTGGATTTAGTCGATCACAAAGATGTTCCCTAGTAGCTCCACTGTATATCATATCCCATTTGTTTCCTGGAAGGTGAAGAATTATGTTCAATCAGCTACGAGGTAATGTTTAACATTTGGGTATCATGGACACGGCAGGTATCCTAGCTTCACTAAGTAAGTGTTTATGTAATTTGTCAGAAACAATTTAAGCTTGTTTTGAGTTTCCTGGAAATGACCTAATTTTCTTTATGTGTGCAGCTTCCTAGATGAATCTGCATGGCTTTATTGAAATGAAATATCTCTGTAACTCTGTTACAGACTTTGGCTTACATTGATAATTTGCTTTTAATTAAGCATTTTAAATGTGTTTACTGGTCCAGTAATAACATTATAACACACAAAGAGTAGAAAGAACCAATACCACAGGAAGTTTAGTCTTAATTAAAAGACATTATTTTGCAGGAAGCAGTTCAATTCACAGAAATATGGATTGTTACGTGTGTTATTCAAAAATTAAGTTCATGAGGCACAGAAAATATTACTAAAACTAGTATAATGTAAGTTAAATTTTAGAAGTTAATTTTTCTCTGACATGTCTGGTTATATATCTAACTGAAAGTTTAGAAAACTTTAGATATACTGGAACTGAGCAAGGCAAACTCATGAGAAAGAAATAAACTAAAAAAATAAAAGTAATAATATAGGTATACAGCATTCTTACATTTGATTCACTCTATTTCTAGAGATTAGAACTTAAAGTGGATCATAACAGGCAAAATTCTAACTGCTATAAACAAAGGGAAAACATTAAGAGTGAAAGAAAACAGATCATATAAAATGTACAGTCATGAAGAGTAGGGGCATACTGGTATAAATCTATTAATTTTTAATAGTTATTCTTACCATTAGAACCTTCTGCCATCTCCACTACATACTTATTAATGGCTGCACCTCCATTGTCTTTTGGTGGGTCTATCCAAAGAAGTAAAAGTGGTATTAGGCAAAATACATAGGTTAAAAATGACAGAAAATCCTAGTAAGTGGAATACCAAACCTAAGATTGCTTAAAAAATAAAAAGAATCACCCGCAGTGCTTTTTTTATTAATACCAGCATCTCATTAATCTATCGATTTTGCAACAGATAGTATATAAGGTGTTCAATAATAATTATTATTTTTTCAAGTTTTACTTATTTAAGGTTAGGTTTTCTCCATACCTAACATGGGGCTTGAATTGATGACCCCAAGATGAAAAGTCACACGCTCTTCTGCCCGCCAGGCACCCTAACAAATGTTTGTTTTAAATGAGTAAAAGTGATTTTCATTTCTCAGGAGAGCCAGGATGACCCAGGTGACTTTAGCTACAATTTCAGTAATCATTCACTTCACACAGTGCTGTCTCTGCTCACAGTCCTACCACAGATTCCAAGTTCTTCTGTATCAAATATGAACTTTGTATTTGTGTGAGTGTAAAGTTTTCTACAAAAGAGATCCTCAAACAATGAATGATTCTCACATTTCCAATTAAACTTGCTTCAGCTAACAACTGTACTCAACTATCTTAAAAATTATCCTAATATTCAAATCATTACAATCAAATATAAAAGTAATGATGTACAAATACACATATCTTACCCCAAGTTATTTTAAAACTGTGTGAATGTATCTTTCCTTTAACTGATGGCTTCACAGGTACACCTGGTTTATCAGGGCATGTAGTAAATTCTACTACTTCACTTGGGTTACTTTTACCTTCTGAGTTGTAAGCAATAACCTGTGATGAAAACACAAAGACATAAAATAATTGATATTTGATACCTAATGATATTGGCTTAATGAACAAAGTGATGAGAGATAAGCTCAATCAAATGATAAAGTAAAAGTTTTCAGACTGTGATGGCCTGTTTATATGAGAATGTCTACAACAGGGACTCAGCATATATGAAGAATATTCAGGTATAATCAATCCCCTTTGAGAGCCAGTTCTGGGGATACAGGTGTAAGTCTGTAACAGTTTGATATTAAACTAGAGTCATTACAGGAACAAGCTATAATCTGATGATACTTGATGAGCTTGATTTACGTATTCTTTTACTATTCTTTGGGTTTTAAAAAGATGTCCACAAATTCTTCGAATTTCCTTTATTCAAAAGATAAAGGCTAATTCCTCTTCCCTTTGAATTGCACTTAATGACTTGCCTCTAATACAATGTAGCAGAAATCACAGTGTGTAGCTTTGCTACAGAGAAGCCCATTTGGTGAGGAACTGAAGCCTCTGACCAACAGTCAGAGAGGAAATGAAGGCTACCAACACTTGAGTGAACTTGGGAGCAAATCCTTCAACCCCAGACAAACCTTCAAGTGACTGCAGCCCTAGCTGGCATCTTGACTGCAACCTCACATAAACCCTCTATCAGAACCACCCAGCTAAGCTGGTCTTGAATTCCTGACCCCCAGGAACTGTGAGAAAATAAATGCCTGTTTTTTCAAGTTACTAAATTGTACAGCAATATAATTCATGAGTATTTTTATATTTGACTTTAGAACTGTTAAGGTCTTTATAATTGGTAAATTATTAAAATTCTTAGAATTCTACTATCATGTAACACACACACAAAACCAAATTACATTTATACATACATATAGTTCCTAGCTCTGTCCATTGAGAGGATGCCCAGGAGTAGCAAAACCGTATAGCATTAAGTATACTTAGTACTCAGATATTGGCTTCTAAATACCACGGTCCACTAAAGGGACCCAGGTGCTTTGAGAAATGACCAATTCTGACATTGAAGGATTGGAGACTGGAATATCATGTGCCAGAAAGGAAAGGCTCAAAAGAATGATGGGGGGGGGGGGGGCACATTTCAAAAGAATCTGAAAGGCAGCTCAAAGGAGCTCCCAAATCTGAAACAATGTGAGCCTCATAAATGATAATCATAGTAACAAAATATAACTCACTCAATTAACAGGAATTCATGAGTTCATACTGACATATATGATAAGAGAAAGCTTTTCTTTATAGTATGATGCCAACTGATAGATGTAGAAGGAATGATAAAATTAAAATCACACTTGGCAACCATTAATCATAGTAATAACTGATTCAGGCAAAAATTATCAATGGGTGTTAGAACTAGTAGATGAAAGTGATGAAAAACAAAGTGTTCACACAGTATTTACAAAACACTTGTTAATTACAAAGGGAAAAAGAACAGCTTTACAGTGAAGAAACATAGTAGATGTAATCTTTGACTACCACTAACAGGACAAATGGAAACTGTGCACCGCTTGATATAATGTACCAAGAAAATAACAGCATTACTTTTTCTGATATCCCCTGACAAAAAAGCATATTTTGAATGTTTAACAACATCCACGTTAAAAAAATTTTTTTTAATGTTTATTTTTGAGAGAGAGAGAGGGAGAGAGAAAAAGAGAGAGGAGAGAGAAAGGGGAGGAGCAGAGAGAGATGGAGACACAGGGGCAGAGACGGAGACACAGAATCTGAAGCAGGCTCCAGGCTCTGAGATGTCAGCACAGAGCCCGATGTAAGGTTCGAACTCACGAGCTGTAAGATCATGACCTGAATCAGAGTTAGATGCTTAACCAACTGAGCCAAGCAGGTGCCCAACATCCACATTTAGATGTTTGTTCCCATTATACAAATAAAAGTCCCATAAAACATTAAAATTGTTTTGAATTTAAATATATATACAGTTTGATAGCCAATGTTACATAGTAAGAAAGTAAAGCAGTAATGCTCATTATTTTAGATTAAAACCAAAGGAGTGAGGTATGTACTTGGCTTTAGAACAACAGGAACAATAAGAACAAACAAATATTTTAAAGGCTTTCGAAGCTTACCTTAAATTTATACTTTGTACTACGTCTGAGATTCTTCACTGTGTAAGCAAGATCTTCTCCATCATATTTAGGCTTAAAACCATATCCCTGGAAAGGGAAAATAAGCCTCCCTTAGATATCTAACAGCAGAAATATGGGGAATAACAAACATGTAAAAAGATCTAGGTCTTCTTCATCTTCTGTGTACAATGTGATTAACACTGAGTTAAGTGTATTCCTCACTTTGGTACTTTTATCTTCAATGGACAAATCCAGAAATGCTAGTGAATGTTTGTAGCATGAAGGAGACCTCATTTCGAGTAAATACAGTAACCAAGAGACAATCTTCATGCTGAGGGTAAAGTCAGAGCCAATGGTGACTTCACCATAAGTAAGCATATGCCTAGAACTAACAGAATTTCCTAGACAGATGTTGCAAGAGCTAAAAAGAACTATATTTAAACTTGACCTAAACACATAGGTGTGTTTAAGTAAATAAATGAATGGTTGGTTGTGCTGGCAGGTAGGGATGTCACTTAGGTTTTGGAATGCTATTTATAGCTTCAGTAACAATCCCTTACTACTTTTCCAATGTTATTTAAAATTTTTTAAGTTGATATATAGTTCACATGCTACAAAATTCCCATTTTGAAGTATGAAATTCAATCATTTATAGTATATTCACAAGGTTGTGCAACCATCATTAAATTCTTAATCCCACAATAAAGCCTGCGCTTTATTTATTGGTTAGCAGTCACTTCCCTTCTTTTCTCATCCATTAGTATACTTTCTGTCTCTATGGATTTGCCTATATCCATAATAAACGGAATCACACAATATATGGTCTATGTGACTAGGTTCTTTTACTTAACATAATGTTTTCAAGGTTCATTCATGTTGTGGCATGTGTCAGTACTCCATTCCTTTATATGGCTAATTGATATTCCATTGTATGGATATATCACATTTCTGCTTATCCATTCATCAGTTGATAGACATTTGGGTTGTTTCCACTTTTTGGCTATTATGAATAATGCTGCTGTGAACATTCATGTACAAATTTCTGTATAAACACTTGTTTTCAATTCTCTTGGGTATATAGCTGGGAGTGGATCAATGCTATTTTTGACTCATACTGCTTTAAAGTAGCTCTGAGAAGCTATGAAACTATGTAGAACTAATAGAAGACATCCTAACTCATGTTCAGCTTTGTTCTAGCTCATAAGAGACAAAACACCGGAAACTACATTCTGGCTGCACTATATAATCTTATAATCTCTCTTCAAATCTTCTCTGGCATTTGGGAAAGCAATGTATGAAAACAGCTGGAAAAGATGGACACGTTATTTCCTTATTTTTTAGAGCTGCTTAGGCTAAAAGGCTGTGGTGATCTTTTCCTCTATTTTCCCTAAACATATATATTTAAAATGTAGTCTGTGCTGTTCCTAGGCACAAACGTACATACATACATAAAAAACAAAATCCGCTCCTATACATCAACAAAACAAAAGACTGAATTCTTCCTCACTCCTCAATATTCCTCCTCAACAATAACCAACCAAGGATTCAAAGGATTTAGAGAAAGATCGAACTATTGTGGCACTATTTACTTACAAGTATTAATGCCACACTGAAATATGTTTTAAACACTCTTACTTAAAATACATATTCGTACTTACTGAAGTTTCTTCTTCCATCTCTAAAATGTAAGAAATTCCTTCATCTGATGGTGTTCCTGAGGGCTTACTCCATTGTAAGGATAACCAAGTAACACCAGCCTTAGTTAATACAGGACTTGCTGGCATAGAAGGGGCACAGCCTGAAGTGTAATAGAAGACTTCTTCACTAAAACCACTGTTGAAACAAATGGTTTTTAAAAATGAATGAATAAAAGTTTTTATAGCTAAAGAACTCATTTCTTTTTTTTATTTTTTTATTTTTTTAAATTTTTTTTTTTCAACGTTTTTTTATTTATTTTTGGGACAGAGAGAGACAGAGCATGAACGGGGGAGGGGCAGAGAGAGAGGGAGACACAGAATCGGAAACAGGCTCCAGGCTCCGAGCCATCGGCCCAGAGCCTGACGCGGGGCTCGAACTCACGGACCGCGAGATCGTGACCTGGCTGAAGTCGGAGGCTTAACTGACTGCGCCACCCAGGCGCCCCTAAAGAACTCATTTCTGATAAATGGAATTTTTTTTTTGAAAGTGACAGTTTTTGATAACTAATTATAATACAAGTAATATGTCTTGGATCTGATAATATTTTTATGGTAACCAGATCAGATACCTAAAAGGTGAGTTAACATTCTTTTAAAACTGCAATTTATGTAACTAACATATTCTCTTACAGCTTTTGCTAAGCTAGTAACAGATCTTTACCAACAGAGTGATAAACTAAAGCATAATTTTTAGTGGATAATTTGGACTCCGAATAATTTATGTAAGTTGACTAAATAATATATTTACATTAATATGTATCTTACCTTGTGCCATATTCATTTTTGGCTGACAGTCTAAATTTACAACCCATTGCTGGTGACAGTTTAGTAATTTTAAATTGCTTCTGTAAGCCCATGTAACATTGACAAAATTCTCCATTTCCTTTTCCCTAAAAAAAAAAAAAAAGGCTGATTATTATATATTTAAAAAATGGCTGATTATTATATATCATGTATATTATTGTAAAAAGACAAATCCACATCAATTTGTCCTTGATGGACAGTAACATCAGCTAGTGTACATGATAAATCATCTTTGTTACATGACCATCATGGATCTCAAGAGAAAGTTGAGATAACACATATCTTTTTTTAATAATTTTTTTTTTTTTTTTTTTTTTTTAATTTTAGAGAGAGCGAAAGCATGAATGGGAGAGAGGAAAGTATGCAGCTCAGGACAACTATAGAGTTTCAGAAATTTAGGATGCTACATAAAATGGACAAATTTCTTATTCTCTACCCATTTTTCTTCATTGTGTTGGTAGATTTAAAGGGTGGTTTTAGGGTGACTTCTGCTTCAAAGAAAACCTTCAGTCTGTATTTGGCTGCTTTACTACACTCTCCTGTTTTAATGGTGTACAGTTGATTCTATTAAGCTGTCTAAATAGAAAATTGTACCATCTGTAAATAATGATAATTTTGCACCCCCCCCCAGCCCTGCCACTATATGGCTGTACTTCTTGTTTTAGTTCTAAATCATACTGCATTAATACTAAATAAAGGAGGGAACCAGCAACTTTTGACTTGTTTCTGCTTTGACTGAAATGCTTTAAAAAAAATTTTTTTAAATGTCTATTTTAGAGACAGAAAGAGTGCGTGTGCGAGCATGAGCGGGGGTGGGGCAGAGAGAGAGGGAACCACAGAATCAGAAGCAGGCTCCAGGATCTGAGCTGTCAGCACAGAGCCTGGCATGGGGCTCAAACTCATGAACCATGAGTCCATGACCTGAGCCAAAATCAGATGTTCAACTGACTGAGCCACACAGGTGCCCCTGAAATGCTTTTATTGTTTAGTGATGGTATTTCACTTGATACAAAAATAATTGTCAGTTAAGGAATTATCTTTCTATTCCTAATTTGAGTTTTAACTGAGGTAAGTGCTAAATTTTATCAAATACCTTTTCATAATTTATCCACATATGTATTTTCTTCTGAATTACTATGATGCAGTAATAGATTTCCTAATTCTAAATTCTTTTAAAACTTCTGGAATAAAAAACCTTTTAAAATGTAAAAATAAAACTTGTTTGTGCCTCATTACTCTTATAATACAGGCATATTATTTTAATGCACCTCACTTTATTGAGCTTCACAGATACTGTGTTTTTACAAAATCTGGCTTGTGGCAACCCTGCATCCAACAAGTCTATTGGTGTCATTTTTCTAATAGCACTTGCTCACTTTGTGTCTCTGTGTCACATTTTGGTAATTCTTATAATATTTCAAATTTTCTCATTATTATTTGTTATAGTGATTTATAGGAAGAAGTCCAACTATAGACATTGACAGGAGTTCGGCAGAAGTTGATCCCAACCCTTGTGGACGACTTTGAGGTTTTAAGACTTCAGTGGAGGAAGTAACAGTAGGTGTGGTGGAAGCAGCAAGAGAACGAGAATTAGAAGTATGGAGCCTGAAGATGTGACTCAATTGCTGCAATCTCATGATAAAACTTGAGCAGATGAAGTGTTGCTTTGTATGGATGAGCAAAGTAAGTAGTTTCTTGAGATATAATGTACTCCTGGTGAAGATGCTGTGAAGACTGTTGAAATGACAACAAAGGATTTAGAATCTTACATAAACTTAGTTGATAGAGCAGCAACAGGGTTTGAAGGGACTGACTCCAGTTGTGAAAGTTTTAGTGTTGGTAAAATGTTATCAAATGGCATCACATGCTACAGAGAAATCATTCATGAAAGGAAGAGTCAATCTTTGCAGCAAAACACATTGTTTTTGTTTTTTTTTTTTTTTGTTTAAAGAAATTGTGAAGGCCACCCTAACCTTTAGCAACCACTACTCTGATCAGTCGGGAGCCATTGACATGGGGGCAAGACCCTCCAGCAGCAAACAGACTGACTCACTGAAAGCTCAGATGACCGTTAGCAATTTTCAGCAATAGAGTTCATTTATTTATTTGAGAGTGAGTGAGCACATGAGTGGTAGAGGGAGAGAGAGAATCTTAAGCAGGCTCAATGCCCAGTGCCAGAGCCCAATCCAGGGTTTTATCTCATGACTCTAAGATCATGATGGGAGGTGAAATCAAGAGTCGGACGCTTAACCTACTGAGCCATCCAGGTGCCCCAGCAATAAAGTATTTTTACTTTTTTAGTTTATTTATTGTGAGAGACAGAGCGTGTGTGAGCAAGGGAGGGGCAGAGAGAGAGAGCGGGGAGAGAGAGAATCCCAAGCAGGCTCTGTGCTCTCAGTGGAGAGCCTGATGCGGGGCTCAATCCCATGAACTGTGAGATATGACCTGAGCCTAAACCAAGAGTCAGTTTAACCAAATGAGCCACCCAGGCGCCCCTTTAAATTATGTATATTGTTTTTGAAAGACATAATGCCACTGCACATTTAATAGACTACAATACAGTGTATATATAACTTTAAAAAAAAAATTTTTTTTTTTAACGTTTATTTATTTTTGAGACAGAGAGAGACAGAGCATGAACAGGGGAGGAGCAGAGAGAGAGGGAGACACAGAATCTGAAACAGGCTCCAGGCTCTGAGCTGTCAGCACAGAGCCCGACACGGGGCTTGAACTCACGGACCGTGAGATCATGACCTGAGCCGAAGTTGGATGCTTAACCGAGCAAGCCACCCAGGCACCCCTTGTATATATAACTTTTATATACACTAGAAAACCAAAATATTCATGTGACTTGCTTTATTGAGATATTTGCTTTATTGTGATTGGCTGGAACCAAAACTGCAATATCTCCAAGGTATACCTGTATACTGCTGAAAATACCAAATCATCAACGGAATTTCTTCTATTCCCTCTGGCCACTCAGCTGCAGAAAAGCAGCAGGGCAAGAGAGAACATGATAAATGACAGTAAAACAAAATACTAAATAATAAAGCTCAGTATGTTTGCTGTGGTAGGCTGAATAATGGCTTCCCAAAATATCCAGGTCCTAAACCCTGGAACCTATGAATGTTCAGGGACTGTACAGATGTTATTTAGTTAAAACTCTTGAGATAGAAAGATCATCCTGGATCATCTAGGTGGACTCTAAATGGAATTACAAGTGTCTTTTTTAGAGGGAAAAGGCCATGTGATAATGGCAGCAGGGGTAGAAAAGGCTATCTATCAGATGTAGCCATGGATTCATGGTAATGACCCAGTAATGAAGAGAGTCTCCAGAAGCTGGTAAAGTCAAGAAAATGGATTCTTCTCTAGAATTCCTGGGAGAAGCATGGCTATAGTGACACCTTGATTTTAACCTCAGAGAGAGCCGTTTTGGATTTCTGGCTTCCAGAATTATAAGAGAATAAATGTATTTTGTTTTAAACCCTTGGGTTTGTGGTAATTTGTTAAACTAGTCACAGTAAATGAGTACACTTGCCTTTAAGGCTGATGTGAAAAAAAAAATTCCTTCGTCAAGGTAATTACCCAACTGACAACTTTGAGGGGTTTGAGTCAAAAACAAAAAACAAAATAAAACATGGGGGTGGGGGGTCCAGTCAGTAATGCTGTCTAAGAACACCATTAATTCAGTCATGTACTACCCAAATCATTCATAATGTTTTAAAAGAGGAAAAAACTATTATAACAAATTATTTCTGCTTGAGGATATACACATAATTTTCACCTAATTTAAAAAGATTCAATTTACTCACCTCATCCCATTCTAAAATAAAGCTTTGGATTTTAGAACCATTGTCACTAGGTGCCTAAAAGAAACACCAAAAAACAAAATGAGTACAAATTAGTACGTTTGTAAAAGATACTGTGATGATCTAATTTGAGGAACTGATTGTGTTACAGATGTTCTCTGTGACTTAACTCCAGAAAAACTGCACAGAGAATAGATACACATGTATTTATAACCTCACAATCCTTTTAAATACAAGGAAAGAAACAAAGCAAGAGGCTACTCAAGTTTTTCTGAACGGCAATCTCTTGTAGCAAGAACGAACTTAACTTTTATGATCCATTATAAAAAAAAAAAATCACTTTGCCTTTTATCAGAAGGTTTTTATCAGCTTTAAGTTCCTAGGATTGATCCTGTCATTTTCATTAAAACTCATTTTACAATCTAAAAGTATACTATGTAATACACCAGAGTGAAAGAACCAGAGGGCAGGGAAGAACTCCAAGGGGCACACTGTCTGGATCTTTGCTTCTAGACACAATGTGCCGTTACCTAAGATAAGACTGCTCATTCATCAATCTGCTAATCTTCAGTGGTGAAAATTTCAGTCTCCCTTAGCATTTTATTCTATTTAATCACTCTAGAACTCAAGAGTTTCAACCTTGTTTCTACTTGAATTTTCTTTCTACAATTTCAACTTGTTTCCTCTCTTTAGTCCTCACTTTAGATGCAGAACAACCGATCACTACTCTCCTTATAACTTCATCCATTTGAAGACAAGTGACTCTAAAACTCCTGTTATAAAAATTAAAAAACCTTAGTTTTAAAAAAATTTCCTTATTTATTTATTTTGAGAGAGAGAAGGGGCAGATGGGGGGGAGGGGTGGAGAAAATCCCATACAGGCTCCTCATTGTTGGCACAGAGCCCAACACAGGGGGTTGATCTCACAAACCTGTGAGACCATAACCTGAGCTGGTATCAAGAGTTGGATGCCTAAGTGATGGAACCACCCACGTACCCCAAATAAGCTTGACTTTTGAAAAAGTTCTCCAGAGAACTGTAATTCTCTGGACTCTATCTAGTTTTCATATAATATTGGCAACCATGTTAATAGCAATCAAAGATGGTCAAATTTTTAATGAAGAGTCTTTTCTAACATGGAGGTCCCAATTATCTGTGAAACATCAATACAGATCTTATGTTTCAAAGTTAAACAATTTTTTTAATGTTTATTTATTTTTGAGAGAGAGAATGTAAGCAGGGAAGGGGCAGAAAGAGAGGGAGACACAGAATCTGAAGCAGGCTCCAGGCTCTGAGCTGTCAGCACAGAGCCTGAGGCGGGGCTTGAACTCACGAGCAGTGAGATCATGACCTGAGCTGAAGTTGGATGCTTAACTGACTGAGCCACCCAGGTGCCCCTTATGTCTCAAAATTTTAAAAAACTGTATAATTTTTAACTGGTTAACATGACCAGAATTTGCTATGTAAGTTACAGGAATAGCTCACTGATTGGCACAGCAATGGCACTTATAAATGATTACAGCAGGGATCGGGCAGAACTGAAACCCTGGGAAATTCAACTCTTACACAGCAGAGGAAGAGAATCCCAAGATAAAGACTGCAAGTCTCAGCAACAAGTGTGTGATATAAAAATATACTTCCCCAGAGTTAATGCCGCCAGATTGTTCTAGTCTAGTTGCTAAGTTTGCACATGTATTTTCCTTAATTTCTTCTACTTTATTTTGTGAAGCTTTTCAAGTCAAGGAAATGGATTCTCCTTGAGTCCTTGGGAGAAGCATGCCTATAGTAACACCTTGAATAACCTGTGACCATTTCTCCAAGATAGAGGGGAAACTATTAAGTGTAAAGTGTTTTACATTATCTCATTTAATCCTTATATCAGCTCTTTACAACTGTTATCCAAACTATACAGAAGAGGAAATGGAGGTTTTAAACAACCCAAATAAGTAGCCCCAACCATGCTGATTACCATGCATATATAGGGCCATTTCTGAAGAGTACAAGCCTGGGTAACCTGTGTGGGCCACAAAGAGGTAGCACTGTTTATATCCTACACAGACCTGCTAGGATACTGTTAAAGACAAATTTCAAAATTCAATTTTATCTTTAGAATAAAGAGCAGTGCCCTACAGAAATCCCAACCTACATGAAGGTCACTGGGCTGCTACCCTAACTGTCCTACCAAAAGGAAAGAACCTTAGCATACTGACAAACAAAATGCTACTCTGACATGAAATAAAATTAGTCATACTTAATCACACATGAAAATGTATGTAGAACATACTTGTCTGATTTATGTGTGCTAACAGCACTTGAGTACTTCTTCCTACATAAAGCATCTAATATCCTCAAAAGAACTAAGGACTAACAAGCCCCAAACAAGTAGTAAGCTCCAAATTTTCAAAATCTTTCAGAAAGAAAGCTATCCCTGAGTTTTACTCTTTGGGTATAAGCAGATAATTAAATAAAGACTAGCAGTTATTTTTCTCTTTGCAAATCAATGGTTGCTATGGTATTCCCTTCTGGGGGATGTTTATACATTTTGTTGGGGGTGTTTCTGACTATCACAGTAAGGGCAGAGGGAGGAAAGGCTGACTTTTAGGACTGGGGATCAAGGATGCTAATGGTTCTGCACAGCATGGGGCAATACACACAATGAAAAATTGTTCTCTTTCTCTAGGACTTCTCTGAATGTCTTCCTGGACATCCACGTAGGTGAAATATCTGTTTATAATTATCAGAGCCTAGAACCTAATTTCATTTTACAAGGTATTTTTTTTCTATAGTTTTAAGTTACTGGATTTTGCCAAAATATAACTACTCTGCAATTTGAGAAAGACTACTTAATTTTGTTCAAAAATTTACTAACACTCGTGTATCATTTCAGCAAATCATGTCTCCAATGACAATGCTATATGTGGTATTTGAGTTACCAGTTCTATCTGTGGTATATGTTTACTTCATTATATCTCCTTGTGCAGGTGGACCTAAACATTTATATGTTAACATATATATTATTCTATTAAAATGCAGAGTATTTAATGGAATATTCCTTTAAGCCATCATATTGATATTTTTAAAACTCTGAGTCTAGTTATTATAAACCCCATTTTAGGATAAAATTCAGGATAAAGACATTGGGATGAGCTTGAGAAGCACTGCTGAGACTCTTAATGTTATCCCATGTCCAGTACAATAAGGACTGATAATTATATATGAATCTTTTCTGCTATATTTACATATAGTGAAGAAAAGCCATTAGGAGTATTACTTAAAGATATAACAAATGCCCATATACTATATGTAAAGAAGAAGAGCAAGTTAGCTTAGAGTTCTTTTTGTATCCAAAAAAAAAAAAAAAACCCAAACAACAACTGAAATTTAATATTAGTGGGGGTGGGAGGAGTAAACGTCCAGTTGGAAATACTCTAAAGAATATTGTTACCTTCCATTGCAAAGTGAGTGAATTTTTGGTCCGATTGGCTATCCTTGGTGGATTAGGTACATCAGGTTCACAGCTTAAGGTGGTAAAGCTTTCAGCTTCTGAAGGAGTTCCCTTTATAGAATTATATTCTGCCTGGACTCTATGGTGATAAAATATATAGTTTTAACCAGCAGAATCACTGTATCCTACCTTCAACAGCCATCAACCTTTATGTACTTGGAAATTAGTAAGGTGCCCTCTAAATATTCTATCTAATTCTATCTAAGAAAACATGGGTGGAGTTTCTGGCCGGCTCAGTTGGTAGCTTGATCTTGGTGGTTGTGAGTTGAGGGCCCATGTTGGGTATAGAGATTACTTAATTTTTTTTATTTTTATTTTTTAATGTTTATTTATTTTTGAGAGACAGACAGACACAGAGCACGAGCAGGGGAGGGGCAGAGAGAGGGAGACACAGAATCTGAAACAGGCTCGAGGCTCTAAGCTGTCAGCACAGAGCCCAATGCGGGGCTTGATCTCACAAACCGTGAGATCATGACCTGAGCTGAAGTCAGTGCTTAACCGACAGAGCCACCCAGGAGCCCCTTTAATTTTTTTTTTAATGTTTGTTTATCTTTGAGAGACACACACACACACACACACACACAGAATGCGAGCAGGGAAGGGGCAGAGAGAGAGGGAGACACAGAATTCAAGGCAGGCTCCAGGCTGAGTTGTCAGCACAGAGCCTGATGTGGGGCTCAAACCCATGAATGGTGAGATCATAACCTGAGCTGAAGTTGGATGCTTAACCAACTCAGCCACCCACGCGCCCTGAGATTACTTAAATAAAGTCTTTAAAAAAAAGAAAACACATGCATTAGAAGTAAAGGATGGCCCTTAAAAAAAAGAAAGACAGGATAGACCCTTGGCTTTCATCTTTTTTTTAATGCAACCCAAAGTAAGAAACACATTTTAAATTGTGACAAAACTGTATGTGTGATTATGTACTTTCTCATACACATACTTGAAAGGAAAGAGTCCTGAAACAATATCCCTAAGGGTAATATACAGATACTTTCCATTCTATTTGATTATTTCTTTTAAATAATGCTGAATCTAATCCACAAAATTTCATGATTCAATATGGGTTGCAATCTACAGTTTGAAAAGTACTCAGATGGACAATACTTAGGGTTCACCCACAGAAAGTCTAATTAAAGATTTAATTTTATAGTTTAATAGGAATAATCCTAACCACAAATACTTTTTTTTTTTTTTAAACAGAGGTGACTAACCAAGTACACATTAATGACTCACAGCTGGGAAGGCTGAAAATGTTGGTAATTTATAATAGAACTACGCAGAATAAAACAGTATCTAAGTTACTTCTTAGTTAAATGTTGTGATTTTTTTTTTTTTTTTAAGATTTTAAGTAATCTCTATACCCAACGCAAGGCTCGAACTTAACAACCCCTCCATCAAGAGTCACACACTCCACTCACTGACTGAGCCAGTCAGGCGCCCCTAAATGTTGTGAAATTTTAAGAGTTTTAATATCCCAAACTCTTTCTGGAACAGGATGTAGTAAAAATACATTAAGTACAAGCCAAATATTATTTATGTTTCTGTTTAGTAAAAATTTCAAAAGCTGGGAGTTTTCCATGTGATAAATTAGATATGTAGACATATTATTATCTATATATTCATTCCAATCCAAAAATCTTACAAACAGGATGATTAACCCTTCAATATAACATTTCAATGCAATGTTTTTGGTTTTTGTTTTTTTTTTTGGAATGTATTAATAATTATACCAAAAGAAAAACCAAAGCCAACATATTCCATGTTTTAAATCCAAAATTAGTACTTAAATTATATGCTACGCTTTTAATGAAATCATTTTAAAAAACTACCTACACTATATCATATTAGAGCAATACACAGGAGTTCCTTACTTTGCATGGTAATCTGTAGCTGGCTTGAGATCATTTAAAGTGACACTTGTTTCTTCTCCTCTGGGGGAAAAAAAGGAACATTTCACTGTCTGATAAATAAGCATTTCCAGAAGATTTACATTATGTGCTACCGTTTGTGGTAGTTTATGAAATTATACAGCTTTTTACTTTACCAACTATAACCATGTTCAGATTCCACTAGTACAGAATTTGTGTAATAAGGATATGTGCCAAACTTATGTATTTGCATATCACTTTAAAACAAAAAGGTGTCCTAGGCAAATCAATTGTGTAAGCCAAACTTTTTTTTTTGAAGTGTAGTCAGGAAAGATATTTAGTTTATTAAAAAAATTAAAATCAGTACAGTTTCAATTATTTAAAAATCCATTTTGCCCAATTAAAATGTGAAATACCACGTGTGCTCCTGAAAGCAAAACCACTAAATTTTTACAAGGAGTGTGCCACTACTGCATTTTATTAGAATGTAACATGGAACCTTATTTAAAAATTTATAGTTTAATGAGATTAGAAAAAAAGTGAATAATCTGAAGTATAGCATTTTACTCATGGCCACTATTACACTTTCAGGTTTTCAAACATAATGGCACACATCTTTTTAAAATAATAATTTGATACGATTACTTGTATATGTGGTCAAAAACCCAGACCATTTTCCATCTTTTTGTAAAAATCACTATTCTCTGTTCCATTTCCTTCAGCCAAATTTCTCTCCTCTCATTTTATGACACCCTCCTCCATCTTTTCTCAAATCAAAACCAGGAAATATGAGAAAGAAAACCTTTCCCATTGAGGGAAGAACACTTAATGAATTGGGCAGTTTCAGTAGAATCTTCGGAGAGAGACCTTAATTGGTGCAGAGTAAAGAAGGTGACTAATGTCTCTCTTCTGCTCTCTGATCAGGCTGCAAATGGAAATAAATGCTTCATCTTAGCAGACAGCTATAACTAACTAGAAACAGCCATTAACATAAAAAGAAACCTTGATGTTGATGGTCTTTTATCTCTTATTTACCCCATAGGTAACTCTGTCTCCTTTAAGACATATGAATAGAATAAACACAAGGAAGTCTCAACAGAGAGAAGGAGACAGGACATTTTTCTAACCGTACGTTACTAGATGATAGATACTGGAGCAGTTTCACTTTCCTTTCTTCCTTACATTAGCTATTTTTTGAAAAGATACCAAGAAGGCTATGTGTCCAGTGTTCTATGCTAATTATCATCATTCAAATGACTAACCCTTTTGCAATCTTCCCAGTGCTTAAATTATAATAATCAACTTCACTCTTTATTTTTCCATTAGAATAAGCAATATAAACCATTTCTATTTGACAAACGAAAAAAACTATTTTACAACTGTCAGTCATAAATGTCACATTTTTAGCCAATGACTCTAAGGCTTCTTGGTGTGTAATGAAACTTTTGACCCAAGGAAATAAAACTTTTGAACCAATCAAAATATGATTATTAACATACTAACATACAAATAAGGAACAATGATACTAACTTCATTTTACAATAGGGCATTAGCTTGACATGTAAGAATTAAAGCCAACTCCTTGGAGGAGAATTACCTGATTTCACAAGTTCACAATCTAAGAGTTCTCCATTTCTGATCTGGGCTTCTACTGCTACGATTTATACTTATATCTCAGGAATATGTGAACAGTGAAACATTTATTAGGGAGTCTACTGAAAACTACTAAAGCTGAATGTGGCCAATGAAAGCAATTATTCCAAGGGAGTGTAGACAGATGTGTACCAGCTGGCATTGGGATTACATACACTGAAATCAGTATCAATTATCAATTAATAGATTCAAAATGAAAGCATCAAGAGGGAAAAACAGAACAAAATTAGTATTAAGCTCTTTATATAAACCCCTGGCTTATATAATGGGAGGGAGTGAAACATAACAAATACTTACGCATACACACTTTTATATTTCCCATCTTTCCCAGTACTTGAGACCAGAATATCGTAACTATAGAGCTCTGGCACGGTAGTCTCATCTGTTTCACCATTTATGAAGCTGGAAGGAGGTGACCAGGTTAGTACTACTGTCCTTGACTGGATGTCTGAGGCCTGCAAAAACATAATATTTAGAGCTGTCTGAAACAACTGTAATGAGCACAAGGAACAATGAAAATCTAATGAGGTTTCAAGATTAAACAAAATATATCTACTGTATCTACTTATACAAAATGGCTCACAAACAGAAGCCTATCCATTTGTAGAAGAGATATAATTTATTGTGAAAGGGCAAATGGGTTCAATAAAAAAATCCAAGGACCATTATGGGCCACTTAAAACTATTAGTGTAAACACCATACACAAAAAAGAATGGGGGAAAAAAGTCCACTTATAACGTATTTGAAAAGGTTCATTTCCTCAATTTAGAAAGTATCTTATGGGGTACCTGTTTCAGTCTAGTGTCTAACTCTTGATTGTGGCTCAGATCATGATCCAATGGTAGTGGGACTTAGTCTTCTGTCAGGCTCTGTGTGAGCATGGAACTTGAGATCTCTTTCTCTCTCTCTTTCCCTCTCTCTCCCCCCTGGCCTCCCCCTCTCTCTTTCTGCCCCTCTCCTCTGCTTGTGCTCCCTGCTTTTAATTAAAAAAATAAAACTAAAGTGTCTTACAGTAAGAAAACAACTCGAGAAAAATGAGCAAAGGATATAAACTGACTAAAGAAATATAAATTGATAATCTAACAAATGATGTGTAAATGCAGTCACAATTAAATAAATGTAAATTAAAACAAGATACCACTTTTCATCCAACAGACTAGGAAGATTAAAAAGTTAGTAATGTGTCCACTGTGTTAAGGTTTATAGAAATGAGTTGAAGTATATATACAACGTTGTATTAGTTTCAGGTGTATAATACAGTGAGACTGAACAATTCTATACATTTCTTAGTGCTCACCATGGTAAGTGTATACTTTTCTTTTTTTTTTTAAGATTTTATTTTTAAGTAAACTCTAAACCCATTGTGGGGCTTGAATTCACAACCCCAAGATCAAGAGTCACATGCTCCATTGAACTGAGCCAGCCAAGCACCCCTGATAATGTATTCTTAATCCCCTTTATCTTTTTCACCCATCCCCACATTAATTTCCCCTCTGGCAACCACCAGTTTGTTCTATGTATTTAAGAGTCTGTTTTTTGGTCTCTTTTCTTGTTTGTTCATCTGTTTTGCCTCTTAAATTCCACATAGGAGTGAAATCATATGATATTTGTCTTTCTCTGACTCATTTCACTTAGCATTATACTCTCTAGGTCCATCCATGTTGTTGCAAATGGTGAGATTTCATTCTTTTTTATGGCTGAGTAATATTCCATTGTATATATGTTACCTATATACCACATCTTTATTCATTCATCTATGAATGGATGCTTGGGATTGCTTCCATACTTAGCTATTGTAAGTAGTGCTGTAACATAAGAGTGCATAGATCTTTTTGAATTAGTGTTGAATTAGTGTTTTTGTTTTCTTTGGGTAAAAACCCAGTAATCGAATTACTGGATCATATAATAGTTATGTTTTTGACTTTTTGAGGAACCTCCATATTGTTTTTCATAGTGGCTACACCAATTTGCATTCCCATTAAAGTGTATGAGGGTTCCTTTTTCTCCACATCCTTGCCAACATTTGTTATATTCTTTTTGATTTTAGCCATTCTGACAGGTGTAAAGTGGTATCTCATACTGGTGTAGTCCCAATAGTTTAATTTTGCTTTTGTTTCCTTGCCTAAGGAGACATATATAGAAAAATGTTCTATAGCTGATGTCAAACAAATTGTTGCCCATGTTTTTTTCTAGGAGTTTTATGTTTTCAGGTCTCAAATTTAGACCTTTAATCCATTTTTAGTTTATTTTCATGTAATTGCATTCATAATTAAATAAATGCAAATTAAGACAAGGTACCAATTTTCTTCCAACACATTGGGAAGATTAAAAAGCTAGTAATAACCATTGTGTTCAGGGTTTGGAGAAATGCACACTCTCTTAAATGTAGGTAAGACTATATATTAGAGTATGTATTGGTATGATCTTTGTGTAGAGCTACTTGGGAACTATCATAAAAATTTACTTTATAGTTCAAGAATTCCATTCCTGGTAACTTTTTTCAGTAAAATATCCTATGAACTTACATAAGTACATAAATATATGGAAATCATCTGAAATGAGTCTTCTATTTGTATGCTACTTTAGAGGTAAAATTTGCTTTTATATTCATCTCATTTGATTCTTGCAATTACCCTCTAAGACAAAAAAGATACATTTTACAGAAGAAACGTATTCAGAAAGATTAGGTGACTTCTTTGAAGTCACTCAACTAGTAGTGAGTAGGACCTGAATAAATCAGTTCTTTTCCCATTACACAATGCCTCCATACTGAACTCACTTCTAGGTAGCAGCTGTTTTCAGCTAAAACAGTAGTTAGGAAGCTACTGAAATGACAATCCCCTTGTATGGATACTGGGATCAGGAAGTGAGAGAATTATTCTGAAGATAACTCAAAGGTCGAGTCTAAGGAAACCTGGAGTCATCAGACGTTTCAGTGAACATTAAAAGGAAAAGGAGAGGATAAAAATTCTGAAAGTAAAAAGGTACTGAATAAAAGGCAATCGATGTCTAATTTTAAGCATTATTAAAATAGGGGGTGGGAGGGAGGAAAAAAGAAAAAAAAAAAGATGTCAGTAGATTTTGACAGAATGAGACTTAAAACAGTTTCAAAGAAGCCCAATAATAAAGACAAATACTTTCATCTATACAGTTAATTATTTCTAGCATGTGAGGAAATACAATACCATTATACTCCATTTTATGGAAGAAGTAGTTTCAGAAAGGTTAAGTGACTTGTAGGTCACTCAACCACTGAATGTGTAGCTGAGGCTGAGATTAGCACCATGTTCTCCCCTACACACTGCACCTGAGTCACACTGAGTGAGCTTTTTTTTTTGGGGGGGGGGGGTTCTCAAATGTGCCATGTTCAGTATTTTTCAAACATTGGTCACTTTGCACTACTCTCCCCACACTAATTCCCACCCCCACCCATAGCCCACAACATCCAATTACTACTTTTTCTTTAAATTTCAGTTCAATTATTCTTCCTTAGGGAAATTTATTTTGACACCCTGTCAAGGCCTAGCCCCCCTATTATTGTATTTTCTTATAGCACTGTATCTCTTTGTTCTGGCACTTCACAGATAGAATTTTATATTTACTGCATGATTTATTCTACTAACTGAAGCTCTGAGGGCAGGGGCCATACCTATCCTTTGCTTTTCATCCTATCTCCAGCTTTTAGCACAGCATGTGGGATTTTATTACTGGTCAAATATTTATGGAATAAGTGAAAACTCATTTAGTTTGATGCTCTAAATGAACCAGAGCATGTGAAAACAACTACACACACACACACACACACACATACACACACACTCTCCTGACCTACACTTCACAAGTAATTTAGTAAAGGAGTTATAGCTACCCAAACTATAAAAACAAACTAAAATAAAACAAAGCAAAACAAAACAATCAGCATTACTTTGTTTATGACACAGGACTTATTTTACAAAATTACATCTTCCTCATAATGCTGGGCAAGAAATTCTTTAAAAGAATTATTCCACAATTTATGGCCTGAAAAATTACACTTTTAATATTATATACTATAACAAGTAAATACTGCTGGTATTAGCCAGTATGTCATTCAAATACCAATCCTATTAAGGCTTGCAAATTTCTTTTTTTAGTAAATCTAGTGATATACATAGATCTTGGAAGGACATTGACTGAATTTCAATACTACTTATTAAACCCGCTCTTGCTTCAGATTCCTCTTCTGTAAAATAGGGAAAATAGTACACAGAAGGTTGTTCTGGAATTAAAGAAAATAATGGATATGTTTTCGAAGTACTTTGAATAGAATCTGACACTAGTAAACTTGCATTAGCTATTACTATGGAATAATTTTGCTCATGTTTCTATAATTTACATGTATAAACTCAGTTCTGTTTTGAGAGAGAGAGCGAGTGAGCAGAGGAGGGGCAGAGAGAGATGGAGACACAACAGATTCTGCACTGTCAGAGTGGAGCTCGTTTTTTAATGGGCTTAAAAAATTCAATTTGTATGAGCATTTAAAATTAATCTTATGTCAAATCTGATGTAAATATATTTCCTATTAGGAATGATAGCCTTTACTTAGGCTATTTAAAAAACAAGCAGAAAATTTTACGTAGCCAGTTTTACTGCCATACCTTTTGCTGATTTTCTGATTTCTGCCGTTACATCTATACTTATAAAGGGCTAGGGAATATTAACTTTCTTCTATAGTTTAATTCTTTTTACATCTAGAGTTAACTGAATACATTTCACATGGAAATAGTATAAACAGATTTTTAAAAAACTGATGATCAGTGGTACTCACATTATTTATTACATCCTTGTCTCTTCCAATGATTTTCAATGTCATTGCTTAATGACATATGAAGCATATATTAAATCCTAGTTTAAAAAATGAATTCTTGGGGGTGCCTGGGTGGCTTAGTCAGTTGAGGGTCCGACTTCGGCTCAGGTCGTGATCTCACGGCTCTCGTGAGTTTGAGCCCTGCATTGGGCTTGCTGGTGTCAGCCTGTCAGCAACAGAGCCTGCTTCGGATCCTCTCTCTGACCCTCCCCTGCTCACGCTCTCTCAAAAAATAAAAAAAAAAACATAAAAGAAATGAATTCTTGACTGACTATTCTGTTTCACTGATCAACAGATCTCTCCTTATATGAGATCTACACTGATCCATTATTGATATCACATTACTTATAATACAGCTTTTTTAAAAAAAAATATTAAATTTATTTACTTATTTTTGAGAGATTGAGAGAGAGCGAGCAAGCAGGGGAGGGGCAGGAAGAGAGGGAGACAGAATCCCAGGCAGGGTCTGCACTGTCTGCATGGAGCTGCATGTGGGGCTCGAACTCATGAACTGTGAGATCATGACCTGAGTCAAAACCAAGAGTCAGACGCTTAAGCAACTGAGCCACCCAGGCACCCTAAATTTTTATTTAAGTAATTTCTATACCCAATGTGGGGCTCGAACTCATGGCCCCACGATCAAGAGTCACGTGTACCTCTAATATGGTTTTAAGAAAGGACTTAATTAAAATATACCAAAATCCTATGTGAATAATACTGAATATAAATGTCAAGAGAATACATACAATACTTACCACTGGTTTGACAATGTTGGAAAGAAGTGCTTCAAAAGCTTTAGTTTCTTCATCTTTCTCTTAAAAAAAAAAAAAAAAAGAATATTAAAAAATGAACTAAATACATTCATCCCTCTCCCTCCACAATGTGTCTTCTGAAACTATGTTTGTAATCTGAGATTTTTATTTCCTAGTTTTTACTTTAGTTCATATTCAGCAGTTTGTGGCTCTTCAGGATTCTTCACTTCAGTTTCTATTTCCATTTTAACTGTGATCACTAATTATAATACCATTATATATATATATATCTGAACCAGTCACTAAGTTTTTCTAATATAAAGTATATTGTTTTTCATAGTTAAAAAAAAATACTCTCTGAAATTCTCATTTCCCAATCTCCTACCTCTTAACAGTTACAAGTTAACTATTTGTTTCTTAAAAGGTCTTAACTATGGTTCCCAAAATATAAATGACTTGACCAGAACTTGTATTCATAACTGATATATCTGAAACTTTAGCTTAACTCTTCTGAAATATCATTCATTCTGATTTCAGAATGATCAGAAGGTCTCAAAATTATGGGGAAATATTTTTGTTAATATAACAGTTATGAGGTTGTTAAAGCATTAAAATGTGTTGGTGAGGAATGGAAATCATAAAGAAAAGGAAGTAGTGCTCAGAGTTCATATAGTAGAAATTACTCACAAGCTGGGGAAGGTTCCTAAGGAAATATGGGGATTTTAAGAGAAAAAACTTCTGAATAAAGTAATGGAGACTACTCAATCCTAACTACAGAGTATATAGATAGACTGGTAAATGACACAATGAGTTGCTTTCAAGGACTTACATATAAAGAAGTTGGGAGAAATAAAAAACTGAAGTTGATAAAAACCAGAACAGCCATGTCAAAGGCACAGAAAGAGAGGAAAATGAATATGAATGAACTTTATTAGGGTTTTTCTTTCAGACAGAAATTTCTCTTGGCTAGTAAAATTTACAATATAAGGGAAATTACTAATTGAGCTTTCCCAAACTGTAAAAAGAAGTACCCTAGCAACAATTTGGGTTCTAAAACTTTTTCTCACATTTAGAAGTGTTATTAATCTACAGCTTATCTGGAGCATGATGAAATAACTGAAAGAATATACTTTTGGTTGATTAAATAATGATGAAAAGCACCAACAGGAATAGATGAGTGTTTTAAATAGTTACCTTCTATTTCTGTATCAATTTGTGCACCACCTTTCCCTTTCCCGGACTTGTTCTTTGTTGATCCTATGTTTACACCACTAGCATTTTGCGCTTTTATAAGCCCATTATGTTCATTTATGGGAGAAGGGCATTTCTGGGGTGATGATGGTGGACTGCTCATTTTATCCTTCTGTGTTCCTTGGCGATCCTTTAATTTTTTCTGCAAACGTTCATATGTTTTGCTAGATCTTTCATCTCTAAAGTTGGACCTTCCATGTGTAGAGTGAGCATCTAAGAAGAAATAAAAATAGAAGGAATGGGAAGTAAATTTATCATTACATTATATAAAAATTATTATGAAACATTACAAAGAATAATTCTGCAAAACAAAGCTATTTCTATTTATCCATCAACTGACAGAACCAAGCTTTTTGATTATAATTATATATATCAAATAAATTTAGAGATATTTCTCTTCTTCATCTTTTCCCAATTAACTATTAATCTCCACAGAAGCAGCTTGGTGGTACGTTATGATAATCATAGGTGGGGAATAAGATCTGAATTGAAATGTGTACAGTTCTTTTTTTCTTCTGCTCTTTTGTAGCCATCATTTTTAGCATCTCTTTCAACTTCAAACATATAAAATACGTAAACAGAAAACCACCACCTGCCTAAATTCCCTGACGACTAAAACAAAACAAAAAACAAAACACCACAAACCAAATCATTACTGAAAAATAAAGTTTTAGGAATTAAGGAAAAAAAGTGGGATTGTTTACTAAGAACAGAATCCAGGTACAAAATACTGCATCTCTGTATATCATAAACTCAAGGGTGTGATTCAGAAGAACATATTTATTTTACTAAAAGTCACATAACACTATAATAAAATCAATAAACTCCAAAAATATTGTTAAATTAATTGTCTTCAGAGTTTTTTAGTTTTAATTTAAAATCTGTAATGAGAAAAATATTTTTTAAAAAGCCTCAAAAATCTTAGTAAAGTTTTCATTTATCAGTGTTTTAAGAAAATTAGTACAATACTCTTGAAATGAGTATCACAAGGATAGGTACATAAAACATTAGCATAAAAAAAAATAGGCATTTGGTTATCTACATGTAAAAGAATGAGTCTGGACACCTACCTCACACCATATACAAAAATTAAAATGAGTCAAAGACCTAAATGTAGGAAGTAAAACTATTAAACTCATAGAAGGAAACACAGCTGTAAATCTGTATGACTTTGGGTTAGATAATAGTTTCTTTGATATGACACCAAAAGCACAAGCAATCCAAGAAAAATAAATCAGATTCACCAAAATTTTCTTTTCTGCATTAAAGGATACCACTGAGAAAGTGAAAAGACAATACGGGAGAAAATACCTGCATATCATAAATCTGATAAGGACTTGTATCCAGAATACATCAAAACTATTACAGCTCAACAATAAAAAGACAAATAACCCAAATTAAAAAAATGAGTGCAGGATTTGAATGGAGATCTCTTGAAAAAAGATAAACAAATGGCCACTAAAGCAAATGAAAAGATGTTCAATATCAGTAATGAGACAGGCAAATCAAAACCACAATGAGACAAAAGTTCATACTTACCAGAATGGCTAGAATCAAGTTTTAACAAGGATATGGAGAAATTAGAACCCTCACACATTGCTGATAGAAATGTAAAATAGTGCAAACACTAAGGAAAAGTTTTGCAGCTTCTCAATATAAGCCAGCAATTCCACTCTTAGATATATACCCAGAAGTGAAAACCTGTCTACTTGTTTACAACTGTCAAGGCATCATTATTCATAATAGACAAAAAGTGGAAACAACTCAAATGCCCATCAGTTAATAAATGAGTAAACAATGTTATATCCACATAATGTAGTACTTTTCAGCCATAAGCAGGGAGTATCATCATGCTACACTCTTGAACTAAGCCTTAAATAGCCTAAATGAAAAAATGCTAGACATAAAAACAACATATTGATTGAACATTTATATCAAATATACATATTGTGCATATATTTATATGAAGGAGCTAGAATTTCCTTTTCATGGAGGCAGCTACCGGTTATAAAACTGTTATTTGGATCCAGTGGCGGATGCTTTGGCTTATAATCTTAAATACAATACGACTCTTGTCTTCCATCACCGGGTAGCTAGTTTTTAAATTTGTACCCTTTAATGGGTTTGTATTTTTCACTTTACTTCACAACATTATGAATCATATCCATGTATTCTAATATCCCCTCTGAACAACAATGGGTTCTAACAATGCGAAATAGCAATAATTATCACATCTAGTTTTTTATTGTAATTTTCTCAAACACCTTTTTAAAAATAAGTCATAATAGAAGAATGAGACTGATTTGTAGTATAAACTCTTACTACTCAAGTTTTCACTGGACCACTGCATGAGCCTTACCTGGGAGTTTGTTAGAGATGCAGAAACCCAAACTCCACCCAGACCCACAGAATCAATATGCATTACTTGGGCAACAGAAGTTAAGTTTGAAAAGTATATATGATACATGACATAACATATAAGATACTGCTTATAGGCTATGCTGTGTATTTAAAGTTCTATATTTAGAGTTGTTTACTCTGTAAATTTACTAAACATTAATGATAGATACTACTAAGTGCAGGTGACAAATAAAAAAGATTTAGTTCTCAGGGGGTTTACTGTCAAACAACGAAGACAGACATACAAATTAAAACAAAATCAAATTGTGTTAAGTTCTGTGAAGGAAACAGGTTTCAGTGTGAGTGACTGATAAGATCACAGAGGGTCTCTATGAAAGCTGAAATCTATCGGGAAAAAAACAGAGCCTTCTACAGAAAAGGGAAAAGAGCATTCCTGGTGGAGAGAACATGGTGTTCTCAAAAAGAGCTTGGAGGTTTTGAAAAGCTGAAGGGGGTGGGATGGGGACAAGTGGAACAAAGCAGTAGAGGCCACAGGGCAGGGCCTTATCCAGGCCAGTGGTTTGCAACCAGGGCCAATTTTGGCCCATAGGGTTCATTCAGCAATGTGTGGAGATAATTTTAGTTGTCACAACTGGGTGAGGATAGGGGAGGGTGGGCTGATATGCTACTGTCATCTGGTAGGTAGACAGCATGGCTTCTCCTGAATATCCTACAATGCAGTTTTGTGCTCCAAAACAAAGACTCATCCATTCCCAAATATCAAGAGTACAGAGGTTGAGAAATCCTGGTCTAAGGCAAGGTTCAGGATTTTATTCTAAATAAAATGAAAAGTTTAAATAAAAATAGAAATCAGATTTATATTTTAAAATGATCACTCTGGCTGAGCTTGGATGGCTGGGGGCAAGAATGACAGCAGAGAACCAACTGGAAAACTGCTCTTGCAGTTGTTCTGACAAGAGCTGACAGTGGACTAGATTTGAGAAGAAGTGGGGAAAAAAGATAAAACTGGGAAACTTCTGAAAGTAAAGCTGGTAACAATTGATGCAGGGGTTAAAGAAGTAACAATCAAATTTGACTATATGCCTTTCACTTGAGCAAACTGAGTGGCAGTGGTATCACGTATCAAGACAAAGACGACAGAAAAAGCAGGCTACATAATTGAGATTTATGTTTAGAAACAATATAACTGAGATGCATGAGACATTTAAGTGGAGGTATCAAGAAGAAATTAAGCCTTCTGAAGCTTAGAGGCCAGGTTTTGGCTGGAGATACAAACCTGAGAGGAATTAGTATATGGTATTTAAACCCATAGGAAAGAATAAGATTACTTCTTTGTGGATGTGTGTGTGGTTGTCTATTCTTCCCAATAATTTGTCAACTCCCCGGGGGCCAATGTTGTATCTTATTTTGTTTTTTCAGTCCTTTACATAACCTAGCAACTTTGGTAAGTGGCATCACAGCTTTAAGGATTTAACAACAGTATGATTACTCCTGGCTGAAAACTTTCCTCAGAGCCTAGTTGGCAAGACAGAAGAAAAGCTCTGGTTTGAACATATCCTCACTAAATATTGCTGCATGATAGAAGTTATTTTACCTTTTTGATTTTGTTTACTTTTTGCTTTGAAGGGTGATCATGAGGATGAAATACTTAACACAGTGCTTGGGCAAGAGAACATGAGTATGACACTAGGTTGGTCATTTCTTTTATATAATAGGAGGATAGACAGCATCTGTTCTATCCAAGTAAAGAAGAACTAATTCCATAAAATAGGAATATTTTTTATCTTACCTACATCTCCATATACTTGAGAAGATTGATACTGTGGCATATACTGTGTTGCCATGTCTCCAGCTCCGGTCACTGGTGAGTACATATGGCGTGGTGGAGGGGGCATCATGGTTGGGACAGGAATGAAACCAGGCAGAGGAGGAGGATGTGGAGAACGGTGTATAACTGTGTGACCACCAGGATGAAACTCTGGTGCCTGAGGAACCACAACAACTCTCCGAACACCATTGTCTTCAATAACCTACAAATTGAACATTAAACATTTCTTCCATAAGATATAAGCAATTCTTTTGTAAAAGGTTAGAGTAGGAATTTTTATAGCATTAGAAGTTCATTAGAAGTTCATATTAAATACACTAAGTACACATGAATTAGTAGTGAACAAGATGAGGTAGTTTTTATTATACAATGCAATATAAATCTTAAAACACTGATGAGATTAGCTAAATAATAATAGAAATAATGAACTACAATATCAGGTATTTATTCCTATGTGTTATGTGCATTTAGTGATGCGTTAACAACAAAAGGAGACTCAAGGAAATTTTTGGGTCAAATAACAACAGGATTAGGAATTAATTTCCTTTTCCATATTATGGGTAGGAATAAGCTGTGGAAAGAACACAAACTGTGAAATAGATATGGGGAAAAAAACTGGATCCAGGTATCTAAAATCAACCATATATTGCATTTAGGTACAAAATTCTTATGACCATGACCAGGAGAATTTTAACAGTTGAGGATCTTTTCAAGGGAGACAAACACCTAATATATTATTAACTCCCAGTTAAGCAAAGTATCTGTGGCTTTCAGTTTTAGAAATTACATATTTTCTTAAAGTTTTTATTTTAATTCCAGTTGGTTAACATACAGTGTCAAATTAGATTCTGGTGCACAATATAGTGAGTTAACACTTCCATACAACCCTGGATGCTCCTCACAAGTGCACTCCTTATTCTCCATCACCTATTTAACGCCAACTCCCCACACCCCACCGCCCCCGCTCTTGTAACCATCTGTGTGTTATCTATAGTTAAGTGTCTATTTCTTGGTTTGCCTCTCTGCTCCTTTTTTTTTTTTTCCATCTGCTCATTTGTTTTGTTTCTTAAAATTCCACATATGTGTGAAGTCATCTAGTATTTGTTTTTCTCTGACTTATTCTGCTTGGCATAATAAATACTCTCTAGCTTCATCTGTGTTGTTGCAAATGGCAAGATTTCATTCATTTTTATGGCTGAGTAATATTCCATTTTATATATACACCAAATCTTTTTTTCCCCTCAGATCTAGTATTAGGGTTCGGTTTAGTGACAGAAGAATGGTTAGAGTTAGGGTTAGGGGCAGTGTGAGGGTATGTGCCTAACTCTAACCTCTAACCTTAACCCTGAAGTTATCCTTCTGGAGAGGTCTCTGAAGTACTGGATAATAGGCACATATCCTCACACTGTCCCTAACCCTAACCATTATTCTGGCCCTAACCCATACCCTAATCTTAGAAATCATACCTTTTTGAAATGGGGTTTAAACTGTAGGAAAGGAGTTTTTAAAATGACAGATTTATTCCCTTTGAACCTCATTGGAGCTACAAGGAAAGCCTTCTGGATATAGGATTTTATCTCAAAATTAGGAATTCTTCTACCAAAACAGGGCCCCTACCTTTTTATTTTTATTTATTTTTTAATTGTTTTTAAACTTTTATTTATTTTTGAGAGAGACAGAGAGTAAGCGGGGAAGGGGCAGATAGAGAGGGAGACACAGAATCCAAAGGAGGCTCCAGGCTCTGAGCTGTCAGCACAGAGCCTGACGCAGGGTCAAACCCACATACAGATCATGACCTGAGCCGAAGTCTGATGCTTAACCGACTGAGCTACCCAGGTGCCCCAAGGGCCCTTACCTTTTTAGACTTACAAGATTACTATCAAGGTATAAGAAATCAATAATAATACTTTTCCCCTTCCTAAAGAAACAGAAAATTATTGAAATGCAAAGCGCTAACTTAAAGGCAAATCCTGATATTTTCAGGAAGAACAAGTTTTACTATTCTTTTTATTTATTTATTAAAAGCTTTTTTTTTAAAGAAAATGTTTATTTATTTTTGAGAGAGAGAGCGAGCGAGCACAAGTGGGGGAGAGGCAGAGAGAGGGAGACACAGAATCTGAAGCAGACTCCAGGCTGAGCTGTCAGCACAGAGCCTGACGCAGGGCTGGAATTTAGAAACTACGAAATCATGACCTGAGCCAAAGTCAGATGCTTAACCGACTGAGCCACCAAGGCACCCCAAGTTTTCTTAAGAATAGCAAATTTTGGGGGTGCATGGTTGTCTCCATAGGAAAAGCATGCAACTCTTGACCCTGGGGTTATGAGTTTGAGCCCCATGCTGGGGGTAGAGATTACATAAATAAACTTAAAAAAAAAAAAAGTAGCAATTTTTGTATTATAAATATATACATGCTTGGTAGATATATTAGAAAACACACTTGTTTAGGTATAGATAAGCTTAAATTACAAATAAATAATTATTGCTTTAGAAAAATTATAGTTACAATTAAAACAGCCTATTAAACTACCCTTACCTGTTGGAGTAGGAGAGGACTTGTAACATAGGACTAGAAGACCAAATGACTTCGCTGTTTTTTACATACTAACTCTAGAACTATAAATGCCTTGCTTCCAGCAAAATAAATGTCACATATCCTGCTTTTCTCCCTATTTTAACTCAGTTTTGAATTTAAAGCCTCAGACAAGTGTATGTAATTGGTAGAAATGAAATATCTGGATCCCTAGCTGGAGAATCTGGAAACCATAGCTTTTCACCCTCTAACCCACAGGAAGGGACATTAGGAGTCTGGAGTGGATTTTGAATAAGCCAAACCAGTGTCTGTTGCAATACACTACTTTCACCATTATCAACTCTCCAACTCACAAATATTAAATGACTCCCGTTGTTGATAGGATTACAGTCCATATTCTCTGACACTGTTCAGTCTTGCTCCAACCTACCTTCCTAGATGTATTTTTCTTCTACACCAAATCCTGAACCCTTAACTCCAGCCAGGCTGGTATACTAAAAACCTATCTTCATACAGACCTATACATTTCTGTATCTTGGACTTTTGTTTGTGCCATCTTTCTTCTACTCTTTGCCTCCCCTTAATCTATAACTACACAAATCCCATCCATCCTTCCATATCTAGCTCTAACTTTACCTTCTCCATTCATTTTAAAAGCATTTTTTAAAGTTTATTTATTTTTATTTTGAGAGAGAGCTTGAGCAGGGGGAGGGGCAGAGAGCGAGAGAGAGACAGAATCCCAAGCAGGCTCTGCACTGACAGCAGGGCTCGATCTCACAAACTGGGAGATCGTGACCTGAGCCAAAATCAAGAGCTGGATGCTTAACTGACCAGGCACCCCTAAAAAATAATTTGTTTTTGACCACAACAAAGACATTGGTAATAATTAAGGCAAGAAACTAATGTGAGTAATGTCTTCGTAGGGTCACATACACTAATAGGGAGGATAAACACAAAAACAGAAGTAAATCATTTATATAATTTTGCAAGGTGATAAATATTATGGGGGGAAAAACAGGTAAGTGAGACCAGAAGTATTGTGGGAGTAGGACAGATTGCAGATAAGATAGAGTGACTAGGATACGCCTTATTGGCAAAATATAATTTGAGCAGAACTGAAGGAATTAGCCATGGAGAAATCTGGAAGTGTGTTCTGGGCAGAGAAAACAGAACAAAGCCCCTAATAGATATAAGTAGCTTTAGTAGGAAGTCAGTGCAACTGGCTCAGTGTAAGAAGGAAGGGTAGAAGCAGGTAAGGTCAAAGAGTTAAAGGGAGTGGCCAGGTCAGGTAGGGCCATATGAGCTATTAAATACATGGACTTCAGTATTTACTCTCAGTGAAAGGGAAAACAATCACAAAGTTTTGGGCAGAAGGGTGATATAAGCCACTGGTGCCCAGCCAGAGGTGATTTTGTCCCCCTAAAGGGCATTTGGCAGTATCTGGAGACATTTTTGGCTGTCACAACTGGGGGCAGATACTACCAGAATCTAGTAGGTAGAACGGTCAGAGATGCTGCTCAATACCCTACAACACAGCAGACAATTCCCTATAACAAAAATTATTGGGCCTAATAAAATGTTTGTAGTGTCAAAGTTGAGAAATCTTGATATAACCTTACAATTAATAGGATTACTCTCTGGCTACTGAGTTGAGAATAGATTGTAGGGCAAGGGAAAAAAACAGGGAAACCAAGGAAAACAGGAAGCTATTGCAGTATCTAGGCAAGAAATGGTGGTGGGTTGGAGCAGGTGGTAAAAAGACATCCGCATTCTGCATATATTTGAAGGCAGAACAACAAGATGAGCTGATGACACCACTGGAGAAGTGAGAACAAGAAGTTATGGAAGGGTGGTGTTCCATCAACTGTGAAGGGGAAGGCTGTAGGGTAGAATAAATTATTTTGGGGGGTGAGATTTGGAGTTTTAGGTTTTGGACACATGAATTTGCTTATGTCTATGAGACATCTAAGTGGAAATGTTGAGTATGTAGTTAGATATACTAGTCTGTAGTTCTGAAAAGACTGCAAAAGGGCAACCAAGCAAGGTAGGAAGAGGACTGTGGAGTCTGGAAGTTTGGTGAAGTGTATTAAGGAGGAAAGATCAACTTTGCTGCTGAAAGGTCAAGTAAAATGAAGACTAAAAGCTGACCACTGGATTTGGCAATGTGAAAGTCACTGTGACTTGGATGAGGACAGTTTTGGTCCTCATCCCCTAATCACAGGGGCAGACCCTGACTGGAGTGGGTAAGAGACAAAGTGGGGAGCAGAATTAGAGAGATAAAAGCCCAATTTTGGGAACTATTCCTGCAGAGGGGAACATAGAAATAGAGGGGTGGCTAGTAGTAGCAGAATCAAATATCTTAAAATTTGTTTTTAGGGAGAGCAATTACAACATGCCAATATACTAATCAGAATGACCCATCAGAGAATAAGAAATTGATGATGTGGAAGAGAGAGGAGAAAATGCAGGCAAAAGGGAATGGGATCCAAGACTCCAATGGGGGCACTGGGTCTAGACAGGAGCAGGAAAGTCTGTCTCTGTTCTAGGTGAAAAGGAAGAGTGTTAGTTGAGATGAGAGGGCAGAACACGTAACCCCAAATGTTGGTAGAGATGCGGGGCTAGGGGTCTGCAGAAGGTTTATTTTGATTGATTTCCATGAACCCTATCCCGACACCACAATCTCAATGACCTCTCCCTCTTATCATTTCTATTACATTTATTCTGTATCACTTGGTAGGTATTTATAACACTGCAGTGTTTGTAACTTTCCAAATGCATGTGTTTTATAACTTAACTGTAAGTTCCTCAAGGGACACGTATTAACTATTTAATGCTTGTAACAATATTACAAATAGGTACTATTATCTCCATTCTTCAGATGGGGAAACTGAGGCATACAGATGCTAAGTAACTCACTAAGATCACACAGGCAGTAAGTGGAGGAGCCAGTATTTGAACTCTTGCAATTTGGCTTTAATTCCATGTCATATCCATTTTGTAGACACAGAATCCACAGGTACCTGTCCTCCAAGGTCTTTTTAAATTTCACAACACAAGTGAGATATCTCACTGGTTAAATAGAAATGGCTAAATTACTTATGAAATTAAAAACCACTTTTCTTCTGAAAACAAACATTTAAAATACAAAGATAAGCTGTGGGAAAGAAGAATGGGAAGCTATTGTTTATTTGGTACAGTTTCAGTTCTGCAACTGAAGAGTTCAGAAACACATGGTAGTGAAGGGAGTACAACACAGAATATACTTAATACCACTGAACTGTACATTTAAAGTTATAATGGTAAATTTTGTTATGTATATTTTAACACAATTTTAAAAAAGAAAGCTAAGAAACAGAAAAAAAAAACAAACCAAAAAATAAACACAACTAGGCAGACTAGGACCAAGAAAGTGTAGAGAACTGTTCCACTTCAAGTAACCATCTGAACAGCCAGTAGCTTTAGGGTGAGGCTGGGGGCACAAAACTATCCGCTAAGTCCAGCTGCTGACAAAAAACCAACCATGTAGACACTGAATTTTATATTAACAGGGTATACCAATGGTGATGATTAAAATAAAATCAACAAATTGTGGGGAAAAAAAGATAAAATACAATACAAATTAGTCTTTGTTAAAAAAAATTAAAACAAAGATAAGACAATGAAATAGAATTAAATAGGGCTATCCGCAGAGATCTGACCATCTAACCACATATGCCACACAATTTCTAGTGAGACAAAGCTTTGTTTCCCCCCCTTTATTGAACACAAACATAATTAAAAGGGGCTGCAGAAAAAGGAGGTTGTATTTACTATCTGTGTTCTCCACCAGAATATATGATAAATGACAAATCTGTTCTGCTTACCATCTTCTTCCTAACACCTGGAACAAGTCCTAGATATGGCAGATGCTCAAAGAAATTTGCTGAATCAATGATATGATCAGAAATAATGTATTCCATTAGTTCTACTAGAATGCCACATTACCTTCTCCCCCCTCTTAACACCACCATGCTATTAGAATTCTGTAACTTCCTCAACTCTTACAACCTTTGCCTATGCTTAATTTTTAGCAACCTACTTCTATGGCTTCACCCTGAACCTAAAACTATTCCCACTTTAAGTTATTAAATAATAATATAGGTATTTCTGGCCACTCATTCAACAGATATTTATTTATATACCTAACTATACATACATACACAATAATGTCAGTAAGTAACCACAACCTTTATCTCCAACTCCTATTATAACTCTTTATCCGCACCTAAACATCTAAGTCCCACTACCTTGCAGTCCCTTACACTGCTACTCATGGCTTTTAGCTGTTCTCCCAAGGAGAGACAGAGAAGACAGAGATCAGACAGGTATGTAAAATCTTTGAAAAAAGTAGGCCTCACTGCTGTGTGCTGACATAAAAGCAAAGTGAAATCCCAAGTCCAGCTCAAAGGAGTAATCTGAAATTTTCCTGAAGTTGACACAGCCCCTTTCCCCACATTATGAGATCTACAATCCCCTTCCTGTCAGGTACTCTCTCATCACCATAACAACACACATTCCATAAAAAAACAGGGGGGTCATTAAAGAAAGGCAGGAGAGAACTTTTGATGCTGCTTTTCAGGCATCCCATTCAGGTAGTCTATAATCTTTTCTTGATAAATCATTAATTTCATCACTAAAATATCAAGTGTTATTCTGTGCTGCAATGCTCTTCAGGTCTCTGAGTTAGTATAATTTGCCAGTAAATTAAGTTCCTTCTACTCCTATCACCATCTGTTTTCTGTGTCTGAGTTTGCTTTGTGTTTTGAGTTTTATAGTTTTTGTTTCCCCATTTGATATCTTAGTTCAGTTGGCACATATTTCTGCTTCTGCTGAAGCAGGTCAGTCTCTCACAAGCTTCCCTTTCTTGTTAAACTATAAAGCTCATTAAGGTTATGTCTAAAATTATGTTTGTAATTTTGTAGTTCATCAAAAGGCTAAAGGGAAATACATGTTTACAGAGTGTGACTCTAGGTTATAACATTCAGTGCAATTCTTTTTCCTGCCCTATTCTTACCCTTTCCAAGTTTTCTACATAATCATGATCAGAAAAATATATATTTAAAATATACAACTATACTTATGCATTATCACTGAATACATTTTCTATTTTCTATTAGCTTGTTCGTAAAATTAATGTTCCTTTATATTTAAGAATCTAGTGAACAATTTTTCTTTCTGCATATCATTTTAACTAGTTTTAGGTCTCTCATATTGGACAGTATCTTATATAGTTTCATGGTTAATAAAAAATACTTTTTAAAAAGTAATGATTTCTAAAAATGAGGATTCATTTTCTGACCCAACAATGTAAGTTATGTAACTAAAAATTAAGTGACTATTTTAAGAACTATTTTTGTTCACTAGTGGCAAAGGGGGAAAACTGTCTTTAGGAACTCTATGCCTCTCAAGGCAAGGGCATTTTACATTTTTATAATAGCAACCTTCTTTTCAAAACTTAAGGTAAACAGAATAAATGCAGGTTCCCATTACTTTTGAGTAGAATGCTGAAGTATAGAGCAATAAAGTACAAAGATTATAAAATAAACAATAATATAGAAGTCTTGAATAAGAATACAGAGGAAGTACAGTACAATATTAGCAACTTTAACATTAATAGGTTTGGGTTTTGCAAATATCAAATGAGAAAAACAGAACCAATTATTCCTTAAGTTACTGATACCCTAATGTTGTTAAAAATGAAGTTAAAATATACGTATGAGTAAATGATGAGTTAATATCTGAAGTGCTTCTAAACTTAATAGGGGCATGCCATTGGTGCAAACATCACAAATTTAAAGGCTGATATATCCTAGGTAAATCATAATTTCTTCATATGTTTTTCCCGTAAGTACTTTTGTTTAATCTTGATCTTAATCTTGCGTAGCTCAGGCAGTTAAGCGTCTGACTTTGACTCAGGTCATGATCTCCTGGTTCGTGGGTTCGAACCCTGTGTTGGGCTCTGTGCTTGACAGCTCAGAGCCTGGAGCCTGCTTTGGATTCTGTTGTCTCCCTCTCTGTCTGCCCCTCCCTTGCTTGTGCTCTCTCTCTCCCAAAAGTAAGTATTAAAAAATTTAAAAAAAAATCTTGATCTTAATCTTAAATTAAGATCTATGTACCTTTGGGACCTTTTACTTTTCTGCCCCAATATGCTCTAAGGTATCTAATATTATTATTTCCTCAGCAAAAGAGTTAAACAATCCCAACACTGGATTTTTATTTCTGTAGTCCTTACTTGCTTGACCTAACTTTTTAGGATGCATAAATTTGCTGAATCCTATTAGTATGTACTTTAATTATATGATAACACAGCAACATACATTTTTGGCCCTCTTTAGATCACTGCCTTTCACCAAAAGATACACATACATATAGCAGGGATTAGAGGCAATGAAACCTGTTGCAAAAAAAGAAGATAACTGCATAAAAGTCTAAAAGAAGGCCATAGATGACAAATATTAATGCATTTAAATTTAAAAAATTATGTTTATTTATATTTATTTATTTATTTATTTATTTATTTATTTATTTTTATATTTATTTTTGAGACAGCGCATATGTGAGTAGGAGAGGGGCAGAAAGAGAGGAAGGCATAGAATAAGCAGGTTCCAGGCTCTGAGCTGTCAGCACAGAGCCCGATGCAGAGCACGAACCCAGGAACCATGAGATCATGTCCTGAGTTGAAGCTGGACGTTTAACCAACTGAGCCACCCAGGTGAGGTGCTCCGGGATTCACGCATTTAGCATGTGTGCCATTTGGTTCCTGCTGAGCCACATGCAACCTATACTTATTATAGCTATTTATGTGTCTTAACATTTGGCTCAACTCCCAGGTTCCATATTTGCTAAGAAAATTATGTTTCCTTATGTGTCAAATTTTGGACAATTACTAAGTGCTTAGCTGTGCCCAGAACCTGGCTCTTAATAACTATTTTCTAACTTTAGAAATCGTGGATGCTAGGAAATGGGGGGTTATTTTGACAGTGATGTCAAAATGCTAGAATCCAGTTTTGCATAGTGAGTACTTAGATTATTTCCATAATGATGAGATTATAGATTTTTGTCTCTTGATTAGCCCTGTGTACTTGAAAATGATACATTTCCTAGAGACAGTCTTAATCTTAAATTAAGGTAGATAATAGTAGTCCCACTAGCCTCACATAATCCTTCCAGTAAGATTATTGTTAAGTTTATTCACTTATTTGACAAATATTTATGAAATATCAACCGCATCTGAGTTATTCCTAGAACAAAAGTAGTTAAAAGGAAGCTCCTATCCTGAAGGAATGTAAAATCCCATAAAATCCCACAATTATAATACTGGTGGCATGTAATATATAACTAAGAGGTGGTACAAATAATTTGACCTAGGTCCTCAAGCATGGGTAGATTTTCTATAGGCAGAAATGAGCAAATGAGTAGCATTCCTCAGACAATAGCTTTAACAAAACCATGGAGAAAGGAAAATATCAGGTGAGCATGTGAATATAGGCATACCTTGTTTTATTGTGCTGTGCTTTACTGAGCTTTGCAAATAAACACTGCATTTTTTCAAAAACTGGAAGCCTGTGGCAACCATATGGCAAATAAGTCTATTGGTGCCATTCTTCCAACAGCATTTGCTCATTTGGAGTTTCTGTGTCACATTTTGGTAATTCTCACAATATTTCAAACATTTTCTTTTCTTTTCTTTCTTTTAAAGTAGGCTCCACACCCGATGTGGAGCTTGAACTCATGACCCTAAGAACAAGAGTTGCGTGCTCTGACAGAGACAGCCAGGCACCTCTTAAGCGTTTTGATTATTATTATATTTGCTAAGGTGATCAGTGATATTACTACTGTATTGTCTGGGGTGCTATGAACTGCACTGCATCCACATAATATGGCAGATTTAACTAATAAATGTTGTGAGTTCTGACTGCTCCATCAAACGGCTGTTCCCCTATCTGCTATCTCCATCTCCTCAGGTCTCCCTATTTCCCAAGACACAACAATATTGAAATTAGGCCAATTATAACCCTAAAATGGCCTCTAAGTGTTCAAGTGAAAGGAAGAGTCACATGTTTCTCACTTTAAATAAAAAGATAGAAACGATTAAGTTCAGGAAGGAAGTCCTGTTGAAAGCCAACCTAGGCCAAAAGCTAGGCCTCTTGTACTAAACGGTTAGCAAAGTTGTGAATGCAAAGGAAAAGTTCTTGAATGAAATTAAAAGTGCTACTGCAGTGAACACACAAATGGTAAGAAAGCGAACAGCCTTATTGCTGCTATGAAGAAGTTTTAGTGGTCTGAATAAAGGATCAGACTAGCCACGACATTTCCTTTAATCAAACTTAATCCAGGGTACAGCCCTCTCTTCAATTCTAAGAAGGCTGAGAGGAATGAGGAAGCTGCAGAAGAAACGTCTGAAGCTAGGAGAGGTTAGGTCATGTGGTTTAAGTAAAGAAGCCATCTCTATTACACAAAAGTACAAAGGGAAGCAGAAGTGCCATACAGAAGCTGCAAGTTATTCAGAGTATCTAGCTAAAGATAATTAATGAAGGTGGCTAATAAAACAACAGATTTTCAACATAGATGAAACAGCCATCTATTGGAAGAAAATGCCATCTAGGACTTCCACAGCTAGAGAGAAGTTGATGCCCGTCTTTAAGGCTTCAAAGGACAGGCTGACTCTCCTGTTGGGGGCTAATGCAGCTGGTGACTTTAAGTTGAAGCCAATGCTCATTGACCATTCCAAAAATCCTAGGGCTCTTAAGAATTATGCTAAATCTACTGTGCTCTATAAGTGGAACAATAAAGCCTGGATAATAGCACATCTGTTTACAACATGGTTTACTGAATTATTTTAAGTCCACTGTTGAGACCTTACTGCTCAGAAAAAAATTCCTTTTAAAATATTACTGCTCACTGTCAATGCACCTGGTCAGCCAAGAGCTCTGATGGAGATGTATAATGAGATTAATGTTGTTTTCATGTGTGCTAACACAACATCCATTCTGCAGCCCGTGGATCAAGGAGTAATTTTGACTTTCAAGTCTTATTATTTAAGAAATACTTTTTGTAAGGCTATAGCTGCCATAGATAGTGATTCCTCTAATGGATCTGGAAAAAGTAAATTGAAAACCTTCAAGAAAGGATTCACCATTCTAGATGCCATGAAGAATGTTCATGATTAAAAAAAAAGAACAACATTCATGATTCATGGGAAGAGGTCAAAATATCAACATTAACAGGAGTTTGGAAGAAGGTGATTTCAACCCTCATGGATGACTTTCAAGGGTTCAAGACATTAGCGGAGAAGTAACTGCAGAGGTGGGAGAAACAGCAGGAGAACCACAACTAGAAGTGGAGCCTGAAGATGGGACTGAAATGCTGCAATCCCACCACAAAGTTTTAATGGACAAGAAGCTGCTTTTTATGGATGAACAAAAGTAAGTGAGTTCGTGAGATGGAATCTACTCCTGATGAAGATGCTGTAAAGACTGTTAAAATGACAACAGAAGATTCAGAATTTTACATAAACTTAGTTTATGAAGCAAGCAGTGGTAGAGTTTAAGAGAAATGACTGATTTTGAAAGAAGTTCTACTGTGGGTAAAATATACTATCAAACAGCATCACATACTACAGACAAATTGTTAGTGGAAAAAAAAGAGTCCATCAATGTGGTAAACTTCACTGTTGTCATATTTTAAGAAATTGCCATAGCTACCCCAACCTTCAGGAAGCAACACCCTGATCAGTTAGAAGCCATCAACATCAAGGCAAGACCCTCCACCAGCAAAATGATTATAATTGACTGAAAGCTCAGATGATAGCATTTTCTAACAAAATATTTTTAAATAAAAATATGTACACTTTTTAAGACAAAATGCTATTGTGCACTTAACAGACTACAATATAGTATAAACATAATTTTTTTTTTTTTATTTTAGAAAGAGGTGAGGGGAGAGGGGCAGAAGGAGAGAAAGAGAGAGAGAGAGAGAGAGAGAGAGAGAGAGAGAGAGAATATCTTAAGTAGGCTCCACCCTCAGTGCAGAGCATGAAGCAGGGCTCAATCCCATGAGCCTGGGCTCATGACCTGAGTGCAAATCAACAGTCAAAGGTTCAAAACCTAGGCGCTCCATAAATGTAACTTTTATGTGCACTGGGAAATCAAAGAATTCATTTGACTCCCTTTATTGCAATATTTGCTTTATTGGGGTGATTTGGATACTTGCCTGCAAAAATGGATATGCAATTAGACATACCAAGAGAGGGGTACAAACACATACTAAAACAGAACTGTGTAAGACCTTATTTATGTCAAGAAATCTAGACTTCATTGAGTGAACAAGCTAACTAAAGGTACTTTATAGGTACAGAAATGAGAAGATAAAAGAAATAATACAAGAAAATTATTTTAGTGGCTCTTGGCCTAAATAAAGCTAAAGAACCTCAATTTGGATGATTATTTGATTGATTTACAAATATGTATTGGGTCCCTACTATACGACTGATGCTGTTCTCAGCATGGAGGAAATAAAGTTATGAGTCCTATATGATTTGGTCCTGTTCCCTCCCTGACCTCATTACTTACTATACTACTTTGAGGACTCAGTAGTGCCAGAGTGACCAGCTTGCCATTTCCAGGCATGTTCTCATCTTGGGCCATTTGCACTGGTTATTTCTCAGAATCCTCTTCTTCCACCCCACCAAAATACATGGCTAACTCCTACCTGTCCTTCAACACTTGGTTCAAATGTCACCTTTCCCATGATGCCTATTCTGATTACCCTATTTTAAAATGTAACCAGCTCTGTTTTCTTTCCTTGTCTAACCCCATCACTTACCACCAAACACATGACATAATTTATCCATGTATTATGCTTATTGTTTTCTTCTCTCCACAAGAATGTTAACTACACAGAGACAGAGATCTGTGTCTCTTATTCATGGGTATTTCATAATTATCTAGAAGACTGCCTGACATATATGAGCACTCAATATATATTTGTTGAACACTGCTAAGTACAGGAACTGTTAAGAGTTCATGATCTTCTCAGGAGAGAAAAATAATTAAGCAGTGTGAGAAATTCATCAAAAGAGGGATATACATAGTCTGCCATGAAACCCAAAAGGAGAGGCACCTGGAAACATTCAAGGAAATCAACTTTTAGAAGGTCATGATTAAATGAAATGAGAAGGGTAGGAATTTGCCATAAAAATAAAAGGTATTGTTACTGGAGAGAACAGCAGGATACTCTTTAGTTGCACCAAAATAAATTGTCAGTAGCACCAAATACATCTTTATATCACTAGCACCAAATACGGAGCTTAGTACATGGTGCATTCAATACATGCTTGTTGAACTGAACTACACCAGAGAGAAAAGACCAGATATGGTCTTTATGTAAGTAGAGAAAGGTCTGAGAAGGAACAATTAGAAAAGCAGAAAGAATCAGGACAGCATTATGTCAAGGAAATCCAGGGTAAATCCTAACAATGGTGTCAAATGTTTAGGGGTCAAAGAGGATTATGTTGGAAAAAAGGCTTTGAGTTTGGTACGTATCAGAGAGCAGATTTAGCAGGATACTATAGACAGAATGCAGACTACAATAAATTAAAGAGTCAATATGTCAAACAAAAATAGAGACAGCTCCTGAAAAGCTTACAAATACTATTCAAATGTTATCTCATATATGTTATCATGTCATCTTACAGTTAGGGCACAGGGACTTCAGGAAGTTAATTTGTCTAAGGCTATGCAGCCAGCAAAGTCTGAAATAAGATATGGATCCAGCTTTTCTGACTCTAACTCTCATACTACTTCCATTCTCTTCACCAGAATTGTCTTCTTATGCTGCCATTCATAGTATGGGGCTTCACAGAAAGGACAGTGAATCCACCACAATATCCTACCAATATTCTGACATAATTAGGGAGGAAGTAAGAGAGGGCCTGAAGAAAATTTCAAGTGTAAATTCTAGTGCGAAAAAAAGAAACTGAGTATTTCCAAAAAGTATTTGAGACAATGAGTACAGACTACACAGAATCTCAGGAGCAGAAGATACTGAACACCTGAGACCTTACAATTTAATTTGGTTTGCCTGTGCAAATAAGTTAGCTGTATCTTATTCTTTAAGTCAGAGCTTCCCAAGTGATGCATACATAGGACAGGATTATTAGGTGTGTGATGATACTAATTCCCTTAGTCCTTACAGCTGTAGGTCTATAGGTCTAAATTTTCTTCTATGTACCACAATGTGCCACACAATTATGATGGGTGTCTGTGAGACATGAATAAGGATGGAACACTGTCTAGGATTACTTCTAAACAAATGATTAATTAATTAATTAATTAATTTATTTATTTATTTTTTTTTTTTTAACATTTATTTATTCTTGAGACAGAGAGAGACAGAGCATGAACAGGGGAGGGTCAGAGAGAGGGAGACACAGAATCGGAAGCAGGCTCCAGGCTCTAAGCTGTCAGCACAGAGCCCGATGCGGGGCTCGAACCCACGGACCGTGAGATCATGACCTGAGCCGAAGTCAGATGCCCAACCGACTGAGCCACCCAGGCGCCCCAACAAATGATTAATTTATTTATTTATTTATTTATTTATTTATTTTTTTTTTTTAAACGTTTATTTATTTTTGAGACAGAGAGAGACAGAGCATGAACGGGGGAGGGCCAGAGAGAGAGGGAGACACAGAATCCGAAACAGGCTCCAGGCTCCAAGCTGTCAGCACAGAGCCCGACGCGGGGCTCGAACTCATAGACCGTGAGATCATGACCTGAGTCGAAGTCAGATGCTTAACCGACTGAGCCACCCAGGCGCCCCACAAATGATTAATTTAAAACAATGTTACTGTAGGCCCTTTAAACCTTAAGATATTACTTACATTATTCACATTTTCAGGGAAATAAAGTTCTAGAATTAATTTCCTATTATAATTCCACACCCAAAGACAAGACCAAATGATGATGCTGTCAACTTAATTTTTCCTCTTGTCCAAATATACTAAACATACTAAAATACTTGAAATACGAACACCTGGATGGTTCAGTGTGTTAAGTGTCTGACTCTTGATTTTGGCTCAGGTCACAATCTCACAGTTCATGGGATTGAGCACTGTATCTGGCTCTGCGTTAACGGTGCAGAGCCTACTTGGTATTCTCTCTCTCCATCTCTTTCTGCCCCTACCTCTCATGCACTCTCTCTCTCAAAAATAAATAAATACATGTTAAAAAAAAAAAAAAAAAAAGAAATATAAAAAAAAATACTTGAAATAGGCTTACCAAAGATATACTGTACTGGGTTAAGCTTCAGTACTGAAATGGTATTTTTTATCTGAATTAAAGTCAAAACAATAACATTATGATCCCTATTATGTAGATATAACAAGAACATAAAAACATACCTGTGGGGCGTATCCAGGAGGCACATAAATAGGAGGCACAGAACCGTTTGGGGACATCATTGGAACCTGAGCAGGACCTGAACGGATCACAGAAATGATGTGTTAATCCAGGATTACTTAGCAAGCTAAAGTTGAAAACAATTTGAGTTAGACTTTGAATACTTCATCTAAACTAAACACTCAAATTAACAGTAACTGTGTTACTATGAAAAGAAATTCAGATGATTCACCTGCTATAAAACATAAAAGTTTATCCTATAAAGTACAATGAGTATTATTTACCTGCAGTTGTATTTCTCACCAGAAACCCTTCTGGTGATCACAACAGCCACTTGGGGAGCTTTCTAAAACATCAATTTCCAGGTTCTTCTAGAGATTCCCATTTATTATACTTACAGTGGGGTCTTGAGTCAGTGTATTTACTCTACAAATATACCTAGTGAATCTTACGATTGTGCAAATTCAGAAACACTGACCAGAATCAAACTAAACTGTGCATATAAATCAGTGAAAAATATAAAAAGTAATATTTTGAAAAACAATAGAAAAAAAAGTCAAGAGGGAAAAGCAGTAAAAGGAAGAAGATATTTGGGATTTGCTTTGTTAATGTTCAAAGCCTCTTGTGTAATGTGTAAGTCAGGTCTGTGGAGGTTTGAGAACAGTTAGAAAAATCCTATACATGCATATTTAGCCAAGGAACAATTTTTGTTTCTTACAGTCAAAAGTTCTGGGGGAAAAAAAAAAAAGGAAAATTCAGCTTGTCTCATTCTATATTTTATTTCATTTTTACTGTTATCCTTTCCAGATAACTTTCATAAAGATTATCTTATTTATCTCCTCTCTTTGTGGGATAAAACAGGCACATTTGTAAAATGTGTTTATTTTTTCTAGTAACTCAAATATTGTTTTATGCGACTTTTTGAAAGAAGCATCTCACTTTCAGATCCTTTTCTCCTTGTAACTTTAGACTGCATTGTCCCCTCACCCACTAGTTTTTAATAACTTGAGATTAAACATTATCAAAGAGCCTCACTCATTTCTTAGGAATAAAGGTACCCAAGAATCTAATGAAGAATGTAATGGGGGAAGAGTTCTTTTTATATGTGGAATTTCAACCTGCAGAGTACATATAATGGGTATCAATTATTTAAAAAAAAAAAAAGGGAGAAAAAACTTAATCATAGGGCAGAAAAGAAATAAATTTCACTGGTAACATTACACATACTTCAGGAAAACAGAATGAAGAGCATGGAGGTTACAGCAAATCCAGATTACAACCACTCTCCTCTCTTAGGCAAGGAGGGGAGTAACAACCAAACAACAAAGTGGTTCGTGGTGGGGACAGGGGAAAGGAAGTGAGTGGTAAGAAGGAAAGAGAAAAGAGAATGCAGGAAAAGGGGGGGGGGGTACATGAGGGTAAATGCTAAGGGGAGGGAGGAGAAAAGAAGGGATGGAGGAGAAATACAGGCATAAGAGGAGGGGAGGGGGCAAAGAAGGAAGAGATAACAGGAGAAAGGGAAGGGTAAAGAAGAAGACAAGAGAGTGAAGAGAGCTGAAATGGGGTGGGGGCGCAGGGAAAGAAAGAGGTGGAAGATGGAAGAGAGAGACAAAAGAAAGAAGAGGAAGGGAGAGAAAAGGTTAAAGACTCAAGTGGTTAGGAGGAAGTAAGGAGTGTATAGGTACGTGCCTGTGCGGGGGGCAGACTACCAAATTATGTTCTATATGACTATAAAAATAACTTTTTCAACAAAATAATCTTCCCATCCAAGACAAGCCCACCAAATATATGAAGTTGTTCAGAATATTTTCTTAGAATAGCTAATTATACATAGCTAAAACTAATTGACTATGTGTTAAGTGTTTTTTGTTTTTTCTCCTTACAATCATTCTATTCCCATTTTCCAGATGTGGAAATTAAGGCAGAGAGGTTAAGCTTGCCCTAATGGTAGTATAAAGATCGAAAACCAGGCAGTTTCATTTAAGGATATATCTGTACAACATATTTAGTGAACATTTAAATACTATGCATTAGTGCAACCGATGTAATTTGAGACTTAAGAACTATGCTCCAATGTTTCTAAGGAAAATAAAGTTCTTCATTATCTTAAAAAAATAAAGAGTAAGAAAGAACAAAATTTTCCTACATTTAAGCCAAAATTAACCAATTAATTTACAAAATAAAACTTGTGAGGGGCTTTATACCTCTAGGCCAGAAAGGCTTCATCCAAAACTTACCTTTTAACTTCTCTATGGGGGACTCAACAGAAAATGAGAATAGGTTTAAAATAATGCTGGTTTACATCTATTGGCTAATTCATATAAAACTACAGTAAACTAGTTTTTTGAAACCTGAGTACTGGCGTAGGTATTATTTATAGCATGTGAAATTTAGCTGGGAACTAGGACAATTCACTGAAAATTCTATTTGCAATTTTAGTAAAGGAAATTAGTATTTTTTGAGCTTCTACCAAATGTGCCAGGGGCTGTGGTTCCTTTCACATGTCAAATTTAATTTTTTTTAACGTTTATTCATTTTTTTGAGAAAAAGAGAGAGAGCACAAGTGGTGGTTGGAGGGTGCGGGGGTGGCATAGAGAGAGGGATACACAGAATCTGAAGCAGGCTACAGGCTCTGAGCTGTCAGTAGAGCCCCACGCAGGGCTTGAACCCATGAACTGTGAGATCATGACCTGAACCAAAGCCAGATGCTTAACTGACTGAGCCACCCAGGCATCCCTGTCAAATTAATTCTTTAAAAAAAAAAATTTTTTTTTTAATGTTTATTTATTTTTGAGACAGAGAGAGACAGAGCATGAATGGGGAGGGTCAGAGAGAGGGAGACACAGAATCTGAAGCAGGCTCCAGGCTCCGAGCTGTCAGCACAGAGCCCGACGCGGGGCTCGAACTCACGGACTGTGAGATCATGACCTGAGCCGAAGTCAGATGCTTAACCAACTGAGCCACCCAGGAGGCCCTCAAATTAATTCTTAAATCAAGTCATTAGAATAAGTTTTTGTTGCTGTTTTTTAGCCCCCAGAGTAAAAAATAAGTTATTGCTGATTACATTTAAAACTGCAGAACTACACAGTTGCTTTGGGTTGCCCTTTTTTACTAAAAATATTAATATATAAATACTACACAGTTACAGTTCAAACCATATACTTTGAAAACTACTTCATACTTATATTTTAGTAGTACAAAATTCTACTTTATTCTTTAATTATATTTAAGTCTGATAGTGAAAACAACAAAACAAACCGAACCTAAAATAAACCAGCAGAAAACACATTACTAGCTGCAGTCCAGGAATAATGATTAACTCATTTCTCTATGAAGTAATCATTTCACTCTAGCAAGTAAATAATCTTATCCTGAGGCAGAAATGTTACATGGTTAATTTTTTTAAGACAATTCATGAATACCCTATTTAGTATCTAAAATACTGGTGTGAAACAACATTCAACAATGAACACATTAAGTCCCATTATATAAACATAGTAAATATAAATTTAGAACTACAATATTTACAGCACCACTTCAGTTGCTATTCCTATCTACGGACAGGAATATTCCTGTCTAAACCCCTAAAACCTTGCATGCTTACTAATGCAAGTGTTTGTTTACCTCTTTAGTTTCAACAATACTTTTGAAAGAACTATTGGAATAAAATATCGAAAGTACTAAAAGATTAACTACAAACCCTTATTAAATGCAGTGAGGGGGTATTCTGTTCCAATAAAGAAGCCAAGTCTGTTACAGATTGTACCATTAAATGAACATCTGGTAGAAGAGAAGCTATATCTGAACAACTGTAGATACACCCAGCAGCTCCTTAATAATCTATATGACCTAAGCAAAATCTACCTCAAATCATAGAGCTATTAATCATTTTTAGGGGCATATTACCTATTCCAAAACCTAAAAGAGGAAACAATTCTATTCACCAATTGTCTTAAGAAATTTGAGAAGCCCTCACCTCCATTTCTTAAAAAGTGCCATCAATGATTTAATAAAGGCGATATTTCATCTACGTCAAGTTTAATTCTTATTTTTTTATTAGCATACATTCACATTTAAGAGGGCTTTTTTTTTTTTTGATGAAACTGCAAATTTGAATTTAAATTCTTAAAATGCAACGGGCTGCTGACGTGCTACACATTCTCTTTATAAAGAGCTTCCAAGCTTTCACAATGGCTTCCAAATAATCTGAAGCCAATATTCAGATTTTAGCGGTAAAAAGAAAACCTAGTGAAATAAAGGCGCTGGAAAATAATATTCTGTGGAATGCAAAATCATTCTATCTCCAAACAGAGTCTAATCTTTTTGTAACTACATGGCCACAATTTAAAATATTTGCACTGCGATACATTTGGCATCTATTGAAAACACACACACACACACACACACACACACACACACACACGGCATGACTTCAGATTAATGCAATGCTTTCTATGTTTAAAATGAAAGAAGAATGTTCAAAAACAGTCAGCAAATCTTACCACTCATTTTGTTTTTACAGTAGCAGCAGAGAACAACAAAATCCAACAAGGAAACAGCGTAGTACACGTTAACAGCTTTAATTGGAGAACGGTTCTGCTTTTTTTTTTTTCCCCCAAGCAGCGAGAGGAAAAGATCCTTTGACCGAGTCATGTGATACTCATCACGTGACTTGCAGTGACCCGCGGAAAAGGAAGAGGAGAAAAAAAAAAAAAAAAGCAAACATTCCTGCCGCCAGCGTTTGGGCTATAGTAAATGATTAAATGGTTTTTACTGCTGCCACCGAATTTGAGGATCTTTCAGACTTCCTCCTGAAGTAACTCAAAAGCTCATTAAAATACACATACAGAAATACATATCTGATGTAAAACAGTACTCTGTTTTCATTTATCTCCTGTTAACATCACAGGCATTTGTTTTCATTTATCTCCTGTAACATCACAGGCATTACCTTCTAATTGTTTTTATTATCCAGACCGCTACCTCCATTTAGAAAGTTTAAGATACATATAACATTTAGTAATTTAGCGGGTTTGCTCTGAAATGTCCTTCTGTAACTTGATCCACTCTCCATGCTCAACCCTTAATGCCCACAGCACACAATGGTCTATAGAATATAGGCTTGATCAATGTGTTCCTCAAACATGGGATTCATGTTTCAGGTTGGCATTTGCCTCTCAAGTTAATAAAGGGTATCACTTTAAGTGTTGGTTTCATTTTATTTCTGATTTTGTTTTGTTGTTTGTATGTTTATTTTAAGACTTAACCTGGACATTAATACAGATGCCTGATGGATGGCATTGTCACTCATGTTGATGAAATCTTCAAAGACAGGCCGTGATTCAGGCTCAGAACACCCTACCCAACCTCCCATAGAGACCAAAGATGTTGTTACAAGAGAGGAGAAGACTGTAAGAACTTTTGGAGGTCTTTTCATTACTTATGGTACTATGTAAGCTAAGGAAATGTGTTAATAGTTAATATAAATGTGTAAGTAATGATAATGATTGCGATTTGTTTACAAGTTGCCCAGTGGAAAGAAAATATATTTAGTAACAGAAGATTTAAGTTTTAATAAAAGCTTCAATATTTTTTAGCAAGGCAATTTATTGCTCTTCTAGTCTGTTTCCTTCCATAAAAAGGTTAAAATTATCAACCTTGTAGCACTGTTGTGAGATTCAAATTAGGTGTATTTAAAGTACTGAGTACTTCTTTCTCATAACGATTTCTCTTTCCTCGACAAATGATAGCTATTATTTGTTTGTTATATTATTATAAATAAAATTATGATTACTACATGTTTTCAAAAACAATTATATATTGCAGAGTATGTGCCAGGTATCATTCAGAGTGTTTTACATGTGTTAACTCAATCCTCACAATAACTGAAGTAGGCATCATTTATAGGTATGGAAACTGAAGCAGAATGCAGTTAAGTATCTTGCCAAGGTCACACAATGAGGCAAAGTCAGGGTTATCTAATAAGAAGGCTATATTTAAAAAAATTATGTACACCACATTCAAAGCCTCCTCTCCCAAGAAGATGGAAAAGAACTAGCAAGGGGTTATTGGAGAAATAGGTTTCAATAAATACATGCCAGGGACTCCAGAGGAGATACGATACTAACAGACTATTCTCAAAAGTGGCAAAGAGTAGTTGTTAATTTCAAAGTTCCTACTAAAAGGCAAGGCTGCCTTGAAGAACTAGGCCTGAGAGTAGAGAGTCCTGGTCTCAACAGAATCTGCTTGTAAATTAGCCTCTCAGCAAATCTAACCATACCTCTGATTTTCAGTCCTTAAACAAAAGGCAAGCCCCTCAGCCCACTTCCTCATTTTTGCTCATGTTCTCACACAGCTATGTTTCCATTTCTTGACTTTTTCTTTGACTGATGATCTTTTCAGGTCTTTCCACTGTGTTCATTCGAACCTCCCCCCCCCCATTATAAGTAAATTCCCCTATATTCTCAACTATTTCACAGAACACCTATTAATGTGTTTCTTTGAAATGAAACCTGGCTCCCCCCAGGACAGCTTTGCCAGCAGTCCCTGGGAGTAGAGGCTTCCTATTCTCTCCTGAGGCAGTCTCCAGATACTCCAAGGCTGCTTCCCATTACCACTGTTGTTCCAGTTTCAGGCTCAAGTTTCTTCTTCCTTGAGATCATGTCATATAAATATAGGACATGAAGTTCTACCACTTCTCATTGCTGTTCTCATTTATTGAGAACTATGGCAGCACCATGTTCACAGTTTTTTCCCTTCTATCCTACTCTAGCTCATCAGCACAATGACTTTAATGTCCAAAAATCTTAGCCTCAAATTTTCATGAACTCTTCCATTCTGTTTTTAGTAACCCATCTTCAAAGATACATCTTGGAACTTATCACTTAAAATTCTACAATCTCATCTTTGAAATCCCAACTTTCATGTTTCAGTATCTGGCCACCACATCTATCTTTCATCTCTCCAGTTTTCTCTTTGTTCTACAATATTTGTTCTTTCTTATAATGATTTCCCTTTCCTCCTGATTGAACACTACCTTCATTGCCTGATTTCCTTTCCCATCGATGTCTTTCTTTTACATCCCCTCCCTCCAAATCCCTAATTTTAATGAAATAATTAACTTCTCTTCTCTTAGATCTGAACTGTAGAAATCAAATGACATTCAGACTGTCATGTTTATAAACATAGTTATCTCCAACCTTAACTTAGCCATCAGCATTGCTCAGGAATCCTTTTAGGAATTTATCCCTGGTTAATCGCCTATCCTGTTTTTTAGAGTGATTATCAGAGATCTCCACCACCCTTTAAGGACTTCCCCCAACCTCACCTCAACCATGTATGTCAACATGAAATTGACTATTTCAATGTTACTTATAAACTTTTCTCACCTCTTTCTTCTATTTTCAGCAGAATCACTGTCCCTTCACGAGGTCGAAGTTACCACTCCACTTCCATTTTTTTTTTTAATTTAGAAGTTTTTAATGTTTATTTATTTTTGAGAGAGAGAGAGAGAGAGAGAGAGGGACAGAGAAAGAGCATGAGTGGAGTAGAGGCAGAGAGAGGGAGACACAGAATCCAAAGCAGGCTCCAGGCTCTGAGCTGTCAGCACAGAGCCCCATGTGGGGCTTGAACTCATGAACTGGGAGATCATGACCGGAGCTGAAGTCGGATGCTTAACCGACTGAGCCACCCAGGCGCCCCCGTCCACTGCTATTCTTGATCTAATTTCCATTCCATACTCCACTAGCTCTTTGCTGTACTGGTTATTTCTGTCCCGTTCAGTATTTTCAACTGTCTTCATTATTTCTAATGCTTCTAACAAGACTTAGCTCTCCATCTTAATTATTCTCAACTATCCACACAGTTGCCATAAAGTTTTAATGCCTAGGATTGATTAGTGGCATGGTCCATACTTTCAAGAACTTTACAGTTATAATAAGGACAATGCAAGATATACATATTTTATGTGTCCTAAATACCTTGTTAATTCATGAATGTGCACCAAACAATTTTCCTAGAGGAATAAACAAACAGGATGCATCAAGAACACTACAATTACAGGAATGCATTATGCAGTGATGACCAT